>NW_024070187.1:72421669-73021669 GCF_014754425.2 Oryx dammah
AGAATCCTAGAACACAACCGCTTCCCCAAAGTCATTCATCTTCCTGAGTCATTTAAGGTTTTCTTAGAGCTAAGAAAGTGAAGTTCTTTTTGAAATAGAGCAGAGAAAGAAGTGGAAAAAATTAAGCAAATTTTATAACGTTGAGGGATAAATGTGATGGCAGAAACCATCACAGCATTGTGGAATAATTATCTTCCAATTAAAATAAATTAATTAAATTAAAAAAACATAAAAATATTAAGTCAAAAACGGCATGGGTGGTCATGTGTAGTTGAATACATCCATGCAGATGGTGGCAGAATAAGCTTGCATTTGCTTTAGGAGTGGCTCCGAGGACCAATCAGTTCTTATGCTGTTGGAGACACAAAGCAATAGCGTTAATGGAGGTGTCACTGCTGCTGTGATCAGATCAGTTACTGCAGGTGGTTCCTAATGGGTTTGGAGCTCAGCATTCTTTACTAATTTCTCATTTCCATTCCTGCTGTCATAGTTCAGGCCCTTATTACCTTTTGTCTGGACTACCAGCTGGTCTGACTACCTTTGGTCTCACATTTCTCAAATTTACCCTACAGAGTTTAAGGTTCTTGAAGCTCCTTTTTTATCATTTCACTCTCCTGATCAAAAGTCTCCAGTGGGTTTCCATCACCTATTGAATGAAGAACAGACTTTGTAGCCTGGCATCTAATAGTTTCCTGAACTGGCTGTAACACACCTCCCCTGCCTTTTTCCCTGATTAACTTACCCATATCCTTCATCTGTGCCTACTAACAGCTGCCTGTAGCCCAGGTTTCCTCACGCCATCCCCTTGCTTTTGCTTCTCTGGCAGCTAAAATCATTTCTCCTCTTTTTTTCCTATCAACATTCTACATAGGCACTATTTATTTTTGTCTTTGAACTACTTTGCTGAGGTGTGATTGACATGTAAATGCTGTATGTATTTAATGCATACAATTTGGTGAGTCTGCAGCTATGTACATACCAGTGAAACCATTACCACCATCAAGGCCGTGGGCATCCATAATCTCCCAAAATTTCCTCCCGCCCTCCTTATCATCATCATCATCATTTTTTTGGCGTGTATATGATATGAATATTTGATATAAGATCTACCTTTTAACAAATTTTAAGCACATATTAGGGCTTCTCTGATAGCTCAGCAGTTAAAGAATCCATCTGCAATGCAGGAGACACAGATGCAGGTTCCATCCCTGGAAGATCCCCTGGAAGAGAAAATGACAACCCACTCCAATATTCTTGCCTGGAGAATCCTAAGGACAGGAAGCTAGCGGGCTACAATCCATAGGGTTGCACAGCTGGTCATGACTGAAGTGACTGAGTGTGCACACACACACACACACACACACACACACACACACACACACACATGCCCATGTTATTGTTAGCTGTAGGCACTATGCTCTATAGCAGATCTCCAGAACTTACTTATCTTGTGTAGCAGAAACATTTTGCCCTTTGACCATTACCTCCTCGTTTTCCCCTTCCTCCAGGTCCTGGAAACCACCATTCTACTCTCTTTCTGTGAGTTTGGCTATTTAAATTCTATCTTGCCTGGAAAATCCCATGGACAGAGGAGCCTGGTAGGCTGCAGTCCATGGGGTCGCTACTAGTCAGACACGACTGAGCGGCTTCACTTTCACTTTTCCCTTTCATGCATTGGAGAAGGACATGGCAACCCACTCCAGTGTTCTTGCCTGGAGAATCCCAGGGACGAAGGAGCCTGGTGGGCTGCCGTCTATGGGGTCGCACAGAGTCGGACACGACTGCAGCGACTTAGTAGCAGCAGCAGCAGCATAAGTGAGATAACACAGTATTTGCCTTTCTGTGACTGGATAGTTTCAGTTAGCTTATCGTCCTCCAGGTCCATCCATGTTGTCACAAACGGAGCTTCCTTTTTTGTAAAGGCTGAATGATATTCCATTGTATCTATATGCCACATTTTCTTTATCTGTTTCATCCATCAGTGGGCATTCAGATTGCTTCACATATGCATTCCTTAATGCCATTACAAATGTCTCTTACTTCATAAATCCCGCTAATCATCTCAGCTATGAGGAACTTTTTTTTGAAGTAGGAAATGGCAACCTACTCTAGCATTCTTGCTTGGAGAATTCCATGGACAGAGGAGCCTGACACGCTTCTGTCCACGGGGTCACAAAGAATCGGATATGACTGAGTGAGCACACATGCACATAGTTGATTTGCAGTGTTGTGTTAGTTTCTGCTACACAGCAAAGTGAGTCAGTTATACAGATAAATACACCCACTCCTTTTTAGATTCTATTCCCATATAGGTCATTACAGAGTACTGAATACAGTTTCCTGTGCTATACAATGGCTTCTTATCAGTTACTACTTCATCTATTTTATATAGTAGTGTGTATATGTCAGTCCCAGTCTCCCAATTTAACCTTCCCCCACCTTTCCCCTTTGATGACCATGTTTGTTTTCTATATCTGTAACTCAATTTCTATTTTGTAAACTGGCTTATTTATACCACTCTTTTAAGATTACACATATAAGCAAAATCACATGATATCTGTCTTTCTGTCAGACTTAACTTCACCTAGTATAGCAATCTCTAGGTCATTTCATGTCATTGAAAATGGCATTATTTCACTCGTTTTTATGGATAAGTAGGATTCCATTGTGTATGAGGAACTGTTCACCCTCTGAACTTTACAAGTGGACTTATGATCTCTTTGCATGAAGCTAACAAATTTTTCTTTAGATTATAGCTAGAGTACATCTTTATTACTGGATTGTTGAGGTTATTAAGTGTAGAGGTTGCATTTTAATTATCTCTATACCCCACAGTGATGATCTCAAGGCCATAACATAGGAAATATTTAAAAAATATTTGTGACACTCAGGTGAGCTGACTCCCACCATTCTTGAGAATATTATCCACAAAATCTTAACTCCCCCAAAGCTGGTGGTTTTAATATTTATTTTGCTCTATTATCTCTTCTAGCAGCCTCCATTTTTCTTTTGTAAAATCATCACAATTGGAATGAAAATCTTAATTTGTACAATTATTTATTGGTGATCTTTGTAAGAACAGAGACAAAATATGCCTAGATCATCATTGCATAACTAGCACAGTATTCAGAACAGGGAAGTCATATAATAAATATTAATTGAATGAGTGAACAAGTCTCCTAACATAGTCTGTTTTCCAAAACACTTACATAATAGTTATTCATTCCAAGATATTTGTTGGGTACTGTATTTGCTACATGGAATACATTGCTAGGACTATGATAACAAAAATTAATTGGGAATACCTTCATGTCCAAATATGAAAGCTTTATTCAATCTAGTCAACTGGCAAAATAAATTTAGTGAGCCACTTTAGCTTTAATGATGCCAGAAGTTGATCCATAAATGAATCAGAAAATCTCTCAAAGCCTGATTTACCATCTTGGAAAACAGATATGATCTACCTTACTTGTAAGGGCTATTCAACATCTTAAAGTTTAACTTGATTTGTCCAGTAGAAGTAACCATTTCTTCTTTGTAGTAGATTTAATCTCATCTGAATATGGTCATTGGATATGTATCCAACAGTGTAAGACTCAATTGATAATACAGAATGTGCAAACTTCAAATGCTTGATAAAGTGAGTGAGTGAAGTAGCTCAGTCGTGTCCGACTCTTTGCGACCCCATGGACTGTAGCCTATCAGGCTCCTTTGTCCATGGGATTTTCCAGGCAAGAGTGCTGGAGTAGATTGCCATTTCCTTCTCCAGGGGATCTTCCTGACCCAGGAATCGAACCGGGGTCTCCCGCATTGCGGGCAGATGCTTTACCATCTGAGCCACCAGGGAAGCCTAATAGCATCCCCATATTTGAATGATCTGTCTTGGCTCCTGCCAAAACTGCAGTTCAGTTCAGTTCAGTCACTCAGTCATGTCCGACTCTTTGCAACCCCATGGACTACAGCAGGCAGTTAAGATACTTAATATTTGAGTGAATTGCTCTAAGCATTTTGTCATCCATAAATCCTGATTCTAAGCCTTACACCTATAGCAGGTTAGATCTGTATCAGTTCAGTTCAGTTCAGTCACTCAGTCATGTCCGACTCTTTGCAACCCCATGAATCGCAGCACGCCAGGCCTCCCTGTCCATCACCAACTCCCAGAGTTTTCCCAAATCCATGTCCATCGAGTCAGTGATGCCATCCGGCCATTTCATCCTCTGTCGTCCCCTTCTCCTCCTGCACCCAATCCCTCCCAGCATCAGAGTCTTTTCCAATAAGTCAAGTTTTCTCATAGATCTCTATATACTGGCTTATATCCTGTAGAACAACATTATAAAACTCTATCCTTGGATTTTACTGCAGTCATCTGGGAAATGGTCCCATGTGGTAGATCTCCATACTTTTTAATGAAACAGCAATTAAAGATATCATATATAAATTTATCATATTTCTTATATGAGGATCCATGTCCTCATACTTTTTTTTCAGAATTTAGGTTTAAAATTAACTTTGTCTACTGATATGTTTATTTTTTTAATTGTAAAAAAATTTTTGGGGGCTGCACCATGCAGCATTTGGGATCTTAGTTCCCCAACCAGGGATTGAATCTATCACCCCTGCAGAGGAAATTCAAAGTCTTAATCACTGGACCACCAGGCAAGTCCCAGTGATAAACTTCTTTTCAATAGTTAATGAAAAATTTGCAAATCATCATCATATACATATGTGTGTGTGTGTGTGTGTGTGTGCTATTCAGAAAGTTCAAAGGTAAGCCTTTTGCTTGGGTTCCTTTATTTTGATTTTTATTCTATGATTCCTTTCCTTTCCCTCTTTCTTCCCAATTACTGCCTGACTCATTTCTTTTCCTGTGCTTTTGAAAATAGTTTTATTGTATTGATTACTTGCACTGTGGTTTGAATCAATTATTTTTCAATATAGTTGGAGGCATAAATAAATAACACCTAATAAATAATAGACTTGTCTTTAGGCATCCATATTCTCTTTTACAAACATTTGTTGCAGGAGTTAATTGGAAATGCAACTAAATATTACTCTGATTAATTAGTGTTCGTTAAGTTCCCTTGGTGTACTTTATAGAACCCAGGAAGCTTCTGGTGTCTGCCCTAGCACAGCTTGAAGGTACTTTTTGGGACACAGCATTGAATTTTTCTTGTATTTTAATGAGTGTCATATATACAGATTAATTATTTTCATTCAACATTCCATATTGTTCCTTTTGCTTTGAAATGAAAATTGTAAATGCTTAAATAAATTAATTGAAAAGTTGTTTACCATCACTGTAACTCATATAATATTTTCATGTCCTCAGCTGAAATGCAATTTTCTAATGCTTCACACAGGTAATACTGTTTAATGAATCACAGCTGAGTTCACTTTTAGCTTCTTTAAACTAGGGAAGAACAAAACTCTCTTCCATTGTTCACTTATATGAGTACAAAAAATATGGAAATGTCCAAGCTACTCATGATCTAGAAAATAACCCTAGACTTATTGGCACACCTATCCATATTACCATTAGTGGAGAATATACTTCTCTAGAAACGTATCTATCAATCTCATCTGATATTGGAGCAAAATTTTCCTACTGATAGAAAGCAGTATTTGAACATATAGACATGGTTAGCCATGGGCAAAAACTTGACCCTTGGATTGTGCCAGTGACTCTTTTGTTTCTGGGGACTGTGCTCTCAAAAAAGGTATCATCCCTAATTTTTTTAAAGGTATCATCCTTGAGTTGTGTTTCCTAGATAGTATTTAGGAAAATACTAAATATTTTATAAAAAATTAGTGTTTAGTACTATCTACAAAATGCTTTTCCTACAATATGCACTGTGAGAATGGGGATTGGGAGCTACTGATGAAATACATGGGGAAAATAAAATGTATCACAGATACATTTTCTTAGAGAGTCATAGCTTCTATTAGTATCAAGGCTCCAAGAACTCTTGCAGAAAATAAATGTTAAATCTAGCGTTTTCCTAAAAGAAAGATTTTCTTCTCAGAACAAGCCAACCATTAATATCCCTGATAAATTCTTCTAGTTGCTATTGTTCCATGTTCACGTTGATTAGGAATGCTTTAGGTACCCCCCCCCCCCTCAGAGCTTATTCATGACCTCTTTATTTCTTACAAAATCATGGAGCATTGAAAGGACCTCAGAAGCTACTGTAGCTCAGTGGTTTTCAAGCTGTGGCATTCATGATCACAACCTATGGAAGATCTGTTAAAACAAGGATTGCTGGCTTCATTCCTGGAGTTGGGCTCAATAGGTCTGAATCAGGAGGTTAAGTATTTGCATTCTAACAAGTTCTTGGGTGATTCTGGTGCTGCTGGCATGGGATGAGACTTGAAAACCTGTGATATAGGGGTGTGATGTGGTCTACCATGTCTCCCTTCCACTTCTAGTGGCTGAAACTTTCACAGAATTTTTTACTCTCAATTTCCTCAAGCATCCTTAATTGTCTAGGACACATTACTTATCCCCAAACCATTAGGCTTGAATATGGGAACCAGGTGGTCACTCATTAGTTCTGGAGTTATTTCTGGAAAGAGAAACAGCTTGTTTTCAATGACCTCTACTGCCTCTGGCTGCTTTTGTTTTTTAGCTGTCTATCCATCTGGACGTTCATTTATTTACTTTTTGAATAAATGCTTACTGAGTACATACTATATTTGGGGCACTCTTTTAGGTGCTGGGCATATAGTGGAAAACAAAACATACACAGGTTCCTACTCTCACGAAAACTTACATAGAAGGGGAAACAATTTAAGACGGAGATAAGTGAAAACAAAGAAGCAAAAAACAGGACATAATAATGCTAGAAAGAAGGTCTGTGAGGGACTGACCAGTACTGTGGTCGGAAGATGACTTCGCTGAGGAGGGAGCATCTGGAGTGGCCAGTCGTATTTTTGAGATTATTTTCCTTTGGATTTGGCCACCTAATGTGTGGATTGTTGGTTTACTGTCAGCCTCACTCTTCTTTGGATTTGGAGGCTGTGTGGACTCCCTTCTCACAACTTTGCTGCTTTGCCTGTGGCTTTGGATAGAGGTTCTTCCAGCCCAGAGACCTATAATCCAGAAACTTCATCACTCCTGGCCATGCCTCCCTTATCAACTCCCCACTCTCCATCAGCTCTTTGACCCATCATAAAGAGTAAGATATTTGCTGCTTCACCAACTCTATTCTTGAACAGCTCCAGGAAAGGAATGCTATACATTTTGAAGCTTGCCTTTTCATCTCTGAAATGTTCTTTGTGCAAAATCTCTTCTTCAGTTGTGTTCGACTCTTTGTGACTCCACAAGCTGTAGCCCGCCAGGCTCCTTTGTTCATGGGATTCTCCAGGCAAGAATACTGGAGTGGGTTGTCATTTCCTCCTCTGGGGGATCTTTTCCATCCAGGGATCAAACCCACGTCTCTCAAGTTCCCTACGTTGGGCAGGTGGTTTCTTTACCACTAGCACCACCTGGGAAGCCTTGAAATAGTCTTAAAGGAAACTTTTAAATATAATGAGCTGAATTTAATTTCCCTGTCATTTCCCTTCCTAATTGTAGTCATTAGCGGTTATATGGGTCTAATCTAACCTCTCTGCATGGGATAGCTCTTTGGATAATTGACGACAGCCACCATGTCCTCCACTTCTCTGGTGAGATTTGTCTTAGGCCAAACTTCCACATTGCCTTTGAATCAGTCCATTGGATGTGGCTTCAAGTCTCTTCTCTTTCTTGCATCTCTCCTTTACATGTCCTTTACTTTGCCTTTAACCTCTCATCCTGATGTGGTTTGAATAACAGAGAGCAAAAGACTGTTGCCTTTTCTTGATCTAATTACTATTCATCTATGATGCAGCCTACATGCACAGTCGCTTTTTATTTCTTTAATTTTGAATATGAATCTCATTTTTAAAACTCAAATTGAGTTTGACTAACCTCTTCTTCCCTAATTATGTTTTCCTGCACATTTGCTGCAGTGAAATCATGCCCCCTCCATCACTACACTTAACATAGTGTCATACACTTTATGTCAGGCACTTTTCTAATGCATTAACTTATTTAATTCTTAACCTTATGAAATGGAAACTATAATTAACTCCATTTTATAGACAGTGGAAGCAAGTCACAGTGAGGTCAAATGACTTGCCAAAAGTTACACAGTTACTTACAAATGATGGTACCAAAATTTGAACCCCAATATCCCTGCTCTAGTGTTTGTGCTCTGAAACACTATCTTATGATGCTCTTAATCCTGTTGCAATTGAGTACAAAACTTTTTATTATCCTTGTGAAATTTCATATTGTAAGATTTAATTCAATCTCTTCAGCCTATCGAGATTCTTTTGTGTCCTGGCTGTGCCATCCAATGCATTCAATGTACATAACAAGTTCATGTCTTTCTTAGATACAAAAAAAATCCATTAAAGTAATCTATCTATCCATCAATCATTGATCTTTTTAGAAGTGATGTATCATCCATAATTATTCACAGGTTCTGAGAGCCCTCAGCTGATTAGAATTTTACTGTATCTCAAGTTAAATATATGCTGTCTGTGGCTTCTCTGTCTTTAATGTTCTAATGAAGAATTTTGACCCATGATGACTGGTAGAAGGTACTCTGGATCTCTTAAAAGGAAACAAAGATCATGTATTGAGATGGTGATTAAAAGGCAAATTGTATGACTTCAAGTTTCCTTGCAGGGCCCTACCTGAGTCAGGGTAGTGAGTGAGCATGTGTGTGCATGTGTGCATGTGCGGGCTTGCATGTGTGAGGCTGGAAGGTAGCCTGCTTGACTGTGGGAGACGGAAATGGCAACCCACTCCAGTATTCTTGCCTAGAGAATCCTGTGGACAACAGGGCCTGGTGGGCTGCCGTCTATGGGGTTGCACAGAGTCAGACGTGATTGAAGCGACTTAGTATGCAGCATGCCAAGTTTCCTTTAGGCAATGATCATGGAAACAGAAGGTAAAACTTGTGTGTGTATAAGTAGCTTCAGTGTGTCCAACTCTTTGCAACCCTATGGACTGTAGCCCGCCAGGCAAGAATACTGGAGTGGGTTACCATGTTCTTCTTCAGGGGATCTTCCTGACCCAGTGATCAATCTCTTAGGTCTCCTGCATTGGTAGGCAGATTCCTGATGCCTACCTGGCTAGTCCCCAGGTAAAGCTCTGCAGACAATTAAGGTTGGTAGAAGTCCTTTGACAATATGAAGGACATCATAAACTTCTTTACATTTTGGAAGAATTTGGCCAACAATTGTGTAGAAAGTGTCTGGAACAAATGATAGAGTCATACTGTGAATTCAAGGAGTTAGAAGAAAATGGAAAAGCTATTGCTGGTGTAGAATGCTGGGACTGTATCTTCTGCCCTAAGGACTCTGTCATAATGACCTCAAATGGTACTGATCAAGTTAGAAAGAAATGCATGTACCATACTGAAAGAGATATGACTATGCCTCATAATATGTAACATTCTATAGCACTTGGCCAAAACAGATGGTCAATAACTGTCAGTTACTTTAACTGTCACCTGAATCAAGTATTAATGTGCCTCCTAATTTTGGATTTCCATAGGGACAAAATGGCAGCTAGACAGTCTTTTAAAGTATTATAGTGATAATAGGTGACAACAAGTATAGGAACAATTATTTGTCCTGTTTATTATATCCGCTAGAGCAGGGCTTCTCAATAGCAGCACTACTGACATTTGGAAGAAAGTGAAAGTGAATTCACTCAGTCGTGTCCGACTCTTTGTGACCCTGTGGACTGTAGGGTACCAGGCTCCTCTGTCTATGGGATTTTCCAGGCAAGAGTACTGAAGTGGGTTGCCATTTCCTTCTCCAGTTGACATTTGGAGCTGGACAGTTCTTTGTTGTGGGAGGTTTCTGTAGTATTGTAGGATGTTTAGCAGAATATCAGCCTGGCTTCTACTCACTAGATTCCATAAGCACCCTCTCATTTGTGATAACCCAAAGCATGTCCAGACATTGTCCCCTGGGGGTCAAAATTAATCCTGTTGAGAACCACCGGGCTAGAACATCAAACATAACTCAGATATTTACTAAAAGAGTAAAAAAAAAAAATTCAATGAACGAAATGTTTCCTGCTGTCCACATTGTTATTCTTTCTTGTTTAACACATTAATAATCAAGGGGCAGGGCTGTTAGGTACTACTCCAAGCCAAGAGGAACATGCATTTGAGTTTGAATCCTACACAAGCCAGCAGAAACTGTTCTCCCATCCAGTGAACCCTTGGATTACTCACTTACCAAACTTTCTTCCTGAAGGGTGACTAAAATTCCACTATTTGCAATTCACTCTTTTACTCAGTTTTCCTTTCCCTGAAGAGTTTCAAAAACAAAACAAAAATCTTCCTAAGTACCCCAGGAAGATTTCCTTAATCATTGTTAACAAGAGTGAGATCATTCATTTGATATTTTCTCCTACACAGTTAGATGTCAACACTTGGTGGCGGGGGTGGGGTGGGGGGTTGGACCTTTGGAAGTTTTAGATGTCACAATGGAAAGAGGAGAAAGTGAAGAAGGCAAATTTCCCCAGCCACTTGAAGTTTCAAGTTTCAAGACTGCTTGAAGTTTCAAGGCTGCTTGAAGTTTCCAAGCAGTCTCACCAGTGTGATTTGTTTATTAAATAAACATGCACAGTCTGTGGGACACAAAGAAAACATTAAATGCCCCAATATTCATATTATGATACATAGAAACTTGTTTTCTTCTCTAATTACTAATCTCATGGTCATCATTTAATACTTCAGTTCAGTTCAGTCGCTGAGTCATGTCTGACTCTTTGAGACCCCATGAATTGAAGCACGCCAGGCCTCCCTGTCCATCACCATCTCCCGGAGTTCACTCAATCTCACGTCCATTGAGTCAGTGATGCCATCCAGCCATCTCATCCTCTGTCGTCCCCTTCTCCTCCTGCCCCCAATCCCTCCCAGCATCAGAGTCTTTTCCAATGAGTCAACTCTTCGCATGAGGTGGCCAAAGTAGTAGTTAATTTGAAGACTGCATTTCTTGTATTTTCACAGCTGTCAGTCTCTGAAAAGCTAGTGCTAAAACCTCCAGATTTAATTGTCACAAGAATTATCAGCCAAGCCACAGTCTTTGAGCATAAGCTGCTAAGATACTTTCTTCAGAACAGACTTTGGTATTTGTTATTCAAGTCCTCACTTAAATTGATTTCAGCTTATTATTCATTAAAATACATTTGTTAAAATATATTAATACATGCCCTGAAATGTAAATCATGGATAATTTTGTGCTGTATTGACTGATTAAAATTATGAGTTTGAGCCTTCTACTTAGAGATTGTCATTCTTTTTTTTTTTTAATTTATTTATTTTTTATTTTACTTTACAATTCTGTATTGGTTTTGCCATACAATGACATGAATCTAAGCAGAGTTAATCATACCTACATGAGAGAGAGTGTGTTTCTCTTAACCAATACAATTACCAAACACTATAGAGGGCAATGGGGCTTCCCAGGTGGTGCTAATGGTAAAGAATCTGCCTGCCAATGCAGGAGACTTAAGAGGTGAGGGTTTGATCCTTGGGTTGGTAAGATCCCCTGGAGGAGGGCATGCCAACTCACTCCAGTATTCTTGTCTGGAGAATCCCATGGACAGAGGAGCCTGGCAGGTTTCAGTCCATAGGGTCGCCAAGAGTCAGACACGACTCAAGTGACTTAGCATGCATGCACACAGGAATATTTGTCACAAGAAAAATTTCACATGACACAAATTGAGATATTTGCCACAGTAGATGGTTACTTTGAAGCCATCCCTGGGATAGTATATTCAGTTCAATTCAGTGTTTACTTATTACATCTCTGTTGATACTGTGGAGAGAAAAGTCAGTTACTTACTGGGCAAGAGAGTAAATTTCCTTGCCAGATATTTAAATAGTATGGGATTTTCCTTTGTATGTCCACTCACTCAGACCTTGACAACACAAAAGGGAATTATAATCGTATTAAGAAAGATTTCACAATTAGAGTAATCTATACATCTCTGGCCTCCTGAAGATATGGGCCACATTAGTCTTTGCTATCATATTTCTAGGAATCTTTTATTTGTGTGAGAGAACTTTCTAAATGAATGATCTAGAGCTCAAAATGTCTATAACTCCAGTAACTTCATTAACCATAATAACTGTTTCCTTTGACAACCTGGATTTGTTTCATGAGAAGAAAGGGAAACTTTTAACTTCTTCATTATTTGTTTCTGGACTTCCATTAGTATCTATCTGTTTTTGTTCATTATTTATATCTCAAAGCAAGGCTATGAATCACCCACAAGAATCTGATGGATCATAGTTATGTTTATCTTGAGAGTCTCAGAATTTGCTTTGGCAAGGAGAACATATCCTACAGCTATCTGAGGAAGGGTAACACATTACAATGTTCAAAATTCTGACTACTGTGTTGTGGATTGCTACACACACATTTCTTCACTTACCTTACATGTTCCATCTTCCTATACTCTTGCTATCCCAGAGAAGACAGACTTTGCTGATAAAGCCAGACAAAGAAAAACTTTTACAGCCCCATTTTCTTTTTGTTGAAATTTTTTTTCCTGGCAGAAAGCAAAAGTATTTTGAAAATGTGATAAGTGACATATGTATTAGAAAGCATGGACTATCTCTGCCTTGGAGAGCTTTTAAAATTTTCAAGGTAAAGACTATTATAATTTTAATATTATCTGATTCATCTAGATATTTACCAAATAGTAGATATAAACTCACAAAAGAAAGCATCCTTCATGATGGATAACAGAAGTGGTTCACAGAGTTCTGTCACCTAGAGTGTGACTTCTATCACTGTGATTTCTAAAAGAAATTCTATCAGCTATGTTACTTCAAACTTCAGTGGATTTTCCTTATATACTCAGGGGACAAATAACTTCCCAGGCAGAGAGAAAAGAAGGCTCATGTTGTTGGCTTT
Organism: Oryx dammah; assembly: GCF_014754425.2. NCBI lineage: Eukaryota > Metazoa > Chordata > Mammalia > Artiodactyla > Bovidae > Oryx > Oryx dammah. The sequence continues at coordinate 72,434,642 of NW_024070187.1, forward strand.
GTTCCTCTTTTTTTACTCTTTCTTCTAGTTTCTTCCCAGGTACATAATAAATATTATTAACTACTTCTTAAAGTCAAGAATTCAGGAGAAGGTATTTGGTTGAACATAATTGTATTTGGGGCATGCGCCTATCATTGGCTCCTGTATGTTGAACCAGTGTGAGCTGAACCAGTGTGATCAGTGTTTGCAGTCAGTATGCTCCTCCCCCTTGGGAAATGACTCAAAGGGAGATATCCATTTATGTTTATAGGAACAGAAGGAAAAACCAGCACAGTTACACTTTCTTGTCTGCAGAAACTTTTATACTGGTGTCATTTTACTCACAAGTCACTATCTTCACTTTAAATAGGACAGAGAATAGTTAAAGCTGTTTTCAGTTTGGCCAGAATTGTGTTTGGAAACACAACTGCTTGAGGACAAAGTGTGTGTGCAACTTGGAATGTATACTTAGAAAAAAACAAACTAGATCTACAATGCAGTTAGAATGAACTCTCCAAAAATGCAACCCAAGAGGAAGCATTTTTCCCATGAGTTTCATGACACATGTCAATGTGAAGCCCATCCAATGGTTAAGATTTTTCTATATTTCCAGTAAATGAATGTCAAACCTGAAGCCTTTTATTATTGTAAAAATAGGCTCCATGGTATTAAATAAATCACGTGTAGATCCTGACATTCATCTACAGCCTAAGAGCTTGTTTTGAAGGAGGTGAGCTTGTTTTCTGTACCTGAACCTTAGCTTTCATGTTATGTACATACATTTTCACAAGTACAAGCCAAGGTAAATATCATTTCATTGTAATGTTTTAAAATTCCTCAGCATAATGACTAGCTATGACATGAATAAGTATGCAGAAAGAAAGCCTTCAACAAACCTATTCTCATGCTTCATTTACATTATTCCCAGAACACAAATAGTAAGATATTAAAACCGGCTAAGACTGTCAAATGAGATTCACTCACCTGACAGTTCTGTCACTTTAAATTGCTTTGTTGTTTATGCCAGGGTTGCAGTCTGAGCTCTGTTACTTGTTAATTGCTCAGTCAATGCAATTGTATCACGACAAATTTATTAGAATTTTTAGACAAGAACTGTCTCTTGCTTAGATATGAAATTACTATGATGGATTGAAGGTGATTACTATCATTAAATGTGACCAGCACAAAATAAAAATTCTGGTTTTGAATTCCTCTTCAGTAAAGACAATAAAATTCTGTTTGGAGCCTTCTGAAAAAGAAATTAAATGTCATGTGAGCAGCTGACCATCAGATCACATTAAATGAAATATTTATTGAGCAATTAAAAGGTGCAGAGCACTTTAAATACTGGTTGTTAAAAACGGAAAGCACTGAACTCATATATAACTTGTGAATATTTATGTGTGTCTGTGTGATCAGATTTGGTGAAGGTTTACTTGAGCTTTGGCACTGGATGGATGCCACTGAAGGATTCTTCAGACCCTAGCATCCTTGTTCTTCATTTTGCTATATAATCATCCTTGTTCTTCATTTTAAATTCAACTTTTGCCATATATAAACCCTTTTACTGCTTTGTATTTATCTTATATTGTCTCCTTTCATTTAGAATAAAATCCCAATAAAATCATACTTTTTCAGTAGCAGAGCTGGAGATCTTCCTGACCCAGGGATCAAATTTGCGTCTCTTATATCTCCTGCTTTGACAGGTGGGTTCGTTACCACTAGTGCCACCTGGGAAGCAGAAAGACCAGCAGTGTGTAGTGGTGGTTGCTCAGTCATGTCTGACTCTTTGCAACCCCATGGACTGTAGCCCACCAGGCTCCCCTGTCCATGGAATTCTCCAGGCAAGAATACTGGAATGGGTAGCCTTTTCCTTCTTCAAGGGATCTACTCAACCCAGAGATTGAACTCAGGTCTCCTGCATTGCGGCAGATTCTTTACCATCTGAGCCACCAAAGAAGCCCATATTACATTTCTGACCATATTACTTACCTTGCTTTAATTCACCATGGATTCCTACTAATGACAGGGTCAAATCAAAATTTACCTTAAAATAGCAGGTTCATCTTCTATTGGCCCATTCCAGTCCTATTTTGCATTTTATTCTTTTCCCAGCACCCTAATTTGTCCTGTGTTATAAAAATATTCATCTATTTATGGTTTCTCGATGTAGTCATGGAATTTTATGGCATACCTTGAGTTCGTGTCTTCTGTCTTCCTTCTTGTATGATTATCCAACTGTGGGTTCCTCTGGTAGCCCATGATGCTCTCATTTTCCTGATAGTTAATTCCTTCATCCATTTCACCTAGAAGATCTCTCTTTCAGCATTTATAGTAGCAGTTGATATTTTAAAGCACTTACTACATGCCAGGGATGGTTCTATGTGCCTCATTTGATCTTTATAACTAACTTATAAAGTTCAGGGTGTTCTTTTGCTAAGGGACTGAGAAAATTGCAGCCCAGATAGAGTTAGTCATTAGCTCAGCATGAAGAACAGAGCTGGAAAACAGTGATATCAGGATTTGAACCAAAGTGGATTGCAACTGGAATCTGGGATCTTAACCCCTGTATTATGTGGTCACCCAGTGGAAATGGTTTTGTAGACATATATTTCCTTTTCTGGACTGTGAACTCTTTATTTAGGAACTGTTCTTTATATTTTTAATCCCTGAGCCTAGGACAGTGTTGAGATTAGAGTAGATATTTCAGTACACATGAGCTGAATAAATGGTTAGGAGATCAACATGGATTAACCCCTTACCTTTTGCATCACTGAAAAAACTAATTCAAATTTCTGGAAAATAATATTCTTCCTTATATGCAAAACTAGATAGAATTTTAATACCAATCAATATATTTCAGAGTGCTGATGTGAAAAATATATAAAAGTACTTGAAAACATCAATAGTCATACAAATGAAAGAGAATAATGTACTTTTATAAGTAACAGCTTAATAAATTGAATAATATGTAAAATCTACTATGTGTGAGACTCTATTATTGTTGTCTCTTAAAGATATAAGAAAATTAATATAATGTAGTTATTACCCAGAAGTTGCTTAGAATGAGGAAATTATCACTTAACAATTATAAATGGCTTTTCTGATTACACAGTCTTAACAGAAGATGTAGATCACCTTAGTCAGAAGCATATTGAAAAATACATTCATCCATCCATTCATATATTGTTGTCTGTACTCACAATGTGATAGGCAGTCTCCTAGGCCCTGTAGATATAGAGGTGAAGAAGTTATACAAAGCCCTTGCTATGTGAAGGAGAAAGATAACAGACATGTCAACTCATACTACAGGAGAAAAAGAAAGTAAAATGATAGAAAGTGATGGGGTAGGTGGGACAATTTCACTAAGGTTGTCTATTCTTTGAGAAGGTGGTTAATATTAACATTCTTAGGTAGTCATCACTGGAATCTATCTATAATACAACAACCTTTTAGCTTGACCATTGATCTAACAAGAGTGTAGTACACATGGCCAGTGCTCTGCCAATATCCCCTTAGATCCATTTCTGTGCATGTCAACTTCATTTAAAATGGCCACCATCTATACCTTTAGACTGCTTGAGCACACTGTCGGCTCATACTACAGGCTAGAAGCACCTGGCCATTAATGTCACTTCAAGGCAGCCCTTAATCAATAACATGGGTTGAGGGGGTATGCTCTATCTCTCTCGTCCCTTGATCAAGATAGTTCTGAGGCATGCATTTTACACCATTTCCCAGATGTAAAGCTGCAGTTTCCCACTGTGGTGGTTTCCTCTGCAATGTACTTCTTCCTTGCATCAAGCAATCAAGCAATCCCTAAGCAGCAGTGTGGTGGTAGCTGTTGCACTGGCTTGCCACACTTCCATAGATTTGGCTGGTAAGGAGAAAATACAGTAAACCCAAATGAATTTAGAGAGTTTATTATGCAGACAACAAAGGCAAGATCAACATGATGTCAGCTCCCCACAAGCTAGGGTGTCACAGGATGATTTAGAACTAGAGGCGTCAGATGACAGACCACCTGAGCAGGGTGGCAGGGTCACTGAGGAACCACCTCTGAGTTACAGCCAAGCAGAGTCTATCTACGGTTGTATGCCAAGAAAGAGCAAAGTATTGGTTTGGCCAAAAAAGATCATTTGGGTTTTTCTGTAAGAAGTTATGGAAGATGTTGGGATTTTGGTCCCATGTTTCACTAGAACCAGAGAGATAGATGAGAAACTGCTTCATAGCCCTCTACAAGGTATAGTCCCTCCAGGAAGATAGGGACATGGATGAAAGTGGTCTTGTGACATCTTCTCACAAGACTTCTTATCTCATCATATACCAGAGTGGATCATAGGATGTTCCAGTAAGATTTAGATCAAACTGAAGTTGAGCCTTGACTGTATGGCTTAGCTGAAACACCCAAATTCACCATAGCACCATGGTGGAAGCATTCCACCAGAGCTGGTTACTTCTGCCAGTAATTGTATGTGTCAGTTTGAGTGGGCTAAGGGAGGCTGGGTTAGCTCTTAAGATTTTATTTCTGGGTGTGCCTGTGAGGGTGTTTCCAGGGGAGATTAACATTTGAATTGGTAGACTGAGTAAAATGGATTGCCCTCCCCAGTGTAAGTGGGCATCATCTAATCTGTTAAGAGCTTGAAGAGAACAAAAAGATGGAAGAAGGGCAAATTAATTCTTTCTGTTTGAGCAGAGACGTCTATCTTCTCCTACCTTCATGTCAATGACTTTCTACCTTGCTTTCCCTTTGGATACAGATGAAGACTATAAAACTGCCTGGTTGTAATTTAAAGTTGGCTCCTCAATGACATCGTGACTGGCTACTTATATGACATCAGTGTTCCTGGTTTTCAGGTTCTTGGGTTCCAGGGTCTTCAGAATTGAACTGGGACCTATACCACTCACTCTCTTTGTTCTCAGGACTTCAAACTTGGGCTGAATTCCATAACTGGCTTTCCTGCTTCTCCAGTTTGCAGATAGCAGACTGTGAGACTTTTCAATCTCTATAATTCTGTGAGCCAATTCCTATAATAAATCCTTCAATCTCTTTCTCTATGTATCTTCTCCTTCTGTAGAGAAGCCTGACTAATAAACCTCTCCCTGCTACCATCTACAACTTCACATCACGTCTTTACTCCTCTGCTTGCATTTCTGCACCTCCCAAATAACCTCACTGTGCTTATTGCTTGTCTCAGATCAGGGGACCCAACCAAGATACAAAATTATATCCACAACCACATCTAAGAGAGGCAAGTATGCAGAACTGTCAGAAGATTTTGTTATGGTACAGTTCTTAGCCAGAGCACAGAAGTCACAAGATTCATTTTGATTTCAGCTATAGAAAGCAGATTTGTCTTAGAAAGAATAAACAATAAGAAAAATAACTCAGTCTCACAAGATGTTTGTTTAGTGAAAGATGGAATCCTTTTTTATTTTTTGAAAGAAGAGCATGACTTTTAAATGGAAACTTTTGGCATGAGGGTTTAAATATGAGTGGGTAAAGGGAGCTGGTGTCACTCTAAGAGAAAAATATAAAGCAAATATGTGCAAGTGTTATTGTAGACATTTACTAAAGAGCTGTGTGTGCAAAGTTGGAATAGAACTCTTAAAATAACTGTGATAAGAACAGATCTCTTTTAAAGCAGAAGATGTATATTTTTTTCTAGCCTTGCCAACACCTACCATGCACAGGTGGGCTTTTGGCAGTAGGGAGTTTTTTCATATAAAGATTATTATTCAGATCCAAATTTAAGCACACAGATTTTACATATCCTAAGAATTCCAGTATTTGAATCTATGTAGTTTTTTTGTTTGTTTTTTAAATTTACTTTCTAACTTATTTTAATTGGAGGCTAATTACTTTACAGTATTGTTGTGGTTTTTGCCATACATTCACATGAATCAGCCACGGGTGTACATGTGTTCCACGGGTGTACATGTGTTCCTCATCCTGACCCTCCCTCCCACGTCCCTCCCCATCCCATCCCTCAGGGTCATTCCAGTGCACTAGCCCTGAGCACCCTGTCTCGTGCATTGAACCTGGACTGGAGATCTGTTTCACATATGATAATATACATGTCTCAATGCTATTCTCTCAAATCATCCCACCCTTGCGTCTCCCACAGAGTCCAAAATTCTGTTCTTTACATCTGTGTCTCTTTGGCTGTCTTGCATATAGGGTCATCATTACCTATGTAGTTTTGACTTGAAGGCACCTATTCTTTGCATTTCACTACTTCTTTTTAGTATCCGTCTATGTCTAGAGCAATGCTGATAGGAATAATAGCTAACATCTTATACATTTACTTTGTGCTAGCACAATTTCAAATGCTTTGTGTATACCAACTCCTTTAATTCTCATACCAACCTGTGAGACATATTGCTTTTCGTTTTAGGAAAACTGGAGCATAGAAACTGCATTACCTGCCCAAGATCAAAGATCTAATAAGTTGTGAAGAACGTATTTAAATCCACACAATTTGACACAGTCTTTGATCTTAAATAGTACCCTTGCATTTCACCAGTTTCTTTTAAATGATATATTAAAATTACAGTTTAAAAACTAATTTTGGTAGTTGTAGAAAGTCTTTCTCTAGGGTGCTTGTAGAAAAGCTTTAAATTTAAGAGATATATACAAAACTCAAAAGGCAAAATGATTTAAAGCAACTTTGTTTAATATGTTAATATTTACAGGCAGAAATATTATTTGAGAATTGAACTAAAATGGTAGGACTTGACTTAGTGTTGACAATAAACTGTTGTGATGATTAAAAACAATGAAAGCTAATTTAAAAACACACCATTTTTCTGAAGATTAAAAAAGAATTAATAGAAATACAACTGTTCCTAAATTCAAAATGTAACTATTTATTTATTTTCCTGCACACTGATAGTAACTCAGTATTGAAACAATCACTCATCTCAGTCGCTCAGTTGTGTCTGACCCTGGGATCCCATGGACTGCAGCACGCCAGACTTTTCTGTCGATCACCAACTCCCAGAGCTTGCTCAAACTCATGTCCATCAAGTTGGTGATGCCATCCAACCATCTCATCTTCTGTTGTTCCCTTCTCCTCCTGCCTTCAATCTTTCCCAGCATCAAGGTCTTTTCCAATGAGTCAGTTCTTTACATTAGGTGGGCAAAGTATTGGAGTACCAGCTTCAGCCTGAGTCCTTCCAGTGAATATTCAGAACTGATTTCCTTTAGGATTGAATGGTTTGATTTCCTTGCAGTCCAAGGGACTCACAAGAATCTTCTCCAACACCACAGTTCAGAAGCATCAGTTCTTCACCACTCAGCTTTCTTGGTCCAAATCTTACATCCATATATGACTACTGGAAAAAACGTAGCTTTGACTAGAGGGACCTTTGTTGGCAAAGTAATTTCTCTGCTATTTAATATGCTGTCTAGGTTGGTCATGGCTTTTCTTCCAAGGATCAAGTGTCTTTTAATTTCATGGCTGCAGTCACCTTCTGCGGTGAATTTGAAGCCCCACCCCCAAAAAAAGTCTCTCACTGTTTCTATTGTTTCCCCATCTATTTGCCATGAAGTGATGGGACCAGATGCCATGATCTTAGTTTTTTGAATGTTGAGTTTTAAGCCAGCCTTTTCACTCTCTTCTTTCACTTTCATCAAGAAGGTTTTTGGTCCTTTGCTTTCTGCCATAAGGGTGTTATCATCTGCATATCTGAGGTTGTTGATATTTCTACCGGCAATCTCAATTCCAGCTTTTGCTTCATCCAGTCTGGCATTTTGCATGATGTACTGTGCATATAAATTAAGTAAGCAGGCTAAAAATGTACAGCCTTGACATACTCTTTTCTCAATTTGGAACCAGTCTGTTGTTCCATGTCTGCTTCTTGACTTGCATACATATTTCTCAGGAGACAGGAAAGGTGGTCTGGTACTCCCATCTCTTTGAGAATTTTCCACAGTTTGTTGTGATTCACACAGTCAATGAAGCAGAGGTAGATGCTTATCTGAAAATAATCACTATATAGTTACTAATGTCTGTTGGAACTAAAAGTTGTTAATTATAAAATTATTAGTCAAAAATCAGCTTTTTGTCTGATTTTGCTCAGGTTAAGATTACTAATTTATATGGGTAGACCTTTTAATATAATCACAGATTTCTGTGCATAATGCCCCTAACATTGAAATCAAAGAATGATTCTGACTCAGGTCTGGACAGCGGGTAGAAGGAGAATGTTTGCCTAGAGCTATTAAATAATATACATGTCATTAATATACATAATAAAGAGAAAAAGATTAGCTAGATGTTAGTTTGCCTGAGTCCAATAACATAAACTCAGAAACATTTTCCTTTAGAATACAGAAAGGGAATTGTAGCTGATCCTCACGGTGCCAGTGTGTAAGATTTAGGGCTGAACATTAGCTTAACCAATTTCCTTGCATCTTCTTTAACACCTGTGATCCTTAGGAGTCATATTCCCTGGTAAGCAACATATTGATGGGTTGGGCGTATTGAATTAATCATTTTCACATCAGTCAATTTATCACCAAATAGAGTAATATTAGAAGGCAGAAGCAGATGGGCTGAATCCAACTCATGATAAAAGGAAGAGAAATGCCCCAGGGCTAGACCTGGACAAAGGAGCTTCAAGGTTCTGACTACTGTACTAATGAATGAGGTTCCCAGGTGGTGCTAGTGGTAAAGAACCAACCTGCCAACGCAGGAGGCAGAAGAGACCAGAGTTCAGTCCCTGGGTTGGGAAGATCCCCTGGAGGAAGGCATGGCAACCCACTTCAGTATGCTTGCCTGGAGAATCCCATGGACAAGTGAGCCTGGTGGGCTACAGTCCTTAGGTTGAAAAGAGCTGAAGGAGACTGAAGCAACTTAGCATGTACAGCGCTATACTAATAATGATAATTATAAGAATTAACATTATTTAAATGGTATAGACATTCAATAAATGATCAGTTTGATAGTCCTCTTCTGATTCAAAAACAATTGTTTTCCATTACTGTCCCTTAGCAAAGAGCCTCCTATTGATCCTGTTGTAAAATAGAGACAGGGCTTTGTATCAATAGTTTTTCAGCACTAAGCAATAAAAAATAAACTCCAGCTAGTTTTAGAAGTATAAAAATTTATTAGAGGAATATTAGAGAGCTCTTGGAATAGTTATGAGACTGGAGATTCAGACTAAGTGCTTAAAAGTACAAATTACACTGAGCCACACTTCAGCCCTGACCTGGTGATGAAACTGTTGCTGCCTTCATTGAGTGCCAGCTGCAACAGTTTGCACTTTGCCAACTTCTCAACCTTATCGCAACTTCTAATGCCGCCAAGTAGAGAGACTAGCTTCTCAATTGAAGTTTGATATTCATGCATGTGGTCGGTAGAGTTCAGGTTCATCTTTATGCCCTAACTTCAAGGGAACCTGGAAAGTGAATGCTTATATTTTCTCACTTCTGAGAAGAAAATCTATTTCTCCTGCTATGAAGACTTATAAAGTGTAGAATTGCCTCACATAGGAAGAATGCTGAGATGATAAGTGGTTAAAAAGAATGATGATTGTCTAGTCCATGACATCTTTATATAAAGCCCTTTTGAAGAGCTCTGGCCTCTGGCCTTGTCAGAAAACCAAGTTAAGTGGTCTCTAAATTTGCTCCAAGGATTCTGACTGATGGTATAACACTGTTGTTCAAATAATGGATCTCTCAGATGTACTGACATGATCTTGAAGGAAAATTTCCTATACTTATTCGTGTAGTGGTGAATATCAGTAAGTCTATCAGTATAGAGAGAAAAATCTGGTGTTAATAATAGTATGTTTGACACTAGTATTTGATGTCAGAATGAACATGAGGGATGACCAAATGTTAAGTCTTTTTTATTAAGAAAAGAGGTGATATTTTTTGTACATTTCATCAATAGACATAAATTCTCTACTTTTTTTTTAAACTTTCTAAAATGTCAAAGCAGAAGAATGAACATATTATGTTGATCAGTACACTGAATTTTCTTTATAGGTGGGGTATACCTGATTTGGCAGGAAATTTCTATGTTGTAAGTTGCAAAATTTCACCCAATCTTAATCCCCAGAATTATCCAACATGGTCTCAAAATTTGTTCTCCAGGTAGAACAAGTGATTTTTTTAAAGTGATATGTTTTCACTAAACTGACATAGGGAATCTGCCCATTCAACAAAGTTTGTGCAAAATGGTAGTTGGATTAGTATTGGTGATGCTTCTGTAATTTTTTTTTTTTTTTTGGTATGTGTGTTCTTCTGTGTGCTGTGCTCAGTTGCTTCAGTCATTTCTGACTCTTTGTGACCCCATGGACTATAGCCCAGCAGGCTCCTCTGTCCATGGGATTTTCCTGGCAAGAATACTGGAGTAGGTTGCCATGCCCTCCGCCAGGGGATCTTCCCAACCCAGGGACTGAACCTGCTGCTACTAAGTCACTTCAGTCGTGTCCGACTCTGTGTGACCCCATAGACGGCAGCCCCCCAGGCTCCCCCGTCCTGGGGATTCTCCAGGCAAGAACACTGGAGTGGGTTGCCATTTCCTTCTCCAGTGCATGAAAGTGAAAAGTGAAAGTGAAGTCGCTCAGTCGTGTCCGACTGTTCCCAACCCCATGGACTGCAGCCTACCAGGCTCCCCCATCCCTGGGATTTTCCAGGCAAGAGTACTGGAGTGGGGTGCCATTGCCTTCTCCAAGGGACTGAACCTGAGTAATATTAAAATGCTTTTAGGATGCTTATTGCAGAGACTTTCTGCTTCTCAAAAGAAATGAAGAGGCATTGCTTGGAGATTCCAAATTCTATAATCTACAGGGGGAGCATAAGCGTTTTCTTTAAGATGACATTGGTAAGTATACATTAGGGTCAGCACCAAAAAAAATGGAGCTAAGATTGAATAAGCTAGGCTGTGGCAGAAATAGGTATATGCGGTGCAGTATAATGATCACAATGACTGAGCAATTGTCTGGAACTCAAGTAGTCAGGACAATGGAACTTCTGTTTGACTTTGCGTGGCACTGTGACATACACAATGTCTTAACACCCATATCAAAAGTTCGTAGATGGAGCAGTTCATCAGAAACTTTAGAAAATGACACTAGTTAATAGCATCAGCATAGGAAGTAGCAGGTACTACGATGAAAAGGACTTTGAAGCTTCTCTGTGTGTACACATGTATGTGTGCCCGCATGCTATGTGTCTGTATGAGAGAGAGAAAGACAGACAGACAGACAGACGAGACAGAGAGGGAAGGAGACAGGTAGGGAGAGAAGGGTGGGGGAATGAGAAAAAAGTGAGAGTTAAACATTAACAACCTTGTCTTGAAAATCTCTCTCCCACTTAGCTGGTTATGTTATCTTACCCCTTTGACTAATATTATTATTAAAACCAAAATAAAGTAATACTTTTCAGGGAGTGTGCATTGAGAGTTAGTTGTATTCAAGCATGTGAGAGCAGTTAGAATAATTGGGTAAATACTGGATGGTCAATAAATATTGAATCTTAAAATGCTATATTATTATATATAGCTGCTATATATATCTGTTCTGATTGATCAGTGCCTCTTATGGACAGGCAGGTAAAAATTCTGAATATTACCTAATTATTGAAATAAATTTTAACATTTTATTTCATTTTTATTTCTAAGAATTAAAGTATTCCAAAAGATATTCAGAGTTGCTGCCTAAGTCAATGATTTCTTCTAGAAATAAACCAAATGTTTTCCTCCTGACAGGCTGTGTTTCTCTTTCTCTCTCTTCTCACAGTCCATTTGTCCTAATACCTAGACATTCTTATTATATTTGAGCTCTTTCTGGAAAGTCCAGCAGCTGTTTCTACAAAGGTTCCCATTGCATACTGACCTCCTCTGTGAAATGTAGTTGAATTATTTATGTGTGCCATGCTTCACAAAATGGAGAGCAAGAGGGGCCACTAATATTCACTCCCCAATTGGTAGAAGTCAGTAGGAAGAAAAAAGGTAGCCCAAATAAATTACTTAGTAGAATGAAAATCAATGACATCTTTTATCAAATGCTGTTAGCTCAGGCCTCCAAATGTCAGGAAGAAGACATCTAAAAGATTTGGCCCACTCAAGTGAAGGACAAAAAAAATGCTCTTTTCAGGGGCACCAAGGCCAAGGGAACTCTAGTTAGATAAAATCAGGCGTAAGATGCTGACTGGAGTTGAAGTCCTGCAATTCCTCTGATTAGTCACATGGATGAGCCCAATAAGAACTCAAGTCCTAACGACAGAGCCTTTAGTCGGGCTGTTTGCTTTTGGAGGTAATAGACAGAAAGCTGATGAACTTAGAAATTAAGAACACCACTAAAGCGATTTTGTCGATTTGTGGTGTAATTTGAAAAAAAAATAAACCTCTGAAGGAAAATGGCTTCTTCCCTTCCTTTTCTCTGTAGATATTTGCTGACTTATTATGGAATAGAAACCCATAGAGTTATTTTTTTCAAAGATCTGAAGATTCTCTATAGCACAAAAACTCAATCACAGCTAATGCCCTAAGCAAACAAAAGGTGAAAGTTTTGAGTTCCTATTCATTTCTTTCAAGATTTTGAAATACAACTTTGAAGTATTAATTACAGTCAAGTTGGATGAAACTGAAGGGCAAATCATTGTGTTGTTTCAATTTCATAAGGGACAAAGGTTTCCATGAGAATTTAATTTTCTTTCTTCTGCAGGTTAGGTTGCTATCAATATACAGTGGATTCGGGTAACATGAGCTTATTTTATTTATTTTTTTCCCTTGAATGAGTTTTGCAAAGCTGCCTCAGAGAATTTCCAAATTGAAGAGGAGAGATGTGGTTTGGTGGTTTTTCTAGACAGTGATGCCACACACAGGGATTGTGGATGGATCAACACAAGTTTCTTGCCACTCATGGGAAATAATTCAAAAGTGCAGGCTTCACCAATGGTCAGGAACGTTAACTTCATAAGAAAGGTAGCACATTATGCTTATTTCTCATCTTTGCTATTAATTCTTTGTTACCTTGGGCAAGCCATCTGGGGGAAGGAATTTAATAATAAAAAGAGGTATGTGTTCTTCCTTTCCTAAGCTGGCCAAAGGCTTATTTCACTGCTTGAGTTACTCTAACCACTAAAAAACAATTCAAGCTCTGTGCTTCTGCCCAACTTACATTGTGCTTGAAACCAGAATTTAAAAGAATCTACTTACTACGCTTGCTTTAATTTTTGCTTGATATTTTGAGGCCCAAATTTATGCAATTATACTTTAAGGCTGTAAACTTATAAAGTTGATTTCTTAAAATATATTTCATCATATACATATTCTGTGTGTCATAATCCATAATGTTGGGGTATGTGTATTCCTTTTCCTGAGTAGTATTCTCTTCTCTTTTTATGGTTTAGAATTCCTTAAAATTAATTATGAAATATTTACAGTGCATTTTTTATGGAGAGAGAATCCAAACTTCTTTTGGCTTCTCAAAACAGAGTATAACCTCCTCCCTCAGTTCAGTTCAGTTCAGTTGCTCAGTCATGTCTGACTCTTTGAGACGCCATGGACCGCAGCACACCAGGCCTCCCTATCCATCACCAACTCCCGGGGTTTAGTCAAACTCATGTCCATTGAGTCGGTGATGCCATCCAACCATCTCATACTCTGTCATCCCCTTCTCCTCCTGCTCTCAATCTTTCCCAGCATGAGGGTCTTTTCAAATGAGTCAGTTTTTCACATCAGGTGGCCAAAGTATTGGAATTTCAGCTTCAACATCAGTCCTTCCAATGAACACCCAGGACTGATTTCCTTTAGGATGGACACGTTGGGATCTCCTTGCAGTCCAAGGGACTCTCAAGAGTCTTCTCCAACACCACAGTTCATAAGCATCATCCCTGCATGCTTATTAACCACTGCTTTCTTTATATTTGCTCTGGACAGTTTCATCCTTTACAGTGTTTCAGTTACTAACTAATGCCTAGCTCAGTGATTGCCATGCAAGGCAATAAATAAATGATCTTTTAATACATATGTGGAAAAAATAAGAGCTACAATATTATTGGGGCTTCCCAGGTGGTGCTAGTGGTCAAGAACCTGCCTGCTAATGCAGGAGACATAAGAGATGAGGGTTCAAACCCTGGGTCAGGAAGATCCCCTGAAGGAGGGCATGGCAACCCCCCCTCACCCCCAGTATTCGTGCCTGGAGAATCTCATGGACAGGGGAGCCTTGTGGGCTACTGTCCATAAGGTTGCAAAAAGTTGGACAAGACTGAAGCAACTTAGCATACAGTATTATTGTTAGGAATTTAATGTTATTCTGATATAAATGTTAAAAGAGTTCAGACTGGATGTTAGTAATGAAGTAATGCAGTTAGTAATGTTAGTAATGAAGTAATGCAGTGATGTTGTTTTAAAACAAGAATTCTTTTTCAGTGTATTAATCTGAATAAGCTGCAAGTTTTCTATTTTAGAAGTGACTTTAGAAGGGCATGTTCTTTTACCTGTTACTGAATGAACCTTTTCACAGAGACACTTGCCTATATAGAGTAAAATATATTTGATATTTTTATTTTATTTTACTGTGAAAAGAACACTTAACACGAGATATACTGTTTCAACAATTTTTTGAGTGTACAGTATATTATCATTGACTATAATATAATGTTGTGCTGCAGATCTCTAAAGCCTGTTCATCTTTCTTACTGAAACTTTATGGACATTAAGTAATAACCCCCCATTTTCTCCCACTGTTCCCTAGATCCTGACAACCACTATTCTACTCTTTGATTCTATGAATTTAACTATTGTAGAAAGTTTCTTGGGTTTCCCTGGTTGCTCAAGATGGTAAATAATCCGCCTGCAGTGAGGGAGAGCTGGGTTTGATCCTTGGGTTGGGAAGATCCCCTGGAGAAGGGAACAGTACTCACTCCAGTATTCTTGCCTGGAGAATTCCATGTACAGAGGAGCCTGGCAGGCTACAGTCCATGGGGTCACAGAGTTGGAGATACTGATCGACTAACACTTTCATCATTTTATATTAGTGAAATTATGTGATGTTTCTTCTTCTCTGACTGGCTTATTTCACTTAGCATAAAATCCTCAAGGTTCGTTCATCTTGTTACATATTGCAAAATTTGTTCTATTGTATGTACATACCACATTTTCTTTATTCATTCTTCTGTTGACAGAAATTAAGGTAGTTTCCACATTTAGCCTACTGTGATTAGGGCTGCAATGAATATAGGATTGCCGTTATCTCTTTGAGATCCTGGTTTAAATTCTTTTGGATAAATAGAAGTGGAATTGCTGAGTCATATGGTTGTTCCATTTTCAATTTTGTAAGGAACCTCCGTGCTTTTTTCCACAGCAGCTGCACCATTTTGCATTCCCACCAACAGTGTGCAAATGTTCCTATTTCTCTACATCCTTGCCAACACTTACTGTCTTTTGTTTTAATCTCTAAAATATATAAGACATTTCTACAATTTTATAGCAAAACAAAATAAAAAACCCCAAACTAGTAACCTGATTAAAAAATGGGCTAAAATTTTGAATATACATATATCTTCAAAGCAGACATTCAAATGGCCAACATGTAGATGAACTCAACTTCACTAAACATCAGGGAAATTCAAATCAAAACCACAGTGTAATATCATCTTATCAGTTAGGATGATTATTATTAAAATATTTGTATGATATTTAAGCAAACATTACAGTTTGCTTGCATACAGTTCTCAGGACTCAGTGGGAAAGAAATCAGTGGGTCAGAGAAGCAAACTGAGGGATTCTCACTTTTCCAAGTTCGTTCCACTCCAGTACTCTTGCCTGGAAAATCCCATGGATGGAGGAGCCTGGTAGGCTGCAGTCCATGGGGTCGCTGAGGGTCAGACACGATGGAACGACTTCACTTTCAGTTTTCACTTTCATGTATTGGAGAACGAAATGGCAACCCACTCCAGTGTTCTTGCCTGGAGAATCCCAGGGACAGGGGAGCCTGGTGGGCTGTCGTCTATGGGGTCGCACAGAGTTGGACACGACTGAAGCGACTTAGCAGTAGGAGCATAGGAGGAATTCCTAGAGGTACGACCATTGTTCAATAGCCATGAGTTCTCAGACTATTTGTCTTTTCCTTTCCAAATATGGTAGATTCAGCTCTTCTTTGATGGTCCCCAAAATATGATAGAACAGATATATAATCTGTTCCCTTAATATGTCCCTGGCACTAAGTTTTATAGGGCTAGATCAGCATAAACAAACTCATGAGCATAACCAAAGCAGATCAAGAATGGCCAAGTATTCGTGTTTATGCTAAGTCACTTTAGTTGTTTCCAGCTCTTTGCAACCCCTTGGACTGTAGTCTGTCAGGCTCCTCTGTCCATGGGATTCTCCATCCAGCAAGAATACTGGAGTGTGTTATCATGTCCTCCTCTGGCAGATCTTCCTGACCCAGGGATCAAACCCATATCCCTTAAGGCCTCCTGCTTTGGCAGGCAGGTTTTTACCACTAGCATAGACAGGGAAGCCCCAAGCATTCATAAAGCTCATCATTTATTTTGAAACGTAAGATTGGAAGTATTTACTCACTTAACATTTCAATGTTAGTGATAGTCAAACTACTCTCAACAGATTACATCAGCAAGCTTCATACCAGTAGTCTATGGGCTTAAGTACAGTGGCGAATAGACTGATAGCCCCAGAATGTCTCATCACACAGTATTAATATTATGGGCATATAGTAGATCTCACATAGACTGGGGAATATGCAGAGAACAATCAAGACAGTTATTAAGGCAAGCAGTCAACTTGGTTGGCCTGCATTGTATTTTCATGATCTCTCATTTTCTGCCTTTTTTGTCACTTTCTGTACACCTCACATATTCTTTACCTTCTCTAATAGCATTTTATTATTGGAAATAGTTCTCATTGGTAATAAAGATGTATTATTAGGGCTTATTAAATTTTTTCCTTATAATCTTTAATTTTTATAATTAACGATTTAAGTGAATTTTTTTTTTTCTAAAATTGTAGCTAAAACTACTTTGAAGCATTTCTGGAACTCTAAAGCAGAGGTATTTATTCCAACTATGATTTTGCAAGATTTTGAAAGTATGACTATTAGAACACTCATTATATGCATTATGGTTATTTTTTATTTTTGACATCACAACCCTAATGTAATCCCCATGAAGGCAGATGATGCATTTTATTAATTTCTGTATTTTTCTCAGTTCCTGACAGTGTATACTCAATAAATATTTACTTAATAAATAATAGATAACTAAGTGCATGAAGATGTGATTTCTATATTTCTCAGGTCATTATGAACAGTATCATGATCATTTCAAGCAGTCAATAAATATATGAGGAATTATTGAAATACTTTATGAGTACCTCTTTAATTGATTGAAACCCTACCTGCAATGATTGTTCCTTGAGTCTTCTATTTGTAGGCAGAGGGGGGCAATAAAAAAAGTGTTGTTCTAAGAATCAATTTTTAGCTTTGGCTGGAATTTTTTTTTTTTTTGGTATTATTTTGGGCAGTTCATTTTTACGTTTACAACCTTCAGTATCCTCCTGTTAAAATGAAGATAAGAGCTGCCCTGCACTCTTTACTGGGTGGGTTGTGTTGAGAATGAAATGGGATACTCTATTTTGTAAATAAAGGAGCCCTATAAATAAATGTAAGTGATAAATTGGAATATTGGGTCTGCAATTTTGGTCCACCAAGATTAACTTTCTGCATTCAAAACAATTTGAAAGATATATTTTTGCAGTGATCAAACCAATTAGGAATGTAGATGAACCCCCTTTTATTAAGGTTTGAAAGTACATTTTGTTCAAGTGTAGTTATATTAAGTATTAACCTAAATTAAATGTCTATGTTAGATGCTCAGCTTAAACAGGTTACTGATAAGTCTTTAATTACTGTAGCTCTCATGCTATGAACACACAAAAATATTTTGATAAATTTAAGAAAAAATTTTAAAAGATAGGTGTGCTAAAATATAAACATTCTAATTCATGATAAATTATGCATTCTAGGGAAGTGTTATAAAAATTAGACATGTCTATATATTTCTTCTCCAGGCAGAAGTGATAATCAGGAGTTCTTACGTATTTTATTTTTCACTGGAAGACAAGTCACATTCCTAAATTCCAGATTCATAGCTATGTTGGAGGTAATTTGATTTTTTAGCAAAACATAAACACCAAAGTCCAGGTTCAACACTTCGCTGTTTCAGAATGTCTGTTTCTTTAGCAACTTTTACCCTTTATAAGGATTTTGAATGTTCATATTCAAAGTTATCTTCAAGTCACAAGAGGAACTCTCTATAGAACCTATTAAATTATATTCATCAGTATCCCAATATTAAAGTTTAATTAAAAATTTAAATAAAATTAACACAAAATTTGAAGCAGACATCTAAATATGTTTCCCTAGAAATTTCTGAAAGGCCAGGCATGAGAGCTACAGTAATTAAAGACTTATCAGTAACCTGTTTAAGCCGAGCATCTAACATAGACATTTAATTTAGGTTAATACTTAACATAACTACACTTGAACTGACTATTAGAATATCTGCTCGTTATTAAAAATAATAGCTGGAAAGTTAACATTTAAAAATTTTGAAGAAACATGCTCTGTATCCAAGTAGATATTTTCTCCCAAATATGTGTAAATACATATTTAGTAAAGGCCCCTATCTTCTTATAAAAAATCCTACTAATGTTTTCAGTACATTAAGGAAATTTGTTAATGTAATAGAAAGTACCAGAATAGCAGTTATAGAGTGTGCTTTTGAAAAGAATACTTAAGAGAGCATTTAGACATTCAGTGATATTGTAGTTAGTTTTCAGTGGGTATATTACAAATTTAATAAATGCCAATTTGAGCATTTAATCAATAGTTATTGGACACCTATTGGATACTACTATACTAAAGGCATATAGATAACACTATGGGGCATTTTACAAGATTGTAAAGTGTATTTTATTTGCTTTTAAATGCTTGCACTAAAATAGGAGGGAGTGCAAAGTAGAAAGTTATAAGAACCAAAATAGTTCAGATTATTAGAAAAATTGAAAAATCACATCTGACTGGAATAACTGAGGGAAATTCTATGAAAAAGCACTTAACTAGCCCTTGAAGGATAAAATATCAGATCATATAAAAACTGAAGATGAAAAGCTAACTAGATGTACAATAGTTTGCTTTATATATTTAGATGCATGTATTTTAATAAATTTTATATCCTTTTAAAATTTTTATCCTTTTATCATTATATAATGTCCTTCTTTGTCATTTGTTATAGACTCTGTTTTTTTTTTCAGACTTTTTTTCAAAGCCTGTTTTCTCTGATATGAGTGTTGCTACCCCTGCTTTCTTGTTTCCATTTACATAAAATATTATTTTTCTGTCTCCTTGTTAAAATTCTGTGTTCTTCTATTGTTTCCCCTAATTCATTTAGCATTCTTACTGCTAAAGCTTTGAACTTTTTAATCTGTAAACTATTTATTTCATTAGTCTTTTTTTTCAGGGGTTTTCTCTTGTTCTTTTATTGAAACAAATTCCTCTTCTCATTTTGCTTAACTTTGTCTTCACCTATAAAATTAAGTGAAGCAGTTACCTATTGCAGTGTTGACGGGGTGTGAGTGGCAGCATCCTTATATAGCCTATGTGTTCCCAGTGTCCTTGGTGGATAAGCTGGATCTGACATGAACAGAAGCCACATCTTTCTCCAGGGTGTTCTGTCAGTTATCATCACCTTGGTAGGAGGTGAAACTTGAAGTTGATGAGTTAGGGCCAGAGCTGGGACTTCTCTCTTCAGTGGCCCTCACTGTTCTATCAGGGGCAGTGTTGTGTCCCTGTTGTTGCAGCAGAAGTTCTGAGGGTCGTGTCTGAGGTGGCTCCATTCCCTTAAAGGGTGTGCTCTCCTCTACTCCCAGCACTGGCACCCTTGCTGGGGTAAGAGGCACTGTTGCAGGTGTTTGGGGGGGTCGGGGTGTGGGTGGCTTCAATCAGAGACCCAGATTACTTCTGAGGTGCCACTTGTGTAAGGGCTAGTGATGTCTGCCCCCATCCTGCTCAGATGCCTCACTAGGTCTGAGCTGTTTTTGTGTTTCACAGCTGAGTTCTCCCCTTGGCTCAAGGCACCCATCTCTCTAATGTGGAGTTGTATCATGAAGGAAGAAGGACTAGAGCAGTGTCTCAGTTTAGGCTGGTGAGATGACAGGAAACTGGTGAGTGACATGTGGAGTTTCAATCTGCCTTGTCTCAGAAGTAAGCAAGAGTGTGCGTGCTCCTCCTGAGTGGAGTCCAGGCTTCTCTCAGCCCTTCTGATAGACCCACTGGTCCTCTAACCAGCCAAAGAGATTTGTTTTCCCAGTGTGGGACTCAGCACTGGGGTGTGTAACATGTAGCTCAAACCACTCATTCGCCAGAGAGGGTCTCTACCCATGTATCTCCCTCCTTCTTTGTGTTTTTTCTAGTTTTTATAGTCATGTCCGACTCTTTGCGACCCCATGGACTGTGGCCTACCAGGATCCTGGGTCTGTGGGATTTTCCAGGCAAGAGTACTGGAGTGGGTTGCCATTTTCTTCTCCAGGGGATCTTCCCAACCCAGGGATCAAACCTGGGCCTCCCACTTTGTAGGCAGATGCTTTACCATCTGAGCCACCAGGGAAGAAGCTATTATATTTTTAGGGAAAAAATTTATTATTATAAAATAAAGGAAGTAATTGATGATCAAAGAAATGAAGTAGCTTGTTAAGGTGACTTAAAAATTTACTCCATGTACTTTTTGGGTGAAGCTTTAAAATAGCTGGTACACTATTTCAGTTTGTTTACTTTGGACACAGTATTTTTTTGGATCACCAGTATGTAGCAAATGTTTAAAGTCGCAGTTTTTCCTGTTTTTTAAAAAGTGAATAAAATGTTGAATGGATTACTTTTCTTTTTTGTATGTCTCACAATGACCAAATAAGTATAATCGACAATTTTGACCATTTTACTTTAGATTTGACATAAAGATAGAAAATCATAGCCCCCAAATTCTTTAACACACAGACACACACAGATAGTGGGGTAGGGGGAGGAAGAGATAGTAGTAGAGGGGAGAGGAAAGAGGAGGCTAGAATGAGAGGAGAGTCTGGGCTAGAAGAAAAGGGAACAAAAATAAACTTGAGGATAGATTAAGGGCTCAGATATGCAGATGACACCCTTATGGCAGAAAGTGAAGAGGAACTAAAAAGGCTCTTGATGAAAGTGAAAGTGGAGAGTGAAAAAGTTGGCTTAAAGCTCAACATTCAGAAAACGAAGATCATGGCATCTGGTTCCATCACTTTATGGGAAATAGATGGGGAAACAGTGGAAACAGTGTCAGACTTTATTTTTGGGGGCTCCAAAATCACTGCAGATGGTGATTGCAGCCATGAAATTAAAAGACGCTTACTCCTTGGAAGAAAAGTTATGACCAACCTAGATAGCATATTCAAAAGCAGAGACATTACTTTGCCGACTAAGGCCCGTCTAGTCAAGGCTATGGTTTTTCCTGTGGTCACGTATGGATGGGAGAGTTGGACTGTGAAGAAAGCTGAGCGCCGAAGAATTGATGCTTTTGAACTGTGGTGTTGGAGAAGACTCTTGAGAGTCCCTTGGACTGCGAGGAGATCCAACCAGTCCATTCTGAAGGAGATCAGCCCTAGGATTTCTTTGGAAGTAACGATGCTAAAGCTGAAACTCCAGTACTTTGGCCACCTCATGCGAAGAGCTGACTCATTGGAAAAGACTCTGATGCTGGGAGGGATTGGGGGCAGGAGGAGAAGGGGAT
The DNA here is from genome assembly GCF_014754425.2 of Oryx dammah. Classification (NCBI taxonomy): domain Eukaryota; kingdom Metazoa; phylum Chordata; class Mammalia; order Artiodactyla; family Bovidae; genus Oryx; species Oryx dammah. The sequence goes on from NW_024070187.1 coordinate 72,456,411, forward strand.
GACAGAGGATGAGATGGCTGGATGGCATCACTGACTTGATGGACGTGAGTCTGAGTGAGCTCCGGGAGTTGGTGATGCACAGGGAGGCCTGGCGTGCTGCGATTCATGGGGTCACAAGGAGTCAGACACGACTGAGCGACTGAAGTGAACTGAACTGAACTGAACTGAACTGAAGGGCTTTTGTTATTTTTCTGTGCTGTCTGTCTTTCTTCTCTATGACATTCAATTTGAATTCTCTTTGCAGATATCTATGTGTACTTGTAAAAGGCAAAAAAAAGATACATACATACATATGCATATAATTTAAACTTTAAATCTGGATTTTTACCACACATAAATGATCAGTGTCTGTAAAAGGTTATAGAAACTGGAAGGCAGTCCATATATTTTAAACTAATCTCCTTTAGAGTAGCTTTAAATTATATTCAACATAGCAGTTTTATTAAATTCCTTGATTTAAAGTATTACTGAATTATCCTGTAATCTACAATTCTCAGGTGAATAGACAAAAACTCCATCAAGCTAAGGAGATGGGAATCTAATTCCACAGAACAAAATGTGCTTTTAATAAACTGTGACAAAACAGTCACAAAAAAGAAAAAAGGTTTAGGAGGCAAAAGATGCAAGTCTCAGACTAATGAAAACATTCAATCCACATGTCACAAGCAAATAAGAGGAACGAATATAGAAAGTCGGTGCTGACCTTCAAGAATACATTTTCTCTACGTTGGAACAGACTCACCTAGGAGAGCAATGAATCTTCCTGGTTAACATTTATCTTACAAAGAAGTGCAATAAAATGGTTAAAAGAATACACTTTAAAGCAAGAGCACAGTGAAACCAACCTAACTAAAGGAATATGTTTCACACAATGCAAACATAATGCCTATTGAATGACAGTATGTATCTGTGTATGTATGGGCACGTATACACAGCATTGAGATGGATTGGTTGTAGGCTGCTTCTATTTTCCAAACTCTGATGGTATTTGAAAGCTTAATTACAAATTAAGATTTCTGATTGTAAGTAACTTATATCCATTATAGAAAACTAAAATTGCCAAGATTAGAATTAAGGAAAAAATTATTCACATACTTAAAATAATCACTGTTAACATTTTTGTGCATTCACCTTGTATTACTCTTTTAATTTTGCTGGAATTTTATTTGCATAATTGAGATATTACTTTTAGTTAACTTTATATTCTTCTCTTTTCACTAAATTGAACAGAGAAATTTCCAATCACAGTTAAGAGAAAACCTTATTTTAAATGACTGCTTGATATTAATAGATTCATATACTTCAATACATAAATATTCCTTATTCACGGACATTAAAACATATATTTTTTGCTTCTTAATAATGAGGCTTTAATATTTTTTCTTTGTCAATACAGTTTATGTACCTCCTTTGTATAATTTCTATGAATATAATTTTCAATTTCTTCCAAGGGCAAGAACATTTTGGACTCTCTTTGGCTTATATTACCAATTGTTTTCCTGAAGTTTGCACCAAGTTGTACAGCACTATATGAGGGTGCCTCTTACCCTTTGATTGAGCTAACAGTGATTACAATTTTTATTTTTTATAATTTGTTCTATTTAAAAAAAATCCCTCTTTATTAAATTTTTGTTTATTCTTGACTATATCGATATTGACAATTCTATATGTATAAAGTGTTTTCTCATTTTATTAACTATTTTCTTTCTTATTTTCTTTTGATGCTTTACTCTTTTTGTCATCTACTGTGCTTTTTATGTAGGAAGGCTCAAGAATTTTGTCACTCATGTTTTTACTTTTCTATTCTTTATTACTAGTTTTTCCTTGGGTGGTAATTATATTATTTGAATCATGCAAATGTTTATTATTTATTTGTCATTGACATCATTTTTCAGTTGCCTCTACAGATGTTTTTCTATTTCTCTTAGTATTAATAATAATGCTGCTGCTGGTAGCTAGCTTATATGTGTGTTTGGCACTGTTTGAAGTGCTTGTTATATTATATAACTTGATCCTCACGAAACCCAAGAGGAAGGTCATATTATTAAGGCCACTTTTTAGATGAGGAAATGAGACACATAGAATTGAAATAACTTTCTCAGTAAAAGTGAAATTTGCTCAGTCATGTGTCCTACTCTTTGCAACCCCATGGACTATACAGTCCATGGAATTCTTCAGGCCAGAATTCTAGAGTGGGTAGCCGTTCCCTTCTCCAGGGGATCTTCCCAACCCAGGGACTGAACCCAGGTTTCCCACATTGCAGGCGGATTCTTTACCAACTGAGCCACCAGAGAAGCCCCAAATGGTGCGTTGCTTCCCCATCGGGGAATCCAATGCAGGTCTCCCACGTGACAGGCAGAGACACTGACCACTATACTAAAAAGGAGGGTGCAACCACCTGGCCTCCCCAACTTGTTCAGTGCTACCCATCAAAATACCAACCCAGGCAATCTGGCCCCAGAATTAATTTTTGCTTATGGCACTTTGATAGTATTTCATTCATTACCTAGAGGTTCATGCTCTGCCCATCTTCATTATGTATGAGATCTTTAATCAATTTAGGCTTATTCTCTATATTACCTTTGAAACCAGTTTACAGTTAAAAGAATAAACTTTGATCTGTAAACTCTGTGAAGCACAAATAAAATAGATTCATTTTCTCTAACCATTGACTTCAGCCATCCTGTGTTGAATTTCCCTTTTCCTGGTGACACATAATGGTATTTTTATCTCAGACAAATCCTGTAGCAGTTCCAGAAAGACCCTTTCTGATCAGTAATATTAAAATCCCACCCATTGCACAGGTTACAGATGTGGGAGAGGAGTTCTAATTCAAACTAGTCCCAATTTCCCTCCTTCCTGTTCTGTCAGTACATCCCATTGTCCCTTGTTTCTGAGCTCCTTGGTCCAGAGGTAGCCTTCTTCAGGGTTACCTTCAAGACAGCTCAATCTGTGCTACCTCCTATGGGGTCCATTGGGCCTGCTTAAAACTTGCACATTCTCTCATCTGACACAAGGTTGACAAGCAGGCTACTCTATTGCATCTCTCTACTTTGCTCTTTTCAAATTTTTTCAATCCAATAGGATTTAGGGTAGAGGTGGGGCTCTGATAGCTGAGCCAATCCACTGCACAGGCAGGTATCCGCCTGGAGAATGAGATGCCTGTTCAACTACACATTCCTACTTCCTAGGAGTCACTCTCTCAGGATCCCTTACTTGATTTCAGGAAATGAGGATATTTCTGTCTTTCTCGCTCAGTCTGTCTCTATCTCTTTCTTTTTCTCCCTCATTCTGCTTCCCTTACTTCTCTGGTTTTTCTTTATACAGACAGACAGGGCCGAGAAGAAGATTGGATGAGCTGACAATTGAGGGCAGGAAATCTGCTTCACTTTCTCTCTCTCATAATAAGCCCTGGAAACAGTAGTCTGTCTGCTGCCGTTTACCTTGCTCTTTCTAGAATGTCATGTTCGTGTTATCTTTTTGCTGTATCTTTGGATCCTGTCAGTTTGGGGTTATCCAGATAAGTCTTGCTACACATTGGTTGTTGCTTGGTGGGTCAGTCATGTCCAACTCTTTGAGACACCATGAACTGCAGCACACCAGGCTTCCCTGTCTTTCATCATCTCCTGAAGCTTGCTCAAACTCCTGTCATTTCAGTCAGTGATGCCATCCAATCATCTCGTCCTCTGTTGTCCCCTTCTCCTTCTGCCTTCAATCTTTCCCAGCATCAGAGTCTTTACACATTACACATTCTATTTTTACACAGAGTCTTTACACATTCTATTTTTACACATCAGTTTTACACATTAACACATTCTATTTTTCTTGCCAACCCTGATGACTGTTGGGTTAGCATTCCTCCTTGGTGTTTGCTTAGATTTTACTCTATGTTTTAAAGGTATGGTTTTTATAAGCAACATAAAGTTCTGTTTTTGTAAGTCAGCTGATACACTTTGTCTTTTTGTGGCTCAACAAGATGAATGATGTGCCTGAGGTCACACTCTTACTGAGAAGAGACTTTTCAATTCTATCCCAGGTGTGTCTGCCTACGAACACATGCCTCTAATCACTATATTTCTTATTTTTCTTGAGTAATGTGGAAAATATTATCTTGATTTACATTTTATGATTTTTGTAATGTTTTTCAAATAGTCACACTTGAAGCTTTAATTGTCTAATTCAAGGATAATACTATAAGTTTTAATCAGATGAGAAAACAAATGCACTTCATTTCCTTCCATTTCTACCCACTCATTCCCAATCTTTCTTGATCTTTATTTTTCTAATTGATTTAGTGATTAAATGCATGAATATTGGAGTCAAAAAGGCCTGGATTTAAATCTCAGATCTGACATAGTTTCATTTGTAAAATGAGGATGAAAGAGTTAAGACAATAAATTGAAAATTACATTGTGAGTCTTGTATTAAGCAGTTGATGAGATTTAAACACATTTGTCTATGCCTGGAAAACTGGTGGTACGTGCCCAATGAAAGTCTGTTTGCATTATTTAGGAGGTGAATATGCTTCGAGGAGAAAATGTGATTGGCCATCCTTATAGCCTTACCTGGATATAGTGAGATTTATAATTAGTAAGTCTATGTATTTGCATGACATATTGTTTAGCTGTGTAAGGAACACCTGGATTTGACCCAAAATGAGGCCTAATGTTTATGATTTTGAGCATAGCTTGGAGCTCTAACTCAAATCTGTTTTTCATTCAGTCTCCAGAGATTATTTGACCCTAGAGAAAGGAGTGAACAGAAGTAAAACCCAACAGGCTGTTTTGGAAAACTGAATTTTGGAGCACAAATTAAACTACTTTTAAGCTCTTTAAAAAATACGTGTATGATGATGCAAAGGCAGAGAATGGCTTTTCCCCTCCTCTCTCTGCCCCATGTTACCACAGGTACCAGTGCTTGATGGAGCTGACCCTGACTAACAGCTTTGACCACAGGGAGCCAACTTGACCTGTGGGTGCTCAGTGTATCAACCAGAGCCTGAGTGAGGAGTGAGGAAGGGACAGTGGAGTCTGAAAAAGTGGGAGGTTTGGGGAATAATTGCAAGTATTCCCACTGGCTGCCAGAGGCCATTTTGGCAAGTGCAGGTATTTGAGCCAGATGCTTCTACATCTTTGGCTTTTCCTTTTTCCCCCTTCTTCCTACATTTGATCCACAAAGAAATCCCATTGACTCAACTCTGAGATATAATCTGAACCCAAGCATTCTCACTCTCTTCTCTGCTACTCCCCTGGTCCTGACCCCACCATCTCTCACCTGAATTATCCTGTGGTCAACTCACTGATTTCTCTGTTTTTACCTTTGCCCTCAGTAATCTATTCACAATGTAGCAGCCAGAATGAGCCTTTTATTTTATTATTTTTTTATTGACATACGATTGACATGAAGGACTGTGTAAGTTTAAGGTTTATAATATGTTGATTTCATACTTATATATATTGCAGTGTGATTACTACAGCTAACACCTGTATAAAGTCACATTATCATCACTTCCTTTTTGTAGTGGGAACGATTGAGATCTAGTCTCTTAGCAACTTTGAAGTTTATAGTACAGTACTATTGTCAATAGTCACTATTGTGTACACTGGATCTCCAGGACTTATTTATCGACTGGTTGCAAGTTTCTACCTTTATCAGTTCAGTTCAGTTCAGTCACTCAGTCATGTCCGACTCTTTGTGACCCCATGAATCGCAGCACGCCAGGCCTCCCTGTCCATCACCAACTCCCGGAGTTCACTCACATCCATCGAGTCAGTGATGCCATCTAGCCATCTCATCCTCGGGCATCCCCTTCTCCTCCTGCCCCGAATCCCTCCCAGCATCAGAGTCTTTTCCAATGAGTCAACTCTTCCAATGAGGTGGCCAAAGTACTGGAGTTTCAGCTTTAGCATCATTCCTTCCAAAGAAATCCTAGGGCTACCTCCTCTAGAATGGACTGGTTGGATCTCCTTGTAGTCCAAGGGACTCTCAAGAGTCTTCTCCAACACCACAGTTCAAAAGCATCAATTCTTCGGCGCTCAGCCTTCTTAACAATCCAACTCTCACATCCATACATGACCACAGGAAAAACCATAGCCTTGACTAGACGGACTTTAGTTGGCAAAGTAATGTCTCTGCTTTTGAATATACTATCTAGGTTGGTCATAATTTTTCTTCCAAGGAGTAAGCGTCTTTTAATTTCATGGCTGCAGTCACCATCTGCAGTGATTTTGGAGCTCAAAAAAATAAAGTCTGACACTGTTTCCACTGTTTCCCCATCTATTTGCCATGAAGTGATGGGACCAGATGCCATGATCTTCGTTTTCTGAATGTTGAGTTTTAAGCCAACTTTTTCACTCTCTTCTTTTACTTTCATCAAGAGGCTTTTTAGTTCCTCTTACATCTCCCCAATTACATACCCCGACCCAAGCCCCTGATAACCACTGTTATAATCTCTAATTTTATGAGTTTAGCTTTTTGGATTCCATGTGTAAGTTATATCCAACAGTATTTGTCTTTCTCTATCTGACTTATTTCACTTAGGATAATGCTCTCATGGTCCATCCATGTTGCAAGTGGCAAGATTTTCTTTCTTTCTTTCTTTCTTTTTTTTTTTTTTTTAATGATAGTAGCCTGACAGGCTGCTCTGTCCTTAGAATTCTCCAAGCAAGAATACTGCAGAGGATAGCCATTCTTTTCTTGAGGGATCTTCCTGATCCACGGATCAAACCTGGGTCTTCTGCATATATAATATAAAGATGTATATATGTGGAGACAGTATATTTATCACATCTTTTTTATCCATTTATCTATCAATGGGCACTTTGTTTCTCTATCTTGGCTATTGTGAATAAAACTTTAATAAACATGGAATGCATATATCTCTTCAACATTCTATTTTTATTTCCTTTGGACATAATCCAGAGCCATTGCTAGGATGTGGTAGAGCAGAGATCCTGTCTCACATTGCTTGACTGACTCAGAATGCCCAAACTTGTCCCCTGAAAAGTAATTATTAATACTCCGTGTGATCTACTTTGCAAAATAGTTTCCTGAATTCATCTTCTATTTCACATTTTGACTTAAACTTTCCAGAATAAAGAGTGTTTAGAAAAGTTCTAAGTTGCATTTACCTAATATTTCATACAGTTATGTACTTATGATCATGGATTTCTAAATAAATGTCTTCCATGTTCAAGCTGGTTTTAGAAAGGCAGAGGAACCAGAGATCAAATTGCCAACATCTGCTGGATCAACGAAAAAGCAAGAGAATTTCAGAAAAACGTCTAGTTCTGCTTTATTGACTATGCCCAAGCCTTTGACTGTGTGGATCTCAATAAACTGTGGAAAATTCTGAAAGAGATGGGAATACATGACCTGCCTCTTGAGAAATCTGTATGCAGGTCAGGAAGCAACTGTCAGAACTGGGCATGGAACAACAGACTGGTTCCTAATAGGAAAAGGAATACATAAAGGAATACTGTCACCCTGCTTATGCTTATTTAACTTCTATGCAGAGTACATCATGAGAAACGCTGGGCTGGAAGAAGCACAAGCTGAAATCAAGAATGCTGGAAGAAATATCAATAACCTCAGATATGCAGATGCCACCACCCTTATGGCAGAGAGTGAAGAACTAAAGAGCCTCTTGATGAAAATGAAAGTGGAGAGTGAAAAAGTTTGCTTAAAGCTCAACATTCAGAAAACTAAGATCATGGCATCCAGTCCCATCACTTCATGGCAAATAGATGGGAAAACAGTGGAAACAGTTTCAGACTTTATTTTTTTGAGCTCCAAAATCACTGCAGATGGTGACTGCAGCCATGAAATTAAAAGACGCTTACTCCTTGGAAGGAAGGTTATGACCAAACTAGATAGCATATACAAAAGCAGAGACATTACTTTGCCAACAAAGGTCCATCTAGTCAAACCTATGGTTTTTCCAGTAGTCATGTGTGGTTGTGAGAGTTGGACTGTGAAGAAGGCTGAGCACCAAAGAATTGATGCTTTTGAACTGTGGTGTTGGAGAAGACTCTTGAGAGTCCCTTGGACTGCAAGGAGATCCAACCAGTCCATCCTAAAGGAGATCAGGCATGAGTGTTCATTGGAAGGACTGATGTTGAAGCTGAAACTCCAATACTTTGGCCACCTGATGAAGAGCTGACTCATTTGAAAAGACCCTGATGCTGGGAAAGATTGAGGGCAGAAGGAGAAGGGGACGACAGAGGATGAGATGGTTGGATGGCATCACCAACTTGTGTTGGACATGGGTTTGGGTAAAATCCAGGAGTTGGTGATGGACAGGGAGGCCTGGCACGCTGAGGTCCATGGGGTCACAAAGAGTCGGACACAACTGAGCAACTGAACTGAACTGAACTGATGCCTCTTTGAGAGAAAGTGCCAGGTAATTGTAATTATTTGTGATTCCCTAAGATTATAAATCTAGGGCCAGGAAAATAAACAAATGCAGAGCATTATTGATGAGTATTAATGCATCTTTGTTTTCATTTATATGTAAAATTGTTTTAAATATACTGGTCAATAACCTAAACTCTGTAGTACCATGAGATCAGTTTCCTATAATCTGCCTTTTTTCTTTCAATTTGTTTTCCTGTGTGTTGTTTGTAGGTATTTTTGAGTTTGCGATTCATATTTATTTTTACTACAACAGTTTTTTAGAATCATAGCTAATTACCAGACTTGACATTAAAAATTCCATCTCACAAAGGTGCAGTCATTTCTCTCACAGAGTGACATTCATATGAGTGAGACTACTAACTCAGTTCAAGAGCTGTGTTTGAACTAGTAAGAACACGATTTATAGACATTTTTGCTGAGACCATTCTTGACTGTTAGAAATTAGAACAAAACACCAGTAGCAAGTGGAACTAAAATGATCAAGTCAATGTAAGCAATACTTAGGAGCAAGTCTATTTAGAAAGTCCATTCCACTTATCTCTATCTACCTTGGAGTGTGCTACAATATTATATGGCATTTGCATTAATTTAAAAACATTGGTGTGCTGGTAAGCTGGCTTTGCAATGCCCTTTTTCTCTTCAGTTTTAAATTTGTTATATTCAATGATCTGGCTCTCAGCTCTCAGGGATAATGATCATATTAGTTAAGGTGAATGACTATTTTTCAAGTGATGAAGGGTTGCATTTTTTCACTCAGAGCATCTCGGATGAGCATAAATATTAAACCATAAAGGCCCTTTGCTGGCTGCCGGTGATTGCTGGTGCAGAGGCACAGTGATGCAGCTCTGATGACAAGAAGAAAAAATACAGGTTGATGCCATTTTCCTCTGGTGCTCCTCCATGCCACCACAGTCTCAGCTTTCAAAGGATTCAAATATTATTATACTTTTATTTGTTTGCTTAAGTTTGGACAATGCTTTCTTTCCATTCTGCCTAAATAGCAGAGAAGAATTTTCACTTCCAGAATCTTAAATTGTAGAGAGAGGATTTTGCCTAAAATTTTGTCTCATGTCTCAGACTCTGAATGGGCATGGGAGATTTGATAATTTTAAATTATTAGAAGAATTTTCCAGCAAGAACCATTTGGCAGATATAACACTCTAATTCCAAAGTGACAGATTTTTGGTGTTTCTTTTTGTTAAAATTTTATTCATTTGTATAAAACTATAGTTAAATTTCTTCTTCAGTTGCCTAGGTTCTACCAGCTTTTACCGTAAGACATTGTATATCACTTTTCTCTATTATCTTCTTCACCTTTTTCTGAAGCATCCCACAATCTTTACCTACTATTGCCTCTAGTTTTCTTTTCATGGTCAAACTCATAAAGAATGTTGTAGATATCATATATCATTATTTAGTATCAATCATTTCTCAGACTTCCTATGTTTTGATTGTCTCTGTCTCTTTCAGTACCCAAATTCTTCATTTTCTGGGGTTTTTAATAAATTTCTAACTGCAAAAATTGTAAAAAAAAAAATCCAGCCTCAAATTTTGAAGGTTAAAAATTTATACAGTCTACAGTAGAAGAGATGAGTAGACAAATGATGTCTGTGGAAGATTCTAGGTTTTTGATTTTATGGTTTCAGATAATAAGTTCCTTGAAGTTTCTTGAAGTATGTACCCATTTGACTCTAGTGATTAAAATCAGTTTACATTCATCATTTGGGAATTGATGTGTCATTGGGAAGGAGGCAAAGGTGAGCAAAAAATACCCTGCTGCCCCATCAATTTCATTTTGAAACCATGTGACAGCTACTCTCCCAGGGACTTTCAGGTACTTGTGGTGTAGAGTACACCTTAATTTTGTGATAGATTAATATTGGAAAGGACTTTGTAAATTTAGAGGTAAAAATTATAGCCAAATTAATTTGTAAATGTAATTTTGCGTAAGTAGGGAGTTTTGTGAAATTTACACATATATCTGCTTTAGAGGTTAATGTTATAAGGCTGTGCTATAGTATTTTTCTGCTTTCCATCATCCTTAGGGCAAATTTTCTTTCTTTTAGCACAATGCTTGGAAAAGTAGTCCTTGAAGTTTGTGTTAAACTTAAAACAGATATATTTATAAATGTAATATTATGTGATATCAAGAACTCAGAATTCTAAACAACTGATTTTATTCTGTGACTGTCACTCATCAGGTTCATGATTCTTGATGGACAAAAATAGGCTAAATCACACACTTTATTACTATTAAACTTCAGACTCAATCTTAGGCAAGACCATTGGCAGGGCTCAATTTAACCAACACCGGGAAAGATTTACTCTATTCCCCCCACCCCCAATATAACGCCTAAGCCTATGATTTAACATTCTAATGGTGATGAAAAATTAAATTTTGATGTGACAGCCAGGAAACAGAGGAGTTCAAGAACGTTAGAAGGACATCGTAAACACTCGTCACTGCAGACCGGGCCCTAAACAGTCTTCTTTCTGTAGCTCTGTGGAAGGAAGAACATCCAAAGAGAATGCCTGTCACATAGGATCTGACTTTCAGTTGGTGCCATCAAAATCCCCCCACCCTGCCCCTTGCAGTTTTGATCTAATAAAATATCAGCAAATAAGACACATGTCTCAAATCTCTCCCCTTCTGTGTGAGCAAATTTGAGGTGGGAGTTAGCAAAGAGAACTGGAAGCATTGCTTTTCTCATCCCCTTTGCTCTGTAATCAGAATGAGCAAATTTAACAGACAGAAAAGATGAATTGGAGAACAAAGTGCTTAGCTTCTGTTAAAAATCTCTTTTGACTGTCTTTCTAGAAATGGTTACTGCCTTTTTTCTATCAACACATAAAAGGTAGATGGAATCTGTGTCCTGCCAGTCTCATTGAATAACAGAGACTCTACGAATAACAAAAAAGAATTGATACAGATAAAGTTAATCAAACAATCAGAAAAACAAAAAATGAATTAAAAAATCTTGTTTAAGTTTTGAGTTATATTGAACAAGGAAGCATAAAATTTGTTTTATTTTTATCTTGGGTAAAATTACTGAATTTAACAAATTTCTCAGAATTGAAGCATCTTGTAGGAAACTCGGGATTTGACCTTTAGGACTAATCTGTCCTTTAGGACAGATTTTAGAAGATAAATACCAATGACATGATTTCATTAAGAGACTAGGGAAAAGCTTGGTTTCTTGCTAATACTGGAAAGACTTCTCTTTTCTTTCTAAAAAGACTTTCTTTTTAGGGTTTTTCTAACCCTAAGAAATTGCTTGTGACTTTATTGATGCTATGTTCATTTTAGGCTAAAATCAGTTACTCTTCTTTTTCTAACTTATCAGAGAAAATGAAGCTAAACTTATTCATAATGAATTAGCTTAAGACCAGTATTCACCGTCCCATTGTTCTGACTGGTGGTCTCTTATCATAGCATACAGCTTTACTTAATACTTTAGGTATGTTCTTTTTTGGGAATGTACTGAAATTCCAAAATGCTCTCTTTTTATAAAAGCCAGTTCTATATTGCATCAAAATGGCAGTCCTACTCATTTTGTGCTTATTCTTCAACTATAATGCCTTTTTTCTCCTGGAAATTTCAAATCTGGATTCTGTTGGTGGAAAATCCAGTGAAGGACATGCAATTCACCTACTTGTCTTGAGATTCTAAATATTCTTGTCAAGCTGGCCGATAAGGAGATGTATCCATGTACTTTGTAAACTTAGCCCATCATAGTGTGGTATTTACCAAGTTGTATTTTATCGTTGTACCACTGGCCTTTAGGGAAGCACTGAAGGCAAGCTATGGCCCAGTGTGTGTGTGTTTATCAGGTTCTACTTCCTTTTCTACCTGGAACACAGCAGGATTATTTTTCCCAGGCTTCCTTTCAGTTAGGTGGGTCATCTGGGTTCTGGCCAATAGAATACAGGCAGAAGTGATCATGCTTAGTCCATATTTCAGGCCCTTTCTCTCCCCTTATCTGTCAGCTAGATGTAGAGGATTCCATGGAAACCCTGTGGAGTAGGTAGATAGAAGTAGTTGAGTCCTTGAATGATTATGTGGAACAAAGTTCCCATCACTCCCATAGATCTTTTTAGACAGTGATTTAAATGAGAAGTAAAGTAAAGAGGGAAAAGAAGAGAATGTCATGAGTAAGAGCAGTTTATAAAATAAGAGCCGAGGGTCCGGTAATATGAGATCGAGAGCTGGATAAAAGAAGCATGATTTGAAGTAGCCCGCACTTAAACACACATATAAATCATGCAGTATGAAATTCTCTAGGTCCATCCACGTTGTCTCAAATGGCAAGAGTATTAAAGGTTATAAACTACTAGGTGCAAAATAAGATACAAGGATATAATATATAGCATAGGGAAGTAGCAAGTCATAGTTTTTAATAACTTTTATGGAGTATAATTTTTGAAAAATATTGAATCACTGTGTTATACACCTGAAACTAATATATTTTATGTCAAGTACATTTCAACTTAAAAAAAAGCATGAATAAATTAGGAGTGAAAAATAAAGAAAATAATTCAAATAAGATATATTTTGAATGCTTAGTTTTGAAGGAAGAGACAGAGGATGAGAGAGATGATGGAATAAGGGTGCTATTTCTAAAGTTTCAGTGGATCAGAAGGTAAAGAATCTGCCTCCTATGCAGGAGACCCAGGTTTGATCTCTGGGTCAGGAAAATCTCCTGGAGATGGGACTGACAACCCACTCCAGTATTCTTGTCTGGAGAATTCCATGGACAGAGGAGCTTGGCGGGCTACCATCCATGGGGTCTGAAAGAGCTGAGTACAACTGAGTGACTAACACTTTTTCTTTCATAATCTGTTAGGGAGGAAGTTGCCAGGGGTCAAATGGGCTAGATCAGAGTGACTTGTCAGGTTTTATGCTGTGTAGAATTCAGTATGTAGTCATTTAACTTATACAGCCAAATAATTTATTATCCAAACTGATAACTTTGAGAGGAGAAAATCTTACTACTTAATTATCCTGGGAAAATAGGCATTAAACTATCCCAAACAAGCAAACAAAACTGGTGAATTAGTCAGGATTCTCTAAAGAAACAAAAACAACTATATGCATATATATTTATATATAACTATATATATAAACAAATATATACATATACATATACATACATTGTATGTATATACATACACACATACACATATACACATACATACACACATATATACATACACATACATACATTTATATACATATATATATAAACAAATATATACATACACACACACACACATACATGGAGTGGGTTGCCATTCTCTTCTCCAGATCTTCCTGACCCAGGGATCAAACCTGGGTCTCCTGCATTACAGGCAGATTCTTTACCATCCGAGCCACTGAAACTTCAGAAATAGCACCCTCACTCCATTATCTCTCTCATCCTCTGTCTCTTCCCTCAAAACTAGCCATTCAAAATATGTCTTATTTGAATATACACATATATGTGTATATTTAAAAAAAATCTATAAATAGTGAAATTAAGCCACCAAATCACTGAATAGTGTTTAGTAAGAGTTTATTGTACATTTAAGAGCAGTTTGAGGATTGAGAACTTTCAAATCGAAAGCTGATATGCAGCTAAGGGGCATGGTGTTACAGAATGGCTTGTAAAGTGAAAATGAAGGATTTGTTTATAGTAATTAGTAATTATAATAGGGCTTTGAAGATGGTAGAGTATTGGTTAAAAGTCATAATCTTATACCATCTTTTAAGGAAGATGATTTGTTTATTTTATTATTATCAGAGGCATTTACAACAAGTAGCTACAATTAAGTTTAACTTGTTTTGCTGAATAAGCTAATTTAAGTATTGTTTATATGGCTAAATGGTTTTGTCTGCTTGGGAAATTTTCAAGTTCAGTCTCTGTTTTGTATTCCATTTTAACAGTATATATTTCTATGTGTCCATATACATATAGAGAGAGATGTATTTTAAGGAATTGGCTCACATGGTTGTGGATGCTGGCATATCTAAAATCTGCAGGGTAGCCACAAAGACTGGAGACTCAATGAAGAATCAGTGTTCAAGTTCAAAGGCAGTCTGCAGGCAGAATTTTGTCTTTTGAGGAGGGCAGTCTCTCTATCAACACCTCCAACTGACTGAATAAGGCCTACCAACATTATTGAGAGTAATTTCATTTACTCAAAATATGCAAATTCAAATGTTAGTTTCATCTAAAAAAACACCTTCTAAGCAAAGCCTTTGACTGTGTGGATCACAATAAACTGTGAAAAATTCTGAAAGAGATGGGAATACCAGACCACCTGACCTGCCTCTTGAGAAACCTATATGCAGGTCAGGAAGAAACAGTTAAAACTGGACATGGAACAACAGACTGGGTCCAAATAGGAAAAGGAGTATGTCAAGTCTGTATATTGTCACCCTGCTTATTTAACTTCTATGCAGAGTACCTCATGAGAAACGCTGGGCTGGAAGAAGCACAAGCTGGAATCAAGATTGCCGGGAGAAATATCAATAAATTCAGATATGCAGATGACACCACCCTTATGGCAGAAAGTGAAGAGGAACTAAAAAGCCTCTTGATGAAAGTGAAAGAGGAGAGTGAAAAAGTTGGCTTAAAGCTCAACATTCAGAAAACGAAGATCATGGCATCTGGTCCCATCACTTCATGGCAAATAGATGGGGAAACAGTGTCAGATTTTATTTTGGGAGACTCCAAAATCACTGCGGATGGTGATTGCAGCCATGAAATTAAACGATGCTTACTCCTTGGAAGGAAAGTTATGACCAACCTAGATAGCATATTGAAAAGCAGAGACATTACTTTGCCAACAAAGGTCCATCTAGTCAAGGCTATGGTTTTTCCAATGGTCATGCATGGATGTGAGAGTTGGACTGTGAAGAAAGCTGAGTGCTGAAGAATTGATGCTTTTGAACTGTGGTGTTGGCGAAGACTCTTGAGAGTCCCTTGGACTGCAAGGAGATTCAACCAGCCCATTCTGAAGGAGATCAGTCTTGGGTGTTCTATGGAAGGACTGATGCTAAAGCTGAAACTCCAATACTTTGGCCACCTATGAGAAGAGTTGACTGACTCATTGGAAAAGACTCTGATGCTGGGAGGGATTGGGGGGGGGCAGGAGGAGAAGGGGACGACAGAGGATGAGATGGCTGGATGGCATCACCGACTCAATGGACATGAGTTTGAGTGAACTCTGGGAGTTGGTGATGGACAGGGAGGCCTGGCGTGGTGCAATTCATGGGGTCGCAAAGAGTCGGACACAACGAGCGACTGAACTGAACTGAAGCAAGATCCAGATATGTTTCACCAAATCTGGATACTGTGGCCTACCCAAGTTGATACATAGGGTTAACATTGTTCTTCGTTATATGGCCAGTCAATATGGAAAAGTATACCTCACTGGCAGCCCTCTGATTGAATTTGTCCTGAAAGTGTGACTGTGTTCAGTCAAGGTTTCAAAAGTGTTTTGGTCAACATTTTAAACTGGGACTTTCCACAGACAGACAAAACATATCCACATTTCCAGCTCCTTGTTACACCTACCTTCACTAGGTCCTCATTGCCTCACAGCGACAAATGTCTTGAAGTCAGGAGAATCTGTCTCCTTATGATGGGATATGTCCTCACTCCTCCACAGTCGCCACGTTGCTTTGTTTCTTACACCCAACCATCTCCATCCTCGTATATGTGCTGCCAAGATCCTTGATCCTGTAGGCATTTACATTTTAAGTCTTAGCCATATATCTTGTGTGTAGTGAACATGGATTGAATATCCCTTTAAAGCTTTGCCCTATGGTTAAACAGTGATAATAATATTAATATAATCAGCTCAAATAACTTTAGCTGCTTCAGAGAGTGCACTCCTACATTAGGTGGAGGCCCAGCTTCCTAACACAGTTGCTTAGAATGAGCAACCTACCACGATAAATACAATTTACCTGGGAGACTGACAATAAAAGCAGTAAAAGGGAAGTTTTTTTTCTCTTTGAAGTGTTCATTTTCCAAAGAAAGCTAGCTTACATGTTTATCTACCCTGTAGCTATAACTTACATAGTAGTTTTAATGGAATGTATAATAGAAGCTTTAAGATAACTCATATGGAAAAAGAGAAGTGTTGACTCGTTCTCTTTAGGATTGCCATTCAATATATTTTTATTCTAATGGACACCTTTAAAGGAAAGGTGAATGGAAATGCATCTGTGTGTTATAGGGAAAATATAGCTTTTAAGGTTTTGACAGCCTAAAATTTCTTAATAATGAGATTCACAATTGATCTGTGATGCATTTCCTTAGCCATATATGTGAGCAAATATGAACTTCTTTCTATGGGCCACTGCTTTCTGTGACCCTGTTCTAAAACCCTTTTAAGAACATTCTTTTGGATTGGCAGAAAATATATAGTACTTTAGAAATGCATACAAGAGAATTTGTTCAAGTATCAGCCATTCAGTTGAGCTAAATGTACTTTTTATCTGTCAAAAGCTTTCAGGGGAGAATGCCTTATATGGGATGTGTTCCTAAGGTCTAGAGCAATTGGGTTCCTCCCTTTCTCTATTCATTATTTTTTGGTCTTTGGGGATTTAGCACAAAATCCATTTCTTCTTAAAAGCTTTGGTTGATTAACCATGTAGGAATGCAACAGGAGTCAGGTAGGGTATTGGAGTCAACAGGAAAACCCCAGGGCTCTTGGGTATCAGTGGAAAACCCACAGACATTGAGTTGTGTGAGTAGATCTGTTTGATGGATTTTGTGTGCTTAACTTGAGGATGAAAGGAGAGAGAGGAGGTGTGTGCAGCATCTGGTGAGAGAGTCCAATGGTTCAATATCTGGTTCTCAGTTTGGCCTTGGTCTAGGTCTGATTGCTACAAAAAAAGGAGACATTATTCTCAATTTTATGCATGTAACACAGTCTGAGTTTGGTACAGTGATTACTAAAAGCAATGTAGAATTTTTGGCATTGAAAGCCATCTGGCATTGTTTTGGTATATACCAGAGGAAATACCTGGTCAAGGAATGAGAGTGGAGTTGAGGCCTTATACCCAATGATCATGCAAGTCAGTTTGTCGCAGCAGATGCCAAATAGAGGCTTGTTGTAAGATGTCCTCTTGAGATGTGGGGTGTGTGTGTGTGTGTGTGTATGTGCATGTGCGTGTGTGTGTGTGTCTTAGTGAGGGGAATGGTGAACAATTTGTAAGGAACCAAATTTCTGAAATTAAGAAGATGCAAGGCAGGATAAGAATAATTTGGGTTCTGTAAGACTCCCCTTATATTGGCAAGACTAATCTGGCCAGTTAAAGAATATAATTTGCCAATAGTATGCCCCATCACTACACTAACTCTACATCTACATCTAACTACTAACTCTACTAACTCTACATCTAACTCTAATCCCTGATGAATCAGAGAAGTCCTCAGATCCCACAGTGCATAGCTGGAACTTGGTCCCAAGACAAAAATTTCTTTAGGCATTCCACTTCCCCTTTATGCATTTTAGTTTATGCACACTAAATTTTCTCATTTTCAGGACTTTCATTAGCATTAACAAATGTATATAGAGTAGTGGGATAATCAACAATCAGAGCAGTCCTATTACTCCAGGATTCCTTGGTGTTTCCTCTTTGTAGCCAGCCCATCCCCCACCCTTTCCCTTTTGAATTGCAAACAAGACAGTTCTTCAGATGGTCTGAAATCTAAACAACTTCTTAGTTGAGAGAAATAATAAAATAATATAGGCCTCTGGCTGATCACCTCTAATTCCTTTACTCTGACTTTTTCCATTAACAAGCAAGTCCTTTGCATTTTTAACCCAAGCTGGCTAGGGTTATATAAGTAATTTCACCTTTAACAAGCTCAATCACTGGTCTTCAGGGAAGTGGGTAACACCTGAAAATTTAACTAGAGTATAAATGAAGGTTTATTAAGCATTGTGAGTCTCTGATCAAATATCTCTCATTAAATTAATAAGACCTCCCAGGGATAGGTGTTTAGATGCTCTGCTCTAAGTCTGTAAGCCATTTAGGAGTTGTCAGAACAAGCATAAGGGACAATCTGGCTCAGAAGGTAAAGAATCCACCTGCAATGTGGGAGACCCATGTTTGATCCCTGGGTTGGGGAAGATCCCAAGAAGGGAATGGCTACCCACTCCAATACTCTGGCCTGGAGAATTCCATGGACAGAGGAGCCTGGCAGGCTACAGTTCTTGGGCTCACAGAGTTGAACATGACTGAAAATACTTAGCATGCAGAACAGGTCTGCTTCTTTCTCTGAGCTCCAGGCTACTCTGTTGTGAAAGCCTTCCAGAGATGTCCAGGAAAAGACTGGCCTACTCTGTACAGGGAATCGTTGGCATTTTTCTTACTAGTTTAACTGGAATGAAAGCTTCTTTCTTTTTAAATTATGAAGAGTTAGCATTTAGTCATTTATAAGACTATTTTTTTCTGTCTTTTCAGACAGCTTTCCTATTTTCAGTGAAGTGATGTCATGCTCTTTGGATATAATGACCAAAATACAAAATACAAAGGACAATGAAAGGAAATGCAATTTAAGAAAAAAAAAAAAAACAGAAGACAAACTGTATTAAGGTGCAGTTTAGGGTTATCAAATTATTTGAATGCATTGCAAGAATCAGATGAGACCAGATGCGTTCAGGTATATGGCCTTAGACAGATTGCAAGAATTAGGCAGATTATTCATCCTTTCTTCTTTCTGTACTGGAGTCTTAAAAACTCACTATAGAACTTACTCTCTAGGGCTGCGTTACTTATATTAAAGTAACAGATAACAGGTAGTCAGTTTTTACTTTTCCTGGAAGTTGTTTAGATATGTAGTGAATAATATGTATTCATTAGCAACTTTATAGTCATAGCTTAAGGCAAGAAATGATAGAAATTCACCTTATTTTTGGTAACTATTTTAGAAAGTTCTTGTCTACATCTTGTTTTGTTTTAAGATTAACATATCTTCAAAGAGAAGAAACAAATTTTTTTAATAACTATTTCTTTACCCTTGGAAATGTTCCCTAACTATACTATGCTTTCATAGTTTTAGAGGTGGCACAGTTAAGTCAGAATTATAGATAATAGCATTTTATATATTATCAAAGCACTTTGATATATATTAAATCCCTTGAACATCAAAATTTAAATTAAGGCCTTAAACATAGCACAAACTTTTCAAGAGCTTCTAGTTGATAAATTTTGATCTATTGACTATCACTTGCTGTAGACCCTGCTTATCTGTTTGCACTTGCACCCAAATAAAATAATTCCACTGACAATAATAGTTATGAATACATATTTTGTTGTTCATGGAGACAATTCTCTAGTAGGAAAGATGAGCTGAATTAGAAGAAATGAGTACCAGTAGGGATATTTTGCCAAGAGATTAAATAAGAAACTTGATTATGATTTGAAAATGTTGACTTCATCTCCATAATATTTATATTTTGGACACCTATCTGGGAAAGGGCAAATAGAGAGAATTTTGCATTATGCTGCATTTTTGTGAATTATATCTATTCAAAAAGGGACTTGTACTAGCTACAGATAGTAATAATAAAACTATAATAATAATGATTTCAATTTTCTGAAGTAGAGATTGAGTTCAAATAACACCATAAAGAAAAGTCCTCCACAGGTAGAAGCAGAGACTGTGTAGAAGTAGAGATTAATAAACACATTTTACGGGTACAAGCAGCATTTAATGCAGTTGGTATATTCTCAACTGGACTAGTCACAAGATGGAGTCCAAGGAAGTTTCCTTTATAGCTATCTAAATCCTCACTTCATATTTCTGTACTTTGTCCAAAACTGGACCCATCTTTTCAACTTTCTCTTTGGATCTATGTCTCAGCATCTAAACACACTTGTCTGTTCACTTGGCTCTTTCTTTCTTCTTTCATATCTAACCTCTCCTTTGCATTTCTAGCAAGAGTATCTTCAGAACCTCATCATTTCTTTCCCAAATTGTTTTGCTCTGTTATTGATTTTCTTAAAATAGTCCTCCTTCATTACAACTTGGGTACCTTTCCAAACTATAAATACGTTTATGATATACCTTTCATTCACTTTCTGGTTTATTCATTCATAAATCTATTAGGTATTATTCTGTGCGCTGGAAACAGAATTGTGAACAAAATTTGAGTTGTTTCATATTCTCAGAATCTTTCTGTGAGGGATTATAAACAATAAATACACATCAAAGTAAATAAATATGCTTTATCAGATACTGATCAATGCTATATAAAGAAACTAGAATGAGGTAATATGACAGAGAGAATTGTCATGGTAAAATAGCCTTCATTAGATAAATTGGACAGGAAAGGCCTTTCTGATGAGACAGCATTGCCATCCACAGGAACAAGCCCTGCTTATAAAGATCAGGGAGAGAACATGTAAATATAAGAAACCATAAGATCAAAGCTAACTTACTAAGGCAGCTAAGGCACGAATAAGAAAGTGTCTAATAACAGAATAAAGTTGGTCTGGATGGAGCATAGTGAGTAAGGGAGACAACGGAAGGCAATGAGTTCATGCAAAAGGCATGGGCCAGAAATTTGACCAAGGCAGTTCCAGTTTTACTTGTCTGTCATTATTGCCCTTTTGATCTCATTATTGCTCCTCCACCAGGGAGATCCCATTGCATTGCTTGGAACATGCTTTTGTCCTCTCTACATAGTATTCACTTGTCAGTCTCGGGTGTTAGGTTATTTCCCCTAGAAATCTGTTGCTAATTCCTGAAGGCCCTCAATTATACAGTTTTATGATACCTTGCACATACAATCTCATTGCAACATCGTGCTGAATTACTATGTTATTTATTTATCCCTTCCTTTATTTTCTTTTTAATGTATTTTTGATTTATTGTACAAATTCAGTTGTGAACTCATATTGAAGTACATTTGATTTATAATTTTATATAAGTTTCAGGTACACAGCACAGTGATTCACAGTTTTTAAAGGTTATACTCCACTTATAAAATATTGGCTATGTTCCTTGTATTGTACAATATATTCCAGTAGTTTATTTTATACATAATAGTTTGTAAATTTGCACCTCTTAATTCTCTACTCCCATATGTCCCTTCCCTTTTTCCCTCTCTCCACTGGTCAACACTAGTTTCTTTATATGTGTGAGTCTGTATCTTTATTGTAATATTCACTAGTTTTAGTTTTAAGATTTTGCATATAAGTTCAGTTCAGTCGCTCAGTTGTGTCCGACTCTGCAACCCCATGAAGCGCAGTATTCCAGGCCTCCCTGTCCATCACCAACTCCCGGAGTCCACCCAAACCCATGTCCATCGAGTTGGTGATTCCATCCAACCATCTCATCCTCTGTCGTCCCCTTCTCTTGCCCTCAATCTTTCCCAGCATCAGGGTCTTTTCAAATGAGTCAGCTCTTCGCATCACGTGGCCAAAGTATTGGAGTTTCAGCTTCAACATCAGTCCTTCCAAAGAACACCCAGGACTGATCTCCTTTAGGATGGACTGGTTGGATTTCCTTGCAGTCCAAGGGACTCTCAAGAGTCTTCTCCAACACCACAGCTCAAAAGCATCAATTCTTTGGCGCTCAGCTTTCTTTAGAGTCCAACTCTCACATCCATACATGACCACTGGAAAAACCATAGCCTTGACTAGACAGACCTTTGTTGACAAAGTAATGTCTCTGCTTTTTAATATGCTGTCTAGGTTGGTCATAACTATAAGTGATATTATATAATATTTGTCTTTTTCTGTCTCATTTCACTTAGCATAGTACCCTTCAGTTCCATCCATGTTGTTGTAAATGGCAAAATTTTATTCTTTTTTATGCTGAGTAGTATTCCATTGTATGTGTGTTATTCCATTGTACATATGTGTGTAAGTGTGTGTGTGTGTGTGTGTGTGTGTGTATATATATATGAACATATATATGGGCTTCCCTAGTGGCTCAGATGGTAAAGAATCTACCTACGATGCAAGATCTCAGTATTCTTGCCCAGAGAATTCCATGGACAGAGCCTGGCAACTACAATCCAGTCCATGAGGTTACAAAGAGTTGGACATGACTGAGCAGCTAACACACACACGTGTGTATGTGTATGTATGTATGTATAGGAGTGGGTTGTCATGCCCTTCTCTAGGGGATCTTCCCAACTCAGGCATTAAACACAGGTCTCCTGCATTGAAAGTGGATTATTTACCATCTAAGCCACCAGGAAAGCCCAAGAATACCAGATCACTTCTCCAGGGACTCTTCCTGACCAAGGAATTGAACTGGGGTCTTTTGCCTTGCAGGTGGATTCTTTACCAGCTGAGCTACCAGGGAAGCCATGTATACATATGTATGTATGTATGTATATATATATATATACATATAATCTTATTTGTTGATTTAGCACTTTAGGTTGCTTCCATATTTTGGCAATTATGAATAATGCTTTTATGAACATTGGGGTGCATATATCTTTTCAAATTAATTTTTTGTTTTCTTTGGATATATACCCAGGAGTGGAACTGCTGGGTTATATGGTAGTTATAATTTTAGGTTTTGAAGAACCTCCACATTGTTTTCCACAGTGGTTGCACCAATTTACATTCCCACTATGTGGGAAGATTTCCTTTTCTCATATTCACCAATATTTGTTTTGTTTTTGATGAAAACATTCTAGTAGGTTTTCCTACTAGAAAACCATTCTACTAGGAGGTGATATATCCTTGTTGTTTTGATTTGTGTTTCCCTGATTATTAGCGATGTTGAGCATCTTTTCATGTGCCTTTTGGCCACCTGCATGTCCTCTTTGGGAAAAATATCTATGAGGTCTTCTGCCTACATTTTAACTGAGTTGATTGTTTTGTTGACATTGAGTTGTATTAGCTGTTTGTATAGTTTAGATATTAACCCCTTATTGCTCATATCATTTGCAAACATTTTAACATTTTCTCCCATTTGATGAGTTGTCTTTCATTTTGCCTGTGGTTTCCTTTGCTATGCAAAAACTTTTAAGGTTAATTAGGTCCTATTTGTTAATTTTTCCTTTGATTTCCATTGTCTTAGAAGACAGGTCCAGAAAAAATTTTGTACAATTTGTGTCAGAATGTTCCACTTATGTTTTCTTCTAGGAGTCTTATGATTTCAGCTTTTTTATTTAGACCTTTAATCCATTTTGAGTTTATTTTTGTATTTGGTGAGAGGAAATGTTCTTACCTCATTCTTTTACATGCAGTTGTTCAATTTTCTCAGCATAACTTATTGAAGAAACAGACTTTTCTCCATTGTGTATTCTTGCATCCTTTGTTATAGATTAATTGACCATAAGCTCATGGATTTGTTTCTGGGCTTTCTATTGTGTTCCATTGATCTACATGTTTGTTTTTGTACCAATACAATACTTTTTGATTACTATAGCTTTGCAGTATAGTCCAAAGTCAGAGACTATGAGTCTTCCAGCTCTGCTCTTCTTTCTCAAGATATTTTTGGTTATTTGGGATCCTTTGTGTTTTCATACAAAACTTAAAATTGTTTTAGTTCTAGAAAAAAAGCAATTGGTATTTGGATGGGAATTGCATTGAATCTGTAGATTGCTTTGGATAGTATAATAATCTTAACAATATTGATTCTTTTAATCCATGGGCATAATTTATCTTTCCAGGTATTTGTGTTGTCATTAATTTCTTTCATAAGTGTCTTATAGTTTTCTGACTGCAGATCTTTTGCCTCATTAGCTAGGTTTATTCATAGTTATTTTATTCTTTTTTATATAATTGTAAATGAGATTTTTAAAAATGTTTGTTTTCTGATAGCTCATTGTTAGTGTATAGAAATGCAACAGGGTTCTGTATATTAATTTTGTATCTTGCAACTTCACTGAATTTATTGACGAACTCTAGAAGTTTTCTGGTAATGCCTTTAGTGTTTTCTATTTATAGTATCATGTCATCTTCAAACAGATGACAGGTTTACTTCTTCCTTTTCAATTTGGATTTCTTTTATTTATTTTTCTCATCTGACTGCTGTGGCTAGGACTTCCAATGTTATGTTGAACAAGTGTTAAGAATGGGCATCCTTTTGTTGTTCCTGATCTTAGAATGCTTTCATCTTTTTAACATTGAACGTCATTTTAGCTGTGTGTTTGTCATATACAGCCTTTATTATGTTGAACTATGTTCCTTCTATTAGGTTGTGAACTTCTTAAAAGCAGAAATCATATCTTAGTCACTGTGGATTCCTTAGCACTTAGCACAGCATTTGGCATGTAGTAGGCTTCAACAAATGAAACATAAATAAACAAAAGATTGAAAATTGTGTTGCAAATGGCAATAGCGAATTGATCTTCAAACTGATGAATGTACTTGGTGTGAATCTGTACTTGCATTCAAAATATGTCCAGCTTCTTATTGCTATCAGTATAAATCCAGACCCTTTTCTTTTGTAGTCAAAGCTCCTCAAAATCTGCTCCCAATCATAGTTCCATCTAATAAGATGTTTTCCCTAACCCTCAGAAGCTTTGATCATCAGGAACTGATTTCTATCCTTTCACAGCATGTCCTTTCGTGTTTTCTTGTCTTCATTGTTACAGTTCAATCTCTTTGTAATTTATTTCCTGCACTGTCCTTTGGGGCATATCCAATTTATCTTTAATGACTTAAATCCAATGTTACTTCTGTGAAGACTCCCATGAGCTAGGGAAGATATACACATATAAAGAGTTAGTTTTTCTTCCCATTATGTTTAACAGTTCTCTGTCTATATTTCTATTATAGCATCCACTATATCACTCTGCCCATGTCACTGTTATAGTACATTGTAATAATTTATGTCTTTCCAACTGGGATCTCTGAAGCCCATAATGGTGGATTACTGTTTTAGATTCACTGCTTAGCCTAACAGCTGTGTAAATTTTATGCCCTATAAATGATTGAATAGAGCAAATTTGAAAAAACAAGAAAAACAATAGGTAGCTCTGGAATAAGCTTAACTTTTTTTTCTTCTAGCTCAATACTTTTCCTGGTAGACTTAAGGGATTTCATTAAAAAAAAAAGTAGCATATCCAGATATGTATATGTATATATCTGGATAAGTATATCCAGATATCCTTTAGTCACTTTAGTGTGTCATCCCAAAACAATTTGTTTTTCTTAGATGCTACATTTGGTGCCTAAGCTTGCTTCAAG
This sequence comes from Oryx dammah, assembly GCF_014754425.2. Taxonomy (NCBI): domain Eukaryota; kingdom Metazoa; phylum Chordata; class Mammalia; order Artiodactyla; family Bovidae; genus Oryx; species Oryx dammah. The sequence goes on from NW_024070187.1 coordinate 72,481,993, forward strand.
GATTTGTTTGCTTTATCATTTTAAGGCAGCAATATGAAATTTTCAGTGCAAAGTTAATGTATGAATAATTATGCTCAGCCATACAACACAAAATAGTAATACAAAAAGCAAAAAAACTCAGATTTTTCTCCTTTGAAAATCTGTTTTCCACTAAATACTTCTGAATATCTCAGTTTTGCAACTACTTCTACTTTTCTTCACTTCATGGAGACAGATGGGACTTAGTTCCTTTGTAACTGAATTAATCTGGGTAACAATATACTATTAAGAGTTTTAGGACACAGTTCTAGATATTTCAAGATGTTAATAACTTATTAGAAATGGCTTGCTCTATTTTCCTAAGTAATTGAGAAATATTTATTTACATATGGCTGTTTGGGGACAAAATTCTTCATAATTTCCCTTGCTTCTGTGTACCTTGCATGTGATGCATTAACTATTTGTTCTGAACCATCTTTTCAAAGATGTTTGTAGAGCATTCAGAAATGGAAGACAGGGATAGCATGTCTCCCTAAAGTGAAGATTAGACACGATTCCTACCCACCCTAAAAAATTAATGCTCTTTAAGCTTATGCTTCCTCTCCTGTAACACAACCTATTGCAGGCATCTTCTAAACCTTTCCCCATTACTTTGTGGGATTGAACTCTGGGGTAAGGCAAAAACAAAACAAAGAAACCAATACTCTGGCTAGTGCTACTGCTGTGCATAATGCATTATTCATCTCTGAACCAGGAATCTTATGTCCTTTACCAACATGCATGAAACTGTATTGGACTAACTTATTCATCTGAAAAATGATTTAAAATTTCAGTCTGACACTTCACAGTTTTGACAGGTGGCTTGCTGGACCTCTCTGGGCATTTAGTTATACTGTATTTCACAGCCTATTTTTTTAGTTTTGTGAGGCCATGTGATGGAGTTCTGGCCAATGAATTGTTGGCATATCTACCTTCCTCTAACTGGCCCATACACTACTCCATATATTCTGTCTTCTTTGCCTTCTCCCTAGGTATAAATGATCTAGTGGGGACCTCCAAGAACCTAGCAGATTACAGAAAATTGCTGGATGGAGGATCCTGGATCCCTAAATGACTGTATGGATAAGTGCCTCCTAGTGACTTTCACTGGACTATGATGAACATAATATATGCAAAAAAATCTTCATTAGACATTTCCAATTTGGGGTTATAGTGAAGCTTTCTTAATTAATGTGCATACTATGGTTAACTTCATATTTAAAGTCTTTTACAACTGCTAAATGTAACAGATATTTAGAAGCATTTTACTACTGTGCTTTTAATTTTGACCTATCTTTCACAGGGAGTTGGTAATATTTCCAATTAATTAATTACAAATATTTCCAATTAAATATTTCTTAATTATCCAATTAAGACTAGTTCTGTGTCTTAGCCATGCTGTTCTAACCACTTGCTTTCGTAGTTTTTCCTCTTCTTTGTCCTCATGTCCTTTTTCATCACTTTGCATGTTACTTCAGGGGATTATGCATCCCTCCAAATCACTCTCCCCCCAATTATTACACAACTAAGGCTTTCCCACCCAGCCTGCTGAGCACTACAAGTATGTTTTCCACTCCATCCCACTCATTGTTGGTTTGTTTTTCTGTTTCTCCCATATATGCTCAGTCATTCAGTTGTGTCCCACTATTTATGACCCCCATGGACTATAGCTTGCCAGGTTCCTCTGCCCATGGACTTTTCCAGGCAAGAATACTGGAGTAGGTTGCCATTTTCTACTCCATTTTCCCATATGCCTCCACTTTATTAGGTTATACACTGTGTTTACAGAAAATCAGTGATTTATTATTGTTTTTTGATACAGTTGTTTTTCCATACGAAATCATTCCTTGCATCTAGGAGAAGTGTGTTGTGTGCACAAAGAAGAACAAAGGCAAAAGGCACTGGATTATCTTGACTTGTTCATGGAGCAAGAGAGGCTAATGTGACTGAAAGAGGAGATGATGATAAGAGATAAGATCCAAGAGGTCATGGGGGGCAGAGTGGTTTTTAGGCCTTTTTAGGCTTTACTGTGATTTTGTGTTTTAATCTGAGAGGGCTGGGAAGCCATTGAAAATAGCAGTGACATATTCTGCATTATGTTTGAGCAGTACCAGTTTGGCTATTTTGATACTAAACCATAGAAGTAGGGTGAAAAATTGGAAGGCTTTTGCAGTAATTCCTATGTATCTTGGAGGGGGCATCAAGGAGTAAAGGTGGTAAGAAGTGGTCAGGTTTGAAGTATATCCTACAGGTATAACTTGTAGGGTTTGATAAATTGACAATAGTGTATGAGAAAAAGGGAAGAGGCAAGACTGGCTTTAAATATTGAACAATAAGATGGATAGTGTTAACATCAGCTGAGATTTGGAACTTGGCAAGATGTGGATGTAAGAATTTCAGTTTTGAAAATGTAAAGTTGGAGATAATCAAGAGATAGTTCCTGGTGGATATGAGTCTAAAGTCCAGGGAAGAGATTTTTGACTGAGAAAATATAAGTTTGGGAGTTTTCCGTGTAAAGATAGTACATTAAGCATGAGGTTAGATAAACTTGCCAAAGTAACAGGCATAGATAGAGCAGGGCCCATCTTGTCCTGGTACACTTCCACATTAAAAGATCAGGGAAGTAAGAAGAGTTAGCAAAGGTGGCTACATTAGTCAGGGTCCTCCAGAGAACAAAACCAATAAGGTGTAATGTTTATATGCTGATGTGATTTGCAGAATGAGAAATCCCACGATCTGCTGTCTGCAAGCAGGAAAGTGGGCAGTGTAATTCAAAGGAGTGAGGGCCAGACAGCTAACAGTGTCAATTTTGGTTCAGTTCTAAAGTCCTGAGAGCCCTGAGCACTGCAGGCAAAAATAAAATACTTGTTTCAGTTGGAGGAGTCAGGAAGGGAGTGGAGTCTCTTCATTCTCTTCCTTCTCCTTCTTATTCTCTTCAGATTCTCAACAGATTAGGTAATAATCCATACTGGGGAGGGCCATCCGCTTTACTCAGTCCACCAATTCATATGCTAATTTTATCTACAAACACCTTTACAGACATATCCAGAAATAATGTTTAACCAGCTATTTGGGCATTCCTTAGTCTAGTCAAGTTGACATATAATATTAATCATCACAGGAGCTTAGAAATAGAAGCCAGTGTGGTAGAAGTTGCTATTTTCTCAGAAGTCAGGTGAAAAAGTGTTTGAAAAAGGAGAATGGAATCGACTGTCAAATGCTGCAGATAAAACCAATAAAATGAGGGCTGAGAATTGTTCTTTGGCTTAATAATGTGGAGGTCACTGTGAAATTGACAAGAACAGTTTCAGTGAAGTTGGAAAAATTTTATGATGAATGAGAGGAGAAGAAATCAAGACAATGAGCATGCATAATTCAAGAAGTTTGGCTGCAAAGGAGGGTAGAAAAATAGGGCAGTAGCTACAGTGTATGAGATATTTAAAAGGAGATTTTACAAAGTGGATGCTGAAGGGATAATTCACTAAAGAGGGAAAAACAATAGATGACAAGGAAAAGGGAGAAAATTGTTGGAGCAATGCATTTGGAGGGTTGAAGGGGGTAGGATCAAATAATGATAAATAATGACACAGATTGAATGTGTAATAGTAGTAATCTATACCAAATATAGAGGCATCACCAAGGGGAGTGATAAACTTGCCTGAGGGTCAGGGAAGGCCTCCTAGCAGAGGGGGATAGTTGATCTGTACTTCGAATGATAAGGAAAGATTTCTCAGGGAGACAATTCTACTGTCTGCTATTATATGGGGATATGAAAGAGTGTGGAATATTGAGAACTGGAAGAGGGAAAGGCTGAAGATCTGGGTAGAAGCCTGGTTATGGTAAACCTCATGTGCAATGTGTTTAATGAGCTTGCATTTTATTCTGTATATCATGAAGAGTTTTAAGCTGTAGAGTGATATATTTTATTTGATTTTGCAAATAACACTCTAGTTATAGTGTGGAAGATGGGTTGTAAGGAAGCAAGTTCAAGGGAGAGATGATAAGTCCTGATCTAGTTATGTACCAGGGGAGATGAGAAGAAGGGTTTGATTTTATTATTGCATAAGAAATACACTTGGTTAAATAGCCAGTTAAATGACTGACTCAATATAGAAAGAGATGGTGAGAAGCAGAATCTAGGGTCATTCTTAAATTTCTGGTGTGTATTACAATTAGATGTAGAGAATATAGGTAGAGAGGTTTAGGGATATGTCTGGCTTAGCTTTGTATATATTGTAAGAGAAACTTTTGGTTTATCCAAGTGGAGATTGCCATCACACAAGGAAGAAGTGTGGGTCTAAAACTCAGAAGTGAGATCTGGCCAGGAAATACAAATTTGGACATCAGGGTACATTTTTGATAGTTGAATAGTTTGATAGTTTTAATAGTTTGGAAATAATCAAGATAACATAATGAGAATAGAAAAGGAATAAAAGCTCCAGAGATAGCTAAGAATATGCCAGTAGAATAAAATTTGATGATCTAGAAACCAATTATTTAGCCCTGCAATTAACTAGACTCCTTTTTTATGTGTGAAGGAAAAAATAGTAGATTTTAGGAGGACTAACACAATCAATCAGCACCTATCTGATTTAAAATGCTAACAAGTCTGTAGCCACAAATAATTTCAAATCTAGCTTGCTTTTCCATCCTTGTGATGCGATAGAAAAAGAAAAAATCTTCCTAATGATGAATCTAACACATATCAAGGTTTCAGTTATCAAAGTGATGAAATTCATCCAATGTATTCTACTTACAAGAAAAGGATGCTGAGTAGAAAATTTTAGAAATACTATTACTAAAGATAATAGGAATATTTTTTCAGTTAATTATGTCAGTTATTCATCTTCAATCAATCACTTGATTCTTAATCTCAAAGAATTTCATTCAGTACAGAGTTTGGAGTATGTATTTATTTAGAGTATATATTTATGTAAAGTATATGTTTATCTAGAATATATATTTATCTAGAGTATATATATATAGAGAGAGTATATATTTATCTAGAGTATATATTTATCTAGGTACAAATAGCTTTTACATGACATCTGGCAAAATTCTATTTTTGAAGGCTATTATGTTAATGAAGGTGCTGTGTGTTTCTTCTCCTGAGAACATAGTCATAGAGCACAACAATTTTCCACTTGTGTGATGGGCGTGCTGTGGTGGCAGCCCCTCTCAGCGCTTCACTAGTATTCCAGAGGTTAAACAGACATTAAGAAATAGCATTCATTTCGCACTGCATGACTTTCTACTATATCACAGTTCTTACCAATTTAATGCCATATTCCCGAGTCTTCAGAATGAACGAAGTGACACCTTTCACAAAGCAGAGATTCTAGGAAACCTCTCTCCTGCATGCCTTCACTTCCTGCCACACTGACAGGTGCTCCCCTGACTCTCGGCAGGCAAGATTCGGGCCACTGCCGTAATGTAAGGAGCCTCAAGATTGGTTCTGACACGTGAGAATACCTTGCCAGTTTCCCTTATTTCAGAAAATCCACTTAAAAAAAATAACCCTAGCCTTGGCTCACTCTGCACAAATATGGTTTTGCTAGGCGTTCAACAACGTCTTAGAAAATAATGAGTACGTATGATGCTAATACAATAGATACTTTCGGTATTTTTTCCTATAAATGACAAGGCAACAAGTGTTGAGCTTAATCCTTCCTTGCATTTCCTGCCTTGGTATTGGCTCTTCTTCCTTCTTTGCTGTCTGGAGGCAGCACTGGCAAGCTGTGAATTTCTTTAGCTGTCTCCCAGGAAACTGCAATTCTATGCACAGAGTCTTTTTGTAGGGTAGCCTCTTCACCTGAGTGTACAGCAATGTCTCTTTCCTAGCGTGAGAAGGTCACCCCTTCAGCCTCCCACTTGCCTTCTTTCTCCCCGTAAGTGATTTCTAACATTCTTTGAGACCATGCTTTTTTTGGACATATGTGTGATCCAATGTGTGAAATAGGACCATGGCTTTTTAGAGGTGGCAGGAAGATTAGAGACCATGTAATACAGGTGCTTCGTTTTACAGTGGAAGGAACAAGGCTTGAGAGCAAGGGATGTGGCTTGAGTCACATGGCCTCTTTAGTTGCAGAGTTTGGGTTGGAATCTGAGTTTTCTGTGTTGTGTATACAATCCAAGTTTTCCAGTGTTGTATATACAATCCCACCTAAGTAGAGCCATAACTTTACTTACTCTATGTTCTTGGATAAAAGTTTTTGGATGGCCTTTAGTGACCATTCTTCTCTTTTTTCCTCTTCTGCTTTTGTGACAAAGGTGATATCCACAGCATTTTGCTTCTTCTCACCCAGTCCTTCCAACAGGAAGTACATTAGCTCTGCTCATGAGCATGTTCTCTGCAGATTAGAGATACAGTGGTGGGAGGGAAGGCAGCTGGAATAAACAGACCTCTGTAAAGCTAGATTTGGGCTTCCCAGGTGGCACTAGTGGAAAAGAGTCCACCTGCTAATGCAGGAGACATAAGAGATGCAGGTTCAATCCCTGGGTTGGGAAGATTCCCTTTCAATCCTCTAGGAGAGCATGGCAACCTACTCCAGTATTCTTGCCTGGAGAATCTCACAGAGGAGCCTAGAGGGCTATAGCCCATGGGGTTGCAAGGCTAGATTTAGGAATCAGAGCATATCTCCCTTATCAAAAGATGCCAAATGTGATTTTTGGTAGAAGAACCAGGCAAAGCAAACTACTACCAGCAACAACAAAACCTCTTGAATATTCCTCTCAGCATGAAAAACACAGGTCCCTATGTACCATCAGGTACAGGTAGCCTCTTAAACTAGCATAAGGCATGCAAAGCTGAAATGATTGCCTGAAGAATTGCTTATCACTTTATTAGTTATTTCAACATAAATTTATGCATTCAGAAATGCGATCCGGGAAGTATTTCCTTTGGAATTTCTCTCCTAAGAAGCTGACAAGTAGCCATCGCATGGAGGACTGGATTATTAAGAGGCAAAATACTAAATTCAAATCCTGATTCTGCTTCAAAATATGTGAACTTGCACAGGCCAGATAACCCTCACATTATATTCACACCTAAAAATTGGCACTAATACCTATGCTGGATGACTTAAGACCTCTGGAGAGAAAGTTGGATCATGTGAAGACACTGAACCTTAAGAAATAAAACAGTTCATAGCATCATGCAGAGAATTTAATATAAATAAAAATATGCCAATGTGGAGAATTCCTTTTTATATACACCCAAGGGCACATTTCCCTGAATTTCTTCCTACAAGTTCATACTTTATTTTTAAAACCTAACCTAATATCCTGATAGCAAGGGCTAATTCATGTTTTGTAAGGATTGAAACGTATACAATTTTAAGGGCATTTTTTAAGGAAAAGAATACAAGATTGAATACAAAAGTAAATATTCATTTAGAATGAGAAATCACAATGAAATAAATTTTTTTTTCTAAAGCTAAAGTATACCAGGAACATTATACCATTCAAAAAGTATGTGTGTTCAAAAATGTATTACCTAGCATAAGTCTCTAATCATATTTATTAGCTACACTTTTTGGCTGTATGCTTTTTGATCACTTTTTTAATGTCAATTCTTTTATATTATGAGTTTCTACAAAGATAACATCATCTGTATGGAGACTTTTCTGTAACATGATCGATTGCAATTTCTCTTTTATTACTGAGAGTTAGGTTGTGGAAGACATGTGACCTCATACAAAGAAGTTCTTGCTATTTACAGGATTTCTATGGCTTAGTCCCCTACAACACAGGGGAGCTAATATCTTCTAGTCCTTGTAGTTTTCCATTAAAAATAGTGTAGAGTATATTTGTAGTCATATTTGTTGCATTACCGTGTATATTCTTGACAGAAGAGAAAATTACATTTTGACTAGGCATTGAGGAGAGTTAGTGTTTACAATTTTATTTTCAGACTAGTTTCTGGCTTTGTACATTTCAAGCCTTTTTTTCTCCCTTCTTCTATCAATGTACTTCTGAAGTTAGAGGTCTCAGGAAATGGCCTTGTCATGTTGTTGTGTGGGTCCTGCATTTTGGGGTTAACTCAGGTCAGTTGGCACTGTTGTCAACAGAGGGAGTTCTTGGAAACCATTCCTATAGCATTACACTTAGTAATAACTTCAACATGCAAATCAATAAGAACCATATAAATATAACCCCATAAACCCAAACAAGGTGTATTCTGGTCTATAATTCCCATTAGTTGGATCCCTAAATCATCTCGGGAACTTCAGTCCATCAAAACAAGAGAAAATGAATGTGGAAGAGAAGTTGGGGTGGAAACGGAATGCAGTCTTAAGCAATAGTGACTAAAATATCTTACATACAGAAAACATACAAAACAATTTGATTATACTGAGACATGACTGGTCCCCAGTTCTTGGAAAGGGCTCCTGTGAGTGAGGGTCCTGAAGCTGAAGTTCTTTGGGTTCTTTTTTGCCTGCTCTTCTGAATCCCTTACTATGGAGCGCAATGCTTGCCTTTCAGGTGCTGCGTCTTCATTACAAACTGCCTGTGGTCATGTCCTGGGGCTGTTGTAACAAATCTCCACCAACTTAGTGGCTTAAAGCAGTAGATATTTATTCCGTCTCTTCTTTTAGCCTGAAAGTCTGAAATCAAGATGTTAGCAGTGCCTTGCTCTCCCTCGAAGGCTCTAGGAGAGAATCTTCCCTGGTCTCTTCCAGCTTCTGGTGGCTCCAGGCATTCCGTGGCTTCTGTCTGCATAACCCCAATCTCTGCCTCCATTTTCACATGGCCTCCTTTCTGTGTCTGTCCTTCTCTTTTGTCACTTCTAAGGACACTTGTTGTTGGATTTAGGGCCCATCTGGATAATCCAGGATGATACCATCTCAAACTTCTTAACTTAATCACACCTACAAAGATTATTTTTCCAGATAAGATTTTATTCATGGGGTTATGAGTTAAAACAGTGGAAACAGTGTCAGACTTTGTATTTTGGGGGCTCCAAAATCACTGCAGATGGTGATTGCAGCCATGAAATTAAAAAACGCTTACTCCTTGGAAGGAAAGTTATGACCAACCCAGATAGTATATTGAAGAGCAGAGACATTACTTTGCCAACAAAGGTTCATCTAGTCAAGGCTATGGTTTTTCCAGTGGTCATGTATGGATGTGAAAGTTGGACTGTGAAGAAAGCTGAGCGCCAAAGAATTGAACCTCTCTGAGGTTCTTAAAAATTGATGCTTTTGAACTGTGGTGTTGGAGAAGACTCTTGAGAGTCCCTTGGACTGCAAGGAGATCCAACCAGTCCATCCTAAAGGAGTTCAGTCCTGGGTGTTCATTAGAAGGACTGATGCTGAAGCTGAAACTCCAATACTTTGGCCACCTGATGCGAAGAGTTGACTCATTATAAAAGACCCTGATGCTGGGAAGGATTGAGGGCAGGAGGAGAAGGGGACAACAGAGGATGAGATGGCTGGATGGCATCACCGACTCGATGGACATGAGTGTGCGTGAACTCCGGGAGTTGGTGATGGACAGGGAGGTCTGGTGTTGTGCAATTCATGCAGTCTCAAAGAGTCGGACATGACTGAGTGACTGAACTGAACTGATGAGTTAAAACATGGACATATCTTTTAAGGGGCTACCATTCAACCCACTACACTGCCCTTAACATGTATTATTTGAGAACAGTCAGAATATAGACCTTGGTTAAATTTCATATTCTAGATTTTAAGCCAGAGAGCCCTCCAAAAGCAATTACTGAATATTTAGTACCCAATCCATCTAAATCACTCAAAATATGGCAGCTTTTGTTTTTATAGTTCAACAGGCCATGATGTATGAATCCAGGGGATGCAAAACCTAGTGTGTGTTAGGATGGCTAATCCAATTACAGAGGCAGTAGCTTAGGGATATTGTATGTGTTCATGCGACAGGATATGGTTCCCCTTGGAAACATTTATTAGTAGGAGATGTAAGTGCAGATGTGTTCTCTAATGGATGTTATGGGGCAGTACTATCTGTCTGGTTTCACAGAATGTGTGACTTAGGGCTACACTAAAACAAGTTTATGAGACCTGTAGGCGAGCTCAGTGGCAAGATTACAGTCAAATCTAGGGATATATTACCAGGATGTGGACACCCATGAAAAATAACAATTGCAGAATAGTGTTAGGATGTGCTTGGAGACATTCCCTGCTGACATCCTCTGAGCAATTCATCTGCAGCAAGTTTTTACTGGACTAATCTCCATGGCCAGATGGAAAGGTAGAATAAGGATTATGTGTGGGCAGATGTAATAAAGAAGCACTCTTAAGATCCTTAATGCTTGGCTTTCATTAACACTGTACTAATTGACAACTGTGGGTATCTCATTTTGATAAAGCAATTGTTCATAACTCTCTGAGATTCTTAAAAAATTATTTTTAAAGATGCTTTGTTAATCTTTTATAGAATATTTTCTCCATAATAACCAAGTTGTAAAATATAAGCCTGCTGTGCATTTGTAGGTTCTGTGCACAATGAACATAATTTGACTGAAAGTTACAGGGATCTTAGAACAGGTTTAATTGTAAAGTAAATTCCTTTAGTTTTTTTCTTTTTTGTTTGTTTTCCTTTTGCGTTTTCACTTGTACTTTATTATTTAAAAAGATCATCAGGAATACATCAATTTATTTTGCAATTAGACCACATCCTTACTCCTACTCTTAAGACAGTATAGAACTTAAGAGCAAAAACAATACATAGGGGGTTTATATTTCATTTGTTTATTCACTCATTTTTTTCCCACAAGTATCTATGGAGTTCCTAATACATGCTTAGATATTGTGCAGGATTTCGTTTGAGTCCAAAACATTTTTTTAAACACGTTTATATACCTTGAGTAATGAACTTTTCTGAAAATGGAGGAGGAGAAAATAACAAGATTCATTTGCCTTTATTCATTAACCACTTATTAAGTGCCTACTGTAGGTACTGCTCAGGCTATTATCCCAGATAGAATACCTGCTCTTAATTTACTTTCTGCTTGGGAACAGAGCATGGCAATCAACCTTTAAGGTATAGCATGGTAACTCCTATCATAGATGTGTACACTGGGTGATAGAGCAGAGAAAGGGGCATCAAAATCAGCCTGTCAATCAAACCCATCTTGAAGGAGGCAGTCTGTAATCTGAATTTGGAAGAATGAGTTTGAGTAAGATCCATGAAGGAGTGGACATAGGACCTAGATTGTGAAAGTTGCTCAAGTCAAGCCAGAGAGTCTTGACAACTTATTACCACGTTGAAAGCTCTCAACGTAGGAAATTTCATAAATACTTTCTAAACCACTAGCAGATATGAATTTTATAAACAGCTAGGTAAGTCCAGGCATAAGATTTGCTGCCAATAGAAATAATTAAAAGCTTTGATATAGAGTAATAATTAGGAACAACCAGCTTGGTGATGCAGTGGAAGTATGGATGAGAATTAGCTCTAATAGCTCTACAGTTTATAAACTTCACCATTTCTCCTTGTGGTTTTTAGTGGACAGAGATGTTAGAATCACCATACAATGAACTTTCAAAAAAAAAGATGCACACATCCATATAAATACATAGCTCAACAAAATTGCCTGCTAAATGGGCAATGTTGGCCACAAAACAAATAGAATGAACTTTCTTAATAGTGTTTTTTCAGGGAAGTACATTTTTCTTAGCATCTTTTCTAGAAATACATTGTAAAGGAGAAGGGAGGATCAAATTGTGTTGTGGACCTGGGACTGGAATGCATAAAAAATAATCCTAATGTTGTATATGAGGTGCACATATATGATAAAATATAACTTTAGGACAATCATAAAAACATTTTGTTGAAATACAGTGCACAATATAAAGGATGAATTGTAAAAAATGACAAAACAAAGCCTAGACTAATGTAATTATCAGTATATGCTTAATTAACCAGAGTCCTTGATTAACTAGTGACAGAGAAGTTTGTATAATGACTGCAAAAGAGAAGTTTGGCCTACAAGTTCTGCAACTGTCATTTATGATCACTTACTTCACAGGGCTATTGGGAGGTGCAATAAACAAGAGAAATTTTACCTTGCTATATAGCCCGGCAAAATAAGGTGCTTTAATAGGCTAAGTGAGTCAGTGCTAAATCAATACAAAAATAGATGATTTGGGTTCATAGGCTGGTCAGCCAAGTTTATTTCCCAGGCATATATCTCTCTACAAAGAAAGAAATTAATAAGTTCACCAAATCAGGACAGTACCTTTATAGGCAACTGAGAGCACTGAAAATAGATTTCCTGTAGATTTTTACAGATCTCATCTGGTAGGTACCATTAACGGCACTTAAGACCAAATACAATTCATAGTGGGTTTTCTTCAACACCAAGTAATGATGAGCTTCCCATACTGAACTGTAGGAATCATACAATGCCATTGTAAAATTCCCAGAGAATCATAAAGGAATATCTATCCAAATGAGGCAGCCAATTACAGTATTATCTTGAGCTATTGGATACAAGCTTGTATACAAGCTTGTACAAGCTATTGTATTGTATCACAATACAATATGTATGTATTGTATCACAAGCCCTGTGAAGTAAGTGATCATAAATGACAGTTGCAGAACTTGATACAATCAATTTTGTAGGTCGCAGGTTTTAAAGGATTCTGCCCTGCCTTAATTCAGCTGTATTTTAAAATCATATTTGGACCAGTCAAGTTAGACCCAACAGTACACAGGAAAATGAATGTCTTATATTTGGAAAATAACTATTGAATAGCACAGAACCCTATCCTATCTGCACCTGTAGTGACAGAGACAGGGACACAAGGCTAGTAACCTTTCAGCAGTCTTAAGGAACATAGAGCAGAGGGCATTCTAGAAGAAGGAATAGCATGTGCAAATACCCTGAGTGTAGATGGGCTATAGTGTGAGTATGGAAGAGAGACTTAGGTGATGTTGGAAAAATTCCCAGAAGATAGACAACAAATTGGTTTCATGCCATATTTCAGTTCAGATTTTATCCTGCAGGTGATGAGATCTTTGAAAGACTTTTAGCAGGAGAATGATTAAGGTAATTATTTTGCTCCATCAGTGCTTGCTGCCTCTGGAGAGAATCTTGATCAAACCTCAGTGAACTTAACTCTTGCAAAACATGGTTAGCCATATACAGTGGGGGCTGTGTGAAGATCCTAATTTAAATTGTCCAAACTTATATTAAACTATTTACTGATAACACACTTACATGTGTTACCTTATTTATTCCTCTCAATAATCCTAAAAGCAGTAAATATATTATGACTAATTTTTACTGATGAGACATTTGGTTAATTTTCTTGAGCAGGATCACAGAGTTCTTCAAAATTATGTTGCTGAGACTAGAATTCTGATCCAGTAGAGCTAGTTTAAAGGTTTAATTTATTAACAACAGTTTTGTCCTGATGCTCCACAGAAGTTCACTAGTCCCCCCAACCAGACACTCTAGGAAGCAGAGTACTCAGTTGTGACCTGATGAGCTGCTTCTTATTTCTAGTGAGGAAAATAGCACAGAAAATATTTTGTTTATATTTTACTTTGTATGGTGTCAATGAAGAAAACAAGCTTATGCCTTTGAAGAAATGCACCCTTATCTTTAAACTATGTAGGCTGGATATTTAGGAGGAGGCAGTGTTAACCAGCTGTGTGATGGAGGGCTACAGTAAGGCATCCAGACCACTAAGCAGAGGGAGACAGCATAATAGGCGGAATGACAGCAGGGGATTTTGGATCTAGAGCTATAACGATTTTCAGGTCTTAGTGCTGACTTCACTAGTCATGGAATTATAAACAAGAAACTTCTCTCTGTGTTTGCTCAAACTCATGCCCATTGAGTTGGTGATGTATTCCAACCATCTCATCCTCTGTTTCCCCTTCTCCTCTTGCCTTCAATCTTTCCCAGCATCAGGGTCTTTTCCAGTGAGTCAGGTCTTCACATCAGGTGGCCAAAGGATTGGAGCTTCAGCCTTCATCCTTCTAATGAACATTCAGGGTTGATTTCTTTAGGATAATGGTTTGATCTCCCTGCTGTCCAAGGGACTCTCAAGAGTCTTCTTCAACACCACAGTTCAAAGGCATCAATTTTTCAGTGCTCAGCCTTCTTTATGTTCCAACTCTCACATCCATATATGACTACTGGAAAAACCATAGCTCTAACTGTATGGATCTTTGTGGCAAAGTGATGTCTCTGCTGCTTTTTAATATGCTGTCCATGTTTGTTATAGCTTTGCTTCCAAAGAGCAAGCATCTTTAATTTCATGGCTGCAGTCACCATCTTCAGTGATTTTGAGCCCAAGAAAATAAAGATATAATGAGGGGATGAGACTAAATATTTTCAGGCTCTTCCCAGAGTTAAAGACAGTCTGTCTGTCTAGATATAATCTAGATAGTCCATCTCTCTAATTATCGTCCTTGCCACATTATAAACAGCAATTCAATAAAATATGGTTCTTTCTGAGCTGTCTTTCTGACAGCTAGCCTGTCCAGTGGGCAGGTAGCACTTAAAGGCTTTGTGCATGGTTAACTCAGTTACTCTTTTTACAGCATGCAATGAAGAAAGGACAAGAATTTTTCAGTTGCATCTGCATGTAAGTAGTGTATCACATTCCAAAATTTCTGGATTCTTTTTCCATTTCATATTTCTTAAACATATTTTGTGATTTCTTTTAATCAATAACAGTGTATCATCAACAGATATATTCTGCTTATTTCTGATTCCTCCCACTTTAGTGTAAGGTCATAGGAGGCAGACATGTTGCCTGTTGTCTTAATGTTGTATTTCCAATATTTAGAACAGTATGTAGCACATTGTAGACTGTTAACTAAATATTTGTTGAGTGAGAACATACAATACTAGCCAGGGAGACTTCAGAATCATCACACACTTTTCTAGGGAGGAAAATATGAAAATTTTTTGCAGTTTGGATTTGAAGAGCATTTTGCAAATGGTAAACTGAGTGTTGGCATTGCTTTTCTAACTCATTGGAAATAAATCAGGACTAGAGGAGGAATTATCATTTGAAGGGCAAATTTTCATAAGTTTGAAACTTTTTAAACCTCTGAAATAAAAGAAAATTTTCTTAAGAATGGATAACATCCCATGAAATTCTTTCAATAGGCACTGTTCTAACAATATTTAAATAAGAGGCTAATAGAGTTTTGTTTTTAAGTTTCAGGCTGAGTTTTCATGAGGATTCTAATTTAATTCAAAAGTAGCAAACACAAGCAATTCTTAATATGCTCAGATTAAAGGTAACAGTACATACATATCTCCATGTCCCCTACTTCACATCAGCATCTAATTATCAATGCTTATATAATAGTCAAGTTCTCATTCATATAACTCTAGACCACTATTTAATCATGATAGATTGTGATGGCTGCATCATTTATGGTGCAGGCTATGATCTGCTATGATTCCTCTGTAAAATTATTATGATGAATCACACTTGTCAATGATTTTTGAATGAGACAAATCCAAAACTAATTTGCTATCTGCAATCCAGATGTAATCAGCCACGTATCATAAATCTTCCATGAAAATATTCTTCAGTTCCATTTCTGTCAACAAACAAAAGTGCTCTTCATAGTTCACTCCCCAAGAAAAACAATAGAGTATAATTAGAAGGGAAGGGAGAAAGTGCATAGTTGACTTGAAAATAAAAAAAAAACAAACAAACAGAAAATACCTTGACCAAATTGGCTGCACAAATGAATCTCTTATCAAAATCATTGTAAATTGTATCTCTCCATTTTTGGTCCAGGGATTCACTACCTTAATACAGCCATAAAATAGTTTATCTTCATGCTAAATTGTGGAAATTAAACAGTGCTTATAGAGTGCTCTAGAACTTGAAAATTACATTTATTATATTTATGTTGAACTAGATGAAAAGTTAATTGCAAAATATTGACAAAAGTAGAATTCATTATTGCAGTACAGTTGAACATAAGATTTAAATAATTTTTATTTATTCATTGAAGGGAGAGTTGTACTGTGTGCTCAGTTATTTCAGTCATGTCCGACTCTTTGTGACTCTATGCACTATACACACCAGGCTCCTCTGTCCATGGGATTCTCCAGGCAAGAATACTGGAGTGGATTGCCAGGTATTCCTCTGGGGGATCTCCTCCATTGCAGGTGAATTCTTTACCACTGAGCCACCGGGGAAGCCAGTAATTAATTAACTATGATATAAACAAAATATAGACAAAACATATAGTTTCAAACCATGTGGAGTCCAGAAAGCTTTGCACCAGGGCATACCAACTATAGGACAGACTCTGGGGCAAGTGTGTGTGTGTGTATGTGCGTATGCATATGTGTGGTCTGTATATAGGGTATCCTTGCTTGAAATGAGAAGTAGTTGAACAATTCTGCGTGAGTATAAACCTATAATTCCTATTTTAAAAAATGATTTAAAGTGTTTTTCTTTCCTCAGTAGTGAGTAAGTAATCTCTTCCTCCTGTGTATGAAACAGAGCATTCTTTGTGCAGATTTCCAGCATCTATATAATGCACTTTTTTCCCCCAAAATATAAGAAAGGAAGCATTTTGACCAAAGTTCAGGAAGTATAAATAGACCCCTTCTCAGAAGAGAACAAAATCTTCTCTGAGATAAAAAGTATCTAATCGGAAATCCCATTTCTTTTCTCCATAGTATGTTCTTTTGTGCTATTCTTCATCTAATTCTTCCTCTTTAAACTACCCTCATATAATAACTTCATTAATAATACTTAGCACTGATATAGTTCATTAAATTTTCAAGGTACTGAACAAATGTTAAATAATTGATGCACATTGAAAGAAGTCAACAAAAGTATAGAACTTCCAAATTCTTATGAGATGAGCAACAATACTTAATTATTAATTTTTGGATGATGTGGTTTGCTTAATATATTTTTTAAAGTATTTTTTTACCTTGTCATATAAGAGGAATAATGTTCACAGTGAGGAGCTATATGAGCCCATAACTGGCTTTTACAGATGATTAAATGCTGAGGTTGAAGCCGAGGCTTTTGATAACTGCTAGAGCCATTTATGACCTCATATAATACTCCACTGTGGAACATAAGGTCTTAAATAACATCAACCATGTGCTTTTACTGAAAAGAGGAGGAAGAAAAATAAAAGTCCCTTTCAGATGAAGACAAAATACATGTAGAGAACCCTATGGAAATGTCATAAATATATATGAATAAAATTATATTTAGTGAAAGTTTTGTAATAGATTTGGGAACAAGGGTATCACTTGACACCTGTCTGGGTAGCCTTTGGATAGAAAACTTATGAAAGGATATAAAAAGATATTTCTATTATCTATGGGCATAAAAAGTACCCTGGGTTTATAATAGATCCTGGCATTAGTCACTGCTGTATAGAGGCCCTGAACTTCCACACAAAGTGACTTGACAACAGAGAGTATTCGTCTGCTTATATTGAACGTGGTCTCTCTAAATGGACAATTTGCAAAATATTGCATCTAAATACAGTATTAAACTGACTATGTAATGCTTAAAATATATGTTGTCAGCAGCATTTAGTGTGCAAATGTGGCCACAGAGGTACCAGGGTTTAACGGTAAAAACTTGTGACAATTAGTAAGTAAGCAATAGAGATTTAGAACACAGTATAATGAATACAGGCAATATGTTGTACTATAAATAGGTAATGTGATAAACATCACCACATCAACAAGTATATTATAGTATAAAAATATATTAAAGTAACATGCTGTATACCTTAAACTTATAGAGAATCATATGTTAAATTTATCAATTAAAAAGGGGGAAAAAACTAAAGGAAACCATCTGAAAACCATCTATATTGCTTTAGAATATATCTAACAGAATGTATAGATTATTGTTTTTCAAGACTTCCCCAACGGTCCAGTGGTTAAGACTCCATGCTCCCACTGAAGGGTTCAATCCCTGGCTAGGGAAATAAGACCCATATGCCATGCGGCCAAAATAGAAGATTATTGCTTCTCAGGTTGCCACTTAAAATATGTTCAGTTGAGTTGCTCAGTTGTGTCCGACTCTTTGTGACCCCATGGACTGTAGCACACCAGGCTTCCCTGTCCATTTAAAATATGTCCATTGAATGTCAAAAACTGTAATCATGAGGAGAGGCGAGTATAGATGCAGGATTGATAAAATGCTTATTTTTTATATGTTATATTTTTATTGAAGTATAGTTGACTGCTAATGTTGTGCCAGGCTTTGCTGTACGCCAAAGTGTCTCAGTTTTACACTATATATATTCTTTTTTATCTTCTTTTCCATTATAGAATATCCCAGGATATTGAACATAATTTTTTGTGCTATACATTGGGACCTTGTTGTTTATCCACTCTAAATGTAATAGTTTGCATCTGCCAACCCTAAATTCAGAGTCAATCCTTCACCCTCTGCCCCACCTCGGCAATCACAAGTCAACAATTACTTTAAATGTAAATGAACTAAATGCTCTAACTAAAAGACAAAGAGTGGCTGGATGGATATAAAACAAGACCTGTACATATGCTGCCTACAGGAGACTCACTTCAGATCTAAAGACACACATACTGCAGGATAAGGTATGGAAAAGTCATTACATGCAAATGAAAGTTAACAGGAAGCTGGGGTACCAATACTTATATCAGACAAGTCCCTGTTTGGGAAGACCATGAGAAGATATTACACTTGGTAAATCCAGCTAAGGTCCTGTCCGGCATCTATTGCCTAACATATTAGTGAACAAACCTTCAGATAATTATAGCTTCTGGCCTTAAAGGCCTCTAACTGAGGTTCTAGAAATTATTGAGTAGAGAGAAGCTATCTCCACTATTTCTTGTCCAAATTTCTGAACCACAATATCCACTGACATAATACAGGTTGGTTCTGTGTCACTCAGGGAGAGGAAAATTACAAAAAAAGCCAAAACAAAACCCTCTCCTTTGAATAAAAAGGAGACACTATAGAACTAACCAGTCCATATCAATTCTGAAATTTTTCTAACATTTTGCTTATAATTCTCATATCCTGGAATGGCGTGTGTGAGTTGATTAAGCCATGGTTCTATAATCTTGGAACAACTAAGCCCTTTAAAATAAGCTGGTTACATTTTTACAGGTACAACTTTCTTGAAAATACTGTGGGTTTTCTATGTATCAGATTTGAATTCACCACATGCTCTACAAGCTGCATCCCAAATATTTTTGAGACCTGCTCATTTCTCTAGACTTAATTATTGGCATTTTTGATGTGTCCAGTTGCTGTTACACAGCAACATTAAGATTTACAGGTGTCCATTTATCTAACTGAGAAGATCTAGTGGCTAACAAATCAGTCTTTTAAGAGGCCTTAACACATAGAAAACAAACTCCTGGTTTCCAAGGAGGAAAGGGAAGGGGGAGGGATAAATTTGGATTATGAGATTAACAGATAAAAACTGCTACACATAAAATAGATAAGCAACAAGGATTTAATATATTGTATGGCAAAATATATCCAATATCTTGTAATTACCTGTAATGGAAAATAATCTGAAAACATATATAACAGTATCACTTTGATGTACACCTGAAACTAACACAATATTGTAAATCAACTATACTTCAATTGAAAAAAAGAGGACTTAACAAAAGATCTCCTAGATCCTTGACTCTGAAGCAAGATATTTAACATTAATAACAGAATCTTTTACTTCTTTGAGAGCCTGGGAATGTGAAGGATTTTAATTTCCAAACTAACAATTTCCTAAATTCCTAAGCTCTCCACATTCACACTTCATGTTGCTTGGAAACTGGACAGTTCCTTAGTCTACATTTTTCTAGTAGAACCTTAATATAAAAAAACAAAAAGCAACCAGATGTTTTCAGCCATTTCCCTGGACATCTCTTAAGTCAAACCCCAAAGATCATTAGGTATATTTTTTAACTTTCAGGTTACATGGGACTGTTCTACTAAATGTGAGAGAATTTCATAACACTAGTCACTTTACTTTTCCTGTCACAGTTGTCTTCCAGTCTTTCCAGCCTCCTCTAATTATTTGTTAACTACCTAACTCCTGGTCCCAAAATCAATGGATTACATTTTTGTTGCAGCAACACTTAATTTTCAGTATATATATATTTTCTCATCAGCTATCTATACCCTTAATTTCCCAGGTGGTTTAGTAGCAAAGAATCTGTTTGCAATGTAGGAGACAAGAGTTTGATCCCTGGGTCAGGAAGATCCCCTGGAGAAGGAAATGGCAACCCACTCCAGTATTCTTGCCATGAAAGTCCCAAGGACAGAGGAGCCTGGCAGGTTATAGCCCATGAGGTTGCAAAAGAGTTGGACATGACTTATTAACTAAGCAATGAGAGCAACAACATCTCTAGCCTTCATAAAGATGTGTAACACAACCACAAAATTGTGACAACCTTTACAGTTTCTGATTGCACAAATAGAATACTGCTTACAGCAGCTCTGCTGACTGTGCCTGGGTGTTGCCTCATTATCAGATGATAATGGTCTTATCATCTTTAGCATGATCTTATCTGGGATAACTAGAGAAACTTAGCTCTGCTCCTTATCTATCCTATCCTTTATCAGGCTAGCCCAGGTATGTTCTTTCATGACAGTTATAGAGGGCAAGTATAAAAATGAACCCAACTGTGCAAGTCCATTTAAATATTTTCTTTGCATCTAATTTGTTACTACATCATTAACCAAAATAGTACATGGCTGAATCTAGGGGTGGAAATTGTGTCTACTCTTGTGTCATTTGGAGGAGATTACAAAGTTATATGTGTAGTCTTCTCTTGTGTTGTTGGAAGAGGGTGTTTGCTATGACCAGTGTGTTCTCTGGGCAAAACTCTATTAGCCATTGCCCAGCTTCATTACATATTCCAAGGCCAAATTTGCCGGTTACTCCAGGTGTTTCTTGACTTCCTACTTTTGCATTCCAGTCCCCTATAATGAAAAGGACATCTTTTTGGGTGTTAGTTCTAAAAGGTCTTGTAGGTCGTCATAGAACCGTTCAACTTCAGCTTCTTCAGCATTACTGGTTGGGGTATAGACTTGGATTACTGTGATATTGAATGGTTTGCCTTGGAAATGAACAAAAATCATTCTGTTGTTTTTGAGATTGCATCTAAGTACTGCATTTCAGACTCTTTTGTTGACCATGATGGCTACTCCATTTCTTCTAAGGGATTCCTGCCCTCAGTAGTAGATATAATGGTCATCTGAGTTAAATTCACCCATTCCAGTCCATTTTAGTTCGCTGATTCCTAAAATGTCAACATTCACTCTTGCAATCTCCTGTTTGACCACTACCAATTTGCCTTGATTCATGGACCTGACATTCCAGGTTCCTATGCAATATTGCTCTTTACAGCATCGGATCTTGCTTCTATCACCAGTCACATCCACAACTGGGTATTGTTTTTGCTTTGGCTCCATTCCTTCATTCTTTCTGGAGTTATTTTTCCACTGATCTCCAATAGCATATTGGGCACCTAATGACCTGGGGAGTTCCTCTTTAAGTCCTATCATTTTGCCTTTTCATACTGTTCATAGGGTTCTCAAGGCAAGAATACTGAAGTGGTTTGCCATTCCCTTCTCCAGTGGACCACATTCTGTCAGACCTCTCCACCATGCCCGCCCATCTTGAGTGGCCCCACACGGCATGGCTTAGTTTCATTGAGTTAGACAAGGCTGGGGTCCATGTGATTAGATTGGCTAGTTTTCTGTGATTATGGTTTCAGTGTGTCTGCCCTCTAATGCCCTCTCGCAACACCTACCATCTTACTTGGGTTTCTCTTACCCTGGACATGGGGTATCTCTTCATGGCTGCTCCAGCAAAGCACAGCTGCTGCTCCTTAGCTTGGACAAGTGGTATCCCCTCACTGCTGCCCCTCCTGACAATGAACGTGGAGTAACTCTTCCAACAACACAAGAGTACACTCTACACATGGACATCACCAGATGGTCAACACCAAAATCAGATTGATTATATTCTTTGCAGCCAAAGATGGAGAAGCTCTATACAGTCAGCAAAAACAAGACCGGGAGCTGACTGTGGCTCAGACCATGAACTCCTTATAACAAATTCAGATATAAATTAAAGAAAGTAGGTAAAACCACTAGACCATTCAGGTATGACCTAAATCAAATCCCTTATGATTATACAGTGGAAGTGAGAAATACATTTAAGGGACTAGATCTGATAGATAGAGTGCCTGATGAACTATGAAATGAGGTTTGTGACATTGTACAGGAGACACGGATCAAGCATCCCCATGGAAAAGAAATGCAAATAAGCAAAATGGCTGTCTGGGGAGGACTTACAAATAGCTGTGAAAAGAAGAGAAGCGAAAAGCAAAGGAGAAAAGGAAAGATATAAGCATTTGAATGCAGAGTTCCAAAGAATAGCAAGGAGAGATAAGAAAGCCTTCCACAGCAATGAATGCAAAGAAATAGAGGAAAAAAACAGAATGGGAAAGACTAGAGATCTCTTCAAGAAAATTAGAGACACCAAGGGAACATTTCATGCAAAGATGGGCTCGATAAAGGTCAGAAATGGTATGGACCTAACAGAAGCAGAAGATATTACGAAGAGGTGGCAAGAATACACAAGAAGAACTGTAGAAAAAAATCTTCATGACCCAGAAAATCACGATGGTGTGACCACTCATCTAGAGCCAGATATCCTGAAATGTGAAGTCAAGTGGGCCTTAGAAATCATCACTACGAACAAAGCTAGTGGAGGTGATGGAATTCCAGTGGAGCTATTTCAAATCCTGAAAGATGATGCTGTGAAAGTGCTGCACTCAATATGCCAACAAATTTGGAAAACTCAGCAGTGGCCACAGGACTGGAAAAGGTCAGTTTTCATTCCAATCCCAAAGAAAGGCAATGCCAAAGAATGCTCAAATTACCACACAATTGCACTCATCTCACATGCTAGTAAAGTAATGCTCAGAATTCTCCAAGCCAGGCTTCAGCAATACGTGAACCGTGAACTTCTAGATGTTCAAGCTGGTTTTAGAAAAGGGAGAGGAACCAGAGATCAAATTGCCAACATCTGCTAGATCATCGAAAAAGCAAGAAATTTCCAGAAAAACATCTATTTCTGCTTTATTGACTTTGCCAAAGCCTTTGACTGTGTGGATCACAATAAACTGTGAAAAATTCTGAAAGAGATGAGAATACCAGACCACCTGACCTGCCTCTTGCGAAACCTATATGCAGGTCAGGAAGCAACAGTTAGAACTGGACATGGAACAATAGACTGGTTCCAAACAGGAAAAGGATCACGTCAAGGCTGTATATTGTCACCCTGCTTACTTAACTTATATGCAGAATATATGATGATGAGAAACGCTGGGCTGGAAGAAGCACAAGCTGGAATCAAGATTACCGGGAGAAATATCAATAACCTCAGATATTCAGATGACACCACCCTTATGGCAGAAAGTGAAGAGGAACTAAAAAGCCTCTTGGTGAAAGTGAAAGAGGACAGTGAAAAAGTTGGCTTAAAGCTCAACATTCAGAAAACAAAGATCATGGCATCTGGTCCCATCACTACATGGGAAATAGATGGGGAAGCTGTGGAAACAGTGTCAGACTTTATTTTGGGGGGCTCCAACATCACTGCAGATGGTGACTGCAGCCATGAAATTAAAAGACATTTACTCCTTGGAAGAAAAGTTATGACCAACCTAGATAGCATATTAAAAAGCAGAGATTACTTAGCCAACAAAGGTCCGTCTAGTCAAGGCTATGGTTTTTCCAGTAGTCATGTATGGATGAGAGAGTTGGACTGTGAAGAAAGCTGAGTGTTGAAGAATTGATGCTTTTGAACTGTGGTGTTGGAGAAGACTCTTGAGAGTCCCTTTGACTGCAAGGAGGTCCAACCAGTCCATTCTAAAGGAGATCAGCCCCAAGTGTTCTTTGGAAGGCATGATGCTAAAGCTGAAACTCCAGTACTTTGGCCACCTCATGCGAAGAGTTGACTCATTCGAAATGACTCTGGTTCTGGGAGGGATTGGGGGCAGGAGGAAAAGGGGACAACAGAAGATGAGATGGCTGGATGGCATCACCGACTTGATGGATGTGAGTTTGAGTGAACTCCGGTAGTTCATGATGGACAGGAGGCCTGGCGTGCTACAATTCATGGGGTCACAAAGAGTTGGACATGACTGAGTGACTGAACTGAACTGAAGAAAGTTATGTAGCAAGGAATGTAGATACAAAGAGGGGCAAAGAATTCGGGCCATCTCTGCAATCAAGAATCTCTTGATGAGGGTTGAAGTGGACAATGAAAAACCTGGCTTAAAACTCAATATTCAAAAAGCTAAGATCATGGCATCTGGTCTCATCACTTCATGGCAAATAGATGGGGAAAGAGTGGAAACAATGGCAGATTTTACTTTCTTGAGCTCCTAAAACACTGCAAATTGTGACTGCAGCCATGAAATTAAAGGACGCTTGCTCTGTGAAAGGAAAACTTTGACAAACCTAGACAGTGTATTAAAAGGTAGAGAAATCACTTTGTGGATAAAAGGTTGTACAGTTAAAGCCATGATTTTTCCAGTAGTCATATACAGATGAGAGAGTTGGACCATAAAGAAGGCTGAGTTTGTTGTATGGCACAGGGTACTCAAAGCTGGTGCTCTGTGACAATCTGGAGGGACAGTGTGGGGAGGGAGGTGGGAGGTGGAGTTCAGAATGGAGGGGACCATGTATACCTATGGCCAGTTCATACTAATGTATGGCAAAAACCATCACAATATTGTAATTGTCTTCCAATTAAAATAAATTAATTTTAAAAAAGGGCTGAATGGCGAAGCATTGATGATTGCTGCTTTCAAACTGTGGTGCTAGAGAAGACTCTTGAGAGTCCCTTGGACAGCAAGCAGATCAAACCAGTCAATCCTAAAGGAAATCAACACTGAATATTCCTTGGAAGGACTGAAGGTGAAGCTCCACTTTGGCCACTTGATGCAAAGTGCTGACTAATTAGAAAAGACCCTGATGCTGGGAAAGATTGAAAGCAGGAGGAGAAGGGGGCAACAGAGGATGAGATGGTTGAATGGCATCTCTGACTCAATGGACATGCTGCTGCTGCTGTTGCGAAGTTGCGTCCGACTCTGTGCGACCCCACAGATGGCAGCCCACCAGGCTCCCCTGCCCCTGGGATTCTCCAGGCAAGAACACTGGAGTGGGCTGCCATTTCCTTCTCAGTTTGAGCAAACTCCGGGAGATAGTGAAGGATGCGGAAACCTGGCATGCTGCAGTCCATGGGTCACGAAGAATCAGAAGTGACTTAGCAACTGAACAACAAATGCAGCCTATCAATTCTAGATCTTTTGAAATTTCCAATTTTTTAATATAAGACCAATAAACATTGAACATTATCAGTTTATGCTTTATTAGAATTGTGTAAATATTTTACTACAGATTTCACAGTGCTTATAACTCACTTTGTGCATATACAAATACTAATTAAAGCAAAATTTTCCTTTTCAGGAAAGTACCTTTTATTTTCTTCATTAACAGATGAGGAAACCTCAGTAGAGGGTTTAAGACACTAACTAAATTTCCTTCCCTTTAGGGAGAAATAGTTAATGGTTTTCAGATTGGTTCTATTTGTCAATTAGAACATTTATTTCTACAATTAAATCATAGTAAGCAGCAGCAAAGTTTATTTAGTTTAAGGGGACTTGTCCTCTATGTGTTTTGCAGATGCATTTTATTTTTTCATACATCAAGGTTTTAAATGAGATTCTCCTACAGAGGGCAGACTGAGACTATATTTTTTCCACACCATATACAGGATTAAATATATTTCCACTTATATAATGCATGATTGTATATGCTTTGATCCTTCAGGATTTTTTTTCAGAATAAACTATTTTGTCATGGGGAACCATTAGTGGAATTAGAGATGACCAGAATGATAATCAGCAGTTGTTACTGAAGCTGTCATAGAAGAAACCACACCCCTGACATGAAAGTTCACTTAATTTTCTTTAAACATACTGCAGCTGAATTTTATGGAAACCTTTTAGCCTTCTGTGGTCCTTTATTTCCCAAAGTAGTCACTAAAGGAAAATTAACTAATATGTGAGGACAGGGGATGTAATATTTTTGTGACTTTCAACCCTAAGAGCAAAACCCATTAGTAGCTATAGATTTTTCTCTGCAATGAGCTAGTGTATAATCAATTTATATTAGTCTAACACTGTATATCAAGATGGTAAGTCTTGCTGGGTCTGTGTTGTCTGATTCCTATGAGAGCTTGTATCAGGCTGTACATTAAGTCTAAGAGATAAGACACAAACTGGAGTCCCAATGGTTATAAAACAATCCTTTGTGTCTGACCTCAGTCCCCTTCTTAACAATCCTGGAGCAATAAACATTTAGTTTAATCAATAGCTTTCCTCTGGATGAAACAACTTAATCATTAAAACTTCTGATACTTTAAACAAATTTATACTAACACTAGGCAATGTATTTGCCTAATGTCTTTCCTGTTTTCTTTCTTTCTTACCTTCCTTTCTTCTTCTTTCTCTCTCTGTTTCCCTCTCCTATTTTTCTTCTGTTGTATTTTCAAGAACTATTTTACTTTGAAGTATGAGAAATATCTCATGTGATATTCATCCAAAGAAATTAAGAGAAATTAAGCTTTTAGAGTACTAAATAATCTGAAAACATAATGCACAAGCCTATAATTTCAAGCCTGAATTTTAACTATATTCACTGTTCAAAATATTTTTTATTTCAAAAATTTTATATTGTATAGTTTTTATTTCTTATGGTTACTAATTGATGCATTTTTTTTTTAGTATTATGCAAGTACACAAAAGAATGTGTGGGAAAGTTTCTGTTACCTCGGAGCCAGAAATTCAGAATCTTTAACCTTGCAGAATCATTTAAGCCTCAGGTATTTTATTTCTCAAATTTGAATAACAGTATTCCCCCCACCCCTTTTTCTTACCCCAACAATGGTTCATTAGGATAATAATCATTAATATGTGAATCTCTTCTGTGTACTATAAATCTTTCTAGAGTGCAAACACATGATATATAGAAAAGAGAGAAAAAGTTTTTATCTTATTTCCTAAGAAAATACCGTAACAGAATTTTAAGAACCACCCTCCATACTTCTGTTGAGATGCAGTGCACCATACATACCCTGCCTTCCTTTCAAAGGTCATGGTCATACTAAGCTAGGATTAAGAAACAATGCTTATTTACCCTTAGTAAAGTGCCAAAAACCATTTTAGCAGGGTTCAGAATTTTACTAAAAAAATTTATAAAATACTAGATAAAAGGTTTATCTCTTTTATAAATACATTTAGTCACCCCAAGACTAGACTGAGACAAGACTCCAACCCCATCCATTCCTTATCTTGTCTCTAATTCCCATGAGGGAGGGAAAATTCAACATAATGAATTGATTTTTATCTGGGTCTGGGATCCAGAGGAGGCTAAATGGACTCCAGGATGTAGGTAAGGTTAAAGACTTAGAAAATAAAGATGAGAAGAGAAGAAAAAGGAAAAGAGGACAGAGTCCTCATGATTAACACATAGTGACTTATGATGAACTGATTTGCTACTGCAGGGGAAAACTGAAAAACTCTTTTGTCCTATATCCTAAACTCAAAATCTGTGTTTAGTAATAGCCTTCCTCCTTGCCGATACAAAGACATACTCAGGAGGTCACAATATTTGCACTAAAACCATGTTTATACAAGTGCCCAATTTGTTTTTGTTGTTTAGTTGCTAGGTTGTGTCCAACTCTTTGCAAGTCCATGCAGGGCTCCTCTGCACTCCACTCTCTCCCCAGTTTAATCAAACTCATGTCCATTGAGTCAGTGATGCTATCTAACCATCTCATCCTCTTTAACCCCTTTCTCCTTCTTCCCTCAATCTATCCCAACATCAAGGTCTTTTGCAGTGAGTCAGCTCTTCTCATCAGATGGCCAAAGTACTGGAGCTTCAGTTTCAGTATGAGTCCTTCCAAGGAACATTCAGTGTTGATTTACTTTAGGATTGACTGTTTTGATCTCCTTGCAGCCCAAGGGAGTCTCAAGAGTCTTCTCTAGCACCACAATTCAGGAGTATAAATTCTTTGATACTCAGTCTTCTTTATGGTCCAGTTCTCACATCCATACATGACTGCTGAGATAACCACAGCTTTGGCTATATAGACTTTTGTTGGCAAATTGATATGTTTGCTTTTAAATATGCTGTCTAGGTTTGTCATAGCTTTCCTCCTAAGGAGCAAGCATCTTTTAATTTCATGACTGCGGTCACCATCTGCAGTGATTTTGGAGCCCAAGAAAATAAAATCTGTCACATGCACCCAATACTTAGATCATTTAAGCAGTGGGTCATATGAGATACATATGATGTAGTCTAGTCAGTCAACTTATTAATATATGGTAAAGCTGATGCTATCCTTATGTTAATGAAGATGTTACTTACTATCTGATTATAATGTTTTTATTGAGAGATCATTTATTCACATTTATTAAATGCCTACCAAGTGCCAATCAATGAACTGGGAAAATAAATTACAGTTGACATTTTACAGTGACTTTGGTTAAAGAAGCAGTGAAATCTAATTTATGTACACTAATTAGAAACAGAAAATCAATATATGTTATAGAAAGAAACATTTGCACTTGCACTCTCTCAACATTTGCACCACAGCCTCACAATCACCACACACACACACACACACACACAACTTCTTTGTATTTTTAAATCTGAAATTTGAAATATTTGATGCAGTGTCCTAATATTTACTACTATACTCTTTTTGTGTGTAGAGAGAAATGAATAGATATTAAAACAATTTTTATGTGGGAATGTAAAGCAAATATATAACTAAGACACTTCATCAAAGAATAGTAAATTGGGAGAAATTGCTCTACCCAATATCAAATTTTATTACCTAGTTGCAGTAATCAAGACTGTTATTGGTGGAATGAGTGTCACATAGCTCAATGGAACAATAGAGATAAGCAAGAAACACCCTACATGAGTGTAGATGACTGACATTTGACAAAGATGCAAAAAAAAAAAAAACCACAAAAAACAAACATCTAGTGGAGGAAGGATTGCATTTTCAACAAATGGTGCTAAAACAATTGGACAGTCTTAGGCAAAATAGAAATACAAACTTCAATCTAAATCTAATATCTTATATAAAATTAACTCAAAGTAGAACATGGACTTATATAGTAATTATAAAACTATAACATTTTAAAAAGTAGAGGTAGGAGGAAAATCTTCAGAACCTAGGATTTGGTGAAAAGTTAGCTGTGACACTAAAGGTATGATACATAAAATAAAACAAATTATATTTCAGTGAAATTAAAAACCTTTGCTCTTCAAAAATCCCTGTTAAAGAATAAAAACAATGCATAGACTAGAAGAGTATATTTACAAATTATATATATGATTGAAACTCTAATCTCAAATATATAAAGAAATCTCAGACTGAACAATAAAAATGTCCAATTAGAAAACAGGTAAAAAATATGAAGTTCCTGGGTCAGAAAGATCTCCTAGAGTAGGAAATGGCAACCTGCTCCAGTATTCTTCCCTGGAAAATTCCATGGACAGAGAAGCCTGGCAGGCCACAGTCCATGAGGTTGCAGAGTCAGACACAACTGAGTGATGAAGTGCACACACACATAAATATTATGCAAGTCCATCCAAGCTTTCTCTTGTCATTATTGTTTTGAAATGTTCTTTGCTGCTATTGCTGCTATTGTCATTGTTGAAATTTTTAAATGAATATGAAGTTCACTTGAAAAAATAAACATGGTAACTAAAAAATTAAAAAAAAAATATGAAGTTCCATTTCACCGAAGAGAATATGCAAATAACAAATAGGCACAGAAAAAGGCATTGATATTATTAGTCATTTGTGAAATGCAAATCAAAATGACAATGAGATACCACTTCATAACCACTAGAATAACTATGATAAAAAAAAGATAGACAATAACAAGGGTTGGTGTAAACATGGCAAAATTGAATCATTCATGCAGTGCTGAAAGGAATGTAAAACAGTGCTCCCACTCTAGAATATACTTTGACAATTTCTTACAAAGCTAACTTACAACATATTTTTACCATATTATCTTAAAATCAAATTCCTTCATGTTTACCTTAGTGAGTTGAAACTTTCCATACAAAACCTTGACACAGATGTTCATAGCAGCTTTATCCATAATTGCCAAAACTTGAAAATAAAAGATTTTCTTCAATAAGTGTATTAGTTTGCTTGGATTGCCATAACAAAATACCACAAACAAAGTCACTTAAACAATAGAAATTTATTTCCTCTTTTTTTCTGGATCCTAAAAGTCCAAGATCAAGTTATTGGCAAGGTTCAGTTCAGTTCAGTCGCTCAGTCGTGTCCGACTCTTTGCGACCCCATGAATCCCAGCATGACAAGCCTCCCTGTCCATCACCAACTCCCAGAGTTCACTCAGATTTGCGTTCATTGAGTCAGAGATGCCATCCAGCATCTCATCCTTGGTTGTCCCCTTCTTCTCCTGCTCCCAATCCCTCCCAGCATCAAAGTCTTTTCCAGTGAGTCACATCTTCACATGGGGTGGCCAAAGTACTGGAGTTTCAGCTTTAGCATCATTCCTTCCAAAGAAATCCCAGGGTTGATCTCCTTCAGAATGGACTGGTTGGATCTCCTTGCAGGCCAAGGGACTCTCAAGAGTCTTCTCCAACACCACAGTTCAAAAGCATCAATTCTTCGGCACTCAGCCTTCTTCACAGTCCAACTCTCACGTCCATACATGACTACTGGAAAAACCATAGCCTTGACTAGATGGACCTTAGTCGGCAAAGTAATGTCTCTGCTTTTGAATATGCTATCCAGGTTGGTCATAACTTTTCTCCCAAGTAGTAAGCGTCTTTTAATTTCATGGCTGCAATCACCATCTGCAGTGATTTTGGAGCCCCCCAAAATAAAGTCTGACACTGTTTCCACTGTTTCCCCATCTATTTCCCATGAAGTGATGGGACCGGATGCCATGATCTTCGTTTTCTGAATGCTGAGCTTTAAGCCAACTTTTTCACTCTCCTCTTTCACTTTCATCAAGAGGCTTTTTAGTTCCTCTTCACTTTCTGCCATAAGGGTGGTGTCATCTGCATATCAGCTTGTGTTTCTTCCAGTCCAGCGTTTCTCATGATGTACTCTGCATATAAGTTAAATAAGCAGGGTGACAATATACAGCCTTGACAGACTCCTTTTCCTATTTGGAACCAGTCTATTGTTCCATGTCCAGTTCTAACTGTTGCTTCCTGACCTGCATACAGATTTCTCAAGAGGCAGGTTAGGTTGTCTGGTATTCCCAATTCTTTCAGAATTTTCCACAGTTTATTGTGATCCACACAGTCAAATGCTTTGGCATAGTCAGTAAAGCAGAAATAGATGTGTTTCTGGAACTCTCTTGCTTTTTCCATGATCCAGCAGATGTTGGCAATTTGATCTCTGGTTCTTCTGCCTTTTCTAAAAGCAGCTTGAACATCTGGAAGTTCACGGTTCACGTATTGCTGAAGCCTGGCTTGGAGAATTTTGAACATTACTAGCGTGTGAGATGAGTGCAATTGTGTGGTAGTTTGAGCATTCTTTGGCATTGCCTTTCTTTGGGATTGGAATGAAAACTGACCTTTTCCAGTCCTGTGGCCACTGCTGAGTTTTCCAAATTTGTTGAGTGCAGCACTATCACAACATCATCTTTCAGGATTTGAAACAGCTCCACTGGAATTCCATCACCTTCACTAGCTTTGTTTGTAGTGATGCTTTCTAAGGCCCACTTGACTTCACATTCCAAGATGTCTGGCTCTAGATGAGTGATCACACCATCGTGATTATCCGGGTCGTGAAGATCCTTTTTATACAGTTCTTCTGTGTATTCTTGCCATCTCTTCTTAATATCTTCTGCTTCTGTTAGGTCCAGACAATTTCTGTCCTTTATCAAGCCCATCTTTGCATGAAATGTTCCCTTGGTATCTCTAACTTTCTTGAAGAGATCTCTAGTCTTTCCCATTCTGTTGTTTTCCTCTATTTCTTTGCATTGATCACTGAAGAAGGCTTTCTTATCTCTTCTTGCTATTCTTTGGAACTCTGCATTCAGATGGCTATATCTTTCCTTTTTCCTTTGCTTTTCGCCTCTCTTCTTTTCACAGCTATTTGTAAGGGCCCCCCAGACAGCCATTTTGCATTTTTGCATTTCTTTTCCATGGGGATGGTCTTGATCCCTGTCTCCTGTACAATGTCATGAACCTCATTCCATAGTTCATCAGGCACTCTATCTATCAGATCTAGGCCCTTAAATGTATTTCTCACTTCCACTGTATAATCATAAGGGATTTGATTTAGCTCATACTTGAATGGTCTAGCAGTTTTCCCTACTTTCTTCATTAAGTCTGAATTTGTTATAAGGAGTTCATGGTCTGAGCCATAGTCAGCTCCTGGTCTTGTTTTTGTTGACTGTATAGAGCTTATCCATCTTTTGCTGCAGAGAATATAATCAATCTGATTTTGGTGTTGACCATCTGGTGATGTCCATGTGTAGAGTCTTCTCTTGTGTTGTTGGAAGAGGGTGTTTGCTATGACCAGTGCATTATCTTGGCAAAACTTTATTAGTCTTTGTCCTGCTTCATTCCGTATTCCAAGGCCAATTTGCCTGTTACTCCAGGTGTTTCTTGACTTCCTACTTTTGCATTACAGTCCCCTGTAATGAAAAGGATATCTTTTTTTGGGTGTTAGTTCTAGAAGGTCTTGTAGGTCCTCATAGAACCGTTCAGCTTTAGCTTCTTCAGTGTTACTGGTTGGGGCATATACTTTGACTACTGTGATATTGAATGGTTTCCCTTGGAAACAAACAGAGATCATTCTGTCGTTTTTGAGATTGCATCCAAGTACTGCATTTCGGATTCTTCTGTTGACCATGATGGCTACTCCATTTCTTCTGAGGGATTCCTGCTTGCAGTAGTAGATATAATGGTCATCTGAGTTAAATTCACCCATTCCAGTCTATTTTAGTTCGCTGATTCCTAGAATGTCGACGTTTACTCTTGCCATCTCCTGTTTGACCACTTCCAATTTGGCTTGATTCATGGACCTGACATTCCAGGTTCCTATGCAATATTGCTCTTTACAGCATTGGATCTTGCTTCTATCACCAGTCACATCCACAACTGGGTATTGTTTTTGCTTTGGCTCCATCCCTTCATTCTTTCTGGAGTTATTTCTCTACTGACCTCCAGTAGCATTTGGGCACCTACTGACCTGGGGAGTTCCTCTTTCAATATCCTATCATTTTGCCTTTTCATACTGTTCATGGGGCTCTCAAGGCAGGAATACTGAAGTGGTTTGCCATTCCCTTCTTCTAAAGGACCTGCTCTGCTTGCAGATGGCTATCTTCTTCATGTAACTTTACACTGTCTTCCCTTTGTGCATGTGCATGGGTGCATGCTAAGGCACCTCAGTCATGTCCATCTCTGTGCAACCCTATGGACCATAGCCAATCAGGTTCCTCGGTCCATGGGACTTCTCAGGCAAAAATACTAGGGTGGTTGCCATTTCCTTCTCCAGGGGATCTTCTTGGCCCAGGGATCGAACCTGCCTCTCTTATGTCTCCTGAATTGGCAGACAGGTTCTTTACCACCAGTGCCACCTGGGAAGCCTCCCCACCCCAACTTTGTTCATATTTGGATCTTAATATTTTCTTAAAAGGACACCAATCATATCAGATTAAGGCTCAGTCTAATGACTTCATTTTTAACTTAATAACCTCTTTAAAGGCTTTACTGTTAGTACAGTCAACTTATGAGATACAAGGGGTTAATATTTCAACATATGAATATTCAGGGGAAGACACAAGTTAACTTACAATAGTATGTGAATAGATAAACTGTGGCACATCCATCAAATGGAATACTATTCAGTCCTGAAAAGAAACAAGTCATCAAAACATGAAAAGACATGGAGGGAACTTAAATACATATTAATAAATACAATGTAAAAAGGCTATATACTGTATGATTTAGTATTCTGGAAAAGGAGAAGCTATGGAGACAATAAAAAGATGAGGGTTGCCAGGGCTTGTGGGCAGGAAGGAATTAATAGGTGGAGCACAGAGGATTTTAGGGTAGTAAAACTATTCTCTGATACTATAATGGTGGATACATGTCATTATGCATTTGTCAAAATTCATAACGTTCAATTACAAGAGCAAATCCTAATGTAAGATATAGACTTTGAATGTATCAGTGTAGATTCATTGATTGTAATAAATGTCCTATGTTGTATGGGATTTGGATAGTGGGGGAGGCTTTAGTGTGTGGGGAGGCTCTATGTGTATGGAGTCAAGGGATATATGGGAGTTTTGTAGTTTCTGATCAATTTTTCTATAAACCTAAAACTGCTGTAAAAAATAAAGTATGTCAAAAAATAGTGACAGTGCCAAATGCTGAAGAGTTTACAGAAAAACAAGACCTCTCACACTGTTGCTGGGAATTTAAGGTGATAATGTCACTCTGGGAAATAAGTTGGCAATTTCTTAAAAAACTAAATGGATAGTAATCATATAACTCAACAGTCATACTCCTGGACATTCATCTCAGAGATTTAAAAACTCATACTTGCACCAAAAACTATATAAGAATGTTCAGAGAAGCTTTATTTGTAACTGCTAAAAACTGGAAACAACCCAATTGTCCTACAGTACATGAGTAGATAAACTATAATACATACATACCATGGACAATTTACTATTCAGCAATAAAAAAAGGGACAACTAAGATGCATCTCAAAAGTTTTATGCTAAATGGAAAAAGCTAATCTCCAAGGTCACAGAATATATACTCTATTATATAATTTTCTTTATACATGTACACAGTCAATTAGTGATTGTGAAGGATTAAGGATAAGAGGGGGATAGGTATAAATGGGGTAGCATAAGGGAGATGTTTGTGGTGATTCAGTTCAGTTCAGTTCAGTTGCTCAGTCGTGTCTGGACTGCAGCATCCCAGGCTTCCCTGTCCACCACCAACTTACAGAGCTTGCTCAAACACATGTCCATCAAGTCGGTGATGTCATCCAGTCATCTCATCCTCTGTTGTCCCCTTCTCCTCATGCCTTCAATCTTTCCCAGCATCAGTCAGTTCCAAGGAGTTAGTTCTTTGCATCAGGTGGTCAAAGTACTGGAGTTTCAGCTTCAGTGTCAGTCCTTCCAATGAATATTCAGGGCTGATTTCCTTTAGGATGGACTGGTTGGATCTCCTTGTGGTCCAAGAGAACCTCAAGAGTCTTCTCCAATACCTCAGTTGAAAGCATCAATTCTTTGGCACTCAGCTTTGTTTATAGTCCAGCTCTCACATCCATACATGACTACTGGAAAAACCATAGCTTTGACTAGACGGTCCTTTGTCGGCAAAGTAGTGTCTCTGCTTTTTAATATGCTGTCTAGGTTGGCCATGGCTTTTCTTTCACGGAGCAAGCGTCCTTTACTTTCATGGCTGCAATCACCATCTGCAATGATTTTGGAACCCCCCCAAAATAAAGTCTGTCGCTGTTTCCATTGTTTCCCCATCTATTTGCCATGTACTGATGGGACCAGATGCTATGATCTTAGTTTTCTGAATGTTGAGCTTTAAGCCAAATTTTTCACTCTCCTCTTTTACTTCCATCAAGAGGCTCTTTAGTTTTTCTTTGCTTTCTGTTGATTAGGTAATTCTATTTCTATTTCTTTTTTTTTTTTTGTATAAAGTGGTCAGTTACAGAAATATATACATGTGATAAAGTGGTGTAGAACTCTACACACATTGTAGTAATGTGAATTTTCTGGTTTTATTATTACCCTTTAGTTAACACAAAATGTAAACCATGGAGAAAATTAGGTTAAGGATACATGGGATCTCTCTATACCAACTTTTGGTGCTTCTATAATTATTTTAAAATGGAAAGTTAAAGAATGTACTGTTATAAACATATTAGTATTCAATTGAGACTTATTTCCTAAAATACTTATAACAGGACTATTTGAAAAGTCACTGGAAACTGATGAGAAAAATCTTACAAAATATTCCATGTAGAGAAAATGGTATTGATTTGTGTATATATAAAATGCTTTCTACTTTCTAGGATCTATTTTATGTAGATGGGATTGCATTATGTAAATTATTCTTTTTTAAAATAAAAATTACTGCCAAATGATAGATTCATACTAAACTAAATGATGTTAAAGTATAAGCTCTTAAAAGGAAAATTATATTTACAAAGTTCTGTTTACTGAAATTAATATGATTACTGCTTCACAAGTTTTGTAAAAACATTTTTATTCCCTTGCTCATTTTTTTGTTTATAACAATATGTTAGACCAATGACTCAGAAATAGAAAAATGCTTTTTTAAAAAAAAATGTGTTTATTTATTTGACTGCATCATGACTTAGTTGTGGCACACGGGATCTTCACTGCATCATGCAGGATCTTTTCCTGTGGCCTGGAGACTCTAGATCTTTAGAGTGCATGCTCAGTTGTTGCAGAGCACAGGCTTAGTTGCTGAGTGGCATATGATACCTTAGTCCCCTGAACAGGGATGGAACCCGCGTTCCTTGCATTGTATGGTGGGTTGTTAACCACCTTTTAAATCAGAGTGTGTTTCCATATTGGTACTCTTCCTGTTTTAAATTTTCAGCAATTCTGTTTTCTCAGTAATTTGACATTTGTTTGTTAGATATGTGATAATCATGACAGTCACTGCATGAAGCACTTTCTTGAACTCACAGTAATAAAAACAAAAAACAAAAAACAAATTCAAATCTATCCATGAAAATCTGTTCTCATAAAATTTCCTACCATTGAACTTTTTTTTCTTTCCATCATCCAAGTGTGTGATTTTGGAACATTCATATATATATATAGCTTTGATTTCCCCTGTTGATGTATTTCTTTAATGAATTTTTAAAACTAAAAGTATATACACATACAAAATTACATGAAAGATTGTCAAATAATTTGAGTGGAAAAGGAGGGTAGAGGAAGGGGTGCTAGTTCTCCGTCTTTTCTAGTCCCAATTCCATCTTTTGATAGTAAATATAAAAACAAAAGGTTGCTCTGGCACAGCATCAGGAGTTGTGGTATCCCTTTTTTACTAACGCTGCATCAGCACTGGAAAATGATAATTATGTCTTTGCTTAGTACCATGGCAACCAATAGACCTTTAAGGATACATGTTATTCATTTTAATTACTTGTTCAAAACTTGCTAACATACATAAGAAAATGTGGACTTCACCTTTCCTTGTGCTAACAACCTTGTTCTTCTATACATTTACTGAATAGTTTATGTTTTCAGAAGACAGATGCTGCAGGATGATTGAGAGTTGAATAATGATAATAAAGGATTATTATTTTTAATCTTGCTGGGATTGGAAATCATCACTGAGTGCATAGCTTATTCTATGGCTCTGTTTACATTCCTTGGAGGAAGGACTTCGTGTTAGGCAGAGATTTTCAGAGAAATTGAACCAATATTTACTGTAAAGAATTGACTCACACGATTATGGAAATTGAGAAGTCTAGGCCCCAGAGAACTGATAGTATAGTTCCAATCTGAGTTTTAAAGCCTGAGAACAAGGATAGTGTAAATTCCAGTTTAAGTCCAGACTTGAAGGCAGAAATTTTTCCTGCTAGTATTCCAACTGGAAGACAGTGAGGCAGAGAGAAAAAAATTCTTTCTTACTAAGTCTTTTATTCTATTCAGACCTTCAGTGGATTGATTTAGACCTATCAATATTGATGAGGGCAATCTGCCTATTGGTTCAAATGCTAATCTCAGCCAAAAACACCTTCACAGACACACCCAGAATAATGTATAGCCAAATACCTGGGCACCACATGTATCAGTGAGGTGGACACATAAAATTAACTGCCGCAGGGACTTCCCTGGTGATCTAGTAGTTAAGGTTTCACACTTCCACTGCAGGGTATGTGGGTTCAACCAGGGAACTAAGATCTTCCATGCTGCAAGGCATGGCCAAAATATAAGTAAAATAAAATTAACTATCAGATTTATTCTGCAGTGGTCACTGAGTGTATTTTTTGCTGCAAATGAAATATGAATAGCATTAAAAAAGGATAAGAAAGAATCAAAACTACAGTGATTTCCTTTTATTAAAGGACTCCAGACATCTGTCTTTCTGATATTTTTCCACTGGTTTTATGTGCACCAAAGGCCAAAAAGAACTGTATTTTGTTTTGAAAGTTACTGAGAGAAATCAGTGTTCTGTGTACAATGTAGTATTACTGCTTTTTATCCAATTTCATTTTCCTGACACTACTGAATCAGATATCCATTTCTTCACTTAGCCTCCACAGAAATACAGATCACCATGGTACCCAGTAACTTCAGACAGTCCATAGATAACTGCAGGACACATTGGGAGGTAATGGAAGCTGTTTCTATGTTATTAGAGTCACCAGTTGTTAATTTCCTTTCTAACCTATCAGTGAAAAAATAGTATCAGAGAGGAGATAATGGCAGAAGTTATTCCTCTAATAAATAACAATTGTAGCTGTTTCTCCAAATAATAAATTGTGTTTACTTAAACATTTACTTATATAATTTATTCAACATACCTTAACAAAACACTGACAAGATTTAAGATACTGCAAAGTCCTATAGGAAAACATGAAGAAGAATAAAATATTCTGTTTTAGGATTCAACAGAAATTCAAAAGGCAATGAGCAATAGGGCATCTTATTCAGAAGAATGAGATGGTGGATGCTTGAGTGATCCTTAGAAGTCTAGTCAGGCAGCTCCAAAATTTCTGAAAATGGCAATAAAGCTAGTTATTTGAACAAGGAAAATATGTCCAATCTCTGACTGGGACTGAAGAAAGCAATGAGAACAATGAAGAAATAGACCAATTACTAGACGTGGAATTTCAGAAGAGAACTCTAGAAGAATTGAAGCACCTGATGTGAGAAATCAGACATTTGGAATAAGGTCAGCAGAAATGCATCACTTTGTTGGGGGTCTCATTAATAACAATGGCAACCTGATGCTTAGTTAAAAATGCTGTTGGTATGAAGATCCTTAGAGAGCACCCACTTTAATTTATGTTTGGTTTTGGAATCTGAATGCTCTTAGCCTTCCAGTAGCTATTTATTCTCAGCTATGGAAAAGAGGAAAAAATACAAAATCAAGTTTCATCATAGGTCTTAAAGAAGTTTCAGCCTCAAGAAGCTGTATTTTATCTGCTTCAGTGGTAGAAAAGAGTTAGCACAGACTTTATAGTTGAATGAGCTAGGGTTAACCCTTTTTGTTATTAAATGATGAGTTAATCATTTAAATTCCTCATCATTATTGTTCTTATATTTAAATATATATAGGGTTTATCAATTGCACTGAAGGTCTTAATTTCTCAATCTTCCTATTTTGGGGAAGACATTCTGCCCTATTTCTTGACTCTGGAAATAGTCATGTGATTTGATTTGACCAATGGGATATTATTATATGATAAACATGATCCAAATAGAGTGTCTTAGTCATCTGTTGCTATGTATAAAATCATTCCCAAACATAGTGACTTGAAGCAAAATTCATTTTATTTCCGGTGTCAGCAGTATGGGCTTGGCTCAGCTCATTGGTTTTCTGCTGTCTTTTCTGGGATAGCTTGTTTGGATGTATTCATTTGGGGGCTTGATAAGGGGGTTGGCTTGCCTATGATTTCTCACTTGCTGTGATTGGTTTCTGCTCCATGTGGTATTGTCATCCTCCAGCATGTATAGAGATTTTTCACTTTCCAAGAACTTGAAAGCAGAAGATACAAAGTCTCTTGAAGTGTAGGCTCAGAAGTTGAACAATGTCAACACTTTTGCCAGTCAAAGAAAGTCACAAGACTAGATTCAAGAGTTGAGTAAACAGACACATTGCAAAAATGCCTGCATAAAGGGAAAGGTGGAATCATTATGGCCTTTTGTTGTAAACAACTGGACATACAAAGGCATGAAAAACATTTGCATGTTGAGACTTGATACCTCCATCAAGTCCTCCAGCTATCATTCTGGAGGATGAGATCTATGGAATGGAGCTGCACCATTCATCATCCCCCCTGTGCCAGGCTAGACTTCAATCAGCTGATCCCCATATATGAGTTAACCTTCAAGAACAACTGGCAAACACTTGAATGCATATGTATGAGTAAACCTATTTAAGCTCTGAGAATTACCAAGTTAACCCAAAGACACATGAGCAATAATAAATAGTTGCTATCTTAAACCACTGAGTTTTCTTCATTTTGTTACACAGTATTATAGTGCCCATAGATAACATAAAGAAGCTATGCGTGTGTGTTCTCAGTTGCTCAGTGGTGTTCAACTCTTTGGGACTACATGGACTGTAGCTCACAAGACTCCTCTGTTCATGGAATTTTCCAGGAAAGAATACTGGAGTGGGCTGCCATTTCCTACTGCAGGGGGTCTTCCTGACCCAGGAATCAAACCTATGTTTCCTGCATTGGCAGGCAGATTCATTGTTACCACCGCACCATCTGGGAAACCCCTAAACAAGAAAGAACAAAACTAGATTCAGAAGAGTTTTTGT
Source organism: Oryx dammah (assembly GCF_014754425.2). Classification (NCBI taxonomy): domain Eukaryota; kingdom Metazoa; phylum Chordata; class Mammalia; order Artiodactyla; family Bovidae; genus Oryx; species Oryx dammah. The sequence goes on from NW_024070187.1 coordinate 72,522,633, forward strand.
ATATAGTGACTTCCCTGGTGGCTCAGACGGTAAAGCGTCTGCCTACAATGCAGGAGACCTGGGTTCGATCCCTGGGTGGGGAAGATACTTTGGAGAAGGAAACGGCAACCCACTCTAGTACTCTTGCCTGGAAAATCCCATAGATGGAAGAGCCTGGTAGGGGTCCTACCAGGGGGTCCTACAGTCCATGGGGTCGGAAAGAGTCGGACACGACTGAGCGACTTCACACACACACACAGGAGTGTGTGTGCATACTTGTTTATGTGTGCAATAGATAAAGATCTTATCTATTTTGATAAGCAATCAGTAGAATGCCTGGCATACAACTACAACTACAGTTGACCCTTGATAAAATGCCTTTGAACCACGAGGATCACTTACATATTGATTATTTGCAAGGATTATACTGGAAACTTTTTGGAGATTCAGCTCAGTTCAGTCGCTCAGTTCAGTCCGACTCTTTGTGACTCCATGAATCACAGCATGTCAGGCCTCCCTGTCCATCACCAACTCCCAGAGTTCACTCAGACTCGCATCCATCGAGTTGGTGATGCCATCCAGCCATCTCATCCTCGGTTGTCCCTTTTACTCCTGCCCCCAATCCCTCCCACCATCAGAGTCTTTTCCAATGAGTCAACTGTTCACATGAGGTGGCCAAAGTACTGGAGTTTCAGCTTTAGCATCATGCCTTCCAAAGAACACCCAGGGCTGATCTCCTTTAGAATGGACCTGTTGGATCTCCTTGCAGTCCAAGGGACTCTCAAGAGTCTTCTCCAACTCCACAGTTCAAAAGCATCAATTCTTCGGTGCTCAGCTTTCTTCACAGTCCAACTCTCACATCCATACATGACTACTGGAAAAACCATAACCTTGACTAGACAGACTTTTGTTGGCAGAGTAATGTCTCTGCTTTTCAAAATGCTGTCTAGGTTGGTCATAACTTTCCTTCCAAGGAGTAAGCATCTTTTAATTTCATGGCTGCAGTCACCATCTGCAGTGATTTTGGAGCCCCCCAAAATAAAGTCTGACACTGTTTCCACTGTTTCCCAATCTATTTCCCATGAAGTGATGGGACCAGATGCCATGATATTCGTTTTCTGAATGTTGAGCTTTAAGCCAACTTTTTCACTCTCCTCTTTCACTTTAGTCAAGAGGCTTTTTAGTCCCTCTTCACTTTCTGCCATAAGGGTGGTGTCATCTGCATATCTGAGTTAATTGATATTTCTTCCTGCAATCTTGATTTCAGCTTGTGCTTCTTCCAGCCCAGCGTTTCACATGATGTACTCTGCATATAAGTTACATAAGCAGGGTGACAGTATACAGCCTTGACGTACTCCTTTTCCTATTTGGACCCAGCCTATTGTTCCATGTCTTGTTCTAACTGTTTCTTCCTGACCTGCATACAGGTTTCTCAAGAGGCAGGTCAGATGATCTGATATTCCCATCTCTTTTAGAATTTTCCACAGTTTATTGTGATCCACACAGTCAAAGGCTTCGGCATTGTCAATAAAGCAGAAATAGATGTTTTTCTGGAACTCTCTTGCTTTTTTGATGATCCAGTGGACATTGGCAATTTGATCTCTGGTTCCTCTGAGATGAGGGACAATTTAAAAAACTTGTGGATGAAACATGTAGCCTAGAAATACCAAAAATAGTTAAGATTAAGTTAGGTATGTCATGAATGCATAAAATATATCTAGAATCTAGTCTATCTTTACATAGGCATAAGGTAAATGATGCTGGGAAAGATTGAGGGTGGGAGGAGACAGGCACGACAGAGGATGAGATAGTTGGATGGCATCACTGACTCAATGAACATGAGTTTGGGTAAACTCCGGAAATTGGTGATGGACATGGAGTCCTGACTGCTGTGGTTCATGGAGTCGCAAAGAGATGGACACGACTGAGCTACTGAACTGAACTGTACTGAACTGATATTTATTATAAAATTAATAATGCATTAGTTTTTTACTGTTTTATTGTCATAGGTAAATGGTTATTAAAGAATGTAGCAATATTTCCAATATAGTATTATTACTATGACTGTGACACTATATACCATAACAATTTTATAACAATTTATTAGTGTATAGGTTAGGCTACAACAAAGCCTTTGTATCGATTTCACTAGGCTACCATAGAGAAATCATACTGCTGCTTGTTTGTTGTCAATGTATAAATCATTATCAGTTCAGTTCAGTTTAGTTCAGTTGCTTAGTCATGTCTGACTCTTTGCGATCCCATGGACTGCAGCATGCCAGGCTTCCCTGTCCATCACCAACTCCTGGAGTTTACTCAAACTCACATCCTTTGAGTTGGTGATGCCATCCAATCATTTCATCTTCTGTTGTCCCCTTCTCCTCCTGCCCTCAATCTTTCCCAGCATCAGAGTCTTTTCAAATGAGTCAGCTCTTCACATCAGGTGACCAAAGTATTGGAGTTTTAGTTTCAACATCAGTCCTTCCAAAGAACACCCAGGGCTGATCTCCTTTAGGATAGACTGGTTGGATCTCCTTGCAGTCCAAGGAACTCTCAATAGTCTTCTCCAACATCGCAGTTCAAAAGCATCAATTCTTCTGCGCTCAGCTTTCTTTATAGTCCAACACTCACATCCATACATGACTACTGGAGAAAACATAACTTTGACTAGGTGGACCTTTGTTGGCAAAGTAATGTCTTTTCTTTTTAATATGCTGTTGGTTGGTCATAACTTTCCTTCCAAGGAGTAAGTGCCTTTTAATTTCATTGTACCTGTAAATAAATACACATTTCTTTTTCACATTATCCTTTCTTTTTGGATGACTAGTGTTAGTAATACATATAGTATCTATAGTGTTTTTTATCATATAAGACAGTATTCAAAAAGGTACTGACAGACAGTCAATCTCTTAAACAGAGGATATAAATATAAAATTGATAAGTGCAGTACACTTTTATGAATGAACTTTCTCTTTCTTATGATTTTTGTAATGATATTTCCTTTTTTCTAGCTTGCTTTATTGTAACAGTATACTACATAATGCATATGAAATATCTTTTTTCCATTTAATTTCTTTTTTATTGAAATATAATTGCTTTGCAATGTTGTGTTATTAAAGGTTACTGCTGTATAACATCATGAATCAGCCATATATATATATACATATATCCCTTTCCTCTTAAGCCTACCTTCCATCCTCCCATTCCACCTCTCAAGGTCATCACGGAGTAGGAAGCTGAGCTCCCTGTGCTATACAGCAACTTCCACTAACTTGCAAGCTATTTTACATATGATAGTGTATTGCCTGTTTATTTTATTGGTGAGGCTTCTGGTGAACACTAGGATATTAGTAGTTAAGATTTCAGGGGTCAAAATTTATATTTCAATTTTTTTACAGCATGAGGGGGTTGGTGCCTCTAATCCTCACTTTGTTCAAGGGTCAATTGTATCCACTGAATGGATATATTCGGATGCTAATGAATATTAGCAAAGAGGTCTCAAAATTTTGTTAAAGAGTCTATGGTGGTAGAATGTCATGTAAACCCTGAATCTGGATAACTGTAGAGACATTTAAATAGTTTGAGTTCTCTTTTGCGAAATGCATTGAGTTTAGACTGATTACTTTTATTTCACAACACGAGTCAGTGATTTTCTCTGGAGAAGAAAGAGAATCCTTGGAGAAGCTGTTCTGACCTACAGCAAATTCACTCAATGTCATCAAAGCTGTATTTTAAATGACCAGGGGGAAAAGTGGATCAAAGATTGATTGGTTTATTGTAATCCCTCTTCTGACTAATGCATAAATCTCTGTTTTGTTACTACTGCATTTTAGAAAAAGATATTTTTCCTCTGGAAACTTTATGTCACGGCAGGTAGAATTTTACAATTTAAGTAGAATATATCAAACACTCTTTTGTGAGAGACTATTCCCATATGGCACATAAAAGGATAGGATTTACTTTTGGTGGGTTGAATTCTACCTGGTTCTATTTGTTCAAGTTTGTTTGGAAGGCAGTCCTTAACTCTAAGTGGGCACAATCTTATTATGTTTTAAGGAGTTGTTGGTTTAGGGTTTAGGGTATTGTTTTTCAAATCTTTTATGCTTCCCACATTTAATTTGAAAAAGAAAAAAAAAAGGAAGGAAAGAAAGAATGAAGGACAAGGAAAGGAAAAGAGAAGAAAAAAGAAAAGAATCTTTGTAAGCTAAAAAAAAAAAAAAATTAAATGTAAAATAATTGAAAGGTCTCATAGTTAAGCCCTGTAGTTGTTCTAACTCTGTTGATATAATGTCTGGTGTTTGCTTACAATGTTGTACATTTTGTGAAGAGAAAGAAGGAAGGACAAGAAGAAAGAAGGGAGGAAAGGAGAGAGGAAGGGAAACAGAGAAAGAAAAAGGAGAAAAGAGAAACAGAAAACACCACCTACAACAAGACATTTAATCACCTCTGAATGGTATTTCAAGTGTTTGAGGGTTTGGGGAGACAGGATGCAACATTTAACCTTGTGCAATGTTGCAGAAGTAAATATTTGGGCAGCAGAAGAGAAGTAGATTACTGGCCTGGGCCTGGAGCAGTGAAGAGTGAACTGCCTTGGTGACTTTAGTGAATAAAGCATGGTGATGTCAAGATCTGTTTTCAGATGACAAGAACTTAATCTCTTTTGTTAGGGTAACAAATGGAATGGCGGATCAGCAGTTATTTATGGTGTGGGCATATATCCAGATTTTCAGAACAACAGGAAATTTACTTCTGGCAAGTTCTGCATAGTAAATAGGCAGTGTTGCTATTATCATTATTGCTAATATGTGACAGAAATAGAAAAACATACTTTCAAGTAGTCTAACTAAAGCAGAATGACATTCTCACTACCGAAATGTTAACTTTGTAGTTATGCTGTTCTTGACTGATGGGGGAAGAACTGAGGCAAGAAACTGGGAGGAGTTGACTCTTGTTCAAATCACTGGTGGTTTAGTCTTTAAGTCCTGTCTGACTCTTGCGACCCCAAGGACTGTAGCCTGCCAGGCTCCTCTGTCCATGGAATTTTCCAGGCAAGAATACTGGAGTGGGCTGATATTTCCTTCTCCAGGGGATCTTCCCAACCCAGGCATCAAACCTGGGTCTCCTGTATTAAGAGGAAGCATTCACATCACTAGCTAGTCAGTAATTGAACTTGAGAAAGTGCCTCAATTTCTCTGAATTTCAGATTTTTTGATTGATGTTTCCCTGGTAGCTCAGACAGTAAAGCATCTGCCTACAATGTGGGAGACCTGGGTTCGATTCCTGGGTTGGGAAGATACCTTGGAGAAGGAAATGGCAACCCTTCCAGTATTCTTGCCTGGAAAATCCCACAGACTTAGGAGCCTGATAGGCTACAGTCTATGGGGTCGCAAGGAGTCGGACAGGACTGAGTGACTTCACTTCACTTGTCCTAACAATAACTGCAAAAAGCAAGATATTTGTATGAAAAAAAGCTCTGTGGAAAGTAGTATGCAGGCTAAGGTTTATTTCTGTCAGGACTCTTGAAATAATAATTGGACTTTTGAAACAAACACTAAACTGCATACCTTATGATGTCCCATATATAAGAATATATTTTTAGGTGCTCTTCTTAAGATTCTTTATATTGTTTTTAATATAAATAATAATTTTATCACTCATCGTAGTTTCTTTTACTCCATTCTCAATATTAGAAGCTTTGTTTCATAGTTTAGAATCATTTCTGGATATTAATAGAACAAAAATTGGGACCCTGTGGACTGGACTATCCTAAGAATGCTGTGTTCAAATGATTGATTTTATGATTTTTATTGAGTGCAAACAGTTAATTGACACTATGCAGGGTTTTTCACATACAGTGTTGGTATTTTTCACAATTGTACAAGTTTATAATATCATTATTATTATTACTTTATGGATAAAATGGCCTTGTGTATAGACAATTTAACTAGCTTGATATCATAAAGGAAAGAAACACATCTTCCAATTATGTCAGACTATATAACTTATGCCTACAGGGTACTTAGGATCTAACAAGAGAGGAAAATGCAGATATAATGATTACAATAATTTAAGAGACACAGTGATAAATACCATAAAAGCAAAACAAAAAAATATCATAGAGGTTACCTCTGCTTATGGGAATCATGAAAGAGCTAAACTTCCAAAAGAAGTTTGGAATATAAAAATGCAGAAATAGAGGGGAATCTATTTTAACTAGGAGAATCTTGATGATAAGTTTATGGAAGATAGAAATAAGGTGCATTTGGGAAATTTTGAATGTTCTTTTTTCTTTGGCCTTTTTAAGTACATGACCTTGGTTCTGACTTTCTGGGGTTTCAGATGCCTGGATTGATAGTGACACTTGTTATCATGGAATATAAAGTAGAGAACTGAGGCAAGTTTCAAGTTTGAGTGTGCAACAAAAGATTTTGCAGCAAAGGCAGTGTTTGAATACAAAAGGAATTTCCAAATTCATTTATTATGCATTGAAAACCTCAAGAACTAAACAAGACTTAAAACCATCAAGTTTCCTCCATAATTTAGTGAAGATGCTCTTTCTTCCAGAGTAACCAAACTATGAGACTTACCTCTGTTGAAGAAGGGATATTTGGTATGGAGGAAGAAAAATAAAATTTTTCATGCTGACTCAGTGGGTATTTGGAAGAAGAAAGAGGAAGGGGAAGGCAGAGGTGTTTTAGTAAGTAAAATAGCACTGAATGGGAGCCAGTGGTGCTTTCACCAAAGATCCTCATTAAAACCTCAGGGAAGGGCATTCCTTGCAAACCATCATATACTAACCTGCGGCACAGTCAGCTGTGCTGCCCTGGGTTCTCAAATGACATAGACCAAACAAGATATGTTTCCAGAGGGAATATCATAGCAGGGGAAAAGGGACTCTTTTTGAAGTTTTACTCACTTGAGAACTGTATTCATACGAGTCATAGGGAGATCCCAGAGGAGTTGAAAGTACTAGAAAGGTGTGTGTGTGTGTTTGTGCATGCTCGGCAGTGTCCAACTCTGTGACCCATGAGACTATAGCATGCCCGGCTCTCTGTCCATGGAATTTTCCAGGCAGGAATACTGGAGCAGGTTGCCATTTTCTACATTAGAGGATCTTTCTAACTCAGGGATCAAATCTATGTCTCTTGCATCTCTTGCATTGGCAGGCAGATTCTTTACCACGGCGCCACTGAAGCCCCTAGAAGGGTCTAGTTGAGGCTTAATTAGCCAGGATGTAGCACCAAGTTCTACCAGTTCAAAGTCAGATTATGAGCTATATCAGTGTTGGAGGCCATCAGGTGGATGAGAACTGTGGTCTTAGAGAGCAGGGAAGCCTAAGAATCCTGAGTCAATCTTTTAACGTGAGGTTGTTTAAGTCAAATCTCTCCTTCCATATACCCAGAAGCTCCCATGAAAAGGAATTGAGAAAGAAGAAGGAAGACTGAGGCATTTGAAAGACATAGCAGGTTTTCCTAAGAATCCTAGTTAATCCAAAGGAAATCTTCAATGATTACTCATTTTCCACGTTACAGTGAATTCAAGTTTAGGAGGAAGACTATGTTGTTGGTAGCCAAAATTAAAGAAGTTGCATTTTCTCTATGAATCTGAGCTGTATGAATTCAGTTTGTAATTGTGCTACACTAAAATGTGAAGGAGATATTCCAAATTTTTGATTAAAAAAAAAACTGGAGTAGCTCTAATTTGACCAAGATAACAGAATAGGTTCCTATGCAATATTGCTCTTTACAGCATTGGATCTTGCTTCTATCACCAGTCACATCCACAACTGGGTAATGTTTTTGCTTTGGCTCCATCCCTTCATTCTTTCTGGAGTTATTTCTCCACTGATCTCCAGTAGCACATTGGACACCTAATGACCTGGGGAGTTCTTCTTTCGGTATCCTATCATTTTGCCTTTTCATACTGTGACACCACCCTTATGGCAGAAAGTGAAGAGGAGCTAAAAAGCCTCTTGATGGAAGTGAAAGAGGAGAGTGAAAAAGTTGGTTTAAAGCTCAACATTCAGAAAACGAAGATCATGGCATCTGGTCCCATCACTTCATGGGAAATAGATGGGGAAACAGTGGAAACAGTGTCAGAATTTATTTTTTTGGGCTCCAAAATCACTGCAGATGGTGACTGCAGCCATAAAATTAAAAGACGCTTACTCCTTGCAAGAAAAGTTATGAGAAACCTAGATAGTATATTCAAAAGCAGAGACATTACTTTGCTGACTAAGGTCTGTCTAGTCAAGGCTATGGTTTTCCCTGTGGTCATGTATGGATGTGAGAGTTGGACTGTGAAGAAGGCTGAGCGCCGAAGAATTGATGCGTTTGAACTGTGGTGTTGGAGAAGACTCTTGAGAGTCCCTTGGACTGCAAGGAGATCCAACCAGTCCATTCTGAAGGAGGTCAACCCTGGGATTTCTTTGGAAGGAATGATGCTAAAGCTGAAGCTCCAGTACTTTGGCCACCTCATGCGAAGAGTTGACTCACTGGAAAAGATTCTGATGCTGGGAGGGATTGGGGGCAGGAGGAGAAGGGGATGACAGAGGATGAGATGGCTGGATGGCATCACGTACTCGATGGACATGAGTCTGAGTGAACCCCGGGAGTTGGTGATGGACAGAGAGGCCTGGTGTGCTGCGATTCATGGGGTTGCAAAGAGTCGGACATGACTGAGCGACTGAACTGAACTGAACTGAACTGAACAGGAGGGTCTTCTCAGTATTCTTTCCTGAGAAATACCATGGACAGAGGAGCCTGGTGGGCTACAATCCATAGGGTCGCGAAAGAGTCAGACATGACTTAGCTATAATAACAGTAACAATAATGCAAAAACAATAACAGTAACAACAGTAGAACAGAAGGAGGATGAGGTAGGACTTGAGTTGGATATTATGAATTCATAAGTCATTTGATCAGAATACCATGCAATAATAAGGAAATCAAGTAACCTTGTTTGGATGGACTACAAGAAGCATGGCTAGGAATTAAAAGTGTAATGTCCTGTCTTGGACAAACTATGAGGTAGCTTTCATAGGAATTATGAAAGTCAACAAGGAGGTTTGAAGCCCTAACCTAATTTAGGTCTGGTAAAAACCACAGGAAAAAGTCCAGGGTTTGTACACCTATCATACATTCAGTTCAGTTGCTCAGTCATGTCTGACTCTTTGTGACCCCATGAATCGCAGCACGCTAGGCCTCCCTGCTCCATCACCAGCTCCCGGAGTTCCCTCAAACTCACATCCATCGAGTCCGTGATGCCATCCAGCCATCTTATCCTCGGTCGTCCCCTTCTCCTCCTGCCCCCAATCCCTCCCAGCATCAGAATCTTTTCCAATAAGTCAACTCTTCGAATGAGGTGGCCAAAGTACTGGAGTTTCAGCTTTAGCATCATTCCTTCCAAAGAACACCCAGGACTGATCTCCTTTAGAATGGACTGGTTGGATCTCCTTGCAGTCCAAAGGACTCTCAAGAGTCTTCTCCAACACCACAGTTCAAAAGAATCAGTTCTTCAGTGCTCAGCTTTCTTCACAGTCCAACTCTCACATTTATACATGACCACTGGAAAAACCATAGCCTTGACTAGATGGACCTTAGTCGGCAAAGTAATGTCTCTGCTTTTGAATATGCCATCTAGGTTGGTCATAACTTTCCTTCCAAGGAATAAGCGTCTTTCAATTTCATGGCTGCAGTCACCATCTGCAGTGATTTTGGAGCCCAAAAAGATAAAGTCTGACACTGTTTCCACTGTTTCCCCATCTATTTCCCATGAAGTGATGAGACCAGATGCCATGATCTTAGTTTTCTGAATGTTGAGCTTTAAGCCAACTTTTTCACTCTCCTCTTTTACTTTAATCAAGAGGCTTTTTAGTTCCTCTTCACTTTCTGCCATAAGGGTGTGTCACACATTATTGAATTAATATTAAGGGCTTCCTAGGTGGCATGGCGGTAAAAAATCTGCATGCTGATTCTTTATTCTAATTTTTCATTTTATATTTTAAAAAACATTTTCTTAAGAACTTAAAAGATCAGGCCTAAATATTTCACAAATTTGCAGGTTTTATTCATGATATAATAATAAAACTACAGGATTATTTTCTTATATTTCAAATGTATATCTGAGTTATTTTAATTAATTTTCATAAATATTCATTTTAGATATAGAAAGGGGGAAATGTACTTATCACATTTTAAAATAACATTGCATGTGTGCCTGTTTGTTGCTGAGTCATGTCCAACTCTTTATGATGCCATGGACTGTAGCCCACCAGGCTCCTCTGTCCATGGGATTCTCCAGGCAAGAACACTGGAGTGGGTTGCCATTTCCTCCTCTGGGGATCTTCCTGCCCCAGGGAGTTAACCTATGTCTCCTCTGCTTCCTTCATTGGCAGGTGGATTCTGTACCACTGAACCACCTGGGAAAATAACATTCTTTACAGATAAAAAAGTCTTAATTTTAGATTCTTGTCACAGTTTCTCCATCTTTACGTTTTTCACCCTTAGTTCACCCTAGTTTATGCAAGGAAGCTTTTGAATTACAATACTGAAAAATATATTATAAGTTCAATGAAGGCACCAATTGATAAGATGTGATAATTTTATTATCTATTGCATGTAAAAAGAAATGCAGAGATGCAAGGTCTTAGGAAATGAGTTTTGTCTTATTTCATGGGATTGAAAAGAGTTGGACACAACTGAGCAACTAAGCACAGCACAGAGTCCTCGTGGGCTTCTGAAGTATACTTGGAACTATGAAGATTAGGCTGTTCATAGACCTGTCACTTTGATGTATTTTTTAAGTTCTATGGATACAGAGAACAGACTTTGTGGCACAGCAGGGGAAGGTGACGATGGGAAGAACTGAGAGAATAGCAGTGAAACGTTCATTACCATATGTAAAACAGATAGCTAGTGGGAAGTTGCTGTATACACTAGGGAGCTCAACCAGATTCTCTGTAACAACCTAGAGGGGTGGGATGGGGTGGGTGGTGGGAGGGAGCTTCAAGAGGGAGTGTTAATATATATGTGCTGTGCTTAGTCCTTGAGTTGTGTCTGACTCTCCGCGACCCCGTGGACTTTAGCTCACCAGACTCCTCTGTCCATGGTGATTCTCCAGGTAAGAATATTGGAGTGGGTTGCCATACCCTCCTCCAGGGGACCTTTTGGATCCAGCAATGGAACCAGGGTCTCCTGTACTGCAGGCAGATTCTTTACTAGCAAAGCTACCAGGACAGCCCCGTAATATGTATACTTACTGCTGATTCACGTTATTGCTTGGTATAAATGAACACAACATTATAAAGCAATTATCTTCCAATTAAAAATTAAACAGAACAAAAACAAAATAGACAGAAAAAAGTTATGTGGGATCTTGGAATCTCAGAGATCTGAATTTGAAAGCCAACTTACTACTCTCTTCTGTGAAGCTATACTATTTAACCTGTTTAAATACCCAATTTATCATCTCTAAAGGAGAAATAATATATCCTTCAAAAATGGTTGTGAAAATTAAATGAAATAATGATACATAGTCAGAACACAGTAGGTGTCAATTCTGCTCTATTACCTGCTAATCAAATCTGCTGTATCATGAATATTTGCAGTTCTATACATGTGTACAACCAAGTAAACCACCACTCAGGTCAAAATAGATGTTTCCAACACCAAGTATGTCCCCTTATTCTTCCCTTCAGTTGGTGTACACTCAAAGATAGTTGCTATTTTAGTCTCTATCATAATAGATTGGCTTTGCCTACATTGAATTTCATGATAATTAAACATAGTACATATGCTTATTTCTGCCTTTGGTTCACTTATGAGTGTGAGATGTATTCATGTTTTTGTCTGTTGCAATAGTTCATTTTTTTTGTTTGTTTTGTTCATTTTGTTGATGTTGAAGATTTTCATTTGTTCCTTCTACAGTTGTTTGGCATTTGGATAGTTTCCAGCTTTTGGATTTTTGTAAATAACTATGCTATGAACATTCATTATAGTCTTGTACATGTCTTTTCCTTGTTAAAGTACTCATTTCTTCTTGAGATATATATAAATTTTCAGTTATACAATGTGTGCTTGTGTGTGTAATTGTCATAGACACAGTCAAACTGTTTTCCAAAGTGTCTGTAGCAATTTACAATCCATCAGAAATGTATGAGTGCTTCAGTTGTGTCATATCCTCATTGACACTTGATATTTGTCAGTGCTGGTATTGTAAATAAAATAAAAAAATACATATCTATCCCCTGGAGAAGGAAATGACAACCCACTCCAGCATTCTTGCCTGTGAAGAAATCCCGTGGACAAAGGAGCCTGGTGGGCGGCAATTCGTGGGGTTGCAAGAGTCAGACATGACTTAGCAACTAAACTACAACAGATGTATAATTTTAACCATTTGTGTGGGGATGTAATATCTTACTGTGATTTCAGTTTACATTTCTATGATGACTAATGATGCTATCTTTTAATATGCTTATTTTTCATTTTCATTTCCAATGATGTTCCCTTTTAAGTTTTGTTCACTTAAAAAGTTAGATTGTAGGATTCTGAGTTCAAGTCCTTTGCTGTACCTAAATATAGGGAATGTATTTTCTCAGTCTGTAGCTTGCCTTTTCATTATCTTGGGTTTTTGATGACAGAACTTTTTAATTCAATATTTTTTCTTGAATAGTTAGTGGTTTTGTGTCCTATTTAAGAAACAATGCCTATTTAAGGTTAAAAAAATATCCCTTTATGTTTCCTTCTAGAAGCTCTTTGTTTTGTTTTTCACATTTAGGATTATGATCTACCTCAAATTACTTTTATATATTGTTTGAGGTAAGGGTCAGTTTTATTTTTTTCCTTTATAGGTACCTAGTGGATCAGCACAATTTATTGAAAAGACTGTCCTTTAAGTCTGAATTGAAATGGTATTTTGTTGTAAGTCAGGTAACCATATATGTGTGAGTCAATTTCTAGACTTTATAATCTATTCCATTAGTTTCTTTGTGAAAACTTTATTATAATTTTGTTTATATTTGACATCCGTTGTCAAATGTGTGATTTTGCATTCTTCAATAAAATAAAACAAACATTTATAATTTTGGAATGACTGGATTGCAAAATTATTCTCTTTCTGAAATACATGAGTTGTTTGCTGTCAAATCCTACTTAATTTTCTATAAATAATTGCAAATTCAGAATCAAAAGGGAATTGTATATGTTGGTTTCTAGCATTGATTTATCAATATTCTTCTTTGTAGGGTTTGAGTTTCAGGTTTGGTCCATAATGGCTTATTTGTTTATCCATTCATGTGTTCACTGTTTGAGGACATGATGCTTTGTTCTCAGCACTAGTGCCAGAGTTATTCACTTGTCAATTTCTATAGTAACATCTGACATGTACTGGCACATGCTATTGATTTGGACCTAAGAAGTGTGGGCCATAAAGGTAAAGGCAGAAATGGATTAGAGTGAGGACTGGGGGATGGATTTGGGAGATAGGATCTAAGGTTCACAATAGAAACTAAATTTTTCATTTTGAGTCATTCTTGATGTAATAATGCTGAAAATAATAGCTTTGGAGTTTTGATTCTTGAAAATCCTTTTTCTAAGGAATATCCCTTGAAAAATTGTCACTGATTTTAATGCTCTCATGCTATTCCAGTTAAATTCAATTATTATATTAACTACCTATTATTTAGATAGAAGAATTTTCTTTTAGAGCATGTTTGAATCTGATGTATTCCCATAGAAAAAAAATAGTGAAGCTACTCAAAATACTATTAAAAATGTATTGCAAGTAAGAGCTCTATTTTCTTTACCCATTTTTTAAAAAAAGAAAATACAAGTCATTTGATGATGGATTCGGTTTTCTTTGAGCAGTCTTTTATCACAGATTTCAAAGGGAAATTTCTTTGAAGCCCATCTTTGCTGAAATGTAAAACCACAAGTTGTCTAAAGTAGTGTTTGCTACAGGGACTTAGTCTGGAATATGGGAAGAAATAGGAGGGTTTCTTAGTTGCAATGAATAGCTACAAAAGCCTGTCTCCTACTGTTTACCATAGGGTATGTTGAACATTATACGTCTTTCTCCTGAGATAGCATTAAAATCGATCATTTTCTTATTAAATTCAAAGAGTATGTTTCAACAGTGTTGTGTTTAGCCTCCAAAGAAAAAAACTGGGAGGTTAAATGTGAGTCATAAAACTGTTTATCAATAAAAAGATTGGGTAGGTGGCAAAGGCAACAATGGTCAATAAGAGTTGATATGTGGTGGTCATTGATTCTGTATAATATTCCGAGGCTTTCTTTTTCTCATTCTTGTGTCCAAAAAAATAAATAAAACCAGGCCTGATTTCACTTCATTTTTTGAATAGGTCACGTGGGTTCTTAAAGAACAAAATGCAGCAGAATAGTTCAGACATCATAAAATAGATCATTGTCATTTTTCTAAAGTAGCATAGCCACAAACAACAGCAACAACAAAAATGTATCAGTTGGCCAAGTAACTGACAGCTGTTATCTTGGTTTAAAAAGTCTAATAGGTTTTTAAAGGTATAAATGGGAAGATTCCTTGTTATTTATTTCAATATACTGCACTTTTTTTCCTTTGTAATTGTTACTTTCACCAAGTCACCCTACTTTAACATACTGAAGATAGATTTTAATGCAATTGGTTTGATATGAATATAACAGCTTTCCAATATTTAGTATCTTATTTATAGAACATACTACTGAGAATATTGCTATCCTTAAAGCACCTGTTTTCAGGGAATATATTAATGCCTACTCCTTCAGAACCTTTTAGTTCTGCTATCAACACTACTGGTCAAACAAACATATTTCACAGTACTGTTTAATGGAATCTTGATTTTTTTTAAGGTAATTTCTATTCCTGGACAAGTAAGTTTTACTGCTAGAGAATCACAAAAGACATTTGTTAGTCTTAAATTTAGTCAGTCAGGGTGCTAATAAAAGACAGAAGGCACACTTAAAGTGTTAACTGATATGAATCAAAAGAAGGGGAACTAACTATGAAAATGTAGGCAGAATTAAGAGAAGCAAAAAGGGACGGTTAAGCATTCAGGGATCCACCACAGTGGAAAGCCATGACTACTCCAGTACCCACTGGGGGTAATGATAGAGAGACTATGCACCATCCCTAGTGATAGATGAGGCTTGGGAGATGGCCTGCCCAATAGTAGTGGACACACATAAGGGAACAGTCACTGTCAAAATGATGGGTTGGGAGGGAGGGAATTGAGGGGTGCAGAAAGCTGTACCTGATAATTTTGCCTTCTTTTCTCCTGGTTCCCTGGTGGCTCAGAGGTTAAAGCGTCTGCCTGCAATGCAGGAGACCTGGGTTCGATCCCTGGGTCGGGAAGATTCCCCTGGAGAAGGAAGTGGCAACCCACTCCAGTATTCTTGCCTGGAGAATCCCATGGATGGAGGTGCCTGGTGGGCTACAGTTCATGGGGTCGCAAAGAGTCAGACACGACTGAGTGACTTCACTTTCTCCTGGTAGAGCCTCCTATTGGTTGAAACCAATAAGATGCCAGAAGGCAAGAGAAACAAAGTGATATAGTTCTGGGGCAAAGATCAAGGTGAAGAATAGATCCAGAAAAGGTAAAAATAAATGCAGAATGTTCAATAGAGCCCACCCTGATTTTCCAATTAGCATTCACTCCTATTCTTCATTTAGATATACAAATCTGAAATATAAGGAATAAAAAAATCCTCAAACATAGAAAAAACATAAAATCTTACTAACTACATTATCATCTCAGGGACATATTATTGTAAGAATAACATTTCATCAGGCATTTCATCAGGAATTTTAATTGTAACCATTATTGAGCATCAGTGTCCTTCATAGAAAGCAAATACCAATATCAGGAATGGATGGAAAGGGGGATAATGATTAATATAAAACATAGCTGATCATAATGCCGCTTCTATAACTGATTATAATGTTTAGGTTACAAGGCTTATTGAAATTATAACTTCATTATTTGTTTTCTAATTTCATGTTCCCTTTATTCCCTGCTAACATCAATTAGTGAGGCTCTTTTTCTTGATGGGGTGACCCAAATCTTCACTCCTATAGAACCCAGGTCTCTAGTCGCCCTGACTAGTTGGTAGTGTCCCAATTTCCCATTGGCAATTAATAAAAGAATGACTGTGCTAACAGGTGCCACTGTGAGTTGCCTGGTTTTCAAAACTCTCTTTGTCCCACTAGTTGGAAGCAATCAAATTTCTCCTTGGAAATTGAATTAATTATTCAAATCAGTACTCTGACCCAATTCTTTGCTGGATGGTTCATCAAAATGAGAAGCCCAAGATAGCCTGAGGTCAGTCTGTTTCTGTTTCAGTGGAATCTGAACTGTGTCCCCTCCTAGTGTTTGGAAGCATCAGCTTTCCAATTATACTGAGCTCACTTCTAGTGCACAGTTAGGTGTGATAGTAGGAAGGGCTATTCTCAGATCCACTCCTTGTTCCACAGACCCTGCATTCTATCTATAGAAGAAATAACACTATTGTCTACTGCCTTGAAACATATTCTGCATCCTATAAATAGCACTACAAATTTGCATGTGATCTTTACTTACCACATGCTATTCTTGTGTACTAATCCACCCCTGTGGCTTATCCACCACTTTATCAACCAACTGCTCTCTGGGAAGTATGATTAGACCGGAGAACACATTGAGAGGAGCACTTTGCTATATTTCTTTCACCATAAAATGTGTCCCCTCAGCAAAACTGATTTTTTTTAAAGATACTTAGCACGCAAGGTGATGAATGAGGCATTTTGTTAGTCCCTGCATAGCAATACTGGATGGAGTTCTGCAGACACAAAGAAAATCTGTTTTTGGAATATGGCTATATTCCCATGAGAACAGACTTTGTGATAAAAAGGCTCCAAAGTAATATCTTTCACCTGGTGAATGGATAGCTCCCCAGGAAATGGTCAGAGCAGGGACCTAGCATTTACTTCTGCGGTTGACATGACAGATACTCAGCAGCTGATGTGACCAGATCAGTCTTAGTGAAGGGAAGTCTATGTTGTCCATGTTACTGAGCCCATGCATAGCCTCCAGCCCTGCCGCTATGGCCACTTTGTAAATGGGCCCATTAAGCAAGCAATTTAGTGGCCAAGGATAGAAGCTGACTTATATCCACACAACAGGTAATGTTTTTTTGCTTGATTGGTGAATGCCTTCACTTCACTGGAGAGAATTTATGTGGTCCATGAATATTTTCCTACTCTGTGCTCATTCTGAAATGTTTATTCACAATCCTTTCTTCCAGATTCCCTTGTCACTGATTTCTTGTTTTTCCCAATACATGCTCAACAACTAGCCTCTTATCTATTGACTATGAATTAATGGAGATTTTACATCAGGTCATCCATCTCACCTTCTAATTCTCTGCAGTAAGTAGACAAACGGACATACCGACCAAAATTCCCCACTCCAGTTTTCAAGGTTTTACTTCTTTCTAACTGGTGTCTTTAAAGTTAGCCTGAGAGATCTGAAGTGATTATGCATTTAGCTGGCATTGCATCAGCACTTATAATCAGGCTTTGTATCTGATCCACAGTCATGTCTGTACTTCAGCTAAGAGAAAAGCTTCGGATCAGCTTTCTGTACACTGAAAAGTCATTCTAAGCTTTGAGTTAACTTTCGGTGTGTTTGTGTGTCAGTTAGAAGAAACAAGCATATTTAAAATTCTTACATCAACAATATCAACATAGCAACAAAATACCACTGAAAATTGATCTCCCAAAGTCTCTTTGCGCTGCACTCCATCTTCCAATGACAATTTGAATAACCATGGTGCCACTGCAGCCATGAAGTACCATTGTCTTGTTGCTCTCTAGCAAAAAGATGATCTGTCTGCTCATTAAACAGATGGGACAGTGATCTTAAAATTCAAATTTTAGAGGTTATTTCCTGGGTATATTCCTGGGAAAATGGTTCTGGCAAAAAAAGTCACTGACATTGAAGGGTATCGTTCAGCTCAGTTCAGTCGCTCAGTTGTGTCTGACTCCTTGTGACCCCATGAATCGCAGCACACCAGGCCTCCCTGTCCATCACCAGCTCCCGGAGTTCACTCAGATTCACGTCCATCGAGTCAGTGATGCCATCCAGCCATCTCATCCTCGGTCGTCCCCTTCTCCTCCTGCCCCCAATCCCTCCCAGCATCAGAGTCTTTTCCAATGAGTCAACTCTTCGCATGAGGTGGCCAAAGTACTGGAGTTTCAGCTTTAGCATCATTCCTTCCAAAGAACACCCAGGACTGATCTCCTTCAGAATGGACTGGTTGGATCTCCTTGCAGGCCAAGGGACTCTCAAGAGTCTTCTCCAACACCACAGTTCAAAAGCATCAGTTCTTTGGCAGTCAGCCTTCTTCACGGTCCAACTCTCAGAGAGTATAAAGATGGGGTTATTTACAAAGTGAGGGCAAGGTTAAAGGTAACATTAAGAAAGGATAGGATCTCTAGGTATTATCAACAATTAGTATGCAACAGTCACCAGGACTAGCTGTTACCAAGCCTAGTTTTAAGGGGAAAATAGGAAGCAGTATTTTTGGAACACACTGAGAGGAGACTCTTGGCTGACTGATGACTAAGTGGAAAGGATTTGGGCCATTGTTAACATGGAAGGCCAATGGTAAGAAGCTAATGGGCTCCTTCCTGATCCCTTCTCTCACTCTGGTGCCTCACGCTGGTTTGAATAAACCTGGAAAAAGGGGAAAAGTCTCCTGCTGATGCAGTGTCTAAAGTCCAGCAACCAAGACACAGAGAAGGGTGGGGCATTCATTCCTCTGGAAGATAAAGAGGAGACAACCCAGGACTAAGCATAGGCGAATTATGTTTCTGACTAATAAACAGATTCTTTTGGATTGGTATATTTTTGTTTTATTCTTTTAGTCACAAAGCTATAATTATGTTGATGCAACTTCCTTTGAGGTTGAGACACAGAAAAGTTTTCTGATTTACTGTCAGTCACTGCAATATAGGCATCATGAGAGTGGGAGATTCCCTGCTCCAATCCTGTGTTAGTTTGTTAGGGCTGCTGTAACCAAGTACTACAAACTGGCTGGCTTAAATAACAGAAGTGAGTTGTATCACAGTTCTGGAGACCACAAATCCAAGATCAAGGTGCTAACAGGGATAATACTTTCCAAGGGCTGTGAGCCCTTGACCCTCCTCTTCCATGGTGGTTAACAGGAACTCTTTGGTGTTCCTTGGCATAAAGTAGCATCACCCCAGCCTCTGCCTTCATTTTCACAAAGTGTTCTCAGTTTGTGTATGTGTCTATGTGTCTGTGTCTAAATTTCTCCTCTTTATAAGGATACTAGTTAGATTAGGGCCTACCCTACTCCAGAATGACTCCATCATCATTAACTACATCTATAATAATTATTGGGCTTCCCTGGTGGCTCAGATGGTAAAGAATCTGCCTGCAATACAGAAGACTGGGGTTTGATCTCTAGGTCAGAAAGATTCCCTGAAGATGGAAATGGCAACCTTCTACAGTATTCTCACCTGGAGAATTCCATAGACAGAGGAGCCTGGAGGGCTACAGTTCATGGGTTCGCAAAGAGCAGGACATGACTGAATGAGTCACTTTCACTTTCATAATAACTCAGTTCAGTTCAGTTCAGTCACTCAGTCATGTCTGACTCTTTGTGACCCCATAAACCACAGCACGCCAGGCCTCCCTGTCCATCACCAACTCCCGGAGTTCACCCAAACCCATGTCCATTGAGTTGGTGATGTCATCCAACCATCTCATCCTCTGTCGTCCCCTTCTTCTCCTGCCCTCAATCTTTTCCAGCATCAGGGTCTTTTCCTAGGGTCAGCTCTTCATATCAGGTGGCCAAAGTATTGGAGTTTCAGCTTCAGCATTAGTCCTTCCAATGAACACCCAGGACTGATCTCCTTTAGGATGGACTGGTTGGATCTCCTTGCAGTCCAAGGAACTCTCAAGAGTCTTCTCCAACATCACAGTTCAAAAGCATCAATTCTTGGTGCTCAGATTTCTTTATAGTCTAACTATAACATGACCACTGGATAAACCATAGCCTTGACTAGATGGACCTTTGTTGAGAAAGTAATGTCTCTACTTTTTAATATGCTGTCTAGGTTGGTTATAACTTTCCTTCCAAGGAGTAAGCATCTTTTAATTTCATGGCTGCAATCACCATCTGCAGTGATTTTGGAGCCCCCCAAAATAAAGTCAACCACTGTTTCCATGGTTTCTACTTCCAAGTAAAGTCACATTCTGAGATATATTGTGGATTAAGGTTTCAACATATGAAGTTTGGGATGGGGGCACTATTCAACCCATAACAAATCCTAATATTTAATACAGTGTCTGACCCAAAGTAGATACCCAATAAATACATATCTTTGAATAAATTTATGGGTAGTGGAAGAATAGATGAGAACCTATTTATTGGTTTTTAAAATTTTGGGTGTGTTAAATTTATGCCCTATCTATTAATCTACATCTGATTATCCTGAAACTATTAATTTAAGAAACTAGAGCTTATATCAGGATTGCCTATTTGCCCCTAATGATTAGCTAGAGATATAAGAACTGTGAAATGTATTGGATATTGTTCTCTTCTACTTGAGTTCTATCTCTGGCAGTGTCCATTTAGCCAGTTTCAGAGACAGAAATCTCTCAAGACCATAAATGTCATTCTGACCTCTGAATTTCAGTTTACTTCCTGCATCATGAGGCTTGATTAAAAAATTATTGCTAGAGCTAGTTACCTGCAAGTACTTTTGAAGCTTATGAAATAATTCAATCACTTTCAAATCTAATTTCAATATGTATCCCAGTGATAAATTGTGCATAAGAACAGTTAAGATAATTTTTGCTGGCATTCTCTCAGTCATTTATCCAAGTTAATTTCATTTGCTGTCCTGCTGCCTGTCTGGCTATCTCCTACATTTAAATCCACCTTTGCTTTCTGAAATACACAGGCAG
This sequence comes from Oryx dammah, assembly GCF_014754425.2. NCBI lineage: Eukaryota > Metazoa > Chordata > Mammalia > Artiodactyla > Bovidae > Oryx > Oryx dammah. Next base: position 72,543,601 of record NW_024070187.1, read on the forward strand.
CTTTTCCTTTTCCAACATCTAAAATTCACAGGAGGCTTTTCCTTTTCCAATAAATGCTCTCCAAGATTTTTGAACATGGAAATAAATATTCTGATATATTTTCATTTTCCCCATCTAATTTTCTCCTGTGCCAAATCCTGAATAGCAATAATGTGTTTATAAAGCTTTTCTGCAGGAGCCCATCTGTAGGACTTTACAATGCTGTGCTGTGTAACAGACCCCTGGAGTTGGAACCTGATTCTTTAGTTAGGAATTTATGTATTAAATAAGGTAAGGTTACATTTAATACTTGCTATGTTAAGCAAGTATTATTTTTTCTACAATTACTTAGCTGTTATTCGGTCCTTTCATCTTCACTACAACTTTATTATAAATTTCATTTAATATGTGAGGAAATTTTTAGAGATTAATTAACCTGCTCAAAGATATGGTGGCAGAATCTTTGACTACATGCTTGATAGTAGTGAAATTTCAAACTATACTTGTCTGCCTTCAGAGGGCGTCATCACTTACATCATCACCTAATGTTAAAGAACAGTTCAACAAAATAGCAGCCTAGACAATTCCCTAACCACATCTGCTTCTTTTCTTTTTTGGCCTTGATTTCTCTTTGCTTAGTTAACTAGTTAACTCTTGCTCACCTTTTCAGTTTCTGCACTGACATCAACCGTGCAGAGATAGCTTCCCTGCTCACGCTTGCCTTTTTTACTTGGTGGAATTTATTTCACTAATAGTTTCTTGTTTAGTATCTGTCTTCTTTATGAGATGGTAAACTCTGTTAGGGCAGCGATTGGCTCGGACTTGTTTATCACCATATCTCTAGCACAAAGTACAGTTCTTGACTGTGCTCTATACACGTTCCTAGATACACAGATGAATAACAACATGTTTGTCTTGCACAGGGCCTAAAATGCAAAGATACGGTCGTGCAGCTTAAGATTTATAAAAGAAACACCTCTTTCTTTTTAAATATTCTGAAAATTTATAAGGAGATGATAGCACAATGCCTGTGTTGAGGTCATTTAGACTCCATGAAATGCTAAAAAACACATACACATATATAACACAGAATGTCCTTTTCTGCAAAGCTATAAACATTAATGCATTTGATTAAAGTAAGAATTAGTGCTCCAAAAGACACTAGCTTGGAGTAACATTTTCAATTTTAAATGGATTTCTATCATTCACAGAATATGTTCTTGTAAACACTGAGCCTGTGCTTTCTATCTCCCATTTTAGAGACTATAGCTTATAAGATTAGATCTATTTAAAATTCACCTTAATAAGATTTTGATGCAAGCATGAATCATAAATAAGAAATTAAATGGTTTTAATTTAAGCATATTGAATTATTTGTTCATAGTAAGATGATTAATCATAAAAAAATATATCAAAATAAATGCTTATTATTATGGAAAACCCATAGTTATTAGTTCTTCAAATTGATGTCTAATAACTTCCAGTCAAATGGTTCTGAACATCAGAAATGCTTTGGGGAGCATTATAGGGTAACACAAATGATAATACCTCATTCTGGGATATTCGTAAGATGTTTGAGTTTGAACCACGAAATCTACAATTTTGAGGACTTTTCTAGTGATTTGAATTTTCACGTGGGGTTGGGAATAGCCAGACTTTTCAGTAACAGGATAGCAAATTTGACTGTTTCACACATAAACCACTACTTAATAATACGTTTGTAACTTGGGGAGTTGAATTATTTCATACAGCAGTCACTCACCATTCTTTTTCAAACTGAAATATAGAGGTCAGGAATTTTCATTCATCCTTTATTTAAATAAAATGAGATGTAAGGATAGGCAGTAACCTTGGGGATGAAATTAATATAATGTCTTTTGAGTGCAATTATTTTATGCATTGAAATCTGCACTAAAGACTATATTTCAAACTGTAGTAGGAGGCCACATAAAACTCAGTTGTCCTCATATATATATATATATATCCTCAACATGTGCTTTTCTTTTAAAAGCAAAATAAAGATTCATGACCAGAAAATTGAAGCTAAAAATACATATGAGGAGTATGTAATTTTCAAATCTTTATTTTGCTCTTTCTTAACCTAAATCCAAATTACTTTCAAAAGCCTCCATTATTCCTGTATTATATAATGCTTCATTTAAGAAGCCAAGTTTTGGATGAAGGTATAGGAGACCTTTACTTAGAGCCATTAGGCAAGAATACCAGAACTACCTTAGCCAAATTTCACAGAATTCATGCACAAAGAGATGGAGGTGGGATGGGAAAGAGTTTTTATTTCTTATGAATGCCTTTTTCCCTTTGAAATGCTATATTTAACTGTGAAACAATTTTCTAGGTTCCAACAGTATTTGTGTGAGCCAGAAGCTCAATAAGTGTTTTCTCTATGACAAAGTGTCTGATAGAAGTGTTAACAATGACAGACGAGGCAGCTTAGAACGGTGTTTACCATGAGAGAGTGTCTACTATTACAGTCAATCTGGATGAAGCTACATGCAGATCACATCTTATAGCTGGCTTCTTCTCTGTTGAACAAGAATCACAAAATCTGATGACTTATCTTTGTGTGTCAAATTGGGTTAATTTCTGAAAAGTTCATGTCTAAAGTCTCTTTCCTAAAAATCTCAAATAAATAGATTAGTTCAGAAGCTGGAGAAGATACTCAGGTTTGTTCCTTAAAGCATTTTAAAATATTCAGGTTTGTTCCTTAAAGTTTTCAAGTTTTATACAGTAGCAGATAATTCTTGATGGTCTTGGGAACCAAGAAAGAAGATAAAATATAGATTTTCCTCTTCACTAATATTTTCCGATTCTTTTTGATTGGAAAAGGAATTTACTTCTTAGTTCTTAAATATTGTTTCAGCAATTTGATTTATTTATTTGTGATTTCTTTTTTGTGATTATTTATAATCACATAATTATAACACAAATCACATAAATTATAGAAGCTTGAATCACTCTTTCAAATAGCCCTTTGCCATTTGTGGATTTAACATGTGAGATTTCAGTAATTATCCCATAACCATAAATGTTTGTGTAATGTAAAAACATTATTTGGAAAAAACGCACTTGAACTCTATGTACTGATATACTGGAGTCTATCATGAGGGAAGTACTTAGTCAACTGGGTCTAGGGTCATTTTTGGGCTTCAACTCATTGTCACTCTTGAAATAAATGACTTCAGGTCCCAAGAACTTTATACATCATGAAAAAGTAGCTCAAAATAAGTTTTGTATAGGTTAAAATGGTAGCTAAGTTGAAATGGATATATAGATATATAAATATAATTTTGCTTGGAAATACAGTTTGAACAAAAGCTGTCAGCCTGTAGTCACATTTCCACATTTGTGAAGGTATCAAGATTTATCATCTCTTGAATGTAAAATGTCTAGGGTAGGAGTCTCTATTGTAATATGATGAAATTTATTATTTCTTTTCATAAAAGCTGTCATTGAACTTTGTCACACTTTCAATTCATATTTAAAAGTGGGGAATAATTTAGCTTGCATTATCCTCAATTTTCTGCATGTGCCACTATTAAAATAGTAAATTGTAATAGAATGCTTCATAGGACTGAATTCCTCAGGCAATTTTTCTCTTCTACTCTCAATGAGTAAAAACTTGGTCTTAAAGAGGTTTGATTGGAAGCTATGGCTATTAAACATGCACAGACAAACAGGTTTTAAATTTTTTAAGAATTTCTGAGGCTTGTGTGGGTAACTTTGAAAGATGAGAAACTATGTATTGAAATATACATCTATGTTATTCTAGCTGGGAAAGAATAGAAGGTAAGAATTTTTGTTTATGCCAAAATCACAAAAAGTGAAAAAAAATACAGAAGATGTTATGAAAAACATCAATCCATAGGAGTAAATTACATGGTACAGAGAAGAAAGCTGAGTTTTGAATCTGCATTCTAGACAAAGTGTTACTGAGTCCAAGCTCATATTGCCTGCCACATGACAGGCCAATATATTGAGAGACGACTTGTTAGGACAAGGAATAGTGACTTTATTTGGAAAGCCAGCAGATCAAGAAGATAGTGGACTAGAGTTGTTCCAAAGAACCATCTTCCTTGAGTTAGAATTCAGACTCTTTTATGCTAAAAAGGGGAGGTATTATTGATTGTTTTCAATATTTTAATGGTTGCTTAATATTTCATTGAATATTTTTAAATGCTCAGGATAATCTTTAGGAAAAAGAAATTTAAAGCTACACTGAAATAACACTGCATACCACAACAATAAAATGAGAAAAGATTGGCAATATTATGCTTAAGTAATATTGAGGAACAAGTGTAACTTTTACAAGTTGCCAGGGGAAACATAAAATGCCACAAGCCAAGTTATAGCCTGAAAACTGCTACCATGTGGTAATCTTGGGTAATCATAGAGCCCACCTCATAAATTACCTTTTTCACAGGGATTACATTCCTTTGTTGCCTATTTTCCAATGCCTGCAAACAGAAGTTTCATGTGTTTTATCAGGTCTTGTAGTTTCCTAGTAGTGGGAGAGAAATCTCTGTGGGAGGTTAATTTTTCAGGTATAGAATTAGAAATCCTTTCCAGAAATTTCATAAATGCCTAATTCTAACTTTTCCAGTTACTACTTCTGAGTAAAAATTATCCCTAAGGATGGAAGCTTTTAAAAAACATTTTACTTTTCTCATAGTTTTGTATATCACATATTTGGGGCCATATGTCTAGAAAGTTTTTGCTTGGACACCCATATGGTTGCAGTTTGATGAGGAAATTCAAATAAATTAGATTCTGATAAGGCTGATTTGATGGGCTGCAGTTGATTTGATGGCTTGTCAACTGGCCTGTCCAACACAGTACTCTTGGTACACTTAGTTCTCTTACATGGCATCTGGCTACCCTCACAGGGACTATCCCAAGTGAACTGGGCATCAACTTTACAGATTATTATGATCTTGACTTGGAGGTTATGGAGGCCACATGTTATGTTCTCTGTAGTTGAAGGAGATACAAGCTGATTCAGGTTCATGTGAAAGGAGAATGGACCCCTCTCTCAGTGGGAAGAATGTCAAAGAAGTAGTGGTCATTTTTGAAACTGTCACATCTCTGTTAATTTCCTTCCTTCCTGAAAGGTCTGAAGTAATTAATTTTTCTGACTAAACCCTGAGTAAATTCAGAAATTGCTGCCATAATTTGGGTGCTGCCATAAAAATAGAACTAAAATAAATGAAGTTTATTTAGCAAAGAGGTGATAAGCAGCAATGGAAAATCTATAGTAGCCAGAGGACTGTAGAGTCCTCAAGCTACGGTAAGACATTTTATAAAATTGCCACTTGTCATAACTCAAAATCCTTTTAGGGGGGAGTCTGAGGGTGAGTGACAGTGTGTGTTGGCTACTAGTGGTGACATTTTGCCAGGTGTTACAAGAACAGATTAACTCAAGCAAGAATTAACTGGTAGAGATCAAAGAAGAGATCAAAGGTAATAGGGAAAGTTCAGAGTCCGAAGGCCTTGTAAGATTGGAAAAGTTAACTGCTTCTCAAAATGAAATACTAAAAATATTTGATTGTAAAATTATAAAAAGTATAGTAACAAAGAGACAGAGATAGTTAAGACTATTTTTAAGCTTTTTATTTTGTATTGGTCTACAGCCAATTAACAATTGTGATAGTTTTAGGTGAACAGTGAAGGGACTCAGCCACAAATATACATGTATCCATTCTCTCCCAAATCCCTCTCCCATTCAAGCTGCCACATAACATTGAGCAGAGTTCCATGTGCTGTACAGTAGGTCTCTGTTGGTTGAAAGTGAAAAATGAAAGTGAAAGTTGCTCAGTCATGTCTGACTCTTTGCAACCCCATGGACTACACAACCCCATGGTCTCCCACAGGCAAGACCTGGAGAATTCCATGGACTATATAGCCCATGGAGTCAAAAATCCATTTTAAATATAGCAGAATGTACATGTTCATCCCAAACTCCCTAACCATACTTTCTCCCCCTCCCTCCCACTGACAACCGTAAGTCTGTTGTCTAAATCTGTGAGTCTCTTTCTGTTTTGTAACAGAAATCATTCATCTGTATCATTTCTTTTTATATTCCATGTATTAAAGATGTCACATGATATTTCTCCTTCTCTGATTTGCTTTACAGTATGACAGTCTCTAGGTCCATGTTGCTGCAAATGACATTCTTTCTTTATTTTAATGGCTGAGTCATGTTCCATTTTATATTATGTAACATATTTTTATTCATTCCTCTGTCAGTAGACATTTCGGTTGCTTCCATGTCTTCACTATTGTAAGCAGTGCTTCAGTGAACATTGGGGCACATGTATTCTTTCAGATCATGTTTTTCTCTGGATATATGCCCAGGAGTGGGATTGCAGGGTCATATGGTAGCTCTGTGTTTAATTTTTTAAGAAATCTCTATACTGTTCTCCAAAGTGGCTATGCCAGTTTACATTCCCACCAACAGTGTAGGAGGGTTCATTTCTCTCTCTATCCTCTCCAGCATTTATTGCTGGATTTTTTTGATGACAGTCATTCTGGCTGGTGTCAGGTGATATCTCATTGTAGTTTTGATTTGCATTTCTCTAATAATGAGTGATGTTGAGTCTCTTTTCGTGTGTTTGGTGGCCATCTACATGTCTTCTTTGGAGAAATGTCTATTTAGGTCCTCTAGCCCATTTGTTAACTGGGGTGTTTGTTTTGATGCTGTTAAGCATCATGAACTGTGTGTCAATTTTGGAGACTAATCCCTTGTCAGTCATATTATTTGCAAATATTTTGTCCCACTCTGTGGGGTATATTAAGAATATGAATTTCACTTGTGTGGTAGCTATCAGATTAAAAATGTTTTTTCTTACCAAACTCTATTGTGGCCCAATAATATCACCAGTACTTTGAGAAGGAATGAAATAGGCAAACTTTAAGACATAGTCTATGAAATAACTTTGTGGATAGTTGCTGGGAAGAAGAAACTAATTAGAAACAAATAGAATAACTAGTTAGAAACAAACAGAAACAAAGAGTTTGTTAATATTGAATTGGCCAAATGTTCATTTAGACTTTTCTGTTGCATCTTATGGAAAAACCCGAGTGAACTTATTGGTCAATCTGATATTTGGTAATCTTTTAAAAATCAAAACCAAAAAGCCCTGGAACCAAAAGTCAATGCGAAATTTGTCCAGCTCCCAAGGAAGGCAGATATTTCTCCTATTTAGCTAGGTAATAGTGGATATTCAACAAGGAAGTTCTTGAAAGAGGGCAAAAATAGAGTTCTCAGAGAATAATTTTCCCCAGGAAGATTTAGAATATGAATAAGAATATTATTCCCTATCCCCAAGAAAGGGGCCTTCACAATGACCGCCAACCAGAATTTCATATTTCTTATGGACCAGTGACTGCTTGTCATCCATTCCCTTGTATTCCAAAGAGGAGATTTTATTAGAATCTTCTTTTCCTGCTCCACCACTCCACACATGACGGTGTGGTTCCTAGATTGCTGGAGCCTGGGGAGATGCATCTGAACCTGTTGACAAAAAAATGTGCATAATTTTTCAGTTTTTGGACATTCAATTGAGTTCATGAATGAATGAGATATTGAGAAAGGATGAATGAGTTCTATGTATGAGAATGAGTATTATTTATAAAGGAATATTTATCTGATGCTTACATATTAATAAGAATAAGAGGATAGAGAGCATTAGCAAGTTTGTATTATCAGAACTACTTTCTCCTGGATACACAGCTAGACTAGGTTCTTCAATCTTCCTGGCAGTTAGCTGTGAGCATATGATGAAATTCTGATTCATGGAATGCGTGTAAGCTATTTCCTGGAACAGAAATCTCCTGCAGAAATCCCATAGAGATCTCTTGCATAAATCTTGCCTTTTCTTTCTCAGTCTATCGGGTACATTATTAGAATTGTTAAGAGAGTTCCAAGGGATATAAGAGAAGGGCCTGAGTCAACTGAATGACTATATGGAATACTTTCTAACTATAAACATTTACAGGAGTTAGATGTGAAAATACATACATTTTTATCATTTTAAGTCACTGAGAATAATGAGAGTATTTCTATTATAGCAACCAGAGTTACACTTAAAAATACATAATCATTATAGGAAGTGGGGAGGGACAGCAGATTTTTACTGAATCAGAGAAACTACAGAAAAGGAAAAGGAAATCTAAAACTTTAGATTGTCTCACAGTTAGAGAACCAGAAAGTCTTTATGAGTATTCTAAAATAATTTCTTATCCTTTATAATGATAGGGCTAATGGCATTTATAACCTGACTCAAATTTACCTGGTGAGAAACAGAATCACAACACAATTAAATTCACCTAGCTAGCCAAATCTCATATGTTAGGGAATTGGTTGAAAAAGGGTAGAACTCTTAAGATAGAATGATGTATACACTCCAATATCCTTGACTGTTCAAATTTCAGTGAACCTCTCTTGTCACCAGAAAAAGCCTATAATAATTTTAGCTAAGGCAAGCAACTTTCAAGTGTCTCTTTAAGACACTCCACCAATCCTCTTGGCTTCCAAATCTATAGAAAAGGGTCTGAGCACACCTAATGGGAGACTAGCCTAATGAATGATCTAGAAGATAAGGCCTTCCCTGGTGGGGTTGTGGTTAAGAACCTGCCTGCTAATGCAGGAGACAGAAGAGACACAGGTGCAGTCACTAGGTCAGGGAGATGCCCTGGAGTAGGAAATGGCAACCCCTCCCATGCCTGGAAAATTCCATAGACAGAGGAGCCTGGCTCCTTCAGGGGTTGGCAAATAGCTGGACATGACTGAGCACAAACAAGGGAAGATAATTTTCAAATCTAAATAGTTGTAGAATTTCACATTTATATCAGTGGATTCTAAGAGTATATGTAGAGAAAGGATAGTACAGTTATTTAACCAAAGAGAATAGAGCATAATATTGGATTGGGCTGAGCTTAATTATATAGGTTCTCTCTTCATAGAATTTTTTTTGGCAGTTTTGAGTATCACTGACTTTGATGAAAGGTTTTAGGTGAAAGAACTAGTAGTGAATCTTATTGTCTTTTTGGTTGATTGAATGAAACCTGTAATGAATGATAATCCATATTATCAGGACTCTGTTTGTCATTATCCCACTCAGATGACCATGAAATACTTGGGTATAGGAAGAATGGAAGTACTCCCATGGACCGAATGTCTATCTGTATGTTCAGTTTGTGTTGAAGGCACAACGACCAGAAGTATGGGTTTATACTTGTTTTTGGGTAAAGGTTAATTTGGCTGACTGGCCAGAGAATTTTTGCCAAAACAAGTATGGATAAGAGATATGTGGATGAAACTCTCAGAGTGTAAAGATAGTGCTATTGCCTAGAGATGCTCTCCAGGGGACATCTACTCAGTGGAGGCTCACATTATTCAGGTAGACAAGATGAGTCATTCAGCAAAGTTCAAGCAATCTCTTTCCTCGCTAATCCTTGTGCTTGATCAATGGGTTCATTAACAAAAGTTCTATGATGATAGGAAGTGGGGAGAGCTGTAGGTAAATAAAATACACATCCACTTATCAAGACTGCTGTAGTAACTAATAAATGACCAATTTGCCAATGGTGGAGGCTAATGCTGAGTTCCTGATATGCCATAATTTCCTGAGGAGACCAGCCAGTCTCCAGATGTCAAGTTGATTACTTTTGACCCTTTCTATTTTGAAAGAGACAATGATTTGTCCTTTTTGGAATAACAGTCTGAAAATGGATTTGCCTTATCTTTGTGCTAGCTTCTACTAGCACCGTCATTTATAGACTTTCCAAATGCTATGTGTACTGCCGTGTTTGGCTAAGTAATATTTTTATAGCAAAGTAATGATGAAAGTGAACATAGTGAAAGAATTAGCTACTCAGTTGAGTCTGACTCCACTCTGTGCGACTCCATGTACTGTAGCCTGGCAGGCTCCTCTGTCCATGGGATTTTCCAGGCAAGAATGCTGGAGTGGATTGCCATTTCCCTCTCCAGGGAATCTTCCCAACTCAGGGATTGAACCTGGGTCTCCCACATTGCAGGCAGACTCTTTACCATCTGAGTCACTGGGAAGCCCCAAAGTAATGATAAATGGCTTAACATAGAAGATTTACTGGTTTTGTCTGGTTTTATTATGTACCAAGTCAGCCATTGTAAAGGATGAATGATTTAATGTGGAAGAATAACCTATTAAAGACTCCAGTAACAGTCCTAGCTGGGTGATAACAAAGTGCAATGTTGGGATACAGTTGAAAACAAGATCCATATGCTCAGGTCCAGTGACTGGTGTGGTGTGGAAATGAGGCCATCTCCTATCATTAATAACCTACTCACATGCTTTTTGTGTTCAGTTCCCATGACTTCGGGCTCTGATGCCTTAAACATGTAGGGTTTCCACTAGAAAACATACCCAGAGTCCCATTGAAAGAGAAGTTGTGATTGCCATGTAAATACTTTTGTCTTTTCATGTCATTGAAGGAACAGTCAAAGGAGTTAAACTAATGTCTACAATGACTATAAAGATAAAATATGCTTATTGGGGTTAGGAGTGCTAGATAAAAGTGTAGGATATCCAGTTAAATTTGAATTTCAGGGAAACAATAAAGGCAAAGTTAAGGAGATACTTACATTAAATAATTATTTGCTATTTATCTGAAGTTCAAATTTAACTGGGTTTCCTATGTTTTTATTTTATAAATCTGGCAACTCTAATTGGGTGTAAGGTGACATATTGCTGGAAAGCAAGGGATTCTCAGGTATTGTTAAGAATCTTACTATCTTACTTTTCTTTCCTTTTCTAATCATTTTAAGTTTATATCTCCATTACAATACAAACTGTTGCTATAGCCATGACAGGCAATGCTTACTTTGGTCAATCCTATATACTAATAATAGAAAAGTTAACCTAAAACTGCTGACATACCATATCATTCCCCTGCTCAAAAAGCATCAGGGACTCTTCTTTGCTGCAGAGATAAAGTTCAAACCTCTGAGCACCAAACTCAAAGCCTTCCATGCTTCATGCTCTTTCCACACAGCATCCGTAGGTGAACTCCTTAATCCAACCAGAGAAATTTTCTTGACTCATGCATGTTTTCTCACATACACTTATCTAAATCTGAGATTTAAAGTCTCCCATATGTTAAAGTTTCTCTTACCATTTAAACAATAAAAGGTAACTCTTCTGAAATATATAAAAAATATGTAGATTTGTACTTTTTGTTCTGCATGTATTTCCCACAACTGGAAGTAATCTTTTCTTGGGTTCATATGAACTTTTAAAATATTTAAAATTACACAAGTTATAGGAATTACATTAATATGTATAAGGGCTGGTATTGAATTCTTTATACACAGACACACATACATATGTATATATACACATATAACCACACACACACATACGTATACGCACACACACACACGCATATATATATATACACACACATGACATTTTAACTCAATCATCAAATATATCCAAAATAAAGTATAATTAGGCTTAATCTTTATATCCATTTTACAAATTAAAAGCAAAGGAGCAAAAAGGTTAACACATATGTAAATAATGGAGTTGGAATTTAAAGCAAGCAGTCTGGCCCCAGAGTCTGTACTTCTAACTACTGGATTGTACTGTGTCTATGAGGAATGCATTTTCTTGTTCTAAAAAAATTGAAACAATAAAATATGGTTAAATTCTCCATTGATATACCAATTTTAAAAGTTCAGCCACTAAACTAGAGATAACTATTATAATCAATTTAGTTTTTTAATTTTCATATATTTTTCTATGTTTATGTACCCATAGAAAGTACACACTATTGTTTGAATATGTTTTAATGTATGTAACATACTGGAGTGGGTTACCAGTTCCTTCTCCAGGGGATCTTCCTGATCCAGGGATTGAACCTGGGTCTCCCACATTGGAGGCAGACGCTTTAAGCTCTGAGCCACCAGGGAAGCCCAACATATATACTATATAAAATAATAACAGTATAAGGAACATCAATGTACATGCCTCTTTGAGAGTATATTCTGTAGGGTAGGTACAGAGCAAATGAATTTTCAGTTTTGAAGTGCTTATATCTAGTCACATTCCCAATAGTAGTGCTTGGTAATATCTATTTCATTTCACCCTTATTAATACAAGTAAACATAGAATTATATAATTATAAAACTTTAAAAAATGTTTGATGAAAAATTTCAATTCATTGCTTCTGTTTTCTCAAATTCTAGTAAACGTCAACCTGTTTTCATACATAACTGACAATCAGTATATTTTATCTGTGAATTGTTCATTGTCAGTCCTTGATTATTTCCGTTAGACTGTTCATCTTGCTCATATTGATTTTATGGCTTTCATACATACAGTATACTAACTCTGTGTATTATATATTTTTCCTAATCTGCTTAAATTCTAAGTTTATTTACCATGTCTTCTTTTGATTATTTATAGTGTATTTTTTAAATAAGTTTTTTCTTTGTATGAATTTTTATACCCCACTCTTGCAGCCCATTCAAGACCTAACACTTGGAGTGATATTTAAAAACTACAAATAAAATCATTTCTTTTTCCTTCTTGAACCAGGTGGGTGACTTCCCATTGCAAACTCCTTACTCTGACTCTCACTGCCCTATGTCCTCTGCCCTGGGCAATCTCACACGGTACTGCTGTTTTCAATCTCTCTTCTCCAGTTGCAGAAAGCATGTTTTCATGCTTTCTTTCCAAGTTCAAGTGATTTGTACTTGCTGTTCTCTTTGCATGTAATGCTCTGTCCCTCATCACCATTTGACTGGTGTTATGACATAGTGGGAAAAGAATCATATTTAGAGTCAGATATGGGCTCTCCAGGTGAAACTCAAGGTAAAGAACCTGCCTGCCAATGCAGGAGACCTAAGAGACACAGGTTTGATTCCTGAGTTGGGAAGATCCCCTGGAGGTGGGCATGGCAGTCTACACCAGTATTCTTGCCTGGAGAATCCCAGGGAGAGAGAGCCTGGGGAACTACAGTCCATAGCATCACAGAGTCGGACACGAATGAAGTGACTTAGCATGCAAGTATGCATGGGTTGAATAGTGTCTCCCAAAAATGATATATTGAAATCCTAGCCCCCAGTTAGTGTGTGTGATAATGGAAGTTATCATTCAGGTCAATAGACTAAATACTGACACTAATACTGATATCAGTGAGAAGATCCCAGAGGTATAGTCAAAGTGAGCTTGGCACTGCCTCTGCCTTATTCAAAATATTATCCCATAGGATCCCATGCTGAGCCTGATGGGACCAAGGCTAACTTCATCTTTCCTTTCTTCCTATCCTAACAACTTTATCCTTAATTATCTGAGTTGTTAAAGCCCCCTTTTCCTATTTTCACCCCTAGCATGCTCCTTTCCCATGTCCCCTCAGTCATGCACCTCTAAATCTTCTCAAAAGCTTCCTGGTTTCTTACCATTTCTTGTAAAAGTATAACAGAAAGACCAAAAATCCCCAGTTCTATGTAAAGATGTTTTTATCCCTAGTCATTGACATTGCCCTGCCCCAAATCTTTCCTTTTCACCACCTCTCACCCATATAGCCTGTTTGTGTCATTGTTCCTGCTTAATTCAATATCACTGTCTCCATGTCAGGGTAATTTCTTTGGTAATAAATTACACTTGCTGTTTAATTTATTTACCAAACAGAGGTAGTGATTACTATGCTATAGTATTTTCAAAAATTATTTTCCAATATAATAGGGTCTAATAAAACTAACAGAAACTGTGTGAGGATGCTATCATTATCTCCATTTCACAGATGAGAAAACTGAATCTCAGAAACTTTAGGTTATTTACCTGTTATAGCTGCTGCTGCTAAGTTGCTTCAGTCATGTCCAACTCTGTGCGACCCCATAGATGCCAGCCCACCAGGCTCCGCCGTCCCTGGGATTCTCCTGGCAAGAACACTGGAGTGGGTTGCCATTTCCTTCTCCAGTGCATGAAAGAGAAAAGTGAAAGTGAAGTCACTCAGTCGTGTCTGATTCTTCAAGACCATGGACTGCAGCCTACCAGGCTCCTCCATCCATGGGATTTTCCAGGCAAGAGTACTGGAGTGGGGTGCCATTGCCTTCTCCGACCTGTTATAGCTAATAAGTAGCAAACTCAGTACTTTCTAGACCTCAGAAAGTGTCTAGAAACCAAACTCTTAAGCTCTGCACTATGCTGTCCTCCATGACAGCAGGATGAAAAAGAGAAAATGGAAGGAAAAGAATCAACTATAGGAAATGACAAAAACTGAAAGATAGCTTAAGAAAAAGACCTGCAAAAAGATGAAGAATGACACAGAATGACAGTAATCAGAGAAGAAAATGAGAATGATAGGAATGGAGAATGATAGGCTGAAATACATAAGCTCAGAGAGGCAGAAACAGAGAAAATACTGTCAAAAGGATAGCACAGAAGCTAAGACATTCAAGGTTATAAAAATGTATATCCAATATCCTGCCTATTTGTGAAGTGTATAGTTATTTTTTTTCTGAATTGAAAATCATCAGGAGTAAAAGCTGAAATATTTTAAATACATTAAAACAGCTAAGCAACTGAAACAACTGTTAGGTTGAAACAACTAATCACAGATAAATGATTTTATATTTAGAAAAATATGATCTATGAATAAAAGTGATGAATAATTTAAAATGAAATGTGGAGAAAGACTGTTAAAATGAGTAGCTTAGCAACAGTAAAAGGCCAGTGACACATTCAAGAAATAATGACAATATTGGTTGTTTGTTTGGAGACCCTAGATTTTTTTTTAAGTTACTGGTTGGTGGGTGGTGGCTCAGATGGTAAAGAGTCTGTCATAAAAGCAGGAAACCTGGTTCAATCCTTCAATTCTTCCCCATCAATCCCTGAGTGGGGAAGATGCCCTGGAGAAGGAAATGGCAACCCACTCCAGTATTCTTGCCTGGAAAACCTCAAGGACAGAACTGGCTGGGCTCTAGTCTCTAAATTCCCTGCCCCAAAGTCTTTCCAGTGACACCCTAATGTGCTCATTTAAACCAGAAGAAAAATGTACAGACTTCTTTCAGTTCACAGTGGCAGTTAGAAACTTGGGAATGAGTAGACCTGTAAAAACATCTATGGAGAAAATGCTCTGGTTCCCTCTTTTCAGAACCAGGGAACACCTGTAGAAACTGTGCTCGATGGAGAACCACATGAGAGCATCTCTATTTTTTCCACATGCTTTGTTCCTGAAATGTGAATGTGGCTACAGTAATGAGTCAATGTCACAAAGTTGGCAGTGTGTATGACAATCAGTTTCATGTGCTCCCGGTTTTGTCCCGGGAATGGTATAAAAGATATTGGCAGAGAGGTCAACATATTTCCCAAGAGCCTCAGACTAGCTGTTGTACAACTGCATAATGGAAGGCTTTGTTCTGCAGAGTAACTCAGATTCCCTCATTCATTCAGTTGAACATGCATCAACACTCCTCATTTTGAAGTATAATTGAAGTCCAGCGAATTGCACACAGTTGATTCTAATGTGCACATCTCATATTTGTGCATAAGCCTGCTTGCTCAAATTTATTTGTAACCCTGAAATCCATATTCTTGGTGCTTTCTCAACCCTTCACAGATGTGTGCGTGCTTAGTTGTTTAGTCATGTATGACTCCTTGTGACCCCATGGACTATAGGCCGCGAGGCTCCTCTGTCCATGGGCTTTTCTAGGCAAGAATACTGGAGCGAATTGCCATTTCCTTCTCCAGAGGATATTCCCAACCCAGGGATTGAACCCTGGTCTCTTGTATTGAGGACAGATTCTTTACACGTGCAGAGTAGCAAAACATTAAAAAATTGCCCTACCTTCCCATTTCACTTCTCAGATTGTACACAAATGCCCTTTTGGTGATGCAGACAGTGGCACATTGTTCATATTCTTTCTGTACTTTTTGTTGGTGATTTGGCTTCCCTGGTGGCTCAGACAGTAAAGAATCCGCTTGCAATGCAAGAGACCTGGGTTAGATCCCTGGGTCAGGAAGATCCCCCAGAGGAGGCAATGGCAACCCACTACAGTATCCTTGCCTGGAGAATCGTATGGACAGAGGAGCCTGGCGAGCTACAGGCCATGGGTTTCAAAGAGTTGGACATGACTGCAGTGACTGACGCTTTCACTTTTGCTGTTTAAAACAGTCTCCGCAGCCTAGTGCTGAAGTGCCATCTGGTATTCATAAGAACAAAAAGACTGTGATATGCCTAATGAAGAAGAGATATGGTTTCAGTTTAGTTCAGTCCCTCAGTTGTGTCCGACTCTTTGTGACCCCATGAACCGCAGGCTTCCCTGTCCATCACCAACTCCTGGAGTCCACCCAAACACATGTCCATTGAGTCGGTGATGCCATCCAACCATTTCATCCTCTGTCGTCCACTTCTCCTCCCACCTTCAATCTTTCTCAATACCAGGGTCTTTTCAAATGAGTCAGCTCTTTGCATCAGGTGGCCAAAGTATTGGAATTTCAGCTTCAACATCAGTCCTTCCAATGAACATCCAGGACTGATCTCCTTGAGGATGGACTTGTTGAATCTCCTTGCAGTCCAAGGGACTCTCAAGAGTCTTCTCCAACATCACAGTTTAAAAGCATCAATTCTTTACAATATTGTATTGGTTTTGCCATACATCAACATGAATTCACCACAGGTATACACGTGTTCCCCATCCTGAACCCCCCTCCCATCTCCCTCCCGGTACCATCCATCTGGGTCATCCCAGAAATTTATATTAAAAAAAAATAATAAAGTAACTACTGATAAAAGCATCAATTCTTCTGTGCTCAGCTTTCTTTATAGTCCAACTCTCACATCCATACATGACAAAAGAAAAACCATAGCCTTGACTAGACAGACCTTTGTTGGCAAAGTAATATCTCTGCTTTTGAATATGCTGTGTAGGTTGGTCATAACTTTCCTTCCAAGGAGTAAGCATCTTTTAATTTCATGGCTGCAATCACCATCTGCAGTGATTTTCGAGCCCAGAAAAATAAAGTCAGCCAATGTTTCCACCGTTTCCCCATCTATATACCATGAAGTGATGGGACCAGATGCCATGATCTTAGTTTTCTGAATGTTGAGCTTTAAGCCGACTTTTTCACTCTCCTCTTTCACTTTCATCAAGAGGCTCTTTAGTTCTTCTTCACTTTCTGCCATAAGAGTGGTGTCATCTGCATATCTGAGGTTATTGATATTTCTTCTGGTAATCTTGATTTCAGCTTGTGCTTCTTCCAGCCCAGCATTTCTCATGATGTACTCTGAATATAAGTTAAATAAGCAGGGTGACAATATACAGCCTTGACGTATTCCTTTTCCTATTTGGAACCAGTCTGTTGTTCCATGTCCAGTTCTAACTGTTGCTTCCTGACTTGCATATAGGTTTCTCAAGAGGCAGGTCAGGTGGTCTGGTATTCCCATCTCTTTCAAAATTTTCCAGTTTATTGTGATCCACATAGTCAAAGGCTTTGGCATAGTCAATAAAGCAGAAATAGATGTTTTTCTGGAACTCTCTTGCTTTTTCGATGATCCAGTGGGTGTTGGCAATTTGACCTCTGGTTCCTCTGCCTTTTCTAAAACCAGCTTGAACATCAGCAAGTTGACGGTTCACGTATTGCTGAATCCTGGCTTGGAGAATTTTGAGCATTACTTTACTAGCGTGTGAGATGAGTGCAATTGTAAGCTGTGGTAAAAGGGCTTTAGCACCTGATCTTCCTGGACAGTGGACCCTTCGCTTTAGGAAAGAGTTCTGGTGTTCAGGTTCTGGCCATGTTCAGGTCACCTTCCAGTCCTTTGGTTCCGTGGCAGGGAAGAGACTTTGATTCAGGATATTAGCAATCAAGATTTTCTTCTCTGCGCAAGCTTGGGCTGCATGATTTGTGCTTTTGTTCTGTCATCTCTATAAAACAATTGGCATCTTGTTATAAACAGGATAGGATCAGATTTGGACTGGTTCTGCGGTTACACAAGCAGAAATCAGAAAGTACTGGGATTCAATGAATTCACTTGGGCTTCATATCTGACCTTATTTGCATAGATTAAGGAACAAGAAAGTAAGTATAGAACCTCAAGTAGGCTTGGTGGTTTGCCGACTGACTGACTGGTGATACTGAGTTTCTCGCCTAAGAAGGAGCATTAACAGGAAAATGAAATTGAAGTTTCAGTTTGCTGATGTGGTAACCGCAGAAGGAGTGTCTCCATCTTGGGGCTAGATATTTATTTATTTTATTATTTTTTTTAAATTTTATTTTTACTTTATTTTACTTTACAATACTGTATTGGTTTTGCCATACACGGACATGAATCCACCACGGATGTATACAAGCTCCCAATCCTGAATCCCCCTCCCACCTCCCACCCCATATCATCTCTCTGGATCATCCCCATGCACCAGCCCCAAGCATCCTGTATCCTGTATCGAACATAGACTGGCACTTCGTTTCTTACATGATAGTATACATGTTTCAATGCCATTCTCCCAAATCATCCCACCCTCTCCCTCTCCCTCAGAGTCCAAAAGTCCTTTCTGTACATCTGTGTCTCTTTTGCTGTCTCGCATACAGGGTCATTACCATCTTTCTAAATTTTGTATATATGTGTCCGTATACTGTGTTGGTGTTTTTCTTTCTGGCTTACTTCACTCTGTATAATCGGCTCCAGTTTCATCCATCTCATTAGAACTGATTGATGAAAGAAATTAAAGAGGACACTAATAGATGGAAAAATATACCATGTTCATGGATTGGAAGAATCAATATAGTGAAAATGAGTATACTACCCAAAGCATCTACAGATTCAATGCAATCCCTATCAAGCTACCAGTGGTATTTTTCACAGAACTAGAACAAATAATTTCAAGATTTGTATGGAAATACAAAAAACCTCAAATAGCCAAAGCAATCTTGAGAAAGACAAATGGAACTGGAGGAATCAACTTGCCTGACTTCAGGCTCTACTACAAAGCCACAGTCATTAAGACAGTATGGTACTGGCACAAAGACAGAAATATAGATCAATGGAACAAAATAGAAAGCCTAGAGATAAATCCACACACCTATGGACACCTTATCTTCGACAAAGGAGGCAAGAATATACAATGGAGTAAAGACAATCTCTTTAACAAGTGGTGCTGGGAAAACTGGTCAACCACTTGTAAAAGAATGAAACTAGATCACTTTCTAACACCACACACAAAGATAAACTCAAAATGGATTAAAGATCTAAATGTAAGACCATAAACTATAAAACTCCTAGGGGAGAACATAGGCAAAACACTCTCTGACATACATAGATATTTAAACACATGTGAAAAATGTTAAATTTGTGTGTAAGTTCTGCAGATCAAGAGATTGCAGAAGAATTTTTAAGAGTACCCATTAAGTTTTACCCAGGAAGCATGTCATGTGAGAGAATAGGTTTTTAGTGCTGATGAAATAGGCTTATTTTACAAGAATGTTGGCAAGTTTACTTGTATTAATGCAAGTGGCATTTTGATTGATGAAAATGTTAAACAGAGAGGCTCATAGGAACCTAAGTGTGCACTTTCCTAGGAGCAACAGTTGCATATTCTCTCAGTGTTTGCAACAACATTACAGACCACAGCTATCATGAATAACAAGAATTGATCTTATATTTAAAGTATACAGATTGATCAGTTTGTATGCATCCTCCTGTCATATCCTCAAGGTGATGAGCATTTTCATTACAATCCAAGGTAACTCTTGCTCCCTTGCAGTCCATCTAGTCCTTTGCCACGTGCTCTAGACAATCACTAAATTGTTTTTTTGAATCTATACTCTAGTTTTATAATTTTACATAAACGTAATACACACAAAAAAAGTCTGACTCATTTTGCTCAGCATAATGTCTTTGAGATTTTTACATGTTGTTGTTTTCCATTGCTGAGTAGTATTCCATACAATTTTTTGGTTGTTACAACTAAATTGCTGTAAACGCTTTGTGCAACTGTTGTGTGGACATATGTTTTGTATTTTTTGGTTAAATAGCTAGGATTGTAATGTCTGGATCAGGTGGAGAGTAGTTTTAATATTTAAGAATTAATTTGAACCATTAGTATTATACTGTGATTTTAATTTGCATTTTCTCTGATAACCAATAATGTTGAACATCCTCTCATATATTAATATTTTTGGTATATATATATATATATATATGTACTTTCATCTTTTCTGAAGTGACTTTACATGTTTATTTTTCTAAATGCATTGTTTGTCTTTTTATTATTAAAGTTTAAGAGTTCTTTGGATATACTAGTTACAAGTTGAGGAGAATGACTTCAGAAGAAACCAATCCTGCCAGCACCTTGTTCTTGGAAACTTGCTTCCAGAATTGTGAAAAAATAAGTTTCTATTTATTGTTTAAACCTTCCAGTTTGCAACACTTTGTTATGGTGGCCCCCCAAAAATAATGTCTCCTTTACAAGTCTTGCTTAGATGGTGTCTCAAATCTAGTTTGAACTATTGCTTATTACTTTGTACTTGCCCTTTGAGGCCTTTAGCAGAAACCAAGTGAGGAAGAATCTCAGTTTAAGATTGGTACTGTATGTTTCATATCCTTCAGAGTTTGCTATGTCTGTATTCCATTTCTAAGAATCTCTGAATTTTTTTCAACTAACACAGTCTTATAAAATTTCAGATTTATGATTCTAAGAAGCCCAAACCATTTGGAGAACAATATCACTTTGAATGTCACTCTCTTATTTTAGAAAACATTAAATTTTGATAAAAAGTCAATGGGGAAAAGATTTTATAAATATGCTTTTAAAGTATGAATGTGATTCTGTTTCACTCTCCAAAAGGGAATAAAATGAAGGAGCCAGTGCTTCTGATGACTGTCATTCAAAATGGAACCCATATTTTATTTCCTATCCCAAGTGGAACTTGCTTGGGTAAATCAGTTTAATGATGATAAGCAGACATAATGTAATTCAAAAGACATTTCTGTTACATCTCACATCTAAAGTGTAATGTTTTGAGACATAAGATGTTTCTGTAAGTATAGAAGTCTGGGAGTTAAAAGCTTAAGCAATATAAACAGGAGAGAATAGTGAATAAAATATTTTCAGGATGCAACATTAAATCAGAACTTTGTTAGCACATAATTCATTTATCCTCAATTGTAAAACATAAAAAAGCTTCTAAAGATATACAGCTATGTGATGCCTCTCATTTAGTCTCATAAAGCCATATATTGGGATATGGTCAGTGTGCAGTTTTAGAAATTTTAGTGCATCTCTGCAATAAGATCAATACATTCATTGATAATACATGCTTTGGTTGAGAGCTTATATAGTTCTTAAAGAAAAGTATTAAATTGGAAACATAAATGCTATCTAAAAATTAAAATTTGCAGTGAGAGTAACTCTTCATCAGTATTCCTAAATTGTGTACCTTTCATATTCTTGCTTTATTCAGAAAGTTTAATGAAATCCAGCATGTAGAACACGTTCAGAGGGTCTGCAGTTTGTCAGATACTCTCATATTTTTCTCCTCACACTGCAGAGACTTCCATAAACTTCATAGATTCTTTTTGTCAAGAGCTTATTGAAAACAGAAATCCATTCTGTCTGCTAAATGTGAAGAACAGAGATTCAAGTTCTGGCACAGCTAAGCTGTCAACAAAATGTAATGATTGGGCTGATATCCAATCTTCTAATATTGACCTGGTTCTTTGGAGTCCTAATAAAGTAAAGTAGCAGTGACAGCTACAGCAAAAGTCATGCTTTGGACACCTTTATGTTTTGTGGGGACACATATCAGTTTTCTGTGGCAACATGTAATATTTACTTTATTACCTGTGATGTGTTAGCACTAGGTTCCTGACAACTAGCAGGCTCTCAAACCTGAGGCGTTGTATTGCCTTGGAAATCAGGCACTCAGACTCCAGTCCTCAGAGCTCACATTTCCCACTTTATGAAGAGTTTAAATGCTGTAGGACCTGTGAAAATATTTCAAATGATATTCATAATAAAACCTATCTGATTCTAGTTGGAAACAGCTGGATTTTCTCTTTGGAGCTTGAGGTTAGGAAAGGATAGCAAGTGGTTTCCAGTTAACTCTGTCCCTTCAGGGAACACTGACTTTTAAAAACATGTGGACATTCAAACTATATCTCCATGGTTTCTTTTTAGCTTTACACCACCTCTGTTTAAAAGATAATTCTTTAGTTTTTTTTTTTTTTTGTCAGTTGGATGTTAGCTGAATTCACTCAGTTGGTTGAGATTTAAGCAAAACCCAGGAATGCCCAGACTGCATACAACACAGACTTTCTCTAAGTTTCTGTGGGTTTCTAGGGGATTACAGCCTGTGATTCCTTCTGGCTCTGAGTTCCTACTTTTACTGACCTCTTATTTTCATTTCTGTTCCCTTGTTTGTATCACACTAAACTGTCCCCATACATAAGGTAATTTCTTACCCTTAATTTTCCACAAACCACCCAGATAAATAATTTCTACATATAATAGGCTTTACTGAGATTTTAGGACAATAGAAAGGATTTTACAGCATCAGACTTTACTTTCACCACCAGATACGTCCACAGCTGGGCATCATTTCTGCTTTGGCTCAGCCTCTTCATTCTTTCTGGAGCTATTTCTCCATTCTTCTCCAGTAGCATATTGGACACCTACCGACCTGGAGGGTTCATCTTTCAGTGTCAAATCTTTTTTGTCTTTTCATACTGTTCACGAGGTTCTCAAGGCAAGAATGCTGATGTGGTTTGCCATTCCCTTCTCCAGTGGACCACACTTTGTCAGAACTCTCCACCATGACTCATCTGTGTTGGGTGGCCCTACATGGCATGGCTCATACAGGCTGTGATCCATGTGCTCATTTTGTTTAGTTTTCTGTGATTGTGGTTTTCTTTCTGTCTGCCCTCTGATGGAAGAAAATAAGAGGTTTGTGCACACTTTCTGACCGGAGGGACTGGCTGTGGGGAAAGATGGGTCTTACTCTGTGTGCAGGGCCATGCTCAGTAAATCTTTAATCCAATTTTCTAGTGATGGATGGGGCTGTGCTCCCTCTCTATAGTTTGGCCTGAGGCAGCCCAGTCCTGGAGTCTTGTATTCTCTATGCAAGGGCTATAGCTTCTGTGTTAGGCCTAATGATAACATCCTCCAAGAGGACTTATGTTAATATGCTGTACCTCCCAGGAATACTCCTGCCAGAGCCCCTGGCCCCGCAGCAGGACACTGTTGAATCGTGCCTCCACCTTAGACTCCCAAATGCTCACAGGCAAGTCTAGCTGTCTTTTATTGGGTCACTGCTTTATTCTCCTGAGTCCTGGTATACACAAGGTTTTGTTTGTGCCCTCCAAGAGTCTTAGTTTCCCCAGTTTTGTGGAAATTCTGATCAAATCCCATTGACCTTCAAAGTCAGATTCTTCCTGAGGATGAGATGATTAGATGGCATCACCAACTTAATGGACATGAGTTTGAGCAAACTCCAAGAGGTGGTGAAGGACAGGGAAGACTCAGTTCAGTTCAGTCACTCAGTCGTGTCCGACTATTTGCGACCCCATGAATTGCAGCACGCCAGGCCTCCCTGTCCATCACCATCTCCCGGAGTTCACTCAGACTCACATCCATTGAGTCCGTGATGCCATTCAACCATCTTATCCTCTGTCGTCCCCTTCTCCTCCTTCCCCCAATCTCTCCCAGCATCAGAGTCTTTTCCAATGAGTCAACTCTTCGCATGAGGTGTCCAAAGTACTGGAGCTTCAGCTTTAGCATCATTCCTTCCAAAGAAATCCCAGGGTTGATCTCCTTCAGAATGGACTGGTTGGATCTCCTGGCAGTCCAAGGGACCTTCAAGAGTCTTCTCGAACACCACAGTTCAAACGCATCAATTCTTCGGTGCTCAGCCTTCTTCACAGTCCAACTCTCCCATCCACACATGACCACAGGAAAAACCATAGCCTTGACTAGGCAGACCTTAGTCGACAAAGTAACGTCTCTGCTTTTGAATATACTATCTAGGTTGGTCCTAACTTTTCTTCCAAGGAGTAAGCATCTTTTAATTTCATGACTGCAGTCACCATCTGCAGTGATTTTGGAGCCCCAAAAATAAAATCTGACACTGTTTCTACTGTTTCCCCATCTATTTCCCATGAAGTGATGGGACCAGATGCCATGATCTTTGTTTTCTGAATGTTGAGCTTTAAGCCAACTTTTCACTCTCCTCTTTCACTTTAATCAAGAGGCTTTTTAGTTCCTCTTCACTTTCTGCCATAAGAGTGGTGTCATCTGCATATCTGAGGTTACTGATATTTCTCCCAGCAATTTTGATTCCAGCATGTATTTCTTCCAGTCCAGCGTTTCTCATGATGTACTCTACATAGAAGTTAAATAAGCAGGGTGACAATATACAGCCTTGACGTACTCCTTTTCCTATTTGGAACCAGTCTGTTGTTCCATGTCCAGTTCTAACTGTTGCTTCCTGACCTGCATACAGATTTCTCAAGAGGCAGGTTAGGTGGTCTGGTATTCCCATCTCTTTCAGAATTTTCCACAGTTTATTGTGATCCACACAGTCAAAGGCTTTGGCATAGTCAATAAAGCAGAAATAGATATTTTTCTAGAACTCTCTTGCCTTTTCCATGATCCAGCAGATGTTGGCAATTTGATCTCTGGTTCCTCTGCCTTTTCTGAAACCAGCTTGAACATCAGGAAGTTCACGGTTCATGTATTGCTGAAGCCTGGCTTGGAGAATTTTGAGCATTACTTTACTAGCATGTGAGATGAGTGCAATTGTGTGGTAGTTTGAGCATTCTTTGGCATTGCCTTTCTTTGGGATTGGAATGAAAACTGAGCTTTTCCAGTCCTGTGGCCACTGCTGAGTTTTCCAAATTTGCTGGCATATTGAGTGCAGCACTTTCACAGCATCATCTTTCAGGATTGGAAACAGCTCAACTGGAATTCCATCACCTCCACTAGCTTTGTTCGTAGTGATGCTTTCTAAGGCCCACCTGACTTCGCATTCCAAGATGTCTGGTTCTAGATTAGTGATCACATCATCATGATTATCTGGGTCGTGAAGATCTTTTTTGTACAGTTCTTCCGTGTATTCTTGCCACCTCTTCTTAATATCTTCTGCTTCTGTTAGGTCCAGACCATTTCTGTCCTTTATCGACCCCATCTTTGCATGAAATGTTCCCTTGGTATCTCTAATTTTCTTGAAGAGATCTCTAGTCTTTCCCATTCTTTTCTTTTCCTCTATTTCTTTGCACTGATCACCGAAGAAGGCTTTGTTATCTCTTCTTGCTATTCTTTGGAACTCTGCATTCAGATGCCTATATCTTTCCTTTCCTCCTTTGCTTTTCACCTCTCTTCTTTTCACAGCTATTTGTAAGGGCCCCCCAGACAGCCATTTTGCTTTTTTTGCATTTCTTTTCCATGGGGATGGTCTTGATCCCTGTCTCCTGTACAATGTCACAAACCTCATTCCATAGTTCATCAGGCACTCTATCTATCAGATCTAGTCCCTTAAATCTATTTCTCACTTCCACTGTATAGTCATAAGGGATTTGATTTAGGTCATACCTAAATGGTCTAGTGGTTTTCCCTACTTTCTTCAATTTAAGTCTGAATTTGGTAATAAGGGGTTCATGATCTGAGCCACAGTCAGCTCCTGGTCTTGTTTTTGTTGACTGTATACAGCTTCTCCATCTTTGGCTGCAAAGAATATAATCAATCTGATTTCAGTGTTGACCATCTGGTGATGTCCATGTGTAGAGTCTTCTCTTGTGTTATTGCAAGAGGGTGTTTGCTATGACCAGTGCATTTTCTTGGCAAAACTCTATTAATCTTTGCCCTGCTTCATTCCGCATTCCAAGGCCAAATTTGCCTGTTACTCCAGGTGTTTAAAGACTGGCATGCTGCAATCCATGGGGTTGTAGAATCAGGCATGACTGAGCAATTGAACAGCAACAATGAGAATGGATTTTATGTTGCATCTTTGCAAATTATCTTATTCTAAAAAGCTTTTGTCTGTTTGGTACTGGGAGTGTTTTCCTGGTAGATTATTGTAAAGCAACCCTGTACCGTTGCTGCATTCTTTACTGTTCCCCCTTCCACCCCTTTCTAGTTTTTGGTCTTTAAATTTGACAAGATTGCTTAAAACTGGGCTTCTCTCCTTCAGCCTAGTTTCTCTCATCCTACTTAGCTCAATATTTCTAATTTGTCTTTGGGACTATGTTTTCATATCCAGAGACTTGTTAATGATTCCAGTGAAACAAAGTATCTCTGCTCTCTGTCTTGCCCTTTAGCACACCCAAATATTGGATAGTTTTTCTTTATAATTCCCCTTTAGCCATGTTAAGTTAGCAGATACATAGACATTATCTTGGGCATTATTTAAGATGTACATTTAGAAATATTTATAATATTTTGAAAATATAGACAACATATACCCACAAAGATAGATATTGGTATATTCATGGTACATTTGAATTTTCTCCTCTGGTGAATGATAAATGTTTACTACCATCTTTTTTAGACTGTATAATACCAATGTGGGCCTTTGATATTTTCATGAGCAGGACTTCTAGAAAAGGGAAGACTAAAAATATTTCCCCTAAATATTTTCTTAATGGTTGTGTGTTAAAATATTAGTTTTTTTGGTTTGAGTAAAAACAGCTCAACAAAGAGTCTGAAATGCAGTGCTTGGATGCAATCTCAAAAACGACAGAATGATCTCTGTTCGTTTGCAAGGCAAACCATTCAATATCACAGTAATCCAAGTCTATGCCCCAACCAATAATGCTGAAGAGGCTGAAGTTGAATGGTTCTATGAAGACCTACAAGATCTTCCAGAACTAACACCCCCAAAAAGATGTCCTTTTCATTATAGGGGACTGAAATGCAAAAGTAGGAAGTCAAGAAACACCTGGAGTAACAGGCAAATTTGGCCTTGAAATATGAAATGAAGCAGGGCAAAGGCTCATAGAGTTTTGCCAAGAGAACACACAGGTCATAGCAAACACCCTCTTCCAACAACACAAAAGAAGACTCTACACATGGACATCACCAGATGGTCAACACCGAAATCAGATTGATTATATTCTTTGCAGCCAAAAATCAGACCGGGAGCTGACTGTGGCTCAGATCATGAACCCCTTATTACCAAATTCAGACTTAAATTGAAGAAAGTAGGGAAAACCACTAGACCATTTATGTATGACCTAAATCAAATCCCTTATGACTATACAGTGGAAGTGAGAAATAGATTTAAGGGACTAGATCTGATAGACAGAGTGCCTGATGAACTATGGACGGAGGTTCATGATATTCTACAGGAGACAGGGATCAAGACCATCCCCATGGAAAAGAAATGCAAAAAAAAAGAAATATGGCTGTCTGGGGAGGCATTACAAATAACTGTGAAAAGAAGAGAAGCAAAAAAGCAAACGAGAAAAGGAAAGATATAAGCATCTGAATGCAGAGTTCCAAAGAATAGCAAGAAGAGATAAGAATGCCTTCCTCAGCGATCCATGCAAAGAAATAGAGGAAAACAACAGAATGGGAAAGACTAGAGATCTCTTCAAGAAAATTAGAGATACCAAGGGAATATTTCATGCAAAGATGGGGTCGATAAAGGACAGAAATGGTCTGGAACTAACAGAAGCAGAAGATATTAAGAAGAGGTGGCAAGAATACACGGAAGAACTGTACAAAAAAAGATCTTCACAACCCAGATAATCATGATGATGTGATTACTAATCTAGAACCAGACATCTTGGAATGTGAAGTCAGGCGGGCCTTAGAAAGCATCACTATGAACAAAGCTAGTGGAGGTGATGGAATTCCAGTTGAGCTGTTTCCAATCCTGAAAGATGATGCTGTGAAAGTGCTGCACTCAATATGCCAGCAAATTTGGAAAACTCAGCAGTGGCCACAGGACTGGAAAAGCTCAGTTTTCATTCCAATCCCAAAGAAAGGCAATGCCAAAGAATGCTCAAAGTACCACACAATTGCACTCATCTCACATGCTAGTAAAGTAATGCTCAAAATTCTCCAAGCCAGGCTTCAGCAATACATGAACCGTGAACTTCCTGATGTTCAAGCTGGTTTTAGAAAAGGGAGAGGAACCAGAGATCAAATTGCCAAAGTCCGCTGGGTCATGGAAAAAGCAAGAGAGTTCCATAAAAATATCTATTTCTGCTTTATTGACTATAAGCCTTTGACTGTGTGGATCACAACAAACTGTGGGGAATTCTGAAAGAGATGGGAATACCAGACCACCTGACCTGCCTCTTGAGAAACCTATATGCAGGTCAGGAAGCAACAGTTAGACCTGGAACAACAGACTGGTTCCAAATAGGAAAAGGAGTACGTCAAGGCTGTATATTGTCACCCTGCTTATTTAACTTCTATGTAGAGTACATCATGAGAAACGCTGGACTGGAAGAAGCACAAGCTGGAATCAAGATTGCCGGGAGAAATATCAATAACCTCAGATATGCAGATGACACCACCCTTATGGCAGAAAGTGAAGAGGGACTAAAAATCCTCTTGATGAAAGTGAAAGTGGAGAGTGAAAAAGTTGGCTTAAAATTCAACACTCAGAATGCGAAGATCATGGCATCTGGTCCCATCACTTTATGGGAAATAGAGGGGGAATCAGTGGAAACAGTGTCAGACTTTATTTTTTGGGGCTCCAAAATCACTGCAGATGGTGACTGCAGCCATGAATCTAAAGACGCTTACTCCTTGGAAGGAAAGTTATGACCAATCTAGATAGCATCTTCAAAAGCAGAGACATTACATTGCCTACAAAGGTCCATCTAGTCAAGGCTATGGGTTTTCCAGTAGTGATGTATGAATGTGAGAGTTGGACTGTGAAAAAAGCTGAGCGCTGAAGAATTTATGCTTTTGAACTGTGGTGTTGGAGGAGACTCTTGAGAGTCCCTTGGACTGCAAGGAGTTCCAACCAATGCATTCTAAAGAAGATCAGCCCTGGGTGTTCTTTGGAAGGAATGATGCTAAAGCTGAAACTCCAGTACTCTGGCCACCTCATGCGAAGAGTTGACTCATTGGAAAAGACTCTGATTCTGGGAGGGATTGGGGGCAGGAGGAGAAGGGGATGACAGAGGGTGACATGGCTAGATGGCATCACCGACTCGATAGACATGAATTTGAGTGAACTCCGGGAGTTGGTGATGGACAGGGAGGCCTGGCATGCTGCAATTCATGGGGTCGCAAAGAGCTGGACATGACTGAGCGACTGAACTGCACTGATGAAGAGCAATTAAACACCACTGAATTATTTTTTAATCACTGGGCCAAAGAATTGCCAGTGTAAAAATGTTTCATTGAATATTTCAAAATAAGATAAAGCATATATTTCTAGTCATCTTTTTAGATGTTCTGAGAACTGTCTTTCTAACTATGAATATTTCCAAAGCAAAGATAGAAATGGACTACCACATATCAAAGTATTACACAGATTCAAGCCTTCAGGTTCTTAATAAATTTCTGGTGGATCTGAAAGGAAAGGCATGAAGCTTCTCCACTTTGCTTCATGGTTGGTTACCTCAGTGACTTTTTTGCTTGTTTGTTCATTTATTATTCATTTTCATTCTTATTCCTAAACATATTATATTGCAAGATGACATAAATTTGACATGAGAAAGAAGGAGCAAAGAATAAAACACATACAAACCAAAGAATAGACAATGATTAAAGGGCAAGGAACAAAGCAAATAGAGACAGGGAGCAGAAGAGCATATACAATGAAATACAGATAGAGGAACAAAATAAACTATCATCTTTTGAAGTCGTTAAGTATGTATGCAAGAAGTTGCTAAGAAATGGTAGTTTGAGATAGTTCATTTGGCTTTGTTCATGTAGGAATAGGGACTTATTTTCTGATTAGTATATCAGGGCCATCTTAACATTAATTTAGAGAAACTGTTGGTAATGGCATAGGCAGAAGCTTAGAGAGAAGAGTGTAAAGAAAACCTTCCAATATTTTATCTTTATGGAATGTCTTCATGGGGTGGCAAAGATATTAGGAGTGCTTTCTTTGGGAACACAAGACGTCCCATGATAAAACATTGAGTGGTAAAAAGTCTTTGCAAGCTCTCTTAAATTCAGTGACTTCTGTGTAGAAATATACTTTGAGTCATATGAAGAGAAATTTACTTGCTTTCTGGAGTCTGTTGATACCTTTGAAGTGACTTTGTGATTTTTTTTTTTTCATCCAAGACCTGTTTACATCAACTTTCTAGAGTTTTGGAAAAAAGAGAAGCTGTTGCTCAAATTAAGGGAGTAAAAAATTTGAGAGGAAAAAAAGAAATTAATTGTTTTTGATCTATACACTTGGCTGGTTGCTAATAGTAGGCAGAATTTTTAAAAAATATATTAATATTATTAGTTTGGGATTCATTAATAATATAAAATGAAAACATAGGATGTGTATGTGATTGTGTGTGTGTGAGTTTATGTTTGATGAGTTAAATGCTATTTAATACTACAGGATAGATATGTATATAATAAATTATCGTTTTAATTATTATTAAAATGACTATTTTCATAAGGAGTCACTCCTTAAGAGTATAGTATAACAAAATGTAGCACACATATTTTCAAATATGATATAATTGAACTTTAAATTTTAGATAGAAGTATCAGATACTACAACATATGATCGAGTCTTATCTCTTTGGGTTTAAAATGCTCTTTTTAAAGGGACTATAACAATTAAGAATGTGTGGGATTTAGGACAAGTGTATTTGCATGAATTGGTATAGAAAATAGCTTCCTTTAATTATTTAAAGGACAAGACTAAGAATGGCCTAAATTTTTATTTTATCTAACAACTTTGGTAAATCATTAGAATACCATTTTGATTTCTTTTTTGAAGAACTTTTGTATCTACTGGTCAAAACTTGGCTCCTTTAGTTGCTGATAATATAAACTTTGTCTATCTATATGTCCTCCATGTCTGTATTAACTCGGTTGTAAAATAAAAATGAAAATAGTACCTACCTGGTAAGATTACAGTGATTAATGAGAATGCCTGAAAGAGTACCAAATGACTAAATATTAGTTACTCCTAATTGGTTTTTAGCTTAAATGAAAGATGAATTCATATCATGGTTTATGTACTTGCTTGGGAAAGATGCTGTGAGAAAGTGTGTATCTTCCTATGGAGTTTGGCGTAACAGCTTTAGAGGAAACACCTTTGGTGCCTGCCTGAGGTACCTTATAAGACTGAAGAGTAATTAGCTTATTTTTCAGATCAAGAGTTTTCTAAGACTCTTGACCATTTTCCTGTTCTAAATTTTCATGCTTCCTGTGAATGTAACCATACATGTACCAAGGGGAATGATTTTTCTTTATATATCACAGACTAGTCAGAAACTGTTGACCCTGTTTATCAATATCATCCCTAAAGTCTTTCCTCTGTCCTACTGTCCTTCATCCTGGATGCAGCTGGAGCTTTCCATGTAATACATTCTTCTGTTTCTTATTTTTATGGCCTGATATTTACATGGGGATTTGGTTCATATACTTTTTGTGTATGTAAAATTCACTGGAACTTTAATTAAACATATAAAACAGCTAAACTTCTAAAACTTTATAAAAAATTATATAGAAAATAATTATAAAAAAATTATATAAAATTTATGTAAACTGGTGTGTCTTAAACTCTGCAGTAGGGATTATATCATAGGCAGAGATAAGGAAGGATTTCACTGAGATTCTGTTTCACATAATGACATAACACTATCTTAGTGGTAGGAAGAACAGCAAAGTGAGGAAATGTATTCAGTTTCAACTTCTATAAGCATCATTATGTTAGCTAATATGCAAAACTGACAGTGAAATTGTTTTGAATCCTTATTTTTTTAATTATTTACTTTCACATAGGCAATGAGAAACCTATATTTATATACACTATTAAAATATTGACTCAATAAATGAAAATCTTAAATTATTTATTAAGAGAAAGTTTAGAGTCAATAAATAAATAATCTTTTAATACCACTTTGCAATTACAAAGAATATTTTTTGCTATTTGCAAAGTACCATGATTAGGATTTCTTTACATACATCTACTTGCACATATATAAGAAATGCAATTACTTTGTTTATACTCATAGGGATGAGATACACTGGACAGAATTTACTTTTTAATTTCAAAGGGAAAGGTTATTTCCAAGCAGTTTCTAGATATCAGCCCTAGATACATTTTTACTCAGTTCTTTTTCTAGAAGGACAAATAACTTCAAAGGAGGTCCTTTAGAAATATGTTTTATAATCAATTATAAAAACACTGAATGTTTCCTTGAGACAGCCTTTGAAAGATACTTCATAAATCACATGACCTTTATTTGCATATCCCATTTAACATTCGCAGAAACTGCAGTGATACTGAGAAGACTGTGGTAAAAATAACAATGGGGAAAGTGTAATGAATGATAGAGGGAAATCAGTGTACAGCATTTATACTCTTTCAGATATACAAGAGGAAAAAACAGAATATGCAAATACTATCAAATAATACTAAGTAGTAGTGAATAGTTTTAATGATTTTCATGGGTGACATAATTAAGTTTTCTGTTTTTGGTTTAAGAAAACCATTCTCTCTCTCTCTCTCTTACACACACACACACACACACACACCCCTCCCTCAAAATACTTTTCAGTTGCTTCTCTTGTTCAATGTAGCGGTTTCTCTGTTCTTGGTCTGTCTAACTCTGTTATCTTCCTTGACCTGTTTTTGACCTCAGCTCTAAATTTGATGAAGCCCCTGTTAGGAGTAAAATTCCTTGATCCTGTGATTCTATTTCTGTCCTGCACAAATCAGCTGTATTTATATATTCGCAGCCCGTGGAGGGAGAGGTAATTTTAGATTCCATTTTTATTTTTTTCCTGGTCTATTAATTTTTCAAGAACATATAGCAGGATCAAAAAATCAGAGTTTATACAGTGAAAGAATAAATGGATTTTATTCACTCGTTAATTCCCAAGTGATGCTTATGACATGCAAAGCACTGCACGGGGTGTTAGAGACCCAAAGAGACTTGCTTTCACTTCACCCTTCCAGAGAGCTCTCAGTGAAGCAGGAGGAGGCAGACAGATAAATAAGTGTAAATGCAGTAATACTGTAACGGGCTGAAAGATGAGTGGACTTTTGCCATGTGCGAGAAAGCCATTCTGGGCACAACAACATATGTGAGCAGTAAACTTAGGTGTGAAGCTGCTGAATGTACTTGGGAAACACAATAATTCAGTTCAAGTGGAATGTACAGAGTACCTCCCACTTGGAGGAATTTGGATTTGATCATCTAAAATAGAAGTCTCTTATGTGGGGGAGTTGCTGAAGGAAATGGCAACCCACTCCAATATTCTTGCTCAGAGAATGGGGTCACAAAGAGTTGGACACAACTGAGTTGCTAACACACACATGTGTGGGAACTCAGGTAGTTGCTTAATATATCCCATCATAATTTGTATTATATTAGAACTGTTATATAATATCTTATCACCCTTTAATTTTTATTTTAAATTATGCTTCATTAGATATATGTCTGACTTCAGTTCAGTTGCTCAGTTGTGTCTGACTCCTTGCTACTGCATGAACCACAGTATGCCAGGCCTCCCTGTCCATCACCAACTCCCGGGGTCCACCAAAACCCATGTCCATCGAGTTGGTGATGCCATCCAACCATCTTATCCTCTGTCGTCCCCTTCTCCTCCTGCCCTCAATCTTTCCCAGCATCAAGGTCTTTTAAAATGAGTCAGCTCTTCGCATCACGTGGCCAAAATATTGGAGTTTCAGCTTCAACATCAGTCCTTCCAATGAACACCCAAGACTGATCTCCTTTAGGATGGACTGGTTGGATCTCCTAGCACTCTAAGGGACTCTCAAGTCTTCTCCAACACCACAGTTCAAAAGCATCAATTTTTCAGTGCTCAGCTTTCTTCACAGTCCAAGTCTCACATCCATACATGACCACTGGAAAAACCATAGCCTTGACTAGATGGACGTTTGTTAGCAAAGTAATGTCTCTGCTTCTTAATATGCTGTCTAGGTTGGTCATAACTTTCTTTCCAAGAAGTAAACGTCTTTTAGTTTCATGGCTGCAGTCACCATCTGCAGTGATTTTGGAGCCCAGAAAAATAAAGTCAGCCACTGTTGCCCCATCTATTTGCCATGAAGTGATAGGACTGGATGCCATTATCTTAGTTTTCTGAATTTTGAGCTTTAAGCTGACTTTTTTACTCTCCTCTTTCACTTTCATCAAGAGGCTCTTTAGTTCTTCTTCACTTTCTGCCATAAGGGTGGTGTCATCTGCATATCTGAGGTTCCTGATATTTCTCCCGGCAATCTTGAGTCCAGCTTGTGCTTCATCCAGCCCAGCATTTCTCATGATGTACTTTGCATGTAATTTAAATAAGCAGGGTGACAATATACTGCCTTGATGTACTCCTTTTCCTATTTGGAACCAGTCAGTTGTTCCATGTCCAGTTCTATCTGTCTGACTTATACGTAAACAAATTTACCATGTTGGGAGCATGCTTAAAATTTTTTGAAAATGGTTGTGCAACCAAATTGTTTGGAGATGACTGCTCTAGGAATTAGAACCTTTGAACTGTTTTGAACTGAAGTGATCTGTTTGGCATTTTTGAGGGGCCAATAAAATTGTTAGGAATTACTGGAATTGTACACTTAAAAATTCAGGACAGTAGTAAATAACAAGTGGCCTTTGAAGATTGGTTATTATTGTGGTGGTAGTGGTTGTTACCATTATCATCCATAGAGGTGGTAAGTGTAGAGTGTAGTTTAGAGGTGCTGCTGATGCTGCTGCTAAGTCGCTTCAGTCATGTCTGACTCTGTGCAACCCCATAGACAGCAGCTCACCAGGCTTCCCTGTCCCTGGGATTCTCCAGGCAAGAACATTGGAGTGGGTTGCCATTTCCTTCTCCAATGCATGAAAGTGAAAAGTCAAAGTGAAGTTTCTTAGTTGTGTCCAACTCTTAGTGACCCCATGGACTGCAGCCTACCAGGCTCCTCCGTCCATAGGATTTTCCAGGCAAGAGTACTGGAGTGGGGTGCCACTGGCTTAAACATCTGGCATGCTTGAATTCTGGCTCTATCAACCAGGTGAATTTTTGGCAAGATACTTAAGCTTTTGGAGGCACAATCTTCATCATCAGCATGTGGACAACAATTCCCACCTTACTAGACTGTAGTGAAGATTTCAAAAATGCTCATGAAGGACCTGGCATAGCCCATGGTCAATATTCAATAAATCATTATGTAAATAATTACTGTCTTCTTGTTCAAAAGACTTTGCTGCTTGTTTCTCTTTGATTCTAATTTTTTTTTGGATTTATAAACATTCCCATCAAATTTAAAAGTCCTTGACTTTTACAGATGACGGTGGTAAGGGAAGTTTGCTTCTATTTCCCCTATATCTAATAAATGTTTATTTTTACTAGTGGTCTTATACTCTATTTGTAAAACTATAAAATAATATCTTCATACAGAATATTTTGCATAATGGAAATAGATGTCAGCCAGTGTGATACCTCTCTGGACCATGTTCATGCTCACACTTTTAAACATGTTGTACAGAATATGACTTTCTTTGGCTCAGACTCTGACTTAAAATAAGAATCATTTTGGCCTACATATCAGTATCATGGACTAGGCCCTTGGTGACTGATAGCTATGTAGAATTCTGTCTTACTAGACTTATGAAAATAAGGATAAGTTAGAATGTTTTCCTGATAAAGCAAATAATTTCAAAGAGTGTAATAAAATACAGCTGTGTTTGGATCTCTCTTCCTTTTGTCTTTTATGTAAATATTTTGAAGTAATTCTGGTTCAACTGCATGATCTGCATACATGGGCCATGAATTTTTAAATTGTGAACTAACCATGACTTTATTGAAGCATTTATTAAATTGCTTCTCTTTCCATGGAATTCCCCAGGCAAGAATATGAAAAATTATTGATAAAAAATCAATTACTTGTAAAAATGAACAAAATAATTATTTGTAGCTGAAATGACACGGAATTTTATTATAGCATATCCCATAATTCCATAAAGAATTGTAACCTGTTTAATTACACAAAGATACACTTTGAAAATAATTTATTTTGGCAAGATGACCAGTGTGGGGTGGGGAGGCTGAAACAAATGTTTCAATTTAGCCATAAACAGAAAATGGAGCAGAAGTAAAAACAGGTGTCAATCACAACTGAAGAGCCTTGCTAGAAAGGGACTCTGTTAACACAGGTGTTTTCAAAAGCCAAAGAGTGGGGAAATTTTCATCTTGTTAAATAGACAAATATTTTTACATAGTTGTGATTACAAATGTAAGTCAAATCTTTATTTTACTTCTTAGCATAAAGTTGAATCTGTGTAAAGCTCTGTGCTCAAAAGGATAAAGATTTTTTTTTCTTTTAAATTGAGCATGTATAATGATTTCAAAACATGTTGTTTGTAAAGTTGAAATCAAATTTTTTTAAAAAAGTTTTGTTTCTTCTCTCCACACCCTCTCCAGCATTTATTGCTTGCAGATTTTTGGATCGCAGACATTCTGACTGGTGTGAAGTGGTACCTCATTGTGGTTTTGATTTGCATTTCTCTAATAATGAGTGATGTTGAGCATCTTTTCATGTGTTTGTTAGCCAACCCTATGTCTTCTTTGGAGAAATGTCTATTTAGTTCTTTGGCCCATTTCTTGATTGGGTCGTTTATTTTTCTGGAATTGATCTGCAGGAGTTGCTTGTATATTTTTGAGATTACTTGTTTGTCAGTTGCTTCATTTGCTATTATTTTCTCCCATTCGGAAGGCTGTTTTTCACTTTGCTTATAGTTTCCTTTG
This sequence comes from Oryx dammah, assembly GCF_014754425.2. Lineage (NCBI taxonomy): Eukaryota > Metazoa > Chordata > Mammalia > Artiodactyla > Bovidae > Oryx > Oryx dammah. The sequence continues at coordinate 72,580,475 of NW_024070187.1, forward strand.
TTGTGCAGAAGCTTTTAATTTTAATTAGGTCCCATTTGTTTATTTTTGCTTTTATTTCCAGAATTCTGGGAGGTGGATCATAGAGGATCCTGCTGTGGTTTATGTCGGAGAGTGTTTTGCCTATGTTCTCCTCTAGGAGTTTTATAGTTTCTGGTCTTACATTTAGATCTTTAATCAATTTTGAGTTTATCTTTGTGTGCGGTATTAGAAAGTGATCTAGTTTCATTCTTTTACAAGTGGTTGACCAGTTTTCCCAGCACCACTTGTTAAAGAGATTGTCTTTACTCCATTGTATATTCTTGCCTCCTTTGTCAAAGATAAGGTGTCCATATGTGTGTGGATACACAATGGAGTATTACTCAGCCATTAAAAAGAATACATTTGAATCAGTTCTGATGAGATGGATGAAACTGGAGCCGATTATACAGAGTGAAGTAAGCCAGAAAGAAAAACACCAATACAGTATACTAACACACATATATGGAATTTAGAAAGATGGCAATGATGACCCTGTATGCAGGACAGCAAAAAAAGACACAGATGTGTATAGCGGACTTTTGGACTCAGAGGGAGAGGGAGAGGGTGAGATGATTTGGGAGAATGGCATTGAAACATGTATAATATCATGTAAGAATCGAATCACCAGTCTATGTCCGATGCAGGATACAGCATGCTTGGGGCTGGTACACGGGGATGACCCAGAGAGATGTTGTGGGGAGGGGGGTGGGAGGGGGGTTCATGTTTGGGAACGCATGTACACCCGTGGTGGATTCATGTCAATGTATGGCAAAACCAATACAGAATTGTAAAGTAAAATAAAAAATAAAATAAATAAATAAATAAATAAATAAATAACAACAACAGATAAAATAAAAGCATATACATAAAAAAAAAAAGTTTTGTTTCTATCGACAACTACATTTGTTAAAATGTTTGTAGTAGCAAACTGTTCTCTCAAAATATTGACATACCTCTTGGTTGCTCAGTTAGCTTGCTTTTTCTAGTCTTTTGGTTTCAATTGTTTTAGTTTCTTACGTTTCACTTGTCTCTTGAAAGCCATGCTGCTGCTGCTGCTGCTAAGTCACTTCAGTCCTGTCCGACTCTGTGCGACCCCATAGATGGCAGCCCACCAGGCTCCCCCGTCCCTGAGATTCTCCAGGCAAGAATACTGGAGTGGGTTGCCATTTCCTTCTCCAATGCATGAAAATGAAAAGTGAAAGTGAAGTCGCTCAGTCTTGTCCGACTCTTGGCGACCCCATGGACTGCAGCCCACCAGGCTCCTCCTTCCATGGGATTTTCCAGGCGAGAGTACTGGAGTGGGGTGCCATCGCCTTGTCCTCTTGAAAGCCATATCAGGGATAAATATTTCCTTGGTGGCCCAGTTGGTAAAGAATCTTCCTGCAATGTAAGATACCTGGGTTTGATTCCTCGGTTGGGATCATACCCTGGAGGAGAGTGTGGAAACCCATTCCAGTATTCTTGCCTGGAGAATTCCATGGACAGAGGAGCCTGGTGGGTAAAAGTCCGTAGGTTCGCAAAGAATCAGACATGACTGACATGCCTTAGCATGCATGCCTGCAACACATGAATATTCTATCTGGAAATCTTTTTATTTTAACTGGTGAATTTTTCCTATCTATATTACATATATGGATCATTTTTACCATATTGTTTCATGCGCTCTATGTATATCATTTATTTATATTTGTTTTCTTCCCTCTTCTTATAGGATAGATTATTTTCATTCTTATGTTTTCCTCAACTAGATTAAAATCTATGTACCCTCTTATTATAATCTTTATTACTACTCTTGAAATTTTACCATAAATATTTAATTTCAAAGTCTCAAACTCCAGGAGACAGAGGAGGACAAAGGAGCCTGCAGTGCTGTAGTCCATGGGGTCACAAAGAGTTGCACACGACTTAGCAGCTGAACAACAGAAACAAAATTTAATCAATTGTTTCCTCTCACCACAAAGTGAAGGGAAAATCCTAATATTATTTTTAACTCTTACAAACTCTCATTAGGCTTTACAATTGTGATTCTTTTAGTGTTTTATCTCTATTTTTCAGCCTCACACTTTAGGGTTGTTTACAATCTTTGAATCCAGATAACTGTCCATTCTACTAATTTTTCATTTTCTGTGTCATAGAATTTATTAAATCTTTTATCATGCAGTATACTAAGCATTAGGGATAAGAGATGAAAAGCATGTGATCCATCAAGAAATTTTACACTTGACTAAAAAGAATGTGATAGAGTTTTCATTAAAAGAATTCACTAAGAATAATTGAACACAGAGGATAATGTGGCTAAATAACCAGAATTACATATTATATTTGATTACTGTTTTTTAAAATAAATAACTATTTTTAGATTTATTTCCATTATATATTTATATGTTTTTACTCACAGTTCCTTCTTACATCTGAAGTTTTTTCTACATGGATAATTATCTTGCAAACAGACACAATTTTATCCACCCCCCCAACCCTGCCCCGGGACCTGACATATCTTTTAAAAATTTATTGTCTTGTACTGACTAGGGCCTCCAGTCTTTGTTCAATAGGAGTAGTGAGAGTGAACTTTCTGGCTTTATTCCTGAACTTAAAGAGAGAGCTTTCATTCTCTTACCATGTACGATATTACTGTAGGATCTTTTTGTAGATGCCTTTTCACAGTTAAGAAAATTCTTTTCCAATCCTGATTTTTCTGAGAATTATAATTCTGCTTGTAAGTTGAATTTGGTTAAACTTTTCTTTAGGTCATTTTTATATGATCTTCTTTCATCTGTTACATGGAAAAATATACTGACATTTTTAAAATGTAGATTGATTTATAGTACAGATTACAGTTTATCTTGGTGAATATTCCATGTGAACCTGAAAAGACTATATATTCTATCGGTTGTTATGTGAATTATTCTGCACATGTCAATAAGTATCAGAAAAATAGGTTGATAATGTTGGCCTGGCCCTCTATGTTGTATTGATTTTCTATTTGTTTTACCTATTACTGAGAAAGAAGTGTTAAAATCTCCAACCATAATTGTAGACGTGTCCATTTCTATTTTTAGTTATATCCATTTTTGTTTTATGTATTTTGAATTTCTATTGTTTTATACATATACATTTAGGATTATTAGGCTTTTTGGTATATTACCACTTTAGCATTATAAAATGTCTCCTTTTATTTCCAGTAATACTCTTTTTGAAATTTGTTGTTGTTGTTCAATTGCTAAGTTGTATCTGACTCTTTGCAACCCTATGGACTGCAGCACACCTAGGCGTCCTGTCTCTCACCATCTCCCAGAGTTTGCCCAAATTCATGTCCATTGACTCGGTGATGCCATCCTTCTTGAAGTTTACTTTGATGTTAATATAACCACCTAGGTTTTCTTTTGATTTCTATTTTCATGATATATTTCTTTTCATCCTTTTAATGTATTTATTGGTTTCTACTTAAAATGAGATTCTTAATAGATCACAGATACTTGTCTTTTTATCCAGTCTGTCTTTAATTGACATGTTCAGAGTATTTATATTTAATGTAAATATTGGTATAGTTGGATTAAAGTCTACATTCTTTTTTCTAGTTGCTATTTGTTTTGTTTGTTATTTGTTCCTCTCATCTTACACTTTTTTCTTGCTTGCTGTTGGATTATTTAAGTATTCCTTATGATTCCAGTTTAGGTCTACTATTTTTTTTTAACTTGTACTTCTTTTAAAAAGTTGTGTTTTCATTTTAGTGATTGCTCTAAAGTGTACAATAGAAATGTAACTAATTGTAATCTATCTTCAAATGATAATACAGCTTCACATGTCATCTAAGCACCTTACAACCCTTTGCTCTCTATTCCTTCCTCTCACTTTATGTGAGATTTTTAAATGTTTTAAAAATAACATTTATTTCTTAAAAATATTGTTACTATTTGTTTACATAAACAATCCACTATACTTTAGAGTAAATAAAAATAAGAAATATGCATTTTTATATTTACCTTTAGAACTATTAACCTTATAAATTCTCTAAAGTTGTCTTGGGGTCCTCTGGGAACTCCAGAATCACACTTTGAGACTGGTTGCTATAATATAAGCTACATTATTTTTTCTTATAATTTTCAGTGTTTACTTATCTAAACTAGTGATTCCCTGGTGGCTCAGACAGTAAAGAGTCTGCCCACAATGAGGGAGACCTGGGTTCAATACCTGGGTCAGGAAGATCACCTGGAGAAGGAAATGGCAACCCAGTCCAGTATTCCTACCTGGAAAATCCCATGGATGGAGGAGCCTGGTAGGCTACACATCACGGGGTGGCGAAGAGTTGGACACGGCTGAGTGACTTCACTTTCACTTTTCATCTGAACTTGAAGACATCATTCTAACTTAGTACTCTACTTTTGGCAGCAGATGCAAAAGATGGTTTCATTAGAAAGCATGATAGTTTGCCTTTGGAAGACTAAATCAAAATGTGCTAATAAAGGAGATGGACACCTATATAGTCCTGAGAAATATTTTTAAAGAACTAGTGATTTTATTACTGTTTAGCACTGTGACCCATTTGTCATACACACATAGCATTATTATATATTCTTTTATCTTTTAAGTCATAGAGATATCACCATAGGAAGTAGTCCAGTTACTGGACCTTTTAATTTTACTTTGGGTGACTCAGTTTATCCCTTGAATGAGTTGAACCATTTCACTCCATTATGAAATGTCACATAGCGGTTGGATTCACTCATGTGGAGAGAGATCCCGTCAACCATGTAAAGGCTCTAGGTGATCAGCTTAAGTCAGTCTGTCTCTCAGTTGCTCACAAAATGTATACTTTCAAATGGAAATAAAGAACATGTAAAATATATCTTCTACTATACAAATATGGTACATAGCTCTTACCAATTATATTTCCTGCATATATCAATGGCAATATACTTTGAAATACTTGAAATAGGTAAGACTGTTAGGACAAATTTTATCTAAAGATTTTCTAAAAATGTTTTTTGATTCTCTGATTTTTGTTTCTAAAACATGTCATCTTCCGTTACCTATATTCTTTTTGGTATTCTTTATTATCAGTTCTTCATCATTAGGGAAAAAGTTATAGAATATCTTTGTGCCTCATCATTATTTGATGGAAACATTTTTCTTTTTGCTTTCAAGAAATTGCCAGTTTTAATATGATTTTAAATGGTTTATAGTTTTCAGGTTTCCAGAAATGTTGATATGAATTAGATTTTTACACAAAAATATAGTAGTATGTAATTTAAAAAATAACATGTTAAAATATAATAATTACAATCTACTCAATCAGTCTCTTTGTTTGTAAATGTAAAATTCTAGCACTGGGTAATAGATGTGAACTGTAAAGTAAGGCTTTAATCTCAGAATCATTACTTTTTAACCTCTAAAAAATCCATTATAAAGAGCTTAAATATATATTTGAGATAATTTTCATGTTTATGGAATAGATGGCTCAGTTCAGTTCAGTCGCTCAGTCGTGTCTGACTCTTCATGATGTCATGGAGTGCAGCACGTCAGGCCTCCTTCCTGTCCATCACCAACTCCCAGAGTCCACCCAAACTCATGTCCGTTGAGTCAGTGATGCCATCCAACCATCTCATCCTCTGTTGTCCCCTTCTCCTCCTGCCCTCAATCTTTCCCAGCATCAGGGTCTTTTCAAATGAGTCAGCTCTTTGCATCAGGTGGCCAAAGTACTGGAGTTTCAGCTTTAGCATCATTCCTTCCAAAGAACACCTAGGACTGATGTCCTTTAGGATGGACTGGTTGGATCTCCCTGCAGTCTCAAGAGTCTTCTCCAACACCACAGTTCAAAAGCATCAATTCTTCTGTGCCCAGCTTTCTTCACAGTCCAACTCTCACATCCATACATGACTACTGGAAAAACCATAGCTTTGACTAGACGGACCTTTATTGGGCTACATAAATGATAACTATGTATTTGCAAAAGTATTACAGAATACTATATCACAGTAATAAAAATGTCAAGTTCAACACATTTACAAATTAAAATCAAAGTAATATTTCAGAAAAAATTGGAAACATCTTTGCTTGCTTTTCAGAGACATCCTTGAGCTTCAAGCAATCCTATCAAATCTGATTAAAGATGTGAGAGATATCATTTAATGCTATAAGGATATGATTTCTTATAATGTTATAAATCCTTTATGAATTATTCTGTTTAACTAGCTAAAGATGAATTTTTAATGGGTACTCATTTTCTAATGTTATTTTCAAGGAATTTGGAAAACATTTCCTGTTTTATTTTAAACATTTAAATTTACTTTAACATGCAGCTGAGATCAAATTCTAAATCTTGGGACAAATGACAATGTCTTTCAAGTAGATTTTTGTTTGTTTGTTCTTTTAGTCATTTGTTGTCATATAGCACATTACTCCAAATTTAAAGGCCCCCAAACAACAGATTATTATTTCATAGTTTCTGTGCATTAGGAATCTGAGTACAGCTTAGCTGAGGACTTCTGGTTCAGAATCCCATAATTCAGTTGTTGACTGGAGCTGTGCTCTCATCTGAATGACTGGCTGAGATAAAAATCTATTTTTAAGCTCCTTCATGTGGTAGTTGGAAGGATTTAGTTCCTCATATAGGATTGTTTGGCCGAGGGCCTCTATTTCTGCTTGCTGTTGGCTAGAAGACTTTCAAAGGCCCTTGCTACATGGGTCTCCCTATAGGTGAGCTTATAATATGACAGGTAACCTCCATCAAAGCAAATAAACAAGAAAGTAAGAGAGGAATGCAAAATGGAAGCCGCTATCATTTTATAACCTCTCCTTGGAAGTGACATATCATCAGTTTGCTATATCTTATTCATTAGAAGAGAATTACTTGGACCTCCCTGGTGGTCCAGTGGTTAATAATTTGGCTTGCACTTCAAGGGATGCAGGTCCCATCCCTGGTCTGAGAACTAAGATCCCACATGCCAAGGGGCAACTAAGCCTGTGTGACATAACAAGAAAGTCTGTGTACCTCAATGAATGATCCCTCATGACACAACTGAGACTTGACACGGTCAAATAAATAATAATTAATTTTTAAAATAAGGAAGAGAATTACTAAGTTTTGCTTATATTCAACAGGAAAGGGTTGCATAAATCTGTGAATACAAGGAGGTGGGTATCATAAGAGGCCATGTTAGAAGCTTTCTACCACATTTGATTAAGACTCTTGAGTTTCTTACATACAGAAAGAAGAAATTTAAAATGAAGCCATGTTAGAAGCTTTCTACCACACTTGTTTAAGACGTTGAATTTCTTACATGTAGAAAGAAGAAATTTAAAATGAACCCACATTTGGTAAATTTTGAAGTAGATGCAGTGAAGGAACAGTATTTTGTTTCTTTAAAAATATGTGTTTTATTGTTCAAAATAAATATCAAAACTTTTCTCTCTAAATCTCTTACCTATTTTTTAAAATTTAAATTTATTTATTTTAATTGGAGAAAGTGAAAGTGAAAGTGAAGTCGCTCAGTCATGTCCGACTCTTTGCCACCCCATGGACTGTAACCTATCAGGCTCCTCTGTCCATGGGATTTTCCAGGCAATAGTACTGGAGTGGACTGCCATTTCCTTCCCCAGCAGATCTTCCTGACCTAGGGATCGAACCCAGGTCTCCCACATTGTAGACAGACGCTTTACCGTCTGAGCCACCAGGGAAGTCCAATTACTCTACAATATTGTATTGATTTTGCCATACGTCAACATGAATCCGCCACGGTTGTACACATGTTCCCCATCCTGAACCCCCCTCCCGCTTCCCTCCCTGTACCATCCTTCTGGGTCATCCCAGTGCACCAGCCCCAAGCACCCTGTATCCTGCATTGAACCTGGACTAGCAATTCGTTTGTTATATGATATTATACATGTTTCAATGCCATTCTCCCAAATCATCCCACCCTCTCCCTCTCCCACAGAGTCCAAAAGGCTGTTATATACATCTGTGTCTCTTTTGCTGTTTCGCATACAGGGTTACCGTTACCATCTTTCTAAATTCCATATATATGCATTAGTATACTGTATTGGTGTTTTTCTTTCTGGCTTACTTCACTCTGTATAATCGGCTCCAGTTTCATCCACCTCATTAGAAATGATTCATATGTATTCTTTTTAATGGCTGAGTAATACTCCATTGTGTATATGTACCACAGCTTTCTTATCCATTCATCTGCTGATGGACATCTAGGTTGCTTCCATGTCCTGGTTATTATAAACAGTGCTGCAATGAACATTGGGGTACATGTGTCTCTTTCAATTCTGGTTTCCTCGGTGTGTATGCCCAGCAGTGAGATTGCTGGGTCATAAGGCAGTTCTATTTGCAATTTTTTAAAGGATCTCCACACTGTTCTCCATAGTGGCTGTACTAGTTTGCATTCCCACCAACAGTGTAGGAGGCTTCTCTTTTCTCCACACCCTCTGCAGCATTTATTGCTTGTAGACTTTTGGATCACAACCGTTCCAACTGGTGTGAAATGGTACCTCATTGTGGTCTTGATTTGCATTTCTCTGATAATGAGTGATGTTGAGCATCTTTTCATGTGTTTGTTAGCCATCCCTATGTCTTCTTTGGAGAAATGTCTATTTAGTTCTTTGGCCCACTTTTTGATTGGGTCATTTATTTTTCTGGAATTGAGCTGTAGGAGTTGCTTGTATATTTTTGAGATTAGTTGTTTGTCTGTTGCTTCATTTGCTATTATTTCCTCCCATTCTTATTTTACCCTTTTCTTTTTGGTGGCATGAATTTATAGAGGACAACATGTGTAATGTATTTCTAATGCTTTTGCCACTTCCTACAAATGCAGTGCTTGATCTGCTTAAATTCAATTGAACAACATGTATTTATAGGTCAGAAAGCCCTAGGGAAGTGTTCTATTTTAACATGACTACACTTTCAAGATTATGACTTGGAGATTCTCAATGAACTATTGACTAGCCCTTAGGTTTCTAATGTGCACAAATTTGTATTAACTAATCTATATTTTAGGGTCAAGAGAGAAACATTTCTATGTGTGCTTAGTCTAAATTCTCTGTGATAGAGGCTAGAAAATCTTTGACATGCCTACATTTGCTTTTTAAATAATTATTGATCTGCCAAATGAATTTCAGCTTTTAATTTGCACAAAAGGCAAAACTATAAAAATAGAGACCAACTGATTTTATTTAAAAAGTGGTTAAAATTCTCTTCAACTTGATATTAGTTCTCCAGTGCACTGATTTCTCTTCAAGTTCATTAACATTTTCTCTTGAAGAGTGATAATGATAGCTTTTGTCCTGTCATTAATGTTAGCTGTCATTAATGTGACCCAGTCACTATGGCAAGGAATCCCAGAGCCAAATCAGTCAACTATAAAATATAAGACTATCCAAACTAGAGCCTCATTAGATAGCGCTTCATTAGATTTAATGCTTGTCTCATAGCACAGCTTCATAATTTGAATACAGAGGTTCCCAGACATTGCATTCTGTGACTTGATACCACTAAATGCTCATCAAAGTGCCTTAATCTGTCTAAAATATTTGTAATGAACCTAGATTTACATCTCTTGGAATTAGCACTTAGGATGACCAATGACTTCTTATTCATCACGTCTTGCTTCCCATTAGCACAATTAACTGCTGTTCCACCCCAAATGATGAGAATAGTTTCAAACTATTTAACAATGTGGATTGAACAAAAGAGCTGTTAATTTTGCCTGACAGAGATTCAAAGGACTGAATCTTACAGTTGGGTGATAATTTATAAAGTTGATACAAGTGGCTATGATTGCAAAAATTATTCTTCTGCTAATCAGAACAGATTTTAGTAGGATAATATTGATAGCTAAACTGCTCCTCTATCTTAGTTTGAAACTGAAGTAAGCTCCACATATTTCATTAATTCTTATTTTATTTTTATTCATAAAATCATATCTGCACTATGTTTTCCCTTTACATCTTCCAAGATTGTGTTTGAAAGTAATTTTCTCTATTTAAAATGAGATTTATATGATCAGACTTTCTTTGATGTTGTTCAGATGTTTTCAGAAGTACCAGTTAGGGATTGCTATTCCCTAGAATGCAATTAAGAAGCATGCATTTTTTAATATTCTCCCTCCTTCTCTACTCTTTTGTCATTTAACTTCTTATTTTCCAGAATTTATAACTTATGAGTCCATTAGCCTGAACTTTATTACTCTGTCAACTTCTGACATTTAAAATTCTTCTTATTGGTGAAAAAAGAAGATAGATAAATGGATTGGAGAGTCTAATAAGGCTAGTTGTGTGTGTGTGTGTGTGTGTGTGTGTGTGTGTGTGTCTGTGTAGTCAGACATATACAGTTAATAAGCAGGAAGAAAATCTTGGAATAGAGATTTCAAAAATGGTGCAGTTGGTGGTTGTGGCAAGAGTAAGTTTTTTCCAGAGGAAGTGAGTACCAGAGATGATGGCAAGGATATCCAGAAATTGAGAGGGCAGGGATTTATCTATATTGTTGCAAAAAAAAAGTACTATAAGTATGGGTAAAAGAAGGGGAAATCATAGAGTAAGTGCCAAAGGCATCAATACATTAAGAAGTAACTAGGTAATTAGTAGATTGCCTAGTAATTAGGAGATTACCTAGTAATTAGGACAGCAAAAGCAGAGGGAGAGATTGTTATACTCTGGAGGCTTATGATGACTCTACGTGTAGTACAGAGCATATTCCTACCACTCCTATTCGCAGGACAGAAATTATCAACTCTGTTATTTCTTGCATTGCTCTCACAGGCATTTCTTATTGTGTTATGCTGTCATGTTTTCCTTTATGATTATTTTAAGCACATTTAATTATGGGCTAACACCAGAAATTCAAAAAATGAAAAGAGGAGGAAAAAAGAAATCATCTATAAAAAAGAATTCAGTTGAGCTTTGTTGCTTTAGGAACAAATCAAATACTTTGGATAAATTGTGATTTTTATGACAAATTATCCTTTGGATTCCCAAATCTTTGCATCTTCCATTACCCATCTAGCTCCAAACTCACCAATCCAATTCCTCTGTGGATGTTAACCATGTAAGATCAATTACCTTAAAACCCCTAAATGGAATAAACTCAATGACATTTACTGTACATTCAGCCATTTACCCCTTTTCATCAATCTTACAGTGATTCTTGAATTACAATTAAAACTATGATAAATAAAAATGCTGAAGTGTCAAGCAGCATTTTTAATTATTTAACATTTAGATTTTTGTCAGTGCCCCCCAAAATAAATATCAGTGCAAAGAAATAGAGGAAAACAATAGAATGGGAAAGACTGGAGATCTCTTCAAGAAAATTAGATATACCAAGGGAACATTTCATGCTAAGATGGGCTCAATAAAGAAATCGTATGGACCTAACAGAAGCAGAAGATATTAAGAAGAGGTGGCAAGAATACACAGAAGAACTGTACAAAACAGATCTTCATGACCCAGATAATCATGATGGTGTGATCACTCATCTAGAGCCAGACATCCTGGAATATGAAGTCAAGAGGGCCTTAGGGGGCATCACTATGAACAAAGCTAGTAGAGGTGATGGGATTCCAGTTGAGCTATTTCAAATCCTAAAAGAGGATGCTATGAATGTGCTGCACTCAATATGCCAGCAAATTTGGAAAACTCAGCAGTGGCCACAGGACTGGAAAAGCTCAGTTTTCATTCCAATCCCAAAGAAAGGCAATGCCAAAGAATGCTCAAACTACCACACTGTTGCACTCATCTTGTATGCTAGTAAAGCAATGCTCAAAATTCTCCAAGTCAGGCTTCAACAATACATGAGCCGTGAACTTCCAGATGTTCAAGCTGGTTTTAGAAAAGGCAGAGGAACCAGAGATCAAATTGCCAACATTTGCTGGATCATGGAAAAAGAAAGAGAGTTCCAGAAAAACATCTATTTCTATTTTATTGACTATGCCAAAGCCTTTGACTGTGTGGATCACAATAAACTGTGGAAAATTCTGAAAGATGGGAATACCAGACCACCTGAGCTACCTCTTGAGAAATCTGTATGCAGGTCAGGAAGCAACAGTTAGAACTGGATGTGAAACAACAGACTGGTTCCAAATAGGAAAAGGAATACATCAAGGCTTTATATTGTCACCCTGCTTATTTAACTTATATGCAGAGTACATCATGAGAAATGCTGGGCTGTATGAAGCATAAGCTGGAATCAAGTTTGCCGGGAGAAATATCAATAACCTCAGATATGCAGATGACACCACCCTTATAGCAGAAAGTGAAGAACTAAAGAGCCTCTTGATGAAAGTGAAAGAGGAGAGTGAAAAAGTTGGCTTAAAGCTCAACATTCAGAAAACGAAGATCATGGCATCTGGTCCCATCACTTCATGGCACATGGGCAAACAGTGGAAACAGTGTCAGACTTTATTTTTTTGGACTCCAAAATCATTGCAGATGGTGACTACAGCCCTTAAATTAAAAGACACTTACTCCTTGGAAGGAAAGTTATGACCAACCTAGACAGCATATTCAAAAGCAGAGACATTACTTTGCCAACAAATGTCCAACTAGTCAAGGCTATGGTTTTTCCAGTAGCCATGTATGGATGTGAGAGAGAGTTGGACTATAAAGAAAGGTGAGTGCTGAAAGATTGATGCTTTTGAACTGTGGTGTTGGAGAAGACTCTTGAGAGTCCCTTGGACTGCAAGGAGATCCAACCAGTCCATCCTAAAGGAGATCAGTCCTGAATATTCATTGGAAGGACTGATGTTGAAGCTGAAACTCCAATACTTTGGCCACCTGATGCAAAGACCTGACTCATTTAAAAAGACCCTCAGGCTGGGAGAAGGCAACGGCACCCCACTCTGGTACTCTTGCCTGGAAAATCCCATGGACGGAGGAGCCTGGTGGGCTGCAGTCCATGGGGTTGCTAAGAGTTGGACACGACTGATCGACTTCACTTTCACTTTTCACTTTCATGGATTGGAGAAGGAAATGGCAACCCACCCCAGTGTTCTTGCCCGGACAATCCCAGGGGCAGGGGAGCCTGGTGGGCTGCTGTCTATGGGGTCACACAGAGTCGGACACGACTGAAGTGACTTAGAAGCAGTAGCAGGCTGGGAAAGATTGAAGGCGGGAGGAGAAGGGGACGACAGAGGATGAGATGGTTGGATGGCATCACCAACTCAATGGGTACGAGTGTGAGTAAACTCCGATAGTTGGTGATGGACAGGGAGGACTGGCGTGCTGCAGTTCATGGGGTCGCAAAGAGTTGGATACGACTGAGCGCCTGAACTGAACTGAACTGAATAAACAAGTTGGGAAATAGATCCTTTTGCACAATGAAAGATACTAGGTAAATCTATGGTGTCTAATTCTTTTATAATGGGTCTTAACTCTGTAGGTATTTATAATGATCAGCAATCTTTATAAACAAAACTGGTCTTAATTTCAACTCTGATTTATCAACAGGGAAGTTTACTAATGAGGGAAAAAAAGAAGAATGGTCTTTGATGTTGTTTCTACATTTAGAGTTGTTAATGATCTGTTACTGATATATTTAGCACCATATTATTAAAGAGTTTAACACCAGTGGAAAAAGTGGAGAAAAAAAAATAGACTAATTTTACATAATAATTATGGATAATTTCTATGTGTGATTTCTGTTTCATCCTGTCCCTTATATATTATTTTTATTTTTTAATAAAATATAATAAATTGCCAAGAACATTTATCTTTACTTGTGTTATAATTTTAAATCCCATTCTCACAATCAACAATTCGTTAAAAGCCCTAATGCTAACATAGTATCTGAAAATACTTTTTTGAATTATGTTTAATTTTTCAAATGATCTTAAATTGTACTCTTCTCTTAATAGTATAAAGCAATGTTAGCAATAACAGACTCCAGGTTAGAGTGCAAAGATAGGCTTCCTAAGAAACTAATTTTGTAGTATTCATTGACTCATACTTTTCATTTAAAATAGATGTCATTATGAATGGAAAATTTTGACTTGATGTGGACCTCAGAAATGACATAAAAATCTTAAAACGTGGTCATCTTAGGAAACACAATAAATTATCTGATGGTCTTTTTCTTTTTTCCTATAATCACCACTTAATGAATACATAGAAGCAATAGTAAAATTTTGTAAAAACTGAATTACTTGTTTCATGAGTTAGTCTCTGGTAGCAATTAAAAAAAAAACAAACTCTTTCTATCTTAGATAAGCAAAATTGATAAAAGCCTGAAAATTCAAAGTCACATAATAGTCTTCCAACTTATTGTTACTTTTTCCAATTCTTTGGAACAGGTCCATTGTTATAAAATAATGTGAAGTTTATGATTGTATCTTGCCAAGGTAGAAATGAAGAGCAGGGAAAGAAAGCTAAATGACTGTATATGATTTTATAGATTTCTGTAGAGAGATTGGGTAAATAGAACTGGGACCATGGGTTCTTATTTTATTTTTCTTCCAGCTTTATTGAGGTATAATTGACATAGAACACTATGTAAGTTTCAGGTATACAGCATAATGACTTGGCTTACATACATCATTGAATAATTATCATTATAAGTTTAGTGAATGTTCATCTCATATCGATACAAAGTTAAAGAGAAAAAAATATTTTCCCTGTAATAAGAACTCAGGATTTACTCTTAACAACTTTCATATATAACATATAGTAGTGTTAATGCTTTCGTCTATGGGGTCACAGAGTCAGACACGACTGAAGCGACTTAGCAGCAGCAGCAGCAGCAGCAGCAGCAGCAGTGTTAATTATTTTTAGCATGTCATACATTACATCCATATTACTTATTTATCTTATAAATGGAAGTTTATACTTTTTTGGCTGACTTTATTCAACTCTCCCTCTCCCCAGCCCTAGCCTCTGGTAACCACAAATATGATCACTTTTTCTATGAGTTTTATTTGTTTTTGGAATATGTTTGGTGTACAACACTAGGTTAGTTCCCGTAACACAACGAAGTGTTCAATATTTCTATGCATTTAAAAATGATCACTTCAAGAAGTCTAATTACAATATCTCACCATACAGAGATAGTACATAATTATTGCTATGTTTTCCTCACTTTACATTTCATACTGGCACTTCTTTTATTCTGCAACTGGAAATTTGTATTTCTTAATCTTCCTCACCTGCTTCTTCCCCTACTCCTCTCCCCTCAGACCTTAAACTCTCTGTACCTATAACTCTGTTTCCGTTTTGTTATGTTCGTTCATTTACTTTGTATTGTGGATTTCATATGTAAGTGAAGTCTCATAATATTTGTGTTTCACTGTCTGATTTATTGCATTTAAGATAATACTTTCTAGGTCAATGTATATTGTAGCAATGGTAAAATTTCACTCATTTTTTATATCTAAGGTTTATTTATATATACATCTTCTTTATCCATTCATTTACGATGGGCTCTTAGGTTGCTTTTATATCTTAGCTACTCTAAATAATGCTTCAGTGAATATAGGGGTATATATCCTCTTATAACTAGTGTTTCCATTTTCTTCAGGCAAATATCAAGGATTAGAATTGCTGAATTGTACAGTAGTTCTATTTTTAATTTTTTGAGAAATATCCATACAGTTGTCTTTCCCTTAGTGGCTATACCAAAATACATTTCCTCAACAGTGCATGAGTTTTCTCTGTTTTCCCATATCCTCTCCAACGCCTGTTAAAAAAACAACAAAAGATTATTATCTTTTTGTAATAGCTATTCTGACAGGTATGAGATAAAATCTTTCTGTGGTTTTGATTTGCATTTCTGTGATGATTAGTGATGCTGAGCATCTTTTCATGTCTATTGGCCATCTGTGTCTTCTTTGGAAAACATTTATTCAACTCCACTGCCCATTTAAAAATATTCATATTGAGATGTAGGAGTTCTTTGTATATTTTAGATATTAACTCCTTATTAAATGTATCATTTGTAAATAGCTTCTCCTATTCGATAGGTGATCTTTTTTGTTTTGTTGATGATTTACTTTTCTGGACCAAACTTTTTAATTTGATATAGTCCCATATGCTGATTTTGGTTTTTCCTTTGCTTGAGGAGACATACAAAAAATGTTACTGAGGGTGATGTCAAAGAACATACTGCCTAGGTTTTCTTCTAAGACATATGGTTTCTGATCTTACATTTATGTCTCAATCCATTTTGTGTTTATTTTTGTGTATGGTGTGAGAAAAATTCCAACTTAATTCTTTTGCATGTAGGTGTCCAGTTTTTCCCAATACCATTATTTAGAGGCTATCTTTTCCTCTGCATATTCTTGCCTCTTTTGTTGTAAATTAATTGCCTATAGAAGTATGGTTTTATTTCTGGGCTGTCTATTCTGTTCCATTTACTTATGTGTCTGTGTCAGTACCATTGATATTCATTAGTAATACTGCCTGTAATGTTTCTTTTGTGTGTGTGTGTGTGATATCTAATTGGCTTTAGTATCAGGGTGATGGTGGACTTATAAAATCAGTTTGGAATGATTTCCTCCTGTTCAGTTTTTTGGAATAGTACTTGGATAATTGTTCACTCTTCTCTAAATGTATGGTAGAATTCGTACACAAAGCCATCTGGCCCTTCAGTTTCATTTGCTGGGAGTTTTTTTTTTTTTTTTTTACCAATTCAATTTCATTACTGATAATTGGTCTGTTTATATTTCCTGGTTTTTATTTTATTATTATTATTTTTTAAAATATAAATTTATTTATTTTAATTGGAGGTTAATTACTTTACAATATTGTATTGGTTTCGCCATACATCAACATGAATCTGCCACAGGCATACACGTGTTCCCCATCCTGAACCACCCCCCCCCATCCCATGTACCAACCCTCTGGGTCGTCTCAGTGCACCAGCCCCAAGCATCCAGTGTCATGCATTGAATCTGGACTGGCAATTCGTTTCATGTATGATATTATACATGTTTCTATAATATCATATATAAAACAGCTGTAGTTTTGATATGTCCATGAGATGAAGGAAACTCAGGATCTTCCTGGACTGACACTTTAATCTGTAATCCCATCCATTTGATTCTTTTTTTTTTTTAATACTTTAATTTTACTTTATTTTACTTTACAATTATTGGTTTTGCCATACATTGACATGAATCCACCACGGGTGTATACAAGCTCCCAATCCTGAATCCCCCTCCCACCTCCCACCCCATATCATCTCTCTGGATCATCCCCATGCACCAGCCCCGAGCATTCTGTATCCTGTATCGAACATAGAGTGGCACTTTGTTTCTTACATGATAGTATACATGTTTCAAAGCCATTCTCCCAAATCATCCCACCCTCTCCCTCTCCCTCAGAGTCCAAAAGTCCGTTCTGTACATTTGTGTCTCTTTTGCTGTCTTGCATAAAGGGTCATCATTACCATCTTTCTAAATTCTGTATATATGTGTCAGTATACTGTATTGGTGTTTTTCTTTCTGGCTTACTTCACTCTGTATAATCAGCTCGAGTTTCATCCATCTCATTAGAACTGATTCAAATGTATTCTTTTTAATGGCTGAGTAATGTTTTTTTAATCTTTATTTTTTTCTGGTTGAGTAGGGAGATTGTCCATTTCTAGGAATTGTTAATTTCTTGTAAGAATTGTTTATTTCTTCTAGGTTTCCATTTTATTGGCATATAGCTGGTAATCTTTTATGATCCTTTCTATTTCTGTGACGTTGGTTGTAACTTTTCCTTTTCCATTTCTGATTTTATTAATTTGAGCCCTTTTTTTCTCGATGAAGCTTCAGTCAGTCAGTCAGTTCAGTGGCTCAGTCGTGTCCGACTCTTTGCGACCCCATGAATCGCAGCACGCCAGGCCTCCCTGTCCATCACCAACTCCCAGAGTTCACTCAGACTCACGTCCATCAAGTTCGTGATGCCATCCAGCCACTGTCGAGCCCTTCTCCTCCTTCCCCCAATCCCTCCCAGCATCAGAGTCTTTTCCAATGAGTCAACTCTTCGCATGAGGTGGCCAAAGTACTGGAGTTTCAGCTTTAGCATCATTCCTTCCAAAGAAATCCCAGGACTGATCTCCTTCAGAATGGACTGGCTAAATGTTTATTTTATTTTTCAAAGAAGCACTTCTTAGATTCATTGATTTCTTCTATTATTTTATTAATGTTTATTTCATTGATTTCTGCTCTGTTCTTTACAATTTCTTTCCTTCTACTATCTTTGAGTTTTATTAGTTCTTTTTCTAGTTTCTTTAGGTGTTAGGGTTGGTTGTATATCTGAGATTTTGTTTTGTTTTGTTTCCTGAGTTGGCTTGTATTACTATAAACTTCCCTCCTAGAACTACTTTGTGGCATCCCATAAATTTTGGATCATTATCTTTATGTTTTCAGTTGTCTCCAGTTATTTTTATTCCTTATTTGGTTTTCCCAGTGATCTATTATTTGTTTAGAGGCATATTGTTTAGCTCTACATGTTCATGATTTTTCTTTCTGTAATTTTTATGTTTCTAGTCCTGACCTCTTAGAAAAGTCCCTTTTAGCATTTCTTGTAAAGCTGGATGGTGGTGCTGAATTCTTTTAGCTTTTGCTTGTCTGTAAATCTTTTGATCTCTCCATTAAATGAAAGCCTTATCAGGAAGAGTATTATTGGTGGTAGGATTTTCTCCTTTGTCTCTTTAAATTATCATGCCTCTCCCATCTGATCTGCAGGTTTTCTGCTGAAAAAAAGGCACCTGATAATCTCATACGAGTTTCCTTGTCATTTTTCCATTGTTGCTTTAACTATTCTCTATTTTTTTTAAATTTTTATTTTTACTTTACTTTGCTTTACAATACTGAATTGGTTTTGCCATACACTGACATGAATCCGCCAGGGGTGTACATGAGTTCCCAATCCTGAACCCCCCTCCCACCCCATATCATCTCTCTGGATCATCCCCATGCACTAGCCCCAAGCATCCTGTATCTTGTATTGAACATAGACTGGCGATTCGTATCTTACATGATAGTATACATGTTTCAATGCCATTCTCCCAAATCATCCCACCCTCTCCCTCTCCCACGGAGTCCAAAAGTCTGTTCTATACATCTGTGTCTCTTTTGCTGTCTCACATACAGGGTTATCATTACCATCTTTCTAAATTCCATATATATGTGTTTGTTAGTATACTGTATTGGGAGAAGGCAATGGCACCCCACTCCAGTACTCTTGCCTGGAAAATCCCATGGAAGGAGGAGCCTGGTGGGCTGTAGTCCATGGGGTCTCTAGGAGTCGGACACGACTGAGCGACTTCACTTTCACTTTTATGCATTGGAGAAGGAAATGGCAACCCACTCCAGTGTTCTTGTCTGGAGAATCCCAGGGGCAGGGGAGCCTGGTGGGCTGCCATCTCTGGGGTCGCACAGAGTCGGACACGACTGAAGCGACTTAGCAGCAGCAGCAGCAGATACTGTATTGGTGTTTTTCTTTCTGGCTTACTTCGCTCTGTATAATAGGCTCCAGTTTCATCCACCTCATTAGAACTGATTCAAATGTATTCTTTTTAATGGCTGAATAATACTCCATTGTGTATAGGTACCACAGCTTTCTTATCCATTCATCTGCTGATGGACATCTAGGTTGCTTCCATGTCCTGGCTATTATAAACAGTGCTGCAATCAACATTGGGGTACACGTGTCTCTTTCAATTCTGATTTCCTTGGTGTGTATGCCCAGCAGTGGGATTGCTGGGTCATAAGGCAGTTCTATTTGCAATTTTAAAAGGAATCTCCACATTGTTCTCCATAGTGGCTGTACTAGTTTACATTCCCACCAGCAGTGTAAGAGGGTTCCCTTTTCTCCACATCCTCTCCAGCATTTATTGCTTGTAGACTTTTGGATCACAGCCATTCTGACTGGTGTGAAATGGTACCTCATTGTGGTTATAATTTGCATTTCTCTGATAATGAGTGATGTTGAGCATCTTTTCATGTGTTTGTTAGCCATCCATATTTCTTCTTTGGAGAAATGTCTATTTAGTTCTTTGGCCCACTTTTTGATTGGGTCATTTATTTTTCTGGAATTGAGCTGCATAAGTTGCTTGTATATTTTTGAGATTAGTTGTTTGTCTGTTGCTTCATTTGCTATTATTTTCTCCCATTCAGAAGGCTTATCTTTTCACCTTGCTTATAGTTTCCTTTGTTGTGCAGAAGCTTTTAATTTTAATTAGATCCCATTTGTTTATTTTTGCTTTTATTTCCAGTATTCTGGGAGGTGAGTCATAGAGGATCCTGCTGTGATGTATGTCGGAGAGTGTTTTGCCTATATTCTCCTCTAGGAGTTTTATAGTTTCTGGTCTTACATTTAGATCTTTAATCCATTTTGAGTTTATTTTTGTGTATTGTGTTAGAAAGTGATCTAGTTTCATCCTTTTACAAGTGGTTGACCAGTTTTCCAAGCACCACTTGTTAAAGAGATTGTCTTTAATCCATTGTATATTTTTGCCTCCTTTGTTGAAGATAAGGTGTCCATAGGTGTGTGGATTTATCTCTGGGCTTTCTATTTTGTTCCATTGATCTATATTTCTGTCTTTGTGCCAGTACCATACTGTCTTGATGACTGTGGCTTTGTAGTAGAGCCTGAAGTCAGGCAGGTTGATTCCTCCAGTTCCATTCTTCTTTTCAAGATTGCTTTGGCTATTCGAGGTTTTTTGTATTTCCATACAAACTGAAATTATTTGTTCTAGTTCTGTGAAAAATACCACTGGTAGCTTGATAGGGATTGCATTGAATTTGTATATTGCTTTGGGTAGTATACTCATTTTCATTATATTGATTCTTCCAATCTATGAACATGGTATATTTCTCCAGCTATTAGAATCCTCTTTGATTTCTTTCATCAGTGTTTTATAGTTTTCTATATTAGGTCTTTAGTTTCTTTAGGTAGATATATTCCTAAATATTTTATTCTTTTCTTTGCAATGGTGAATGGAATTGTTTCCTTAACGTCTTTTTCTACTTTCTCATTATTAGTGTATAGGAATGCAAGGGATTTCTGTGTGTTGATTTTATTTCCTGCAACTTTACTATATTCATTGATTAGCTCTAGTAATTTTCTGGTAGAGTCTTTAGGGTTTTCTATGTAGAGGATAATGTCATCTGCAAACAGTGAGAGTTTTACTTCTTCTTTTCCAATTTGGATTCCTTTTATTTCTTTTTCTGCTCTGATTGCTGTGGCTAAAACTTCCAGAACTATGTTGAACGGTAGCGGTGAAAGTGGGCACCCTTGTCTTGTTCCTGACTTTAGGCGAAATGCTTTCAATTTTTCACCATTGAGGATAATGTTGCTGTGGGTTTGTCATATATAGCTTTTATTATGTTGAGGTATGTTCCTTCTATTCCTGCTTTCTGGAGAGTTTTTATCATAAATGGATGTTGAATTTTGTCAAAGGCCTTCTCTGCGTCTATTGAGATAATCATATGGCTTTTATTTTTTAATTTGTTACTGTGGTGAATTACACTGATTGATTTGCATCCCTGGGATAAAGCCCACTTGGTCATGGTGTATGATCTTTTTAATGTGTTGTTGGATTCTGATTGCTAGAATTTTGTTAAGGATTTTTGCATCTATGTTCATCAGTGATATTGGCCCATAATTTTCTTTTTTTTTTTTTGTGGCATCTTTTTCAGGTTTTGGTATTAGGGTGATGGTGGCCTCATAGAATGAGTTTGGAAGTTTACTTTCCTCTGCAATTTTCTGGAAGAGTTTGAGTAGGATAGGTGTTAGCTCTTCTTGAAATTTTTGGTAGAATTCAGCTGTGAAGCCATCTGGACCTGGGCTTTTGTTTGCTGGAAGATTTCTGATTACAGTTTCAATTTCTGTGCTTGTGATGGGTCTGTTAATATTTTCTATTTCTTCCTGATTCAGTTTTGAAAAGTTGTACTTTTCTAAGAATTTGTCCATTTCTTCCACGTTGTCCTTTTTATTGGCATATAGTTGATGATAGTAGTCTCTTATGATCCTTTGTATTTCTGTGTTGTCTGTTGTGATCTCTCCATTTTCATTTCTAATTTTATTGATTTGATTTTTCTCCCTTTGTTTCTTGGAGTCTGGCTAATGGTTTGTCAATTTTATTTATCCTTTTAAAGAACCAGCTTTTGGCTTTGTTGATATTTGCTATGGTCTCTTTTGTTTCTTTTGCATTTATTTCTGCCCTAATTTTTAAGACTTCTTTCCTTCTACTAACTCTGGGGTTCTCCATTTCTTCCTTTTCTAGTTGCTTTAGGTGTAGAGTTAGGTTATTTATTTGACTTTTTTCTTGTTTCTTGAGGTATGACTGTTTTGTTATGAACTTTCCTCTTAGCACTGCTTTTATAGCGTCCCACAGGTTTTGGGTTGTTGTGTGTTCATTTTCATTCATTTCTATGCATATTTTGATTTCTTTTTTGATTTCTTCTGTGATTTGTTGGTTATTCAGGAGCGTGTTGTTCAGCCTCCATATGTTGGAATTTTTAATAGTTTTTCTCCTGTAATTGAGATCTAATCTTAATGCATTATGGTCGGAAAAGATGCTTGGAATGATTTCAATTTTTTTGAATTTATCAAGGTTAGATTTATGGCCCAGGATGTGATCTATCCTAGAGAAGTTTCCATGAGCACTTGAGAAAAAGGTGAAATTCATTGTTTTGGGGTGAAATGTCCTATAGATATCAATTAGGTCTAACTGGTCTATTGTATCATTTAAAGTTTGCGTTTCTTTGTTAATTTTCTGTTTAGTTGATCTGTCCATAGGTTTGAGTGGGGTATCAAAGTCTCCCACTATTATTGTGTTATTGTTAATTTCCCCTTTCATACTTGTTAGCATTTGTCTTACATATTGCAGTGCTCCTATGTTGGGTGCATATATATTTATAATTGTTGTATATTCTTCTTGGATTGATCCTTTGATAGTTATGTAGTGGCCTTCTTTGTCTCTTTTCACAGCCTTTGTTTTAAAGTCTGTTTTATCGGATATGATTATTGCTACTCCTGCTTTCTTTTGGTCTCTATTTGCGTGGAATATCTTTTTCCAGCCCTTCACTTTCAGTCTGTATGTGTCCCTTGTTTTGAGGTGGGTCTCCTGTAGACAACATATATAGGGGTCTTGTTTTTGTATCCATTCAGCCAGTCTTTGCCTTTTGGTTGGGGCATTCCACCCATTTACATTTAAGGTAATTATTGATAAGTATGATCCCATTGCCATTTACTTTATTGTTTTTGGGTTCAGGTTTATATGCCCTTTTTGTGTTTCCTGTCTAGAGAATATCCTTTAGCATTTGTTGGAGAGCTGGTTTGGTGGTGCTGAATTCTCTCAGCTTTTGCTTGTCTGTAAAGCTTTTGATTTCTCCTTCATATTTGAATGAGACCCTTGCTGGGTACAGTAATCTGGGCTGTAGGTTATTTTCTTTCATCACTTTAAGTATGTCTTGCCATTCCCTCCTGGCCTGAAGAGTTTCTATTGAGAGATCAGCTGTTATCCTTATGGGAATCCCCTTGTGTGTTATTTGTTGTTTTTCCCTTGCTGCTTTTAATAGTTGTTCTTTGTGTTTGATCTTTGTTAATTTGATTAATATGTGTCTTGGGGTGTTTCACCTTGGGTTTATCCTGTTTGGAACTCTCTGGGTTTCTTGGACTTGGGTGATTATTTCCTTCCCCATTTTAGGGAAGTTTTCAACTATTATCTCCTCAAGTATTTTCGCATGGTCTTTCTTTTTGTCTTCTTCTGGGACTCCTATAATTCGAATGTTGGAGCATTTCATGTTGTCCTGGAGGTCTCTGAGATTGTCCTCATTTCTTTTAATTCATTTTTCTTATTTCCTCTCTGATTCATTTATTCCTACCATTCTATCTTCTATTTCACTAATCCTATCTTCTGCCTATTCTACTATTTGTTGCCTCCAGCATGTTTCTGATCTCATTTATTGCATTATTCATTATATATTGACTCTTTTTTATTTCTTCTAGGTCCTTGTTAAACCTTTCTTGCATCTTCTCAGTCCTTGTCTCCAGACTATTTATCTGTGATTCCATTTTGATTTCAAGATTTTGGATCATTTTCACTATCATTATTTGGAATTCTTTCTCAGGTAGATTCCCTATCTCTTCCTCTTTTGTTTGGTTTGGTGGGCACTTCTCCTATTCCTCTGTCTCTTCATCTTGGTTATATTGCTGCATTTGGGGTGGCCTTTCTATATTCTGGGAATTTGTGAAGTTCTCTTTATTATGGAGTTTCCTCGCTGTGGGTGGGGTTGTATCAGTGGCTTGTCAAGGTTTCTTAGTTAGGGAAGCTTGTGTCAGAGTTCTGGGGGGTGGAGCTGGACTTCTCTCTGGAGTGCAATGAATTGTCCAGTAATGAGTTATGAGATGTCAATGGTTTTGGAATAACTTTGAGCTGCCTGTATATTGAAGCTGAGAGGTGTGTTCCTGTGTTGCTGGAGAATTTGCGTGGTATGTCTTGCTCTGGAACTTGTTGGCCCTTGGGTGGTGCTTGGTTTCAGTGTGGGTATAGAGGCGTTTGATGAGCTCCTATCAATTAATGTTCCCTGGAGTCAGGAGTTCTCTGATGTTCTAAGGATTTGAACTTAAGCCTCCTGCTTCTGGTTTTCAGTTTTATTTTTACAGTAGCCTCAAGACTTCTCCATCTATACAGCACTGATGATAAAACATCTAGGTTAAAGATGAAAAGTTTCTCCACATTGAGGGACACCCAGAGAGGTTCACTGAGTTACATGGAGAAGAGAAGAGGGAGGGGGTAGTTAGAGCTGACTGGAATGAGATGAGGTGGGATCAAAAGAGGAGAGAGCAAGCTAGCCAGTAATCACTTCCCTATGTGCGCTCCATAGTCTGGACTGCTCAGATATGTTCACGTAGTTATACAGGGAAGAGGAGAGGGAGGAAGTAGACAGAGGTGGCCAGGAGGGTAAAAGAGGGAAATGAAAAGGAGAGAGACAGATCCAGCCAGTAACCAGTTGCCTAAGTGTTCTCCATCATCTGGAACACATAGAGATTCACAGAGTTGGGTAGAGAAGAGAAGAGGGAGGGAGGATACAGAGACAACCTGGTGGAGAAAAAGGAGAGTCAAAAGGAGGAGAGAGTGGTCAAGCCAGTAATCTCGCTCTCAGGTAAAATTGGGTACTGAAGATTGGGTTTTTAAATGTACAAAATTGACAACAAATACCAAAAAGCAAAGATTAAAAACCTAGAATAGAGGTTGGATTTTAAAAATTACAATATTAAAGAAAAGAATAAGAAGAAGAAAAAGAAGAAAAAAGCAAAGTCACAAGAATTATTAAAAAAATAACAACAACTACCACACAAAAAATATATACGGCACTTGTTTTAAAAATAGGGTCTTTTTTTTTTTTTGAAAAGTAATAGTAGGTTATAAAAATAAAAATTAAAGGAGAAATAGAGGACTTAAAAATTTTAAAAAGTTAAAAAAAAAGAAGAAAAAGAAAAGAAGAAAAAACAATCAAACAACAACAACAAAAAGAGAATGATCATAAAAATAGTAAAGATAAATCTGGGACTTTCTCTGGTGTTGTGGGCAGTGTGGGGTCACTACCAAGGCGGTTCGCTCTGTTTATCTTCTTCTGTTTGCTGGTCTCTTCAGTGTCTGATTTCTGCCCTGACACAAGGGAGGCGGTGATGGACACTTTTTTTTTTTTTTTAAGGCTCACTTGTTCAGTCGCGCTGTGGGGAGGGAGGGATGCTGCAAACAAATAACCCTGGCGTGTGCTCACAGTGCCTCAACAATGCTGGGCCTGCCCCTGCTCACAGCACACAGCTCTCAGGCTCTAGGTTACTCCACCAGGAACTGTCTGAGGTTGGCCCTAGGCTGCATGCCCTTCCCCAGTCTAAGCCGCTCAGGCTCAGCTCTCAGGTAGCCCTCAGAGGCACAGTATTTGGTTGGCCTGCGTTTTGTGCCCTTCCCAGGTCTGAGTAGCTCAGGTGTTTGGCGAGCGTGGTTGCTGTGACTTATTGCCTTTCTCGTCCCTGCTGCTCAGTTTTCTGGGTGTACCGCCGGCTCCCCTTCTCAGGCAGATGGTGACTGTCCAGAACCCCAAGAAGACTTAGCAAAGAAGCCTTCTTGCAGTTTGGTAGGTAATGTCCCTCCGCAGCTGTGATTGCCCCCTTCCAGCCCTTACGGCTCTGGCTGCCTGTCACCGGAAGGGGATGGTCTGCAGCCAGCTATTTCTGTTCTGTCCTTTGTTCTGTGCGTGGTCCTGGCTGTGTCTTATGTTAGAGCTTTTTGCATGGTAGCTATTCCACAGTCTGGTATGCTAGCCCAAGTTAGTTCGCTCTGATTACACTCAGGGCATTCTGGCCTGATTCTTACAAAGCACTTCAGCCAGCACCTCCCTGCCCAGCCTCCACTTGCTAGTGGCGGATGCAGGCGTCTGCGCTGCTTCTCCACTGGGGGAGTTACCATTGGGCTTGTAATCTGTTGGGTTTAATTATTTATTTATTTTTCTTCCCTGTTACGTTGCCCTCTGTGCTTCCAAGGCTCGCCACAGACTTGGCAGCAAGAGTGTTTCCTGGTGCTTGGAAACTTCTCTCTTTTGAAGACTCCCTTCTTAGGACGGGACTCCCTTCCCGGGATGGAGCTCCCTCCCTACCTCTGTCTCTTTTTTCATCTTTTATATTTTTTCCTACCTGTTTTTGAAGACAATGATCTGCTTTTCTGGATGCCTGATGTCCTCTGCCAGCATTCAGAAGTTGTTTTGTGGAATTTACTCAGCGTTGAAATGTTCTTTTGATGAATTCATGAGGGAGAAAGTGGTCTCTCCGTCCTATTCCTCCACCATCTTAGGACCGCCCCCTTCTCTCTTTATTTTAAAATTTTTCCCATTTTAATTACAGAATCTCTTTTTTGTGGTTACTCTTTGGGTTGATTCTATTTGGGACCCTCTATGCTCCTTGTACTTGTATGTCTATTTGCTTTCCCAGATTAGGTAAGTTTTTAGATATTGTATTTTCAAATATGTTCTCTGACCCTTTCTTCTTCTGGGACATCTACAATGTGAATGTTAGTACTATTGCTGTTGACACAGAGGTTTCCTAACTTGTCCTCTTTTCTTTTTTCCTTCATAGATTCTTATTTTTAGTGACTTCAATTACATTTTTTGTGTTCTTACTTTTTGATTTAAGGTCTATAAATAGGGAATTAAACTCATTCAATCAGGTCCCCTAGTCTCCCACATTCATTCTTTCTTATCTAGATAAGTAAAATTAGTAAAATAAAATTGACTAAAATATGACTATCAATTTAGCATGATAATTCATTATGTTCAGCTATTAGAAGTGGTCAACATGAGCCCCCAGAGCCTTTGTTTTTATTAAGGGTCTTTCACTGCAAAGATAGTGAAAATTTAAGCAGTGTATGGATTCATGTCACCATAAATAAATAGATGAAACCATAAAGGTCTTTATAATCTTGACTTTAGAGAAAGAATCCAAAGTGGATGGGAACAGGATAGTTGATTAGAAAACAAAAACAAAGTAACTTTGTGTTGCACCTGGGGAATGGAGAAGGCAAAAAAATTGGGAGGTGAAGAGAAAAGGGACACTCATCTGAAGCCAACTTTTGACGAAAGAAGTTGGGAAGTGTTTTGCACCACCTTCTATACTCTGTGTGTGTAAATGCTAGGGACTGAGTTGTGTACCTGCTCAAAATTCATTTGTTGAAGCCCAGAAAGTGATGGTGTTTGGTGATGGGATCTTTAAGGGTTTAGATTAGGTCAGGATGGTCAGAAACTCATGATGGTATCAGTGTACTTATAAGGAGAGACACCAGAGAGCTTGCTGTCTACCTACCATGTAAGGACACAGCAAGAAGATGGCTGACTATCTGTAAGCCAGGGAGAGCTCTCACTAGTATCTGGTTATTCTGACACCTTGATCTTAGACTTCTAGCCTCTAGAACCATGAGAAAGTAAGCTCCTGTTGTTAAAGTAATCCCATCTCTAGTATTGTATTATAGCAGCGTGAGCTGACCAAGAAAGTCTATGACATGTTAATTGTAATCTTACAATTTTTCTGGTAATATATTACAGTCATTGTAAGGGCATAAATAAAATAACTTACAGAGGCCAAGTGATAACTTTGATACTTTGTTTCAAAGTAAAGTCATTTGGCTCTGTGACTTCAGTAAAATAAGTCCCCTACATGCGAAGCTTCAAGTTGCAAACCTACAAAGATTTAAACATGGTTTTCATGTCCAATCCACGTAAGTTAGTTAACATGTCTGGTGTATATTGTCACATGTGTCCATCCTCTACAAGTAGCTGTGCTTTTGTGTACTTTACTATATAGAGTACAGTAGTATAGTATCTTTATTTCAAGCCAGCATGTCTGGAAGCAAGTGTTAAAGCAGTGGTGATGAGCTAGTGCTGCCAAGAAGCAGCAAGTGATAAGGATGGCATTAGAGGCCCAGAGAGAAGGTAAATGAGGGCAAAAGGAAAAAAAAAGTAACAGAAGAATCAAAACGATTCACTATGTGGAAATGACAAGGGTACTTTCTTTATCTGAAGAGGCACTGTTAATTTTTGTGGCATAGAAACTGAAGATAGAACGATACAAAGTTTGCAGCAGCTGTTCAGAACACATTCCAATGCTTCTATGTCATCTATGATGACATAAATAGAGCTTCTACCCAAACATCACTGGGTCCCTTTTTCAAGAGGGTAGATAGAACTGAACCCAGCAAAGAGCCAGAACCTGTGCCATCAATGTCAGGTGTGGGTGAAATTTTGCGCCTTGCTCTCCATATTCTATTGGTGATGACCCTTCCTTCAGCTCTGTCATCTTCTACCTTTTTTCCATCCTCCAGTAAGTAACTCTTCTTGCCTGTTCACTTGATGTCAGCCCCTGTATGCCAGCTGTTCAGATGAAAAATGTTTTCTTTATTTTTCATGTTTGTTTGTTATTTATTATTTGTGTGAAAATCATTACAAACCTATTGCAGTACAGTACTATATCAGTGACTGTGTTAATTGGGCACCTAGTGACTTCACTCTCAATTTCACTTTCATGTATTGGAGAAGGAAATGGCAACCCACTCCAGTATTCTTGCCTGGAGAATCCCAGTGACAGAGGAGCCTAGTGGGCTACCGTCTATGGGGTCGCACAGAGTCAGACACGACTGAAGCGACTTAGCAGCAGCAGCAGCCGGCTAACTTTGTTGGACTTACGAACAGATTAGACTTACAAATGCACTCTTAAAATGGAGCTTGTTCGTATGTAGCTGATTTACAATAGTCATTGCTTTGGTTTAGACTTCAAGGCAACTTTAGCTTGTGTCTGCTAGGGTAAAAGTGAATTCAGAAAAAAGGAATCCACATAAGTTCTTCCATTCATTTAACACATGTGTTTATTGAGTGCTTGCAGTGTACCAGACACTATCATGGGTACTGAAGATCCAGGGAGCACAAACAACCCAAATTCCTACCTTTATAGACTTTATATTATAGAAAAGGGATTCACACAATAAACTGAGAAATGTAATCTATATGGTATAATAGATGTTGACACTTGAGAAAGATAGAGCAGGAGTCAAGACAGCTGAGGATGGGTTTCGTTTTTAATGAGGGTGACTGGAGAAGCTATCAATGAAAAGGCATCATTTGAGCAAAGACCTGGATGAGCTTAAGGACAAGCCATACACAAATGGGAGAAGATCCATCAACATCATAGGGAACAGCAAGGACCAAATGTCATAAATGGCAACCTGTCTGTATGTTTGAAAATAAGATGGGAGCCAAGTGTGGCTAGAACAAAGTGAAGAGGAGAGAGAAAGAGAAAGGGGTAATGTGTGGTCTGGGAGAGCAAGAGTTTAGAAAATGGGCTGTGTTAATGTTTTTGAAATATGTATGCAGGTCAGGAAGCAACAATTAGAACTGGACATAGAACAACAGACTGATTCCAAATAGGAAAAAGAGTATGTCAAGGCTGTTTATTGTCACCTTGGGCTTATTTAACTTATATGCAGAGTACATCATGAGAAATGCTGGGCTGGAGGAAGCAAGCTGGAATCAAGATTGCCGGGAAAAATATCAAGCAACTCAGATATGCAGATGACACCACCCTTATGGCAGAAAGTGAAGAACTAAAGAGCCTCTTGATGAAAGTGAAAGAGGAGAGTGAAAAAGTTGGCTTAAAGCTCAACATTCAGAAAACTAAGATGATGACATCCGGTCCCATCACTTCATGGGAAAGAGATGGGGAAACAGTAGAAACAGTGGCAGACTTTATTTTTGGGGGCTCCAAAATCACTGCATATGGTGACTGCAGCCATGAAATTAAAAGACACTTACTCCTTGGAAGGAGAGTTATGACCAACCTAGAGAGCATATTAAAAAGCAGAGACATTACTTTGCCAACAAATGTTGAACTAGTCATGGCTATGGTTTTCCCAGTAGTCATGTATGGATGGGAGAGTTGGACTATAAAGAAAGCTGAGCACCGAAGAGTTGCTGTTTTGTACTGTAGTGTTGGAGAAGACTCTTGAGAGTCCCTTGGACTGCAAGGAGATCCAACCAGTCCATCCTAAAGAAGAGCAGTCCTGGGTGTTCTTTGGAAGGAATGATATTGAAGCTGAAACTCCAATACTTTGGCCACCTGATGCAAAGAGCTGCCTCACTGGAAAAGACCCTGATGCTGGGAAAGATAGAGGGCAGGAGGAGAAGGGGACAACAGAGAATGAGATGGTTGGATGGCAGCACCGACTCAATGGACATGAGTTTGGGTATACTCCGGGAGTTGGTGATGGACAGCAAGGCCTGGCGTGCTGCCGTCCTTGAGTCACACAGAATCGGCTATGACTGAGCGACTGAACTGAACTGAACTGAATGTTTTTGTGTTGACTTTTCAAAGGAATGTTAATGAACCAAATTCAAATACAGTCACAATCTCCAGAAGAGTGTTAATTTCTAGAAAACTTTGAAAGTGAAACAGGAATTTTTAACAGTTTTGTGCTGACAGTTTTTTAACACATGGTTATTTGGTTAATCTGAAGTTCAGATTCTAGACGCTGTATTTTAAATAGACAAAAAGGCTGCTAACTGAGCAAAACCTTTAAGCTCCAATCTTTTTGATGAGGCAAGGTAAGCCAGAGCTTACATTTGAGGCCAAATCTATTCTCTTTGAGGCTAAGAATGGCATTCTTAATCTGTGCAATTTTCTGGATGTGGTTGATATAAAATCAAACAAGAATGCACTTTACACAGCATAGTCAATACTTTGAATAACATCAATGTTTTACAGTCACTATTATATAAAGATTTATTTTTAGCTCTTGGGTATTGATTCTGGATTTTTAATGTGTATTCAGAGTGTTCTGTTGCTAAAAATGTTCACTTCTAGTTAATATTATTGTTTTAAAGTCAAGGATTGCTTAAGGTTGTAAACAAGTATTTGGGTTATTTATAGTTATAATATTTTGAGACTTGAAACAGACTGGAAGGGGAAAAAAAGGGAGGATAGCTCAGCTATAAAACCCAAGAAAGATGGGTATACAGTGCAAACCCTTTTGAGAGGTCTGTGTCTATGGTTGTTTTAACATTTCTTCCTTTAAAAAGTTTTAAAATTATGTTTTGCTTTATGAAGATTTTCTGAAATACTATGGGGAATATCTTACCCAAATTTTATTCTGTCTGATTTTGGTTATTACGGAATATTTTCTGAAGAAAAGTGGAAAAAGAAGTGAGATCACACAGTAACTTGTCCATAATAATATTTTCCTTTGGTTTTGGAGGAAGGCAATGGAGACAGCACCAAGATGAGGAAGATGACAGCTAGCCTTCTCTATGAGCCGTGTCTCAGACTATGCTTTTACTGTTATTATGTATCATTGAGAATTCTGTTTCTCACTGAAGCCATTTTAGTAACATTCTCTGTGAACTCCTTGCTTTTCATTTTCTTCCATTCTTTCAGCCACTCCTTCAATCACCACCGAATTTTAATTATAGAGTTTATCTTCTAAACTCTGCAAAGATTTGTTAAAGTTCCTAAAATAAATTCTGGACTCTGCACTAGAATGCAGACTCAGGATCTGCTACAACCTTTCTCTGCAAACTTGCCTGGAAAGATTGGATATCAAAGGCAACACTTGTCTTCACAATGTCATTCTGATGGGTTTACATGTTGTGCATACATTGTGGTTATTCTTTTATTTTTATCTTTTAAGCTAGCAGTTCCCATGGTAAGGGAAAGGGAAAATATTTTATAAGGGTTTATGTAAAATTCCAGACACCAGTAAAGGAGTAGTTAACTCTATTTCAGGAACTTGGGTCCTTGATTCATTTTATAGAACTGAAGCAAACTTATCTACACCTCTTCATCCTCAAGGATAAACGGAAATGTGGCAGCTCTATTTTCTTCAAAAAGTTGTTTTATGTATTAGTGAGGCAATATTCTTAAGAGTGTTTTGAACACTGAATATGGGTTATGTAAATGTAGATTATAATAAGGGTAGGCAGAAAAATTAGTTGGTTTACAGCATAGTGAAAAAAATAATGAATTTAGTAGAAGCAACCCATTATGAAGAGACATCTAGGAGGACTCCAAAGCAACTGTTTACTCCTATTTGCAAAACGACCTTGAAAATTCATTACCTGACCTCACTGGATGCATCGATAAATTGTGCTGTATTTGGAAAAGCCTGAGGGAAATGAGGCATTACCAGTGTACTGGCAATGTTTACAAGGTCTGCAACAGTAGGACAAATGTTTTCATTGTGTAGAGGGTCTGTGTTGTAACACAGTATAATTAGGTTTAGTCTGGTTTCATTTTCAATTAAAGTGATCAGCTTAATTCACTTTTCTTCCAGTTACTAGCAAGGTAAATTTGATAATATTTCAGGCTTGTTAACAGTGTATTCTTGTTCCTTGTAACTCTTTAAGGTATAGTTTTATTTCTCTGGTTTACTAAATGTAAATATATTTCTTGCCTTATTGTAGTGAAAGTGTTAGTTGCTCAGTCATGTCAGACTCTTTGCACCCCATGAACTGTAGCCCACCAGGCTCTGTTGGTGGAATTCTCCAAGCAAGAACACTAGCCATTCCCTTCTCCAGAGGATCTTCCCAAACCAAAGATTGAACCTGGGCTTCCTGCATTGCTGGCAGATTCTTTACCATCTGAGCCACAAGGAAAGCTTGCCTTTTGTAGATAAGCAGGCAAACTCAAGGTGGTCAGCCATTACTGAGGGCCTACTATGTCAGAACAAGACAGAAAACAAGAGAAACTATATGAAAGAACTTGCTGGGCTTTGAATAGGAGTTCAGAATAGCAAATTCATAATGTGCTTGAAAGAAGCAGAAATTGAGGCGGTATAGAGTAGTTACCTGGAGGAGGGCATGGCAACCTACTCCAATATTCTTGCCAGGAGAATCCCCATGGACAGAGGAGCCTGGCAGGCTATAGTCCTTGGGGTCACAAAGGGTGACATGACTGAGCAGCTATGCACACCACAGAATGTTATCAACAGATTCTAGAGGGCCATTGATGTTACATTCTGGAGTTTCCATTTTATCTTTAGATGATGGAAAAACAAAAAAGTATGAAAATAATCAGAAGTATGATTTTTAAAATTCACTTTATTGGTAATATTTAAGTGAAGCCATGTCTATCCCCAACTCCCTTAATATTGAGACATAAAATGGTTAAACAACATGGTGTTATTGATTCACTAACTGTGGCAAGTGGCTTGGGAGGCAGTCAGTACACTTCTGAGTTGGAGAAGGGGAGAAGGCAAGAGATTGGGTCTAATCACCTTGTATACAAACTGATGACAAACTGTCAAATAAACCAAATGATCTTTGCTAGAATGAATGCCACCTATTTATGGAATGCTTTTTATGAGATGTACCTAGTTGTCTTGAGAGTCCCTTGGACTGCAAGGAGATCAAACCAGTGAATACTAAAGGAAATCAAACCTGAATATCATTTGGAGTCAAATTAGAACAATATATATGTTAATCAGTGATATTGGCCTGTCGTTTTCTTTTTATGTGGCATGCGAGACAGCAAAAGAGATACAGATATACAGAACAGTCTTTTGGACTCTGTGGGAGAAGGCGAGGGTGGGATGATCTGAGAGAATAGCATTGAAACATGTATATTATCATATGTGAAACAGATCACCAGCCCGGGTTTGATGCATGAGATGGGGTGCTCAGGGCTGGTGCACTGGGACTACCCAGAGGGATGGGATGGGGAGGGAGGTGGAAGGAGGGCTCAGAATGGGGAACACATATACACCCATGGCTGATTCATGTCAATGTATGGCAAAAGCCACTACAATATAGTATAGTAATTAGACTCCAATTTTTTTAAAAAAAGTTTATTTAAAGGCAAAAAAAAAAAAGAGATTAAACTATAAAATTTTCACAGATTTACATTTAATTCTCTTGGCCCATAGAAAGTAGACTGATCAAAATAGAGCTAATAATAAAATCCAAAATATTCTGTTTTTTTCCCTCCAAAAATGTTCTTAATTGTTGGGACCATTAGCAGAAGCTAACTAGCAGAATTTGGATTCTGAACTAGGAAATTTTAATGAATGTCTGTAGTTAATACGTCAGACCACACCAGAATTGTTAATTCCTCTTGCACATGAACTTCATATGAGAAAGTAAATATTATTTCAACCTAAAAAACAAAAAAAGAAAAATATACAAACAGAGTGATGAGATAAAAGAACAAAATTCTTATTCTTTCCCCCAAACTTGTATCAAACTCTTACAATGTTTTGCCTGTTGTTATTGTTCATTCCCTAAGTCGTGTCCAGCTCTTTGTGACCCCATAGACTGCAGCACACCAGGCTCCTCTGGCCTCCACTATTTCCCAGAATTTGCTCAAATTTATGTCCATTGAGTCGGTGATGCTATCTAACCATCTCATCCTTCAGTTCAGTTCAGTTCAGTCGCTCAGTCGCGTCTGACTCTTTGCGACTCCATGAATTGCAGCATGCCAGGCCTCCCTGTCCATCACCAACTCCTGGAGTTCACTCAGACTCACGTCCATCGAGTCCGTGATGCCATCCAGCCATCTCATCCTCTGTCGTCCCCTTCTCCTCCTTCCCCCAATCCCTCCCAGCATCAGAGTCTTTTCCAATGAGTCAACTCTTCGCACGAGGTGGCCAAAGTACTAGAGTTTCAGCTTTAGCATCATTCCTTCCAAAGAAATCCCAGGGTTGATCTCCTTCAGAATGGACTGGTTGGATCTCCTTGCAGTCCAAGGGACTCTCAAGAGTCTTCTCCAACACCACAGTTCAAACACATCAATTCTTCGGCGCTCAGCCTTCTTCACAGTCCAACTCTCACATCCATACATGACTACTGGAAAAACTAAAGCCTTGACTAGACGGACCTTAGTCAGCAAAGTAATGTCTCTGCTTTTGAATATGCTATTTAGGTTGGTCATAACTTTTTTTCCAAGGAGTAAGCGTCTTTTAATTTCATGGCTGCAATCACCACCTGCAGTGATTAGGTCAGTTGTAATAGGAGGAAAGAAAAATATGGCGGCGGTGGTGATGGTTTAGTTGCAAAGTCATGTCTGACTCTTAAGACCCTGTGGACCGTAGCTGCCAGGCTCCACTGCCCAAGGGATTCTCCAGGCAAGAATATTGGAGTGGGTTGCCATTTCCTTCTCCAGGGGATCTTCCTGACAAGGGATTGATCCCGGGTCTCCTGCATTGCAGGCAGATTCTTGAGGGAAGCCCAAAATATGGTGGTAGATGCAAATTATTGTGTAGATTTGTAGTTGGAAGAAAATTATGTTCTTGCCTAATGATTCCTCTTAGTATGAGACAGTCAATGCACTAAACTCATGGGTTTTGGGAATTTATGGAGACCAATTAAGGTATGAAATAATCATCTTGTAAAAGAGAAAGACAAACTTCCTCAAAATCTGAAAGAGGGGTGAAGAACAGTTTTGTTACCAGATTGAGTGTTCTCATTTTCAATCTCTTGTCTCCACTCAGCTTTATATCCACAGCATTTAAAATATGTGCTTAGATCTTAACATGATTTTATCCTTGTCTTTCTTCTTTATTATCTATCCTCTAGATTCTTTCTTTAGATGTTAGGCATTCAAGCAACTTCCACTGTTTTGATATATAGGCCTCATATCCTTGATCCTGAATCTAAATTTGATTTTTAACAGTATGGTAGAAGAAATGAATTCCATATTTTTGTCAGAAAAGAATGTGTTAGTATGACAGTTCTTTTTCATAAGCAAGACTCAAACAAGAAAACATAGTCAAAAGATCGTAAGCCTTTTTGACTACCAAACCGTGGAATTACAGACTAAATTTAGGTAGAGAACAGATAGTGAGTTAATTAGCATATTGTCAGTATGTATATTAAAAATTTGGGTATGTAAATGTCATTTCCTATTAATGTTTCTAACAAATTGAATTTTCTATTAAAAATGTAGTAAGCAAATAAAATTTTCCATTTAAGAATTGTAGAAAAAATTGTAGTGTAAAAAAAAAAAAAACAACCCTAGGAACTAAAAAATAATAAAGCAGAAGTAACAAAAGTAGAATACTATAGGAGAGCTTTTATCTTTCAGCAAATAAAACAGCCCCAATTCTATTTCATTATGATAAGATAGGGTATATATATATCTATGTAAGAGGGACCTTAACCTCATAAGCTGAATGCTCTTTATTCATTGTGTTTTATGGTAACTGGTATGTACATAACCTTCTAATAACACCTTTATTTTACAAACAAGGTAGTGAGTATTTCAGTAGTTTATATTCTCAACAATGCTTATGAAAATAATATATTTTTTATTAATTTCTTGATTATAAAAATGTCAAGGTTTCTCATTAAATACTCATTTATTTATTTATCTATTTATTTTTATTTATTTTTTTTTACTTTACAATTCTGTATTGGTTTTGCCATACATTGACATGAATCCACCACGGGTGTACATGCATTCCCAAACATGAACCCCCCTCCCACCCCCCTCCCCACAACATCTCTCTGGGTCATCCCCGTGTACCAACCCCAAGCATGCCGTATCCTGCATCAGACATAGACTGGCGATTCGATTCTTACATGATATTATACATGTTTCAATGCCATTCTCCTAAATCATCTCACCCTCTCCCTCTCCCTCTGAGTCCAAAAGTCTGCTATACACATCTGTGTCTTTTTTGCTGTCCTGCATACAGGGTCATCATTGCCATCTTTCTTTTTCTTTTTTTTAAATTAATTAATTAATTTATTTTTTATTTTACTTTACAGTTCTGTATTGGTTTTGCCATACATTGACATGAATCCACCACGGGTGTACCATTGCCATCTTTCTAAATTCCATATATATGTGTTAGTATACTGTATTGGTGTTTTTCATTCTGGCTTACTTCACTCTGTATAATCGGCTCCAGTTTCATCCATCTTATCAGAACTGATTCAAATGTATTCTTTTTAACGACTCAGCCATTAAATACTCTCTTGACTTTGGCTTACTGTTTTCAAAAATAACTTCAAAAAATGTATTTTGGGACACATAATATATGTGCATATTTTATTTTCACACATTGACACCATCTTGAAGCCATAAGAATTCCATTATTTTTTGTTTTCACAATCTTTTCCAACTGTTTCCAAACACATGTTGTGTATTTCTGCAAGATGAACCTCTTTGTATTTCTCTGAAAAGTGTATCTTAAGGAACATTTCCTCAGCATTATTGACACATACAAACAAATCCTTTTGTCAGTATTATTATGTAACCTTGCAAATTTCAATTTCCAAGATTCCTGTTATGTTATAGCTGCAGAAGGTAGTTTGCAATTTTTGTCTTGTTCTAGTCTGTTTTCCTCCTTTCTTTACCTGTTGTATACATCCTCATCTTTACTGCCTAGGATAAAATTAAAAGCTATAATTTTAATATAGAATCATTACTTTAATAACTATAATAGCCTATTGTGGTTAGGTCTACATAAATAGGTATACTCTTGCTGACTTGGGGATTATAAAGTACACCTTTTATTTACTTAATAAATTTGGAAATCAAATTTATTAGAAAATCATTGCTTTAAATTCTTTTTTAAGTATGTCTGAAAATTTACATTAATTTCCTTTGGGAACCAAGAAACCAAGAAATGGCAAGGCTGGAGTTTATTTTCTGTATCAAGTGTTACAGAAGCATATTGGTAGCCATAGATAGGCAGATTTTCTGCAAATGAAACTAGACCCCTTATGATTCATCATACCTTCTGTTAAGTTAATGGATTGCTAAGAACTTGAATGATTTTGAAGGCAGAATAGGTACTTCAAAACACTTCGTATTAACATAATAAACTGTTATTAGCATCATATACAAATCCAAAGATAGTAGTTACTGATAGGCACCACTGAGCTTTGCCAATGGTAATGTTTTTTTTTTTTTGAAGGATCAGTTTTGTAATATAAATTAATAAATCCCACAAATTATAAATTTTGAATGTCTACCTCTCACACATGTTATTCTAGGTGAAAGACCTAGATTTCCTAGTTATGTTTGGTCTTAATCCTAATGTTCTTTGGTCTATAATGCCAAAACTTAGTCTTGCAGCATACAACAAAATGACATAAAATAGATTACAAGAGAAAAACTTAAATTCTATGACAAAATTGCTGTGAATATATATCCTCAGTAGCTTTTATTAGGTCTTGTCTATGAAGAGGTGTTACAAAATAATAAGATCACTTATTCTTTATGCATTGATCAGTATGCATTTACTGGTATGATGTGTATGGTAATATTTTTATGATGGTACAAAAATGATATCTTTCTCTGGCAGATAAAAAGTTACTAGTAATCATTTTATCTTATTTCTTGACCCTGAACATGATGGGTAAGACTAAGCCCTTACTTCTTCCTAAGATTAATTACATCCCTGCACTTTGGAATGTACTGTTGCAAACAATGCACATCAGAAAGCAGAATTTTTTATTTGAAGTGAAGTGGGTTAAGAAAAATTCTTTTCTTAAACCATCTATTGAAGAACCCACTTGTAAAAGTCTTGGTGGTTTGGGAGCAACTTAAAACATGATGTATACTGGGCCAGTATTTGGAGACTGACCATTGGATGCAAGCAGATTAAAAAATTCATGAGATATCCAAGGGAATGAAATAGGTAAGCTGATCTATGTCAAGCATAAGAAATGGATAAATATTTAAAAAAAAAGTCAACAGCATCCATATTGGCTATCAGTACTGAATTTCTAATGTCATTCAAGACCTTACATGGTTTGGGATCTATCTCTCTTTGCCGTTTGTCTTTTGTTACTCCAGTCCATGTCCTTGATACTTTAGCTTAACTGTACAATCCAAAAATGTGCCCTGTATTTTATATCTCTAATTATTTTACTGCCACTTTCCTTCTGGGAAAATTTCCCACACTGCTGCATGTCAGAATGCACTTCCTCCACAATTGGTTTAGAGAAGTCCCAAACTTAAAGAGATTAGGTTCCTTTAGGTGAAACTGCAAATAGTCTTTAAAAATATCTTGCAATTATATGGACAGTATATTTCCATATATATAATATATATTTATGTAGCACTATCTTGTTTGACAGGCGTTTTGATTAAAATGATACAAATGGAGAAGAATTGACATTTAGAATAAGGGAGATAATTATTCTGTTTAAACAAGCATATGCACAATCACATCACAATTTCTGTGTTGTTGAATGCTTGGTTTAAAGATTAATTTTGCCGTCAAGGCATTAAGCTTTGTAATTTAAGACAAATTAGATACTGGGTTTTGGGTCTGACATGTCTATTGAAACTGTTACATATAAATAACCTCCAATGTCCCCCATCCACTTCTTTTTAACAAGTTGAGGTTTCTTTATTCTTTCTTTATTATGTTTTAATTGACAATTTCTTATAGCAGGGTAATTTTTAGAGTGGTTTTATAGCTGTTCCTCATGTGCAGCAGAATAAGCCAACTGTGGAAGTAGACATAGATACATACTTTCAGGAAGAACAAGTACCATGAGCCCTCAATGGTCAAAGACCTGATAATAAACATTGCCAGTGTTAGAATAATGATTGCTATAATTCACTAAATCTATTTTCAAAATGTGTGTATGAGTATATACAAAAGTCAGTTTTGCATATATAGTGAATCTTATTAATGTGAATGAATGAAGATGTTGGATAAAATCTCAATTTACCTTTCCAAAATGTTTACCTTAAAAATGAGACTGTGATTTGAAGAATATGAATCAATATAAATCAATAAAGTCTGAAAAGCTCAAAACAAAATGAGACTGGAAATTGTCATTAAGAAAGGGAATTGTTAATGTTGGCCAAAGGTCTTTGTATATTAGGCAAGATTGCTTTCATGGAAAACAACTTAACCATCAATCAAAAATGATAACAGTACATAGGATACAGTACAAATTTAGACATATGTGGTAATGAGAATTGAGATGAAGAAAGAAAAGAAAAGATAAGGTAAGAGGCCAGAGAAGAAAAGATAAATAGCCCAGACACATATTCATAGCTCCTCTGCTGCTGCTGCTAAGTTGCTTCAGCCGTGTCCGACTCTGTGCGACCCCATAGACGGCAGCCTACCAGGCTCCCCCATCCCTGAGATTCTCCAGGCAACAGTACTGGAGTAGGGTGCCATCGCCTTCTCCTTCATAGTTCCTCTAGGTTTCCTATAATATACAAATTTTTATCTGTATTTTCTTAGATCCAGAATAAAAGTATAGGGTCAATTTTGGCTCTGTTAATAGTAGATTAAATGCAGGATATATATTTCTTACCATGTATGAAAGCAAAAATAAGCTGTTTGTTGTTGGTGTTAGCTTTCATTTCACTTGGCTTTCTTTTCATGGTCACAAGATGGCTTCTCACCTCCAAGCATCATATTCTCGCAACATTATCAAGGTAGGAAGCAGAAGGGGTGATTTGAATGAACACTCCTTATGTATCTATTATTTCAATCTGTTATTTGTAGGAAGGGACCAGCACTTTCCTACACCACAGCATGTGCTTATGTGCTCAGTTGTGTCCAACTCTTTGTGACCCTGCAGACTGTAACCTGCCAGGATTCTCTGTCCATGGGATTATCCAGGTGAGAATGGAATAGGTTGCCATTTCCTTCTCCAAGGGATCTTCCAGACCCAGGGATTAAACCCGTGTCTCTTGTGTCTCCTGCACTGGCAGGTGAATTCTTTACTACTGCACCACCTGGGAAGCCACCCCACTGTACACTTTCTTTTATTTAATCAGCCAAAACAAGGGTTGGGTCATTTATTGTTGTGAATGAGAGGCTGGAAGAATTAGTACCTATAAAAAGAGGACAGGGCTATCATGACTGGCTTAAACCAACTATGATTATCCCTTAGCACTGGTCACTATGCAATCTCAAAAAATTGCCAAGTAAGATGCAGCAGAAAACATCTATTGGCAGAAACTCTAACAATTTCTATGACAAAAAAATATAACCTGAAAAATTAGTTGCATAGAGGTGCCAAATCATTAAAAATTTTTTCTTGAATAAGTTAACAACAAAAATATGTGTTCCCAGCAAGAACTATAGAATGAATATAATATGGAGGACAGTATATTATACAGATAGTCAAAGATTTACAAATGATTTTATTTTAATTTTTATTATTTTCATTTTTTAAACTTTTAATTTCTCTAAACAAAAACAAAAAACTTGCAAAAGCAGTTCACCGATTCCCCCCCCACCCCCCGGCCTTTTTTCTTGAGACTACCAATCTGTTCTCAGAATCTATGAGAAGGCTTTTGTTTTGTTATGTTTTGCTTTTAGATTTCACATATTAAGAGAGATTATATAGCATTTGTCTTTCTCTGTCTGATTTATTTCACTGAGCATAATGCCCTTAAGATTTATCCAAATATATATATATATATATATAATGCATTTTTTTATCCATTAATCTATTAATCCATCCATGGACATTAGTTGTTTCCTTCTCTTGGCTATTGCAAATAATGCTGCAGTGAGCATGGGGGTAGATATATCTTTTCAACTTAGTATTTTCATTTTTTTTGGATAAATACCTAGAAGTAGAATTGCTGGATAATATAGAGGTTCTATTACTAATTTTTGAAGAAATGCCATACAGTAAGTTCCTTACATACAAATGAGTTTCATTCTAAGAGTGCATTCATAAGTCCAGTTTGTTCATACAGCCAATAAAATTGGCCTGAAAGTGAAGTCACTCAGTTATGTCCGACTCTTTGCAACCCGTGGACTGTAGCCCACCAGGCTCCTCTGTCCATGGGATTCTCCAGGCAAGAACACTGGAGTGGGTTGCCATTTCCTTCTCCAGGGGATCTTCCCAACCCAGGGATTGAACCCAGGTCTCCTGCATTGCAGGCAGATGCTTTAACCTCTGAGCCACCAGGGAAGCCCAAAATTAGCCTAGATACTCAATTAACACAGTCTCCTATATAGTACTTTACTGTAATAGGTTTATAGTACTTTTCACACAAATAATACATCAAAAAATGAACACAAAAAATAAAGAAGACATTTTTAATCTTACGATACAGCACCTTGAAAAGTACAGTAGTACAAGGAGCAAAGATGGCAGAGTGAGGCACGTTGAGGCTATCTGGCCTTTGGGCCAGGGGACAGGCCGGCCCCCAGGGGCTGAAGTGCTTCTATGGGCCCATTTGTGAGGAAGAACAGTTTCCTTAACACTTAGGTGCTTTTATAATCATCTCGAAAAGAAAACAAAATGCTGAACTTGGGATTTGGCAAATATTTCTATGTTGTCTCTTAGAGTGGGGTAGTCCTACTTCTTCTGTCTGGTCATCTTCCCTATTCTTGAAATGTGGGTATCTTTTCTCAACACTTTACCTCCATGATTTGGATTGGAAAAGGCTGCTTTTCTTTTTGTTCCACAACTCATATTCAACACAGAGAAGCTCCTGGGGTGCAGTCATCTGCTAACTTCCATTGGAAGAAAGAAGCAACTGACATGTATCTTCAACTGCTATTTGCTTAATCACAAAGAAATTATTTCAAAAGCTGAAGACTGATGCCTGGTTTTAAACAAATGCTTTGATGGTAATATTTGTGAATTCTTTACCTTTTGTTCCAAACAAGAAGACTAAATATAAATAGCAGATATTGGTATGACATCAGGGTTTGGAGTTTTTTTTAATGTCTTCCAGTTTTAACCACTATCATGATAAGCACAGTTGAGACTTGCAGCAGTAAATTCCAGATATATGTTCTAATTTGAAGTGAAAGAGATGCTTTAAAAGTTACATATGTATCTAAATCCTGGCTCATCCTTTGACATGGATTTACTAGATAAGAAAAAAGGTCCCATTTTGCAATAAAACCTTTGATGTGGCAAAGAAGCAAAAAGACAAGATATCATAAAGTTACTTTCATATGTGAATAAAGCATCACAAACATATAAATACCTATTTTTACATATGTAAGTCCACACTTTGCGATGAGAAGAGGAATTCTTCTCCTGAAGGAGGAAATTGTGGTTGACTTCATTCTCAGAAATCTTTGGATATTTGGTATTTTTAAATTTTTTTCATTCATCTAAGGAATGACCACATCGTGCAGATGCTAAGCCTATGAATGCATGTTTGGGTTTAGTGAAATATTGGTAAAAAGAAACAGCAGTTAGGACTGCAGTGATGGAACCCTCTTCACCTCTGTAGCATGAGAGACATACTGTATTACAAATTGCTTCATTCTTTTTTGTGAAGTCTTATACAGCACTTGAGACTTGGTTTTACATGCTGCTAAGGCTGGCCTAAAACTCAACTTTCAGAAAACGAAGATCATGGCATCTGGTCCCATCACTTCATGGGAAATAGATGGGGAAACAGTGGAAACAGTGTCAGACTTTATTTTTTCGGGCTCCAGAATCACTGCAGATGGTGATTGCAGCCATGAACTTAAAAGACACTTACTCCTTGGAAGAAAAGTTATGACCAACCTAGATAGTATATTCAAAAGCAGAGACATTACTTTGCCGACTAAAGTCCGTCTAGTCAAGGCTATGGTTTTTCCCGTGGTCATGTATGGATGTGAGAGTTGGACTGTGAAGAAGGCTGAGTGCTGAAGAATTGATGCGTTTGAACTGTGGTGTTGGAGAAGACTCTTGAGAGTCCCTTGGACTGCAAGGAGATCCAACCAGTCCATTCTGAAGGAGATCAACCCTGGGATTTCTTTGGAAGGAATGATGCTCAAGCTGAAACTCCAGTACTTTGGCCACCTCATGCGAAGAGTTGACTCATTGGAAAAGACTCTGATGCTGGGAGGGA
This sequence comes from Oryx dammah, assembly GCF_014754425.2. Lineage (NCBI taxonomy): Eukaryota > Metazoa > Chordata > Mammalia > Artiodactyla > Bovidae > Oryx > Oryx dammah. The sequence continues at coordinate 72,624,755 of NW_024070187.1, forward strand.
TTGGGGGCAGGAGGAGAAGGGGACGACAGAGGATGAGATGGCTGGATGGCATCACAGACTCGATAGACGTGAGTCTGAGTGAACTCCGGGAGTTGGTGATGGGCAGGGAGGCCTGGCGTGCTGCAAGTCATGGGATCGTAAAGAGTTGGATACGACTGAGTGACTGAACTGACTGAACTGAAAGCTGGAAAAAAAGTGGCATAAGTGGATTTTCTGTTCAGAGGATGTGATGGACCTTACAGATGACCTGCCTCAGCTATGAACATAGAGGAGTGGAGAAAAAAATAAGGAAAGTTTCCATATTACTCCTTTCTCCTAGGAAAAAGAAGTGAAAATGCTTTATGCAGCTCCAGCTGAGTTTATGGTGTTTCACATTCTTATAGCTCTGTTTTTTGTAAAACCATAAATAACTTTTTCCTTTGACAAATGATTGATTCTTGGGTATTTGATTTGTTTTTCTAGGCAATAGGTGTAATGTTTGGCTGAAAAAGCTTGAACTCAGGTAATTTTCTCCAGTTGGAACTGAACTTTCTCATCAGAGAATGGACCTCAGAAGAAATGTGTGATTGGTGAACCAAACATGTGATTGGTTCAGTGTAGATTTAGAAGAAATTCAGAGTCTGAGAAAAAGTGGATAAAACCCCTCAAACAGGAAAAGTAATTCCAATAAGAAAAGTAATGCACTTCCTTTCTGTTAAAACATATACTATCTGATGAACAGTCTATAGGGTAAAGCTGTCTTTGCTTCCAAATCAACAGAGGACCATTATACGAATTGCCAGGTCTTTATATAAGAAGAATGAAACCTTTTATAATAAGTCTTTGTGAGTAGAGAAAGAATTTAAAGCTGCTTTGATGAAATTAAGATCAGATAAAAAAATGTACAGTAGTACAGTACAACAGCTGGCTTACAGAGGCTCCCATTCAGTAAGTTGCCTTTTCATTTTATTGACAGTTTTCTTTGCTGTGCAGAAGCTTTTAAGCATGATATAGTTCCACATTTTATTTTTGCTTTTGTTGCTTTTGCATACACTTCAGATTAAAAAAATATACTGCTAAGACCTATGTACAGGAGCTTCCTTTCTATATTTTCTTCTAAGCGTTTTATGATATCAGATCTTACATTCAAATTATTAATCCAGTTTGAATTCATTTTTGTGTTTGGTGTAAGTGAACAGTCCAGTTTCATTCTTTTGCCTGTGAACTTTTTGCCTGTCCAATTTTCCCACCACCACTTACTGAAGAAACTGTCCTTTCTCCATTGTATATTCTTGACTCCTTTGTGGTAAATTAATCAATCATACACACATGGGTTTATTTCTGAGTTTTTTTATGGAAACTAGGACTACTTATTGATTTCTTCTCACATACTTTATCTTGCACATTCGTCACACCCAGTATGGTTGACTCTGCTATGGTTTTCAATTTAAAGCTAAGAACACAAAGATCCAGAGAAAGAACGTTACTATTTAAGGTCACCATTTTATAAATAACATGGATGAAACAAATCAGGTATCCTGATTTTAAAGACTGTCTTCTTTCTGTACTCCTACCACATTATTATATCCACTTTTGTAACTTCACTGTCTCATTCTATAGGTTAATTGTAGAGATCTTTCACAAGGAAGTTACAGAAATATCACAGAAGCTTGATTACCAAAACTTTCCATCTCTATTCGGTCACTAAGACATATACATCCTTTCTCTTACTGTGCTACCAGAGGAATAGATCCAGCTCCAGTGTGTGTACAGTGGTTGATGCTGTCACTCATACAGAGGTACTTCAGTTCAGTTAGTTCACTCGCTCAGTCATTTCCGACTGTTTGCGACCCCCATGAACCGCAGCACGCCAGGCCTCCCTGTCCATCACCAACTCCCGGAATCCACCCAAACCCATGTCCATTGAGTCGGTGATGCCATCCAACCATCTCATCCTCTGTCGTTCCCTTCTCCTCCTGCCTTCAATCTTTCCCAGCATCAGGGTCTTTTCAAATGAGTCAGCTCTTCGCATCAGGTGGCCAAAGTATTGGAGTTTCAGCTCCAACATCAGTCTTTTCAATGAACACCTAGAACTGATCTCCTTTAGGATGGACTGGTTGGATCTCCTTGCAGTCCAAGGGACTCTCAAGAGTCTTCTCCAACACCATAGTTCAAAAGCACCAGTTCTTCGGTGCTCAGCTTTCTTTCTTTTTTTAAAAAAATTTAAATTTATTTATTTAAATTGGAGGCTAATTACTTTACAATATTGTATTGGTTTTGCCATACGTCAATATGAATCCACCACGGGTGTACATGTGTTCCCCATCCTGAACCCCGCCTCCTCCCTCCCTCCCGTACCATCCCTCTGGGTCATCCCAGTGCACCAGCCCTGAGCAACCTGTATCCTGCATTGAATCTGGACTCATATAAGAAACCTGATTCGTTTCTTATATGACATTATACATGTTTCAGTGCCATTCTCCCAAATCATCCCACCTTCTCCCTCTCCAACAGAGTCCAAAAGACTGTTCTATACATCTGTGTCTCTTTTGCTGTCTCGCATACAGGGTGATCATTACCATCTTTCTAAATTCCATATATATGCATTAGTATACTGTACTGATGTTTTGTTGGCTTACTTCACTCTGTATAATCGGCTCCAGTTTCATCCACCTCATTAGAACTGATTCAAATGTGTTCTTTTTAATAGCTGAGTAATACTCCATTGTGTATATGTACCACAGCTTTCTTATCCATTCATCTGCTGATGGACATCTAGGTTGCTTCCATGTCCTGGCTATTATAAACAGTGCTGCGATGAACATTGGGGTACATGTATCTCTTTCAATTCTGGTTTCCTCAGTGTGTACGCCCAGCAGTGGGATTGCTGGGTCACAAGGCAGTTCTATTTGCAATTTTTAAAGGAATCTCCACACTGTTCTCCATAGTGGCTGTACTAGTTTGCATTCCCACCAACAGTGTAAGAGGGTTCCCTTTTCTCCATACCCTCTCCAACATTTATTGCTTGTAGACTTTTGGATCGCAGCCATTCTGACTGGTGTGAAGTAGTACCTCACTGTGGTTTTGATTTGCATTTCTCTGATAATGAGTGATGTTGAGCATCTTTTCATGTGTTTGTTAGCAATCTGTATGTCTTCTTTGGAGAAATGTCTATTTAGTTCTTTGGCCCATTTTTTGGCTCAGCTTTCTTTATAGTCCAACTCTCACACCATACATGACCACTGGAAAAACCATAGCCTTGACTATATGGACCTTTGTTGGCAAAGTAATGTCTCTGCTTTTTTTCTGGTACTTGGCCAACTATTAATATATGTCAGTGTGGCTCTGCTCTCAAATCTTGAAATCTGTTTGCTCCATTCTGAAAACATGTGAATGTTCAATTTAAGAAAAATGTAGAGGCGTCTTGCTTTACAGATTCTGTGAAAAAACCAAAACCAAACAATTTTTACCAAAGTTGGCTTATAATTTAGTTTTCCACATAAAGAAATGTTTCAGTATTATACATGATAAAAAAAATAGAGGTAGATGCAATATACACTTAGCACAGAGGGTGAGGAAACATGAGGCATGAAGCATCTGTTAGTCTATCAAATAAAGTGACAAATACAACATCTTAAAAAAAAGGTTTTGTGAGATGAGTGTGAAAACTTGGAAAATAAAAAGAGCCTAGAAATCACATCAAGTTCTGTATCTGCAGGTAATAGCACAGAGGACTTGTGAGACTTCCACCTATTTCATTGCATATTTTTGCCACACAATTGCTAACATGAATTATCAGTTATGCCCAAGTAACTGATATTTCCTATTACAGTTTTGTTTTAAAAATTCTAAAATTCTAAAATCTTATCCAACTCTTATGCCATCATTAATTTTCGGGATTTGTGTGACTGTTCTGTGGCTCAGTCCTATCAAACTCTGTGCAACCCCATGCACTGTAGCTCACCAGGCTTCTCTGTCCATGAAATTTTCTAGGCATGGAATTTTCCAGAATACTTGAGTGGGCTGCCATTTCCTTCTCCAGGGGATCTTCCCAACCCAGGGATTTGAACCCACGTCTCTCACGCCTCCTGAATTGGTAGGCAGGTTGTTTACTACTGCACCACCTGGGAAACCCCAGTTCTCAAGATAAAGCTTAAAGTTCATAGACAATGTCAACATGATTTAGATTTGCTTCATAAGTATTATTGATGCTGGAGGCTTTTCTTTTGGGTTAAACAAAGAAACAGATATTGAGATGCAGATTCTTTGGCCCTAAGAGAGAGGAGCTGATGCAGAAAGTCTCTTATGGGTTCTGAAATCTAGATTCTTAAGAATCTTACCAAGTGATTCTTGTAATCATGCAGGTGTGGGAACATCTGCACTAAACAGGCCACTTTTGATAGTAACTGGATTAGGAAAAAATATAGTAGTGTTTTGCAGCAGAGATATTTTATTTTAATGACTTTGTGTTTATTGGAATATGACTGGGGGTTATGGCCAACATAGACAGCATATTAAAAAAGCAGAGACATTACTTTAGCAATAAAGGCCTATCTAGTCAAAGCTATGGTTTTTCCAGTAGTCACGTATGTATGTGAGTATTGGACTATAAAGAAAACTGAGCACCAAAGAACTGATGCCTTTGAACTGTGGTGTTGGAGAAGACTCTCCTTGGACTGCAAGGAGATCCAACCAGTCAATCTTAAAGGAAATCAGTCCTGAATATTCATTGGAAGGACTAATGCTTAAGCTGGAACTCCAGTAATTTGGCTACCTGATGCAAGGATCCAGCTCATTGTAAAAGGCCCTGATACTGGGAAAGATTGAAGGCAGAAGGAGAAGGGGATGACAGAGGATGAGAGATTGGATGGCATCACGCGATGGACTTGAGTTTGAGTAGGCTCCAGGAGTTGATGGACAGAGAAGCCTGGCATGATGTAGTCCATGGGGTCGCAAAGAGTTGGACATAACTGAGTGACAACTGAACTGAAGAAGCACTCTGGTAGTGAGAAAAGAGCAGCTATTGCTCTTGAGCAAATGAAAGAAACTTTTAAATTTGGGTGATATAGGGATGTTTAGCTTTCAGATCTGATGTTTAGTGTTTACAGCTTTTGTGGTCATAAAAGCATTTTCATATTTTAACTATTGCTGTAAAAAATCACATTTCTTCTGGTCCAAAATTCCCTTATCCTTAACTCTTTCTTTTCAAACTAGTTTTATTAGAAAATAAACATAATAAAACTATTATATGAGTATTTTGATTTGAGTTATCTGAGAAACATGCTATAGCAGAAAAGGCTGTGTATGAGATTATTTAATATTCATACACCTATGAGATACCCATTTTTTTTCTCATTTCATAGATAAATGAACAGAGTCTCAAAGAGGCTAATTAACTTGACCAAAGTCACACAGCAAATAGGTGGTAAATTCAGCACAGATTTCAGGCTGCCTGGCTTCAATTCCAAGGAACTCTGTAATATGCTGCTCACTTGGAAGAGTGTACTTTGTTGTTTTTCTTTAAAATGGACACTCTTGTCTTCTATTCCCCATGAGAAAATCCACAAATGGTATTCTTTAAAATCAGTTTAGGCAGATGATTTGATGGTAGTTCTCTTTTAAATAGAAATTCTAAGAACAAACTCATAAAGTACCGCTATTATGTGTGTGTGAGTGCACACACACAAGTGTTCTGTGCTGCAGAGTGAATGAGGGATGGTTATGGTATGTATGAGCAGTATCTGTCTAAATGGGCAAATAATTTTCCATTCTGTCACCATGTACTCTTTCCCTCATGTTGTTTTCATATCCTTTACTGCAACTTTCCAAATGGAAAGTGCATGATGTCAGGCTAGTTGTAGAAGCATGCCTTTTCCATTTTAATAGCATATGTGGAACTCTGTAAGAAATCGATCTCAGCCTACAAAAATTTTCTCAGATTTGAGTCTTCTGCACTATTCCAATTAAAATGGATCTTTCTCTCTACCATGGGAGTTGCACTGTATAACTGATTACTAAGCACATCATGTAAACTGCTCTTAGAAACTGCAAACAGCCCATTATGGAGAATGCACCTTATTAACAAAGGTCATATTAGAATCTCACCCTGGTAAGTAATCTCTTCAAATGTACAGTACATCAATAGGCACATAGGCTAGGAAGCAGTGTTTTCCAATTAAATGAATCAGTTTGACCTTCTGAACTATAAATAAACTGCAGAAACAGCTCCTGATTAGGCTTAAGGAGTCTGACTTCCATGGCAAACAAATGCCTTAGAACTTAAGCATACTTAGAAAGTTAATCCTGTAAGGAGTCAATGAACAGATTTAAAGTTTCAGCATTAATGCCTTGGACCTGAGTTTCTTCAAATTTCTGCAGTGCAGGCAGAATGAGAATGAATCCTTCTGAATAGATAAGTCCTGAATTAGTTTTCACCCCCCTCTCAGGATAACTAATTGAACAGAAGAAAACCCATTTTCAAAACAGAATAAAAATATTTGCTTCCTTTACTTAACAAATAAACTATTTGCTTCCCTTAGTAATGGCTTGGTTGGGCTACTGCCCCTACATAAGTGCAATTAACTACACTCAGTGGAAATTTTAACCAGTATGTCAAAAAATAGATTTTTACCCTTGTTTATTTTTATTTCATATCTATCTTTAGAACTAGTTCAAAACCCATTCATTCCACTTAAATCTGAACTTAAAATGCAATCTAATTCTTTAATTTAAAAGCATTGTGCTTAGTAGCTATCTATATAGGGCTGACAATGCTGACCCATCTTCAAGGGACAGTACACTTGAGTCGTTTTTCTGTGTTAGTAGTGGATTTCCATAACCTTTGTAGGTTTCAGTTTTCTCTTCTGTAAAATGAAGGCCATGGACTAAATAAGATTTAAGCCTTAGAGGCTAAAATTTCTATTAATCTTTATACATATATAGCTAACAGAAGCTTAGACATTGTTTAACCAGTTCAGATAGAAATTATTAATTTTCAGTATTTACAGTATTCACTGTAATTTTTATCATAATGAATGAGAGAGATGATAAATACATAAGTATGTAAAATTCTGCAAATTCAAAGAAATAATGGTTATTATATTTTCCCATTAGGAAGATAAGAGATTTAATAATTAAGAATACAAGCTCACCTTATATAAATACTGCTTTGGCATTTTTATATGAAACATTCAGTTTCTGAGAATTGCTTTGAATAGCTTCGTGGGCTCTTTAAATTTGAATAAAAGTCCTAGCCTAGGGCTCTGACTGCCGATAGGCAACAATATGTTTTTTTCATACTATTTCCTCTGACAGAAACAGGAAGGAAACAACAAACTGAATGGTGCTCAGTCACTCAGTTGTGTCCGACTCTTTGTGACCACATGGGCTATAGCCCACCAGGCTGCTCTGTCCATGGAATTCTCTAGGCAAGAATATTAGAGTGGGTTGCCATTTCCTGCTTCGGGGGCTCTTCCCAATCCAGGGATGGAACCCGCATACCGCTGTCTTTTTATTCCTTGCCTGCATTAGCAGATGGGATCTTTACTACTAGCACCCACATGGGAAGCTCCAGATTTGAAATATCCCATATCACATCCCATTATTTACATGTATAATCTCTTTACCTACTGGATTTAACAATTCCAGCAATTCCAAGGCAGAGATAGAGGAGGGAAGAAACATTTCCTTGAACTAAGATTCAAGAGTATTTGTTTCAAATGTTGAGAAAGGGTAATGTGAAGTAGATCAATCATACAGTAGGTGGTATCAGGGACATACAGAATTGACCCAGCATCACATGAAGTTAGAGATTCAGTATTTTATTTGACATAGAACCGTCCCTTACTTGCGATAGTTTGATTTACTACTTTATAGTAGTGTGAAAGTGATACAGTTCAGTAGCAACCATACTAAGAATTTTGAAATTTTACCTTTTCTGGGAGCTAGAAATGTACAGTATGATATTCTCTCATGAAGTGGGCAGTGACAGCAAACTTCAACTCCCAATCAGCTATGGGATCAAGAGGGTAAACAACTGGCATGCTTAAAGAATTCTGTACTCATACAACCATTCTGTTCCAAATTATCAGTACTGTATTCCATAAATTAGATGAGGCATTCGGCACTTTATTATAGGATAGGCTTTGTGTTAGGTGATTTTGCCCAGTTATAGGCTAATGTAGAGCTAATGCAAGTGTTCCAAGCACGTTCTTGGTAGGCTATGCTCAACTATGATGTTCAGTAGGTTAGGTGTATTAAATGCATTTTTGACAATGATGTTTTCAACTTATGATGGGCTTATTGGGACATAACCCCATCCTAAGCCAAGGAAGCTCTCTAGTGTAATGGTTGGAAAATGAGCTCATCATCTAAATACACTAGGGTAAAACTGTAACTTTTGATAAGGTTTTTCCTTAATGTTTTGTACGTCTAAATGCATACCTATCATGACATGTGTTGATGCCTGAAGTGAAATTTTGAAGTGGGGAATGCTTCTTTATTTTGTCCTCTATCTGTGTAGCTTTTTGTGTCCTTAAGCACTCTTTCATCCTCTAAATATCACTACTCTTCAAACTCAAAGAAAGGCATCTGCCAGGTAGATTAATTGGAAAACTTTTGTGACTTAATATGTCATTCATAGCCCACCAGGCTCCTCTATCCATGGAATTCTCCAGGCGAGAATCTTAAGTTGGGTTGACATTCCCTTCTCCAGGGGATCTTCCCGACCCAGGGATTGAACCTAGGTCTCCTGCATTGTAGATAGATTCTTTAATTTAAGAATCTCCTTAATTTAATAAATTATTGAATATATTTAGAAGAGAGAGGATTAACTCAAGTAACTGATCTCTACTAATAAGGTGCAACCTGGATTTAGGAAGTATTTCTAATAAAAATGATCTTCCAGATGCTCTTCTTATTCTATAACACAGGCAGGGACCTGCTATTTCTTTCTTTTCTCAAGGTTGTGAGGAGATGCTGAGATAAGGTAAGCTCACCAGGATTCGCATTTTGTTCACTTCTATTCCTATTTTCCCCCAGCACTTAAACAGTTCCTGACATAGGGTAGGACCTTAATACATGTATAGTAATTTCTGAGTCTCTGTCTACTAAAATTACTGTCTCTTACTACCAAAATTCAGGCAAATGCTTTTGAAGAAGAAGTCATAGGTAAGTTTGCCCCATGTAACTAGTTATTTGGGGACAGAGTGAGGAAGTATCTATCTGCACTTTTAAGATTCAAAAGGAGCCTGAACTATGAGAGGCTTTCCTATCAGACGAAAGGCCAACAAACAGACTGCTCCTTTGAGTCAAACTCTGGCTTGTGTTTTGTGGTAGTTTCAGCTTTCTTGTGGGTATTTTTTCCTTTTCCTTAAGATATTAGAATTCTATGAAGTCAAGTTTTCAGGTATTGAGTAGAAAGCTCCCCAAAATAGGAGAGGAAATTATTCTAGCTAATTCTGCCTCTGAGGCAAATGTTTACTAAAGAAGAGCCGTTAATTAATCTTGGGACAATAAAACCCTTTTCCTGTCCTGTCTCCAGTTAATAATGCATGACTGAAAGTTATGTTCTAACTGTAAATCAGGGCAAATAAAAACATACCACAAACTTATTTCCCTCCCAAGTCCAATAGCTTGATATGTCTGTTGTTTTAATATTCCCACTTGGGGCTGTACATCTAATGTTATCTTCAAAAATGTGCTAACAAGCCTGAAAGTATTGGGGCTTTTTAATACATTTTTATTACAATGGAGGATTTTGAAAAATGAAATCTGATGCATCTTACTCAGAACATAATGTGAAAGCAAAATAAGAAATAAGAACTCAGCAGTAGAATTTAGGCCACATGGTAGAATTGTCTTAATTCATTATTTTGCATTAAATACTATATTTCTTTCATTTATGACATAACTTTTTATGCTGCTAGCATTTTTAAAATAAGAATGTTTTATTTTTTATCCAGAAGATTTTATATAATCAAACCTATATCTAGGAAGGGAGCTTGGATGATGCAGTAGTAATGTGTTAAGGCCACTGGCATACTTTTAAAAAGTAACAGACCATTAGGAATAATATTGAGATGAAAGTCTAGAATTTTAGAGAAGACATTTTGGGATTCTGGGGAGAATTGGATGAGTTGGAAATTAACTCATCATTCAGATACATAGTAGTCTGGTTCAAACAAAATGGGCTTCTTTACAAATATCAATAATGCTGATAATTATGAGTTACAAGTTCATAATTTCACCATAACAAGAAGTGTGAGGCCACATTGAATACTCTAGAACAGTTTAATTACTAAATGCCTTTGTAAATTGGATACATTTATTGAATTCCATCTGCACTTTTAAGATTCAAAAGGAGCCTGAACTATGAGAGGCTTTCCCGTCAGACCAAAGGCCAACAAACAGACTGCTCCTTTGAGTTAAACTCTGGCTTGTGTTCTGTGATAGTTTCAGCTTTCTCGTGGGTATTTTTTCCTTTTCCTTAAGATATTAGAATTTTATGAAGTCAAGTTTTCAGGTATTGAGTAGCAAGCTCCCCAAGTTTCTACGGAGTAAAATGCAAAGATTGAATTAAACCTGTGTTTTAAGGACCCATTAGGGATTCACTGACTGATACCTGGGAAGTTTGCAGAGAGAAAACTTATGTGGTATTAGGATCTGAATGGAATAGCCAACTGCCATAATCCGAATTAATATAGCTTGTTGGGTGGATCTCATGCCTCTAAAGAGGTATTTTTAGGAAGGAACAAAAGACTTATGAGAGATCTAGTGGATTTTTTCTTACCTTAGGAAACAGACATTCATCACAAGGCTACAGAAGGTGCACCTTAGTTAAAGTGAGGATAAATCCAATTGTTTATCCTAAGCCAAGTTGTCATCAGAGATGACAACAGAAAAGAAAGCACTATGGGCAACAACTGTGAGAGTTTCACTTGGTGAGGGGTCTTATGTGTATCCTGAGAGAGGAAACAATTAGCAGTTAACAGGTTTACACTGTGGCCCCTATAGTGTATAGATATATCAAGAGCTTCTGGGTAATCATTTGGGAAAAATATCTGGGCAATAATCTGGACAGAAAGCAGCAATAGATGCAAGCATTCAATCTGTGAAAAGTGAAGAGATAGGCAAACTCTAGTTGTGCTGATTTAAACAGCCACTTCTAATAACATCTCTGGCAGTCAACTGTTCATTATTTTGCAGTAACTTTCCCAAATATGGAAGTAAAGTGTTTTATTTTTGCTGAAATTTGCTCTTTAAATTGTATACTGCTTCTTGATAACAAAAGTTGATTTTATACTTATTTCCAGAGAAAGAAAAGCAGGTAACAGTGAGTGGGGTGCAGAATTTATGTATTAATGTATCATTCTCCTTTGATTTATGAAAGAGGAATGAGTTTGATAATTAAAAGAGCTTGTTGATCCAGCAGAATTTAAAATTAACTTTGTTTTTATGTGGCAATCTTATTTTTTTTGCTATTAAAAGAAAAAAGATTCTGCATTGTAAGTGGATTAGTTAAGCTGATATATAGTACTTTCCTTTATATCATCTGCCATATATTTGTAGAACAAAGATAATACAGCTGAATTCACAATATAAATGTACAAGTATCTTCATTATTACATGAACCACTCTGTAATAACTAATTATCACTTATTGTGATAGTTTATGTGTCAGCTTGACTGGATCATGTGATGTCAGATATATAGTTTCTTCTGGGTGTGTCTGTGTGGGTGTTTCCAGAAGAGGTTAAGCATTTGGATCAGTGGACCGAGTGGGGGCAAATGACCCAGGCTTCATCCAGTGGGTTGAGGGCCTGAAGAGAACAGGAAGATGGAGGAAAAGATGTCTTTCTCTCTCTGGCTCTCTCTTTCTTTCTCTCATTCTCTACCTGATTGCTGAGCTTGGGCATTCATTATATCCTGCTCTTGGCATTTCCTGTTTTCAGGCCTTTAGACTTGGACTGAAATCTACACCATTGGCTCTCCAGCTCTCAGGCCTACTAACTATGTCATTGACCTTCCTGGGTCTCCAGCTTGGATTCTGCGCATCATAGGACTCCTCAGTTTCCATCATTACATGAACCAATATGTTATAGTAAGTCTTTTTGTGTATATTCTTTGCTTCCATTTCTTTGGAGAACCCTGACTAATATACTTAAATCACAAAACAAACATTGCATAGATACAAATTATAAGTACTTATAAATTATCAGCTAATTGGCCAATTATCTTTGAGCAAATGTTGTACTGTCATGAAAATTTTGTCAGTGTAAAAATTATCTGCTGTTAAAATTTTATGGGTTTATCATGCTCATATTATTTTAAACTGTTACACATTTAAAAATAATTTCTAAGTTTTTTTCCTACTATTTTTCCCACATATCAGGATAAAAATGTAGGTTTTAGGAAACAAAATGGAAAGCCATCAGAGACATAAATAAAATAAAATATTTTGCAATATTTAGATACATTTTTAGAGAAAATAGACATAATGATATAAAAAGGAGAAGACTTCAGAGCTATCAGTCTTAGTATGCTGCTGCTGCTGCTAAGTCGCTTCAGTCGTGTCTGACTTTGGATGACCCCATAGAGAGCAGCCCACTAGGCTCCTCTGTCCCTGGGATTCTCCAGGCAAGAATACTGGGGTAGGTTGCCATTTCCTTCTCCAATGCATGAAAGTGAAAAGTGAAAGCAAAGTCGTTCAGTCGTGTCCGACTCTTAGAGACCCCATGGACTGCAGCCTACCAGGCTCCTCCATCCATGGGATTTTCCAGGCAAGAGTACTGGAGTAGGGTGCCATTGCTTTCTCTGAGTCTTAGTATAGTGTAGTACTAACATGTCATTGAAGAAGAAGCATATGAATTTAGCTTCTACCTCTATGTCAACCAGAATTGATAAATTTCAAGAAAAGCTGGGATAAAATGTATATGAAGATTCATTAAACAAGACATGTTTTCTGGAGATCTGTATACTTGATGATATAATTTGAATATTAAACAACAGAAAATTTGAAGATTGCCAAATGACAGAACAGAGCTCAGAAGCATTGAGTTCTTCCAAACTGCTAAAATTATACAAGATACTTATTACTTCATTAAAAACCAAAGGATTCTGTATATTTTTTTCTATCTTGCAAATTAGGTAGGGGTGTAAAATGTTCAACTGAAGAATGAGAAGGGGCACAATATAGACAACATTTATCAAATACTTTTGACAAAAAATGAAAGAGTGAATAGAGTTGTGTTCAAAATTGAAATTTGATAAACTATTGAAGCTTTCTAAGCAGAGATTAAAAATGAACATAAGAAAATATTGGCAAGATTTTGTTGAGTGAATTATATTAGATTTTGCCAAGGCAATAGCTAGTGCTCAGAGGATAATCCAAGAAACTCTATGATCTATCATGGGATATTTTGCTACTGCAGAAAGTATATTTAAATGAATGTTTTGAGGTTTTTCATTTTGTTTTGTTTGATTTTTTAATTTAGCAAAAGACATAGTTAGAGAATAATCATATATATTTTTGGAAGAGTTCTTAAAGAAAAAAATGAACAACCTAAATCTAGACATAAAAAATTGAGGTATAAGAGATACAATAACACTGCCCATATACTTGGAAAGAGGACGTATAGGAGACACACAAAATATTTAAATATATTTTACACTTCTTGCTCTGTGTATTGTCTAAATTTGGTAAGGTAAAAATCTATATTGATTCTGACACATCTAAAATACTTTTTAGGGGGAACATATATTAAAGTATCCTAAAATATATATTTGTCTGCATAAGTTTGCAGCCATTGTCAAAACAGCAATGAGAAAGTTGACTTGATGCCTTTGTGCCACAGAATACTCATTAGAGGATACTCTTCCAATGGTCTTTTAGAAATTGTTGCTGTATTTATAAAGATCTAGATTCTGTAGAAGGAAATGGCAACCCACTCCAGTGTTCTTGCTTGGAGAATCCCAGGGACGGGGAGCCTGGTAGGCTGCAGTCTATGGGGTCACACAGAGTTGGACACAACTGAAGCGACTTAGCAGCAGCAGCAGCAGATTCTGTAAAGAAAAGCAGAACTATTTTAAAAATTTGCTTTAAATATTTGATTAGTTTGCACTAACAATATTTTAAGTGAAATTAATTTTATAGACAAATGATGCATGAACAAAAATCAGTGTATGAGTTTCTGAAGTTACTGAAGAGATTATGAAATTCCTTGAAGAAAACAAATTGTTGATATTTATGAAAATATTAATAATGCCAAATAAGTTATTCACTACCATTACTGACACCATTTTCTCCAATTCCAAACACTATAGTAAAAGTATAAAGAAGACTCATTTTGTGTGTCAGCCTCACAATCAGCACATCTGTGATATAATCTGAAAATCAGTTTTTCATGTCAAATGCAATTTCTCCCTATGGAAGACTTACTCTGTTGAAAGAATTAGATTTTGTATGTTTAAAGTAGCACTATATATTTACCAATAAAATTGACTGATGACCATAGTAAGAAATGTGCTATTGATGAGACCTCTATTATTAAAGAACTAAAATCCTTAAACTTTATAATTTTCTTTATAATCTTGTTATATTTATGGATACAAGTTTGCTGGACATCTTTTTTTTTTTTTTTTTTTGGACATCTTTTAAAATACTTTTAAAGCCCTTGGTCTATAAAAATTTTGTCAACAAAGGAAGAAGTTCCTCATTAAAGATATTCAAAATGACTTGATCCACACTGTCCCAGGAATCAAGTTTATTTTTTAATATAAAAAACAAATATTGGAGCAAGTATGCATGGAAACTGTAATAAAAATTTTCATTTCCATGAAATCAAGGTGGATAACTCTTTAACAACAAATTATTTTATCCCAGTGACCTTAACTTTTAAATAATTTTAATTAAAAATTCAAATATATATTATTATTTTCAGATTTTGATTTGTAGAAGTTGTGCTGAATGACTTTATGTTTTCTTATCACTGTTATTACTAAAAATGAAAAAATTCCTTTCACTTCTTTCAACTTGAGGATGGTGTGGTTCTTTTCTAATTTGACTAAAGACAGTGTGTTCCAAATACTCCCTTTTACATTTCAAAAGCCTGTCTCAGGGAGTCAAATCATAGGATTTTATTTTAAGTCTTATTAGGATTTAAGATATGGTGAAAGTAAAGTTTCCACCAGAAAAAGAGGTGAAGGAGAAAGTGCTGTGATTTGTATATGGGGCCAGATAAAGAGTGACTGTGATGGGAATTTTGCCCAAGAGCACCATGGAAATGAACAGAGCAGTTTTCTTGAAGAAGCAGGAAAATCTACATGGATAAGATATTTAGTTTTTTTGAGGTTACTGTGTATTGCCCAAACAACAACACCCACAAACCACTGTTTTAAAATGGAGTTAGACTAAAATGGCTTTAATGCCAAGTTGAAGGTCTCATCACATTGCTACCATTTTACCACTGTTGAGTGAGAATGGTGAATCTATAGTACAGATTGGATCTATTTCCAGTAAAAAACACAAATTACATATTTTAGCCATCTAAATCGTAGAGCGTAACTTTAAATTCATGCTATGTTAGCACTTATTTAACACCTATTATGCTTTAAAGATGCTCTGTCTTTTACATCTGCTCAATTATTGCTCATAAAAACTTATGAAGTAGATTTAAAGCGATTAAGCACATGCCCAAATTATAGAGAATTATTTGTTCCACCAAAAATTTATGCTCATTAAATTTTATACTGCTTCTTGATAACAAAAGTTGATTTTATAGTTATTTCCAGAGAAAGAAAAGCAGGGCGGTGAGGTGTGGTAAAAGGAGAAGTAAGCCCAGGCAGAGGGAGAAACAAGGGGAGGAAGAGAGGGAGGGAGAGAGGAAGGCAAGAGGGAAAGAAGGAATGCAGCCCGCTTCTCGGGTTTAGAGGTATAAGTCTACCTGAGAAAGATATGAAAAGATTATAACTGCTCAAATTGTTGTCCTCTCACTCAAGGCAAATGTCTAGAAAGGAATTAAAAGGAGAAAACACCTTCAAAGGATGAAGAGATCGTAAAGGAATGACTGGATTCTAAAAGTAAGTTTTTATATTTCTTTAATTCTAGGATTAGATTCTATTCTATGAAAGAACTTGTAGAAGGAATATGAGAGAGTAGCTTTTAAGAATTTTGAAGACTTGGAATTCTCTGGCAGTTCAGTGGTTAGAATGCAGTGCTTTCATAGCCAGGGCCCAAGTTGATCCCTGGTCCCTGGCAGGGGAACTAAGATCCCACAAGCTTCATGTACAGCAAAAAAAAAAAAAAAGAATTATAAAGAGTAAGATAAATGCTAGAAGAGGTTATTAGAAACTGTAATTTGAATTTTCACCATAGGAATATGGGTCTAGAGAAAATAGCATTATCAGATATATAGAGGATTGATGGTATACTAATAGTCATGATGAATAGCTTGATACTAAACTGGAGGGCCAATTTTAATGCAGAAAAAATGAGTTTGCTTCTCAACAAGCAGTGGCCTACATTTTATAGCAGGGGCCTATATGGAGAGAGATGGGACATGTTCAAAGTTGCAAATGACACAAAATTGTGAGGGACAGTAAAATATTGCATGGTTAAGAAAACTAAAGGCAAATTGATACCAATGTGTTGCTGTGATAAATTAAATATAAAAAGATAGAATATAGACCATTCTGAAGTTTTTTTTAAAAGAAAACACAGAACTTTACAAGTAGAAAATGAGGGAATATGAGACCTAGACCTGTGAGCTTTCAGATGACCCAAAGCTCAATAGGAATTGTTATTGTCATGTTGCTGTTGGTTAACCTACCTAGAGCTTGGATTTTATTAAAAAGAGGCACATTGTCTCAAAAAAGGAAGTACCATGGCTAGTTCTGCACATGATTCTTTCAAAGAGACACAGGAAAACAAACAAAGTGTCAATTTGAAGAAAATGACCAGTCCAGAGACAGAGAGCTTTGCAGGCCCTTAAGGAGTCAGCAATACATGAACCGTGAAATTCCAGATGTTCAAGCTGGTTTTAGAAAAGGCAGAAGAACCAGAGATCAAATTGCCAACATCCACTGGATCATCGAAAAAGCAAGAGAGTTCCAGAAAAATATCTATTTCTGCTTTATTGACTATGGCAAAGCCTTTGACTGTGTGGATCACAATAAACTGTAGAAAATTCTGAAAGAGATGGGAATACCAGACCACCTGACCTGCCTCTTGAGAAATCTATATGCAGGGTCAGGAAGCAAGAGTTAGAACTGGACATGGAACAACAGACTGGTTCCAAATAGGAAAAGGAGTACGTCAAGGCTGTATATTGTCACACTTCTTATTTAACTTATATGCAGAATACATCATGAGAAACACTGGGCTGGAGGAAGCACAAGCTGGAATCAAGATTGCCGGGAGAAATATCAATAATCTCAGATATGCAGATGACACCACCCTTATGGCAGAAAGTGAAGCAGAACTAAAAAGCCTCTTAATGAAAGTGAAAGAGGAGAGTAAAAAAGCTGGCTTAAAGCTCAACATTCAGAAAATGAAGATCATGGCATCTGGTCCCATCACTTCATGGGAAATAGATGGGGAAACAGTGGAAACAGTGTCAGACTTTATCTTTTTGGGCTCCAAAATCACTGCAGATGGTGACTGCAGCCATGAAATTAAAAGATGCTTACTCCTTGGAAGAAAAGTTATGACCAACCTAGATAGCATATTGAAAAGCAGAGACATTACTTTGCTAACAAAGGTCCATCTTGTCAAGGCTATGGTTTTTCCAGTGGTCATGTATGGATGTGAGAGTTGGACTGTGAAGAAAGCTGAGTGCCAAAGAACTGATGCTTTTGAATTGTGGTGTTGGAGAAGACTCTTGAGAGTTCCTTGGACTGCAAGGAGATCCAACAAGTCCATTCTAAAGGAGATCAGTTCTAGGTGTACATTGGAAGGAATGATGCTAAAGTTGAAGCTCCAGTCCTTTGGCCACCTCATGTGAAGAGCTGACATTTGGAAAAGACTCTGATGCTGGGAGGGATTGGGGGAAGGAGGAGAAGGGGACGACCGAGGATGAGATGGCTGGATAGCATCACCAACTCGATGGACATGAGGTTGGGTGAACTCTGGGAGTTGGTTTTGGATAGGGAGGCCTGGCGTGCTGCCATTCATGGAGTCTCAAAGAGTTGGACACAACTGAGTGACTGAACTGAACTGAATTGAAGGTGTCAGGCTTCTTTCAGACTACTGTCTATATTAAAAGCTCTGTGCTGAAAAGTCAACCCATCCTACTCAGTAGGAGCTCTGGTCCCGTGAAAATAGTGTTAATAGATAGATAATTTAAGACAGTATTTCTCATGGTCGCAATTGCCTGAATGAGCTGTTTTAGGAGTTAGTAGGTTTCCTTTCATTAGAGGTCTTCAAATAGAAGCTTAATGACCAGCTGGGAGAATGTATATAACATTATTCATTGTTTTGCCACCTGTTCCTGAAACAATGTGTGGCACACATTAGCCATAAACAAATACTTATGGAATGATTGAATAGAAAGAAATTACTTATGACAAACATCTGTGGAGCTCTCATTATTGGTCAGTGACAACTAATTTTCCAAAACTATATAGGAAGGAGCAGTTAGTTTTTCATTTGGCAGCTCAGAGAAATGAAAGCTGGAAGGGGAAAGACACTTGCCCAAGTCACCCAAAAATGAGTGGAGGAGGCAGGATTTTGATTATGGTATATCAGTCTCTTGAGCCTGTTTCAAGTTTCAAGTGATTGACCTAGATAATTTATAAGGTTCTTTCATCACATACTTCCTGATATATGTTGTTATTAGTTAAATAAGAAGGCCATTAGATGACCCTAAAGCTAAACCAAAAGCTAAACCTGTAAATGCCTCACAGTTAAGAGATCAAAGCTTAAGGACAACCAATCACAACCAGTTAAACTTTTCCAAATAAAGCAAAAGCTTAAGAGATAGCCAATCAAATAATTTCCTTGTTTTACTTCTTCCTTTATTCTGTAAAATTGTCCCTCCTATTTTTGATCAGTGGAGTACTGCTCTAAGTTTGGTACTACCTGCTTGGAATTGATTCTTGCTCAACAAAAATGTCTTAAAAATTTTAATATAACTTAGTTTATCTTTTAACAATGCCAGTAGTAAGGACTTGAATTTATCAACTTTTACTTCATTAGAACCAATTTATTGACAAAATTTCTTACTGGTAAAATGGGTGGGTAGTGATTGGACTCTGAGACAATCACATATATATATTATGGACATTATACTTAATTAGCAGGAAAAAGCACAGAAAGACAGCCAGACAGATTATGCAGTGTATAAGTTTTGAGTAACTAGAGGCCAGGATGACTCTGCGGCTTTATTGTATCTTGGATGCCCAGAAGTGTGTAGTGATAGTGGAAAGCAGAGCCAATGACAGAGTACACTACTTTGCAATCTTATCAAGTTCAAATTGTTAGTTACACTTTGAGGCATAATACAGAGTATGAGTTCTTCGAGGACAGGTTTAATACCTTACTAATATTTACACCCTCTGAGCCTTGCATGGTGACTTTCAAAAGTATTGTACAAAGAATATGATCAGGACAGGATAAATATATGGTAATTGTTAATACAGTTGTTCTTAGGGCAGCCAGAATTGTGCTAGCTTAATTTGTAACTCTTACTAGTAACAAGCCCTTGTTTATTATGGTAATCCTAAAATTTACTAGTTCCCTTATCTTTAAGATTTATCTCAAATTTTATTTTGAAAAGTATTGCTTGACTTACGTGTTTAACTACCTTGTTTGCTTGTTTTAAAAATTATTTATCATTCTGTGTACCAGTTTCATAATATTTTTGTGACAGATTGTAATGACCTCTTTATCTGCATGCTCCTACTTCCCCCGCTCCTGACTTTGATCCAAACTCCTTGAGAGTGTGGTAACCATGCTACTCATCTATGGTTATCTTCAAAGTGCTTTTAATTAATGCTGCCAAAGCAAAAATTGCACCCAGATAGGCAAGGAAGACTTTATTTGAAGTGACTGCAATAGAGGAGAGGGCCAAAACTCAGTCTGAGGTCAACTCAGGTGGAAGAGTTTTTAAGATTGGAAAACTGGGTGGAAATATTGTAGGTAAACTTTTTTTCTGTCTTCATGACAGAGGGTAGTTTTACAGCTTGGAATATGTTAGGCTTCTACCTTCCCAAAGAAACTGAGAAATAGAGATTCTATGTTGCTTGATGATTACATGTCAAAAGGATGGCTTATAGATCCTTGAGAAAGGTATTCTTGGGCTGTAAAATTAGAGAGAGTTTTTAAGCAAATTACAAATCAAAGGGTTAGAGAAATCCAAAGTTGAAAGTTTTCAAAAGTAAATTTTCTAAGTAAAGGGAATTCAATGGTGTAGAGTCAATAAGACACTTGTGTTGAGGCTAGTTGAGGAGAACATTGAAGCCATCTAGGTCAGTGCTCAGTAAATTGTTGAATGAATGAGCAAATGAACAAATAAAGTTTATTCTTTAGTATCCTAATTTTAAATGTGTAATCTTACTGAAAAAGTAACATTAAAAGTAACTAAAGTAAATTAAAATAATATTTAAAAGCCTTCTTTTGTCTCTATTTGCTCATTTGATACTTTCCAAGTTCCATAGCCCCCTGAATATATTACATGTTTAATATGCATAAGGTTTTAGGAAATTTTTAGAACTCCACAAATTTTTCAACTAGAAGCATCTTTTTAAATAATTTCTTACAGTGGAGCACACAATGATGGATTAAATGGCTTTTTTTAAAAAGAAAAATTTTTTGAGAAACTATTGTATTTTTAACACTTTTGTTCATTCTCAAATCAAAAACATTACATCAGACTCTGAAACATTATATATAAACTTCTCTGTGGTAGCTGTGGCTATAAAATAGGAATAATAATGCTCTCTCTTCTTATCTTGATGGGTTGTTTATGAGGAGTAAATAAGAATGTGAAAGCACTTTAGAGAGACTTAGAACTGTAAAAATAACTATAGGAATGCAAGGATAAAATGAATAATGAACATATAAAGTCAATTATGAATATATTTTCATATTTTAAATAATAATTTCTAAAGATGTAATATGGTGTGAAAACTCTGGCTATTTCCTAGGCTATGGAAAATAATATTTGATAACCATTACCTTAAAGTTATTGGTGAGTCCACATTAGTGACATGTTTAAATATTGAATTTTTAACAATAAGTACATTTAAAAATGTTTCAAATATACTGATTAATAATATAATTAATTTCAAACACTATAATTTCTAGAAGAATAATTACCAGCAAGATAGTGTGACATGCTTATTAAGATTACAGACTTTTAAATTTGGATTCTAGTAGTCTATTTTCAAATCTCAGGCTTCCTATATCCCAGGTCTATAATCTTGAACAAATTATAGGAACTTTCTAAGCCTCTGGTTTGTCATTTGTGAAACAGGAAATATATCAATCTTCTACATGAGGATCAAATGGGATGGAATATGTAAAGCATTGAGTACTCATAGGAAGATCTCAAAACTTGCATAAAATGGACATAAATATACACATACATAATTAGACATAACATACATTTATACAGTCCTAACCTATACAGATTGCAGATGAAACCACCCTTATGGCAGAAAGTGAAGAGGAACTAAAAAGCCTCTTCATGAAAGTGAAAGAGGAGAGTGAAAAAGTTGGCTTAAAGCTCAATATTCAGAAAACAAAGATCATGGCATCTGGTCCCGTCACTTCATGGGAAATAGATGGGGAAACAGTGGAAACAGTGTCAGACTTTATTTTGGGGGGTTCCAAAATCACTGCAGATGGTGACTGCAGCCATGAAATTAAAAGATGCTTACTCCTTGGAAGAAAAGTTATGACCATCCTAGATAGTATATTCAAAAGCAGAGACATTACTTTGCCAACTAAGGTCCGTCTAGTCAAGGCTATCGTTTTTCCTGTGGTCATGTATGGATGTGAGAGTTGGAATGTGAAGAAGGCTGAGCGCCGAAGAATTGCTGCTTTTGAACTGTGGTGTTGGAGAAGACTCTTGAGAGTCCCTTGGACTGTGGGGAGATCCAACCAGTCCATTCTGAAGGAGATCAACCCTGGGATTTCTTTGAAAGGAATGATGCTAAAGCTGAAGGTCCAGTCCTTTGGCCACCTCATGCAAAGAGTTGACTTATTGGAAAAGACTTTGATGCTGGGAGGGATTGGGGGCAGGAGGAGAAGGGGATGACCGAGAATGAGATGGCTGGATGGCATCACTGACTCGGTGGACGTGAGTCTGAGTGAACTCCAGGAGTTGGTGATGGGGTTGCAAAGAGTCGGACACGACTGAGCGACTGAACTGAACTGAACCTATACAGATTCTTTTGATTATATGTCATTGAAAGTTCCAGTAGTCTTGAAATAGTGCATTTTAAAAAATTTAAATGCCAATATTTATAATCTTTATCACATAACTGTTTTACTTATAAGTGTTTTTTGTTTCTGTGGCTGTTTTGCTAGTGCAGAAATTTTAGCAAGTTTCATGTACTCTAACATTAATTTTAAATTACTCTTGATATAATGGCATTTTACCAAACCATATTTGGAAAATGTATCAGAGGTACTATAGCACAGAAGTAATAATGCCTGGTTAGAGTTTTTGAGACATGGGTTTTTCATTTACCATCTGTCTTTGAGGAAGTCACTCATTTTCTAGAATCCCAGTCTGGAGATCTGCAACCACTTAGATAATTAAAACCACCTGAAAGGATTATTGTAAAAATCAAACAAGTTGATACGTTTAAAAACATTTTATAAAAGTTAAGAATTTGTTTAAGTCATCCCTCAGAAAAGGGATGAACCCTCATCAAAATTTGGTTTAGATGTCAAGACTGATATTACTATGTACACACCAAGAGAGTATAAAAAAGATTTATGATTCACTTAAAGAGATTTTCTGGGCTGAGCAAAACAGACTCCCAAAGTGGTTAAAAAATGGCTTGAGAAAGCAGGAAAGGGAAATGGGAGGGAGTCTAGTTTGAAGTTTTAATGGCAGTTATGGAATGGAGCCAGAGTGAGGGCCCATGGTGCCAAATGTGGGAGTGCCTGGGATTATTTTCTATCAGCTTAACCACACATGTGGCAGAGAGGTTGGGCTTAAAAATCTATCGGCAACCAAACATCAAGAGTAGAGCCCAACTATTGCCTTCTTTGAACTATGTGTTTAGCCAGTGCAAATTACAGACTTTGGTATTAAGCTGTCAATGCCACTACTGTGGTGCTAGTTGTTGCCCAACAGCCACTTCCTTTCTTCCTCTTTATTGATAGAACTGATCTGCCTCAATAGAGGCTGAAAATTAAACCTGTCCAATGGGGCCTGAGAGAGCAATTAGGGATGATTTTGCTAATAAAAGATTTATAGGAGTCAAAATGCCTCATTTCTTTATCATCAGGATATTTTGTGATTCAAATTCATAATTGAATACATTAATAAAATTTAGATTTATTCAAGAACATTTTAGTGTGAATCCAGAAAATCCAGAGTGTTCCAAAAAGTCTTATCTGAGCAACTTGAAATAAAGTAGATGAAGGCAAATATGATGTTTCTTCTTGGTATCAACTCATGTTCATAACAGTGGCTACCTCCTGGTAATCAAACAGTCTGATTGTTAGTAGTAAAGTACTTTGATTGACAAAAGCACAGTAAAGTTTTAGTCAATAAATATACTTTGTAGACTAGATACAAAAATTCAAATTATGGAATCTGTGTGTGAAGCATTCTTTGCTGTCTTCAGTTTAGATAGATTGATTGAAAGTATTATTTCTTTCCTTGAGAATTAGTACTTTGAAAGGGGATTGTAGTAGCAGAATATAATGGCTCTGTAAAGATGTCAAACCAGAAGTCCAGAACCTGTGACCATGTTACATTACATGGTAAGTGGATTTTGCAATCAGTGACGGAAAGAGTTTTAGGTGGGAAATCCTGCATACTTTAAACATTATTGCAGACTCTGTAGTCTAATTTCATCCTCATAATCCTAACCTTGAAGCAATGGACAGACATAGCTATATTTAACTGACTTAAATATAGGCTATGTTTGAATGTACAGGCTTCCCTTGTGGCTCAACTGGTAAAGAATCTGCCTGCAATGTGGGAGACCTGGGTTTGATCCCTGGGTTGGGAAGATCCCCTGGAGAAGGGAAAGGCTATGCACTCCAGTATTCTGGCCTGGAGAATTCCATGGACTGTATATATATATAGTCCACGGGGTTGCAAAGAGTGGATGTGACTGAGCTACTTTCATTTTCACTTTCAACTGACTTAAATGGGTCTGTCCCTCTGCTAGTCTTATTGAGATAGAATCATGGAGATTAACTTTTGATTATCAACAGTTTTCCAACCAAATGTGGTTTATAATCTCTATCCCCTACTATAGAAGGTATTAATGATGGAGCATCCCATTTACCCATCTTCTCCAGGAGCTCTGAAATTATGTATGTAAATAAAACAGCATGTATTCTCATGTTATTATTGAAATGTGTTGAGAAAAATATTATTTCCCCCTCAATTAAAGTACAGGAAATTAAAGAATTATAGATCCTTCTTTTTTCTTAAATCCTAACATCAGCTTTTATTTATTTTTAAATGTTAATTATTGGAAATATGGGCTTCCCTGATGGCTCAGTGGTAAAGAATCTTCCTGCCAATGCATGAGACATGCGTTTGATCCCTGGGTCTGTAAGATCCCCTGGAGAAGGAAATGACAACCCACCTTCACTCGTCTTGCCTGGGAAGTCCCATGGACAGAAGAGCCTAATGGGCTACAGTCCCAGGGGATCGCAAAAGGGTTGGACACGACTTAGCAACTAAACAACAACAACAGCAACATTGGAAATATGCAAGCTATGAATAAAAGTTTCAACTAAGTTATTTTTTAGTATAAAATTTCCAAATATTCTTTCTACCATAGAACCTCTTTTTTTTTATCCTTCCATCTTCTCTGTTATTCCTGTTTCTATGCGACATCTGAGGGAGAAATGTTGAAAGCTAAAATGCTATTTTGCTGACTGATGGTTGTAGCTTCTACTGGGTGTCTTTTGACAATGCAATTATATAATGATAATAACAATGATAATGCATCATTATATTATATTTCTGATTTTCCATCCAATCATCTTGTTAAAGGGTTCTCAATCCAGAGACTCTAAGGAAACAAAAGTCAAGAAATCTGTTCTGTCTCTTCTGTTTCCTAATTCTCCATTTCTTATGTTACATGGCAACATTTTTGTGTTAAATGTTTGGAAAATTGTATACTCATTTTCATACGAATAAATAGGAAATGAAACTGGCTCAGTTTATCCTGAAGAACGGTCCCTGTCTTAGAGCTCCTTTCTGAGTATATATTGATCATTTTTAGTTATATAGGCAACCATGCATAGCTGAAACATTATCAAATTAAACTTGTTTCTTAGATATACAGTTTTTGCTGGTAAATTGCAATTCTGAAACTGAATCTGTAGGTTACAGTATCTGTATTAAAATACCATAAAACCTAACATCTTGTTTCATCATTTGAGTTACTTGTGCCTTGTCTTATAACCCATATCATTAACAATGAGGTAAAGAAATCAACATCTGCTTTTCCCTACGAAAAACATAAATCTCATGTGCTTAGTTATCCCAGATGTAATCTGAGAGAATTTATGCCAAAATGACAATCTTGGAAAGTCCAGGTTATGTCAAAAAATATTTATAAAGGAAAATATTCCAATAATTTACTCAAGTGATAAATCTGCATTCCTTGTGAAATTTAAACTCCTATCACTGTTAATTGCCATGACTCCTATGTATGAATCAGTGTCAGCACTATATTAGTATCTTTTAAATTTATAAGATGCTATATACTTTTAGAAGTCACATTTCCTAGTCCTTATCTCCTAAGAAGACTTACATATTTTGACTCCATTACATAACATAAGAAACCATTTTTGATATATCTGAATAACATACATCAATGTGAGTGGTGAGGTGTGATTCCAGGCAGCTTATCTAAAAATAATATTTATAGCATATCTAAACTGTGCAGTTGGCTTGAGATTAGCATATTGATACATAACATCTCTTTTAAGAGGCCAGTAAAATATGGGTAAACAGAGATCTTCCATTACTACTGAAGAACATTATTATATTCCTGGAAGTAAAAACTGATTCACAGACACAGGATGTGTAATTTGTAAAAGAGTGTTATAATCCTAATCCAGTAAATCAACCCAGTTAAATTCTTCTGTAGCACTTATTCATTTTTGCCACATAGCAGAGTTTGCCAGTTTATATTATCTTCTCTTCTACTGCTGCTGCTGCTGCTAAGTCGCTTCAGTCGTGTTCAACTCTGTGCGACACCATAGACGGCAGCCCACTAGGCTCCTCCGTCTCTGGGATTCTCCAGGCAAGAACACTGGAGTGGGTTGCCATTTCCTTCTCCAATGCATGAAAGTGAAAAGAGAAAGTGAAGTCGCTCAGTCATGCCCGACTCTTAGCGACCCCATGGACTGCAGCCTACCAGGCTCCTCCGCCCATGGGATTTTCTAGGCAAGAGTACTGGAGTGGGGTGCCATTGCCTTCTCCTAGACTACCACTAATTACAGGGTATGTTTGTATTTATTCAAAGCAAAGAACAGATATACAGTGTATGACTGTGTAATAAAATTGCATAATGTAGGGGAGAACAGAGAAAGATTGGTGAAATTTGGAAAAAATTGACCAAAGTCAATTTATGGTACTTTCCATTGATGCTTTATGTGCAAAAGACCATAGAAAGAAATCAGAGCTTATTACATGTAGCACCAAGCACCTCATTTATTAGTAAGTCTCCTCTCTGGCAATGTTATATATTGATATATAGACTCCAGATACATTGGATATATACTTTTCTATCAAGCATCTCTTTAGGAAAATGTCCACACTTTGTTCTTAGTCTATGTGTGTAATGTGGGATTGATCTCATCTCATAGGAAAATATCCCATGCAAGGTCTGTGCAGTCACAGCAGATCAGAGATGGGTTCAGGAGTACATGACTCAAGCAACATTGCTAAGATTCCCATGTAGAGGATTTTGTTAGAAATTTTGTAAAATAATAACCCTTTATTTCCTGGAATTATGGATATTACCTCTCCCCAAATTTGATCCTAGAGTTCCCAGAGACCATCTTTGCCATCTCATAGAAATAATTTGCCCATAAGTAAGCCAACATGGGGAAAATAGAATGATGGGAAGAGATGCTCAGGTGACTTGTTTAGATTTCCCATTGAGTTCAGCAACCCCTCTAGCCAGTAGTATCCTAAACTTTAGATTTAATAACATTTGCAAACATAGGAAACAGGACCAGTGGTAGAAATAGGAAAGGGGCTTGTAGTTTACAAGCAACAGGCCCTAAAATGTGGGATGTGCTGAACAGAGATAGATTGAATGACAATGGAGATTGTCCTCCCAAAGATGCAGTGTTAGCGTATTTTATATACATAGTTGGAGTCGTTATCAAACTGCTACCTGTTTTAGATAAAATGTCTTTCAAGGTCTGTATTTTAAGTCCCTAAAATTGCCATACTGTGAATGGCTTCCTGTAAATGTGTCTTGGTGAAATAGACATCACTCACAGGTATTAGTCTTAGAGCTAGAGGCAATAGTTAGATAAAACCTTGGGTTACTTACCTCTGTATATGTAGTGTTTTTACTTTTAATTGAAGTTGCAATAGTAGAGTTATTGAAGCTAGAACTTTTAAATGTGTGAGAAGAGAAGTTTGCATGTATCATAGTCAAGGTTTGAAATGTAGTGGGCACAGTGACCACAATAACTGTGTATAGCCATGATTCCTCCATTTTTAAACTATGTAGCTCAAGGGAGACTGACTCCCCCTGTGAGTTCAGGGAAAAGCAGGAGGAACAGAGCTGACTATCAGAGTAACATGGAGGTTAGTTCAAGGATAGCTATACAACCAAACCAGGCCAAGATGTTCCCACCTCAAAAGTTTTGCAGCATAAAAGCACTCTTTTTTAAGTGCTGTTAGTTAAGCTGGTGGTGACTACTTTTACAAATGTGGAGAAAGTCTATTTGAATGCGAAAGAAAAACAAGCAATCAGAACTGAGAAGTGGAGAAAAATGATGGGTGAAAGAGAGAGAGAGAAGAGAAGAAAATAAAAGAAAGGAAGGAAATAAGGGAGAAATGAAGAGAAGGAGGAAGGGAGGAAAGACAGGAAGCCTGGCAGTATTTTTGCAATCTTTATTTAAGCTCAGAGTATTTCTGATATTCTCTATAGTGTGAGTCAATAAACTCTCTTTGACCTAATCAAATTTGAGTTAAAAATAAAATTGAATTGTATTTCTGTGTTTGCAACTAAGAGAATTGTTACAGAGATCACATTTTAAGAGATACATTTCCAAATAGATAAAAGAAATATCCAAACACTCAACTTTAGAAGCTCATGTGAAAAAAACTTTAGATCTTAATCCACAGTCAGTATGATACTATAATTTTCTAAGCAATTCCAGTGAATTCTTTTTTTTTTTTTTTTGAGTTTTAAGCTTTAAGTAGATAAAATCCAGGTAATTTGTTATAGAGAAAATGCTATAGACAGGCATCTTGAAGATAGTAAGTTATAACTGACCACATGATATTAAAAAGATACAAAAGCTGTGAAAATTTTATATAAATATTAGAAAAATCTATAGTTAAATGAGGGCAGCTAAAATATGAGTAAGGTCCTTACTATGACTTTTTGAGAGAAATAATCTCTTAATTTTCTTGTTATGTCATTTAATTCTCATAACCCTTCTGTGAGGTAGGTATGATTATGTTCCTTCTTCTCCAAATTGGAAGCTGACTCTCACAGAGATGGCCTTAACCAGAATATACTGCTGGTGAATTAGTGAGGGTAATACAGGTGAAGCTCTATAAGATATCCTGGAGAAGGGAATGGCAACCCACTCCAGTATTCTTGTCCGGAGAATTCCATGGACAGAGGAGCCTGACGTGACCCCAGTCCGTGAGGTCACAAAGAGTCGGACACGACTGAGCGACTAACATACTAGTAACAAATAACATTTCAACATTTCTGAGACCTAACCCTGTAAGTCCTTGCAGGACATCTGGTCCTGTCCGAAAGGTCCATAAGGCATTTCGTTTATACTTGCTCCTTTCCAAAACCATTGGTGTGGACCAGGTATGCTTATAGGTATTTTGGATAGGACCACATTTTAAGGATCTTTTGGCATGAACCAAATATCCTATAGATGTTTTGGACAAGACCAAATGTCCACTAGCTCTGTAATTGTGTTTCTTGCTTAACAGTTTTGAGTAGATAGTAAGGTCTGCAGGTTAGCTCTCCTCCTTCTTGTTATTTATTTACATCCTGATGGAGGCTCTGTGGTATTCCATACTTTACTTTCAAGAGAAAGCCACAGAAAGTAGAGAGACCATGGAGGAGTCTGTGAGGGAAGAATTTATGGACTGGATCTGGAAGTGGCACATACCATTTCCATGACATTCCTGGAATAGAATTTACTCATTGCTAGTGAGTGTGAAGGTTAGTTGCTTACTCAGTCGTGTCCCACTCTTTGTGACCCCATGGACTCTAGCCTGGCTGGCGCCTTTGTCCATGAAATTCTCCAGGTAAGAATACTCAAGTGGGTTGTCATTCCCTTCTGCAGGGGATCTTCTTGACCCAGAGACTGAACCCAGATTTCCTGAATTGCAGACAGGTTCTTTTGCATCCAAGCCAGAAGAGAAGCCCACTCATTGCAAGGGAGGCTGCTATATGTTGCCTAGCTGTGGGCTCAAAAAGGGATGAACCATTTTTAGCAGATAGTTAGCAGTATTGCCTTTCTCATTTACTTTACAATTTTTAGTTAATATAATGTTAATAAAATTACAGAGAATAGTACATTGGAAAAAGAAGAAACAAACATAAAAAATTAAAAATAAATGCATTTAAAGACATTAAAAGCTAGAATAAGATCCTGGATGGAAAATTGTCAGCCTATATTTCAGAAAATTTGAAACTAAAAATGTACCCAGTATGTAGTTAATTGGTTGCTTTTAAAAATAGTGCTATCGTTTACTTCCTTTGTTATCTTTTAGCCACAGTAAACTCTCTTGACTACAAAGTGTTGTTTCTTACTTTCTAGTTGGTGACCAGGCATTCGTCCATTCGTTCATTTATTTATTTATAATTAATTCATTTATTTAGCATAGAACCCATTTCTCCCCACATTTCCTCTTCAGTGATGTTTATTTATTTTTTAAGTCTCAGAGCTTAGGGTGCTCCTTCTGGAAAACCCTCCCTTATCACAAATTCAGGAGAAGCATTCTTCTTCTTTGATTAAACAGAGCTGAGTCTTTCCTCTACTAAACCAAAAACTGCATTTGCATATGTCTCTTCTAGTATTAAATTTAATAAAGAAATCAACAACCAAAATTATTAAAAGAATATCCATTCTTTACTCAATATTTCTCGAAGAATGCCAATCCTAATTTTTAAACAAAGCAATAGTTCTTAAAATTGTTTTCCATAGTAAATGCCTTTGAAGCTTCTCTCCAAGCCCTATTTTTCCTTCCTCATCAAATGCACATCCCCACATTGAGGCTGACATACTCTTGACTTTTTCACCCCTCCTGTCACTTACTTGAATGTATGTTTTACTTCTTCTCTTCCTTCTTCAATATAATAACTTCCTATGCAGAGCAATTCTCAGAGCAGTGTGCAGATTCATGCTGATTCTAGATACATATGCTGCAACAGTGAGCAAAGCACTGAATCTCAGAGGAAGCGCTTTGATAGAGTTGTTTTGTGTAATGCATCAGTAACAAAACATGGGCTTGATTTTTGTACTTCTTAATTTCATTTTATATTACTTTATTTTTATTGTTTTAAAAAATACAATAAATAAATATTTTTATTGTATTATATTTATTATTGTTGTTCAGTTGCTCAGTCATGTCTGACTCTTTGCAACCCCATAGACTACATCATGCCTGGCTTCCCTGTCCTTCACCAACTCCTGGAGCTTGCTCAAACTTATGTCCTTTGAGAGGGTGATGCCATCCAACCATCTCATCCTGTGTAGTCCCCTTCTCCTCCTGCCTTCAATCTTTGCTACCATCAGGGTCTTTTCTAGTAAGTTAGCTCCTCAACCAGGTGGCCAAAGTATTGGAGCTTTAGCTTCAGCATCAGCCTTTCCAATGAATACTCAGGGTTGCTTTCCTTTGGGATGGACTGGTTGGATCTCCTTGCAGTCCAAGGGACTCTCAAGAGTCTTCTCCAACACCACAGTTCAAAAACATCAGTTCTTCAGCATTCAGCCTTCTTTATGGTTCATCTCTCACATCTACACATACGCTACTGGAAGAACCATAGTTTTGACTATATGGACATTTGTCAGCCAAATAATGTCTTTAGTTTTTAATATGCCATCTAAATTTGTCATAGTTTTTCTTCCAAGGAACAAGCGTCTTTTAATTTCATGGCTGCAGTTACCATCTGCAGTGATTTTGGAGCCTAAGAAAATAAAATCTGTCACTGTTTCCATTGTTTCCCCATCTATTATATTGGCCTGTGATAAATTGGAAATCTGGTTCAATTTCTGGGTTGGGAAGATCCCCTGGAGGAGGGACTGTCAGCCCACTCCAGTATTCTAGCCTGGGAAGAAATCCCATGGACAGAGGAGTCTGGCAGGCTACAGTCAATAGGATCACAAAGAATCGGATGTGACTGAAGCAACTTAGCATGCCTGTGATAAACTGGGGAAAAAAATGGTCCTTCAGAGTTTGAGGAACCTTGTTATAGTTTCTCTTGGGGTTGATATTTAATGTATTTAATTACCTTTATAAGATATACAGCATCCAGCTGGAATGGAGGCAAAACAGTGTTTTTTGGCTTCTGAACAGGTGTTTGAATACTGGCCTCCTCTTTCCTAGAGGTCTCCCTTTCCTGATTTTCCCAATCCTATAAAACAGCCAGGAACAAAGCAGGCCTTTGCAAGGTAATGCAGCAGGACAGACCAAGAGCCAAAGACAAAGTCTTCTTTTGCAGCCTGCTAAATGTCTTGGGAGGTTGGCAAGCAAGAGAAATAGGGTCAGAGGCTATGGTCTGTCAAGTATCAACACTTAGAATTTAGCATCTTTTCTTCTATACTCATTGTAAGATATAAAATCATTTTAGAGAAAAGGACTGAAGACATGATATACATTTATATATGAGATTAATCTCTTTTGTTGCAGATTCGGGGAATTTCAGTTTCTTAAGAGATATTAGCAGCTATATTATTGATGTTAAAGGAAGATTGTTAAGATAAATAATGAAGAAATCCTGTGTTTAAAAACAACTTTATTAGATACTTTTTATTTGTACTTCTTTATAAAGGTCTTAATAAGATCATATAAATCAAGGTTTCTTGAAGGTAACTTGTATTTAGGTTAGGTTACTCTTCATTTGCATATTATTATTCAGTTTCTTTGCTTGTATCTGATTTTATGACAAAAATTCCCACAAAGACTCCAGTATTTGCTGTACTTTTAATACAAACATGCTATATATTCTTCTTTAAAACAACTCCTTTAATGCTCTATCGAGCTGTTAAATTCTTAGATAGCAGTGTTTATAAAAATAAAATGTTTATGAAATAAGTTTTCTTGAGAGATATATATTTGTAAGGCCTTTTGCAGCCCATTTTGAAAATGGCTTCATGTTGGCTTTCTAACCCTTTGTTTTCTGAAAGCACTTCTTTGGGACCCACATACTTTGCTTCCTCAAAGCTTTAATTATTCAGGAAATACTTTGCATTATTTAGGAAGGCATTTGAAAATAACATGGTTAGCCACCTTCCTTCTAGCATCAGTAATATCTTCCTTTTACTTGCATTACGCTTAGATTTCAAATGCTGAGTCATATGATATATTGATCATCTTATGAGTTAACTGGGTTGTATAAACCATTCTCCCCTCGCATATTCTGGCTACATCTTTTTCTTCCATTCGAATTTACTGCTTCAATGATCATCACATTTAGATAGCTCTCAAATCATCTTCAGTCCTAAGCATTCTCTTTGTTGACAATGAATTGATAAGAGCCTAACGAATGCCTTTACTTGCATATACTTGGGTTCCTTAAACAGGATACATTTGAAATGAGATTAATTTTCTCTACCCACTCTCATTCTCATTCCTGATGGTATAATTTACTCTTTTTTATTGTCATTATTTTTAGTAGTAGTGACATCAATCTTCCAGTTGCCTAGGATACAATATCTTTTTCCTGTTCTCCTTTATCTGATTTGTCTCTAAATCATGATTTTACCTCAAAAATACCTTTTGTATCTTTCCTCATCTTTTCCCTTCATACTTCTTCTATTCCTTTTGGTCTGCACTTTACTTCTTACTTTTAATTTCTTGCCCTCCATTCTATCACTAACATTTTCTTTCTAAATCACAAGTTGGTTGATAATGACATTTCCTCATTTCAAAAATCTTCAGTTTTCTACTAATTAAAGAATAAATTCAAACTCGTTAGCATGGAAATCAAGGTTTTTCAGATATGTGTGGTTTAGTATAAAGTAGAACCTCACTGAATTCAGTATCTTCCTCATTTCCAAGACTTGCACTTTTACATGTCTCTATCTTTGGGAATATTTTTCTTTCTAATTCATTTCTTAACATATCATTGTTCTCCTAAATGGTCAAAGCTTACCTGAAACACCTCCTTATTACCTGTATACAGGAGGCTCATTTCTGCAAAATCTAAGGGAGATTGGTTTGGATCTCTGCTTTGGTTTTATTACAAACATAGTATAGTTTTGTTGCAGATTCTTTGAAGATAGTTATCAATATATGTGCTCAGAATTTCAAAAGTACTGTTGAATCTATCTCTCCCTGCCATCCTTTTCAAAGAAAGCATGAGTTGAAAGTCATAGATTTTAAGTTCTCCATATGGGCCTCAGCTCAGTTCCCATGGGCTTTTGGTGGCAGTATCTTGCTGAGTTATGAACTGATATGGTCCTAGTTTGGAAGGATGTAGCATATTTTTCATATTGTAAGAATGTTCCCAAATACTATTCCAGTGGTAAGGAGATACTTCCTACCAGGTAATCCTTCTCTCACTGTGCTGGAATAATTTAGAGATGTATATTCATTTCCTAAGGAGATTTTTGACTTTTTAATATGAAGCAAATCTACAAACTTTTAGGTTTTAAACTTTTTGTTTTAAAGTTTTGAACTTCCTATACAAATACACAGACACACACACACACACACACACATATGTCATTTATTTCCCTTTTAGCACAAATCACAGTGCTCTGGTCATATTGTTTGATGCATGCTCTTTAAGCTAGATTTGTTTTACTTTGTCTAAACAGTGTGGGCCGTAGAGATGGCAGATAGTCTGACGCAATATTAGGAGTCTTCTATTCTGCTGTTTTTGTTGTATGGTAAGAATTCTGTATATCCTCTCCTTCATGATCAATTGAAACATTCTACAGGAAGCCTTTACTACTTACTGCTTTTGTGAATTACTAGAATTGGTAAGAATCTTAATTTCTTGCTTCAGTAAATAAAAGTGCTGGGCTGATTTGATTGAATTTTCTTGCAATTCAAGGAGAATCAAGTTCACCTCAGCCCTTGAAAGAATCAGAAAATAGTGCCAAGTGGCTCACAAATGTGGTGAATTTGTCTCACGTGGATTCAGACTCACAAATTTCAGATAACTGTGATTTCCAGGCATTCTCAGTGTTTTTAGTTTGACAGAAAAAATAGTGGTTTAAAGCACTTACATGAATATATATATCTATCGACTATCTGCGACCCCATGGACTATAACCCACCAGGCTCCTCCGTCCATGGGATTCTCCAGGCAAGAACACTGGAGTGGGTTGCCATTTCCTTCTCCAATATCTATATACAACTTTATAAACATATACCTAGGCAATGGCCTCCTACTCCAGTACTCTTGCCTGGAAAATCCCATGGATGGAGGAGCCTGGTAGGCTGCAGTCCATGGGGTCGCCAAGAGTCGGACACGACTGAGTGACTTCACTTTCACTTTTCACTTTCATGCATTGGAGAAGGAAATGGCAACCCACTCGGGTGTTCTTGCCTGGAGAATCCCAGGGCAGGGGGAGCCTGGTGGGCTGCTGTCTATGGGGTCGCACAGAGTCAGACACGACTGAAGTGACTTAGCAGCAGCATACCCACAAAACATTATTACATCTTAGTAATAATAAACTCTCTTTTCTCATGATGTTGTGACACTTTAATACCTTTGCAGGAAAAAAATGACACAGAATCCTCCACAAGTTATATCATTTCAATTTTACACTTTAGAGATTTCATCTCTTGATGGGATCCCTTTTATAACCTGACTAATGTAAGATTGTGTTGTCTTTCATTCCATCCTTGATCATCCTTTCAGCAGAGCAAGGCTAATGTTACCATCATTAAGCTCTGGAAGAATTTCCTGCTGGTTTTTTAGATAATCACAATATTTTTCATTTCATGAAAAGCATGAAAGGAATTACTACTTCTCTCTCTTATTTCTTATATTGAGTGTTTGGGATGGAGGCAAAAAGGAGTAATACAATTAAGATCCTGAATGAAACAAACTTAACTATACTTCTAAATTAAACTATCTCCCAGTAGCATGGTCCTACGTGTATTTTGGATGGCCCTCTGCCTGAAAATGAAGCTTTGAATTTAGGAACTAGTTTAGATGTTTATCTAAATTGTCATATTTCAACTAGATCTTTAAACCTCATTGTGAATAGCCAAGTACAGTAGCTACCAGGAGTCTAGCTTGAAAACTGATATATTTTCTACCACTGTTCACATTCCAGTTAACCTATTGAGAATATATTACAGTTTTATTATACTAATGTTATCTTTGAGGTTGTTCTGTAGAGCTTTTTCAGTTGGTGATGGACAGGAAGGCCTGCAGTGCTACGATTCATGGGGTCGCAAAGAGTCGGGCATGACTGAACGACTGAACTGAATGGAAATATTATATGAAATTATTTCATTTATGCAATCACATATGCTATGCTTATATCAGTGTCAAAGGAATATTATTACTATCTGGACTGCTCCAGAATGACAGTGGAATCTGAATAATTAATTTTCTGCTGAAAGGTCAGCTTAGCTGTCTCCACAAACATTTAGAAAGGCACTTATGTTTCAGTTATAAAGTACTTAACCATAACTTTGATTGTTTATTTCTTACCACCATTATATGAGGTCAGTAAGAATTATCTTTGTTGCTGTGATTCTATGAATAGAGGAACTGAAGGATATGGAAATAGATGGAAACTGTGGTTAAGCCAGTTACCCAAAGTTATAACCAAGGTCACAGATACAATAGAAATCTGAAATTACATGTCTAAGCCCTTTGTGTTGTTTCATTGTTCAATCAAAGGAGGCAGATTACTTCTTAGATGTGGTATGTTTGCAATTTTTAGCTTAGAACAAAACAATATCTTGTATTTATATGGCACTTTTAAGTTTCATCTCACCCAATCATTCAGCAAATATTTCTTTTGTGCCTACTATATGAACTGCACTATGAAGGAGTGTATACATGGTAATGTCATATTTTCTGTCTTCAAGGAGCTTCATATACATAATTCATTGTAATATAAGACATGGAGGAGGGAAAATCACATAATACCCATTGAAGAGAAACACTGAATCAAAGATCAAAGGGCAAAAGTTGATTTTTCTTCTAAGAATTTTTCTTTGCTTTCCCAAATTCAGATGTAGACCTGAGGCTGGAGTGTGTAGTCACTTGGACAGCCAACTTTGAACTGATAATCTTTTGTTTAACATTAATTTGACTCAGTTCAGTTCAGTTCAGTCGCTCAGTCGTGTCCGACTCTTTGCGACCCCATGAATTGCAGCACGCCAGGCCTCCCTGTCCATCACCAACTCCTGGAGTTCACTCAGACTCACGTCCATCGAGTCTAGATAAGTATAATTAATTTTCTATTCCACATTCCAAGGCCAAATTTGCCTGTTACTCCAGGTGTTTCTTGACTTCCTACTTTTGCATTCTAGTCCCCTATAATGAAAAGGACATCTTTTTTGGGTGTTAGTTCTAAAAGATCTTGTAGGTCTTCATAAAACCATTCAACTTCAGTTTCTTCAGCCTTACTGGTTGGGGCATAGACTTGGATAACTGTGATATTGAATGGTTGGCCTTGGAGATGAACAGAGATCATTCTGTCATTTTTGAGATTGCATCCAAGTACTGCATTTTGGACTCTTTTGTTGACCATGATGGCTACTACATTTCTTCTGAGGGATTCCTGCCTGCAGTAGTAGATGTAATGGTCATCTGAGTTAAATTCACCAATTCCAGTCCATTTTAGTTCACTGATTCCTAGAATGTCGACATTCACCCTTGCCATCTCCTGTTTGACCACTTCCAATTTGCCTTGATTCATGGACCTGACATTCCAGGTTCCTATGCAATATTGCTCTTTACAGCATCGGATCTTGCTTCTATCACCAGTCACATCCACAACTGGGTATTGTTTTTGCTTTGGCTCCATCCCTTCATTCTTTCTGGAGTTATTTCTCCACTGATCTCCAGTAGCATATTGGGCACCTAATGACCTGGGGAGTTCCTCTTTTGGTATCCTATCATTTTGCCTTTTCATACTGTTCATGGAGTTCTCAAGGCAAGAATACTGAAGTGGCTTGTCATTCCCTTCTCCAGTGGACCACATTGTCAGGCCTCTCCATCATGACCTGCCCATCTTGGGTTGCCCCACAGGCATGGCTTGGTTTCATTGAGTTAGACAAGGCTGTGGTCCTAGTGTGATGCAGGCCCTGGCCTCGGGCGTGGGTGGCTCCTCCCAGCTGCCGCCCCTGGCCTCAGGCTTGGGGTGGCTTCTCAAGGGCCGCCACTGGCCTCGGATGTGGGGTAGCTCCTCCCAGCCGCCGCCACTGACCTCAGACGCAGGGTAGCTCCTGGCAATCTAGGCCGCTGCCCCTGACCTTGGACGTGAGGTAGCTCCTCTCAGCCGCGCTTGCTCACAGCCGCCTGCACATAGTGAGCCGGCTCGCAGCCGCCTGCGCTTAGTGAGCCAGCTTGCAGCCGCCTACGCTTAGTGAGCCAGCTTGCAGCCGCCTACGCTTAGTGAAAAACCTGGAGTAACAGGCAAATTTGGCCTAGGAATGTGGAATGAAGCAGGGCAAAGACTAATAGAGTTTTGCCAAGGAAATGCACTGGTCATAGCAAACACCCTCTTCCAACAACACAAGAGAAGACTCTACACATGGACATCACCAGATGGTCAACACCGAAATCAGATTGATTATATTCTTTGCAGCCAAAGATGTAGAAGCTCTATACAGTCAACAAAAACAAGACCAGGAGCTGACTGTGGCTTAGATCATGAACTCCTTCTTGCCAAATTCAGACTTAAATTGAAGAAAGTAGGGAAAATCGCTAGACCATTTAGGTATGACCTAAATCAAATCCCTTATGATTATACAGTGGAAATGAGAAATAGATTTAAGGGCCTAGATCTGATAGATAGAGTGCCTGATGAACTATGGAATGAGGTTCGTGACATTGTACAGGAGACAGGGGTCAAGACCATCCCCATGGAAAAGAAATGCAAAAAAGGAAAATGGCTGTCTGGGAACACCTTACAAATAGCTGTGAAAAGAAGAGAGGTGAAAAGCAAAGGAGAAAAGGAAAGATATAAGCATCTGAATGCAGAGTTCCAAAGAATAGCAAGAAGAGATAAGAAAGCCTTCTTCAGCGATCAATGCAAAGAAATAGAGGAAAACAACAGAATGGGAAAGACTAGAGATCTCTTCAAGAAAATTAGAGATACCAAGGGAACATATCATGCAAAGATGGGCTCGATAAAGGACAGAAATGGTCTGGACCTAACAGAAGCAGAAGATATTAAGAAGAGGTGGCAAGAATACACGGAAGAACTGTACAAAAAAGATCTTCACGACCCAGATAATCATGATGATGTGATCACTAATCTAGAACCAGACATCTTGGAATGTGAAGTCAAGTGGGCCTTAGAAAGCATTACTACGAACAAAGCTAGTGGAGGTGATGGAATTCCAGTTGAGCTGTTTCCAATCCTGAAAGATGATGCTGTGAAAGTGCTGCACTCAATGTGCCAGCAAGTTTGGAAAACTCAGCAGTGGCCACAGGACTGGAAAAGGTCAGT
Source organism: Oryx dammah (assembly GCF_014754425.2). NCBI lineage: Eukaryota > Metazoa > Chordata > Mammalia > Artiodactyla > Bovidae > Oryx > Oryx dammah. Next base: position 72,663,980 of record NW_024070187.1, read on the forward strand.
TTTCATTCCAATCCCAAAGAAAGGCAATGCCAAAGAATGCTCAAACTACCGCACAATTGCACTCATCTCACATGCTAGTAAAGTAATGCTCAAAATTCTCCAAGCCAGACTTCAGCAATACGTGAACTGTGAACTGCCTGATGTTCAAGCTGGTTTCAGAAAAGGCAGAGAGGAACCAGAGATCAAATTGCCAACATCCACTGGATCATCGAAAAAGCAAGAGAGTTCCAGAAAAACATCTATTTCTGCTTTATTGACTATGCCAAAGCCTTTGACTGTGTGGATCACAAGAAACTGTGAAAAATTCTGAAATAAATGGGAATACCAGACCACCTAACCTGCCTTTTGAGAAATCTGTATGCAGGTCAGAAAGCAACAGTTAGAAGTGGACGTGGAACAACAGACTGGTTCCAAATAGGAAAAGGAGTACTTCAAAGCTGTATATTGTCGACCTGCTTATATGCAGAGTACATCATGAGAAATGCTGGACTGGAAGAAACACAAACTGGAATCAAGATTGCCAGGAGAAATATCAATAACCTCAGATATGCAGATGACACCACTCTTACGGCAGAAGGTGAAGAGGGACTAAAAAGCCTCTTGATGAAAGTGAAAGAGGAGAGTGAAAAAGTTGGCTTAAAGCTCAACATTCAGAAAATGAAGATCATGGCATCTGGTTCCATGACTTCATGGGAAATAGATGGGGAAACAGTGGAAACAGTGTCAGAATTTTTTTTTGGGGGGGGGCTCCAAAATCACTGCAGATGGTGACTGAAGCCATGAAATTAAAAGATGCTTACTCCTTGGAAGAAAAGTGATGACCAACCTAGATAGTATATTCAAAAGCAGAGACATTACTTTGCCACCTAAGGTCTGCCTAGTCAAGGCTATGGTTTTTCCTGTGGTCATGTATGGATGTGAGAGTTGGACTGTGAAGAAGGCTGAGCACCAAAGAATTGATGCGTTTGAACTGTGGTGTTGAAAAAGAAGACTCTTGAGAGTCCCTTGGACTGTGGGGAGATCCAACCAGTCCATTCTGAAGGAGATCAACCCTGGGATTTCCTTGGAAGGAATGATGCTAAAGCTGAAGGTCCAGTACTTTGGACAGCTCATGAGAAGAGTTGACTCATTGAAAAAGACTCTGATGCTGGGAGGGATTAAGGGGCAGGAGGAGAAGGGGATGACAGAGGATGAGATGGCTGGATGGCATCACGGACTCGATGGACGTGAATCTGAGTGAACTCCGGGAGATGGTGATGGACAGGGAGGCCTGGCGTGCTGCTATTCATGGGGTCGCAAAGAGTCGGACACGACTGAGTGACTGAAATGCATGAATGAATGAATGAATTTTCTGTTTACTAAAGATAGAAATCTTTTTGAGTTTCAAAATAAGAAAATTGCAACCTATCATGATGAGTGAATCTTAAGAGTCTCAAATGTGAGATTTAATGTTTTCAAGTCTTTCATTTAATTTTTGCTTTTGAACCCTTGGATAGTGCTTAACTGATAAAAAGCCGTGGGCCTTCCATGAGTTCTTGCCATCCCAGGGTCATGTCATGGTGACAAAAGAAGGATAGAGTATATTAAGTTCTCAGATACTGCTACAAACTGAGTATCAATAAAATGAATAGGAAAAATAGGAGGAAAGTGTCTATGAGGCTTCCCCAGAGGCTCAGTAGTAAAGAATCCATCTGCAGTGCAGGAGCCCAGGAGATGTGGGTTCAGTCCCTGGGTCTGGAAGTTCCCCTTGAGGAGGGCATGGCAACCCATTCAGTATTCTTGCCTGGAGAATGTTATGGACAGAAGAGCCTGGTGGGCTACAGTCCATAGGGTTGTGAAGAGTTGGACACAACTGAGTGACTTAGAATGCACAGTGTCCATAGAATATATCTTAGAATATTATCTCAAATACATTCTCTTTCAGTAAGTTATTATATACTCATCAAGGTTTTTCATATAGATTCTTTTTTTTTTTTCCTCAGAGCTGTCCAAGAAGATCAGATATGACTTCTTGTCCTAGAAAGTAACTGCCAGGTTTTGGAAGTCCAGTAGGGTAGGGTAGGTTCCTCAGCAGAGGACAAGATCTCCCATAAGATCCTCTGTCCTCTCTCCTCCCAGCCTTGGGCCCCTTCTGTTATCCTTCTTCAGAGAGCCAGTCACAGCAAGCAGAATTCCCCTTGAAGATAAACAACTATCTGTGGTTTTAAGTCAACCATGTAGAAATTTTAGGTGTTAACAGACAAAGGCTTTATCACTCACCTGAAACCCTACCCTTATCTTTTCTTTTCATATTCCACCAACCGTCTGATTTTCTTAGTCTGAGATATCACCCCAGGCCTCATCAACTCTGTTTCAATTTGCCTGTAAAGAACCTGGAAAAAGAGGGGAGCACTCAATCAAGTGACCAAGTCCCTATACCTCCACATTTCCTTCATGAGTGGGCATTTCTATCTCTTTTCCTTCCTGGCCCATGTCTTGCATGAGTGGTGAAACTGGAGTGGAAAGACACTAAGCCATTATGGAATAGAGCGGCTCCACTCCTGACCCATCTCTAGTTTCCTGAGACCACCTCTAAGACCCTTAACTTCCATTTCATTAGATGTGCTCCCATGACCTTTGTGTATAACTGGTTAAGCAGTGTTCTTCTATTCCTCAGGTAAATCAAAGAGGAGTTCTTCCATTTTACTAGTGGCTAGTTGCTGTCCTAGAATGTTCACCCTCTAAGGCTCTCTACAAAGAGAGTTGCCTAGCCTTAGAGGCCTTAAAACCAAAACCTGTAGAAAAGCAGAGCAACAAAAAGTTACTCATAATGAAATAAAAAGACCAAATACTGTAGGTTTTGGTTTCTCTTCCATATTCTTTGGTAATTTCCTTATATACACAATTTCTTTGGAAGGCGTGTCAAAGGGCTTAATTTAGATAATAAAATAAATCTTTAATTTTGTACTATGCAACCTATAATTTCTGTTGACTGCAATTTCTGACTCAAGGTTCCGGGGCTGGTGGTTTGACCTATAGTTGTACCCTTCCAACTTGAACATCTGACCTAAAAACAAACACTGTACAGAGATAGGAGTCATTGAAAACTGCTTCTCTCTAATTCAGAATAAGCATGATCAATATGCATTTTGCCATTTTATGAATTGTTTTATTAATATATGTTTTCTATTTAACTTGTATCATATTTTCAGTTTTATCCAGTGATTATTTTAGCACATTTTGATGTTGGTACCTCAGGTATTTGCTTGACTGGTCCATCCTATAATCTAATAGTTTGGTTCACCATCATGTCTTACTTGGACCACTGTAATAGCTATCTAATTAGTCTCCTACCTCTGGTCTTGCCTTATTCTAGCCATTCAGCCATAAGGTATTCAGAGGTGTGTGTCTAAAACACAGATCTAAGCACATTACCTCCCTTCTAAAAACCTTTTAAAAAACTTTCCAGAGTCTATGATAGTGAGCTACATAAGTTACATGTTTAGACTCCCCTGATATGTCTTTAAAAGTGCAAAATACTGGGCCATAATTCACACATACTGATCCGGAATTTCTAGCGGGGCTGGGAAATCTCTGATGGGATTTGCATTTGAGCAAGAACTCTGTGAAATTCTTATGACAAAGTTTAGGAATCAATGGTACAGAGATTAAAAAGTGCAATAGAAGTCATTAAATATGATAGCCTTGCTTATCCTTCTGCTATTATGATGGACTCTGTTTAAGCCATGCTTGATTACTTGCAATTTTCTGTTTCTTTTATGTCTTCATGCTTTTGCACAAGCTGTTTCTTTCTTGAATGCCCATTTTTGTCTTTTTTAGCTGGCTGATTCCTACTTGTTCTTTAAGAGTAAGTAGGAAAATTTTTTCAGCTTGTGAAGCCTTCCCTGACTTCTCACTTCCCATGAAGAACAATTTTCACCCCTGTAGGTGCTCCCATCACACAATAAATACTATCATTACAGTGAGAAAGGGTTCAAGTTAAAGTTAGTGGGCAGCTGTGAGTATTGGGACCAAAGACAGGGCGTGAACGAACGTGTGCACCTGGCTGTAACTGTGAGGGAAGTAATTATATTTTATCCATCTTCTATATCAGCATTCACTGCAATGGCTGTCATATGGAAGGCATTCAGTAGTGGATTTTTTTTTTTGAATAATATGTTAAAAAATAAATGTGTAGCAAGAAAAAGATAGGATATTTTCTGTTTCCTAGTCCTTTTGCTGGGAGGGATTGGGGGCAGGAGGAGAAGGGGACGACAGAGGATGAGATGGCTGGATGGCATCACTGACTCAATGGACGTGAATCTGAGTGAACTCCGGGAGTTGGTGATGGACAGGGAGGCCTGGCGTGCTGCGATTCATGGGGTCGCAAAGAGTCGGACACGACTGAGTGACTGAACTGAACAATTCATGTTAGGCTAAAGCCAAAGAAAGTCACTAAACATGTTCCATCCTAAACATAACTAACAAAAGTTGGCGCCATGTTTTTCTTGCCAGCCCTTACTAAGTACCATTGGAATCAATCCTTATCACTGACAACCTCAACCTTACTTTCTGCCCAACATGTCTAAGAAGACAGAGAAAAGATAAAGGGAGTGTTGTCAGCATCATCAGCCTCATTGGACTGAACTCTACTGGTGAGAAGCGTTTCCACCATGAGAAAGAAAATTAAGCATTCTGCCACCCATTCAAACAATGGAAAATCACTTATCTACTTGCCCTACAATGGAAGAGACTGGTGTTCTCTCCCTCAGTTGAATATACAGCTTCTCACCAGCCACAGTTCACTTCCCATGATGCTGAATATACACTTGGGCAGTGGATATCTGACTGTCCTTCTGCCTTTCTGAACAGAGGAAAAGAACTGGAGGGGGAGCAGGGCAGACTGAGGTGGGTGTACAGCAATCTGCATGCTCACTGGTATGCTATGGATGCGTGAATTTCCTCTGTGTCTGGTGCCCAGTGGGAAAGATAACTGATTTTTAACCACCCTTGGAGAACCAACCCAGGAGAACTGATGGCTGAGAAAGATGTCTTTACATAAAGCAAACAACTCTAGAAGGAAGCTGGGAGGATTGTGGTGAAGAGGGTGAGCTTGAACTACCATACCCAGGAACCGTGAAGTAGAAAAACCTGTGGAGGGTTGGTATACACTGAGGCAGGAGTGCCTCATGGGAGAGGCACACTTGACAAGCAGAGACCATCTATTGCTGTTGGTCAGAAAAGCAGGAATAACCATCACATAGAGAATTTTAGCTGTACCAGTTAAGTATGCTGATGTTCACCATTTCACATTCTTTCTTCTTATGTCACTATTACAGTAGCTACTTCCTAGAAGTGGAAAAGAAAGGAAAGACGAAAAAAGTAGACATGACTCCTTTCCAATTAATATTCCTAAAGCCATAATTGTATCCAACAATGGGGATGAGGAAAGCTTTAAATGAATTATCTAATGTGAAAATTTTAAACCGAGTCAGAGTAACTATACATTCCAATGTGTGATGTCTGGAAATTTCCTAAGATGGTCATGAAAGAATCTGCTTCTCAATAGGGACAGAAATTCATCAGAACATTTTGGAAGGTGGTGATTAAAGAAAAATAAACTGCTCTATATTTTTATACCACCAAGTTGAGCTTTCTTTAAAAAAAAATTCCAGTTTACTTGAATGAAAATAATGAGCACTGGAAGGCAACAAACGTTCACCAAGGACTAGTTATATCCCAGTAATATCATTTCACTTTATGAAAGTGTTTATAGAGGGTTGGAAATACCCAAGTCCAATCAAGATGAGCAAAGAAGCCTCAGGATAAGAATGAAGATAAAGAAACTTGTAGTTTGTACGTGTGTCTAAAGGGAATAAAAGTGTCAACCAGAGGAGAGTGAGGTTTATATTGAGTTTAGGAAAGGAAAGATAAAAACAAAATTTCTTGGTCGGCTTTTACTTGGCATCCTGCATTCAGGAGAGGCATTGCAATTGAAGCGGAGAGGTTAAGAGTAGAGCAGGGAATCGAAAGTTTCTAGGTTGGGCTTTGATGTCAAACAACCTGAATATGCATCCTGATTCCACTCTCTAAAGCAGTGAGAGGTTCTCTGGACTTCAAATGTGTTCCTAGTAAGTGAAAATAACAACCTCACCAACTTTGGATGGAAATGCTGTTGTGCAAATAAATAAAATTATATACATGCATAAAATTATAACTAACACAGAGTAAACCTTCAGTTCAGTTCAGTTCAGTCGCTCAGTCGTGTCCGACTCTTTGTGACCCCATGAATAGCAGCACGCCAGGCCTCCCTGTCCATCACCATCTCCCGGAGTTCACTCAGACTCACGTCCATCGAGTCTGTGATGCCATCCAGCCGTCTCATCCTCGGTCATCCCCTTCTCCTCCTGCCCCCAATCCCTCCCAGCATCAGAATCTTTTCCAGTGAGTCAGCTCTTCTCATGAGGTGTCCAAAGTACTGGAACTTCAGCTTTAGCATCATTCCTTCCAAAGAAATCCCAGGGTTGATCTCCTTCAGAATGGACTGGTTGGATCTCCTTGCAGTCCAAGGGACTCTCAAGAGTCTTTTCCGACACCACAGTTCAAACGCATCAATTCTTTGGCGCTCAGCCTTCTTCACAGTCCAACTCTCACATCCATACATGACCACAGGAAAAACCATAGCCTTGACTAGATGGACCTTAGTCAGCAAAGTAATGTCTCTGCTTTTGAATATACTATCTAGGTTGGTCATCACTTTTCTTCCAAGGAGTAAGTATCTTTTAATTTCATGGCTGCAGTCACCATTTGCAGTGATTTTGGAGCCCCCCAAAATAAAGTCTGACACTGTTTCCACTGTTTCCCCATCTATTTCCCATGAAGTCATGGGACCAGATGCCATGATCTTCGTTTTCTGAATGTTGAGCTTTAAGCCAACTTTTTCACTGTCCTCTTTGACTTTCATCAGGAGGCTTTTTAGTCCCTCTTCACTTTCTGCCGTAAGGGTGGTGTCATCTGCATATCTGAGGTTATTGATATTTCTCCCAGCAAGCTTGATTCCACCTTGTGTTTCTTCCAGTCCAGCATTTCTCATGATGTACTCTGCTTATAAGTTAAATAAGCAGAGTGACAATATACAGCCTTGACGTACTCCTTTTCCTATTTGGGACCAGTCTGTTGTTTCATGTCCAGGTCTAACTGTTGTTTACCTGACCTGCATACAGATTTCTCAAGAGGCAGGTTATGTGGTTTGGTATTCCCATCTCTTTCAGAATTTTCCACAGTTTATTGTGATCCACACAGTCAAAGGCTTTGGCATAGTCAATAAATCAGAAATAGATGTATATGAATTATTTTTTTTCCAAGAGAAGTATATTCCACTCTTAGAAAAGGTGTTATTTCCTCAAATTTTTCTAAGGAATAAAACCTCTTTAAAAAATGTCCAACTTTATACTGGTTCAACCCCCATCAAGTTACACTTAAATAATGAATTCTGCCTTCTAGATACTGATTCTGACAATGCGTGCTATTGATGGAGACACCAGTGTAGCTTCCCTGGTAGCTCAGCTGGTAAAGAATCTGCCTGCAATGTAGGAGACCCTGGTTCCATTCCTGGGTCAGGAAGATCCCCTGGAGAAGGGATAGGCTATCAACTCCAGTAATCATGGGTTTTCCTGGTGGCTCAGATGGTAAAATATTTGCCTGCAATGTGGGAGACCTGGGTTCAATCCCTGGGATGGGAAGATCCCCTGGAGGAGAGCATGGCAGCCCACCCCAATAGTCTTGCCTGGAGAATCCCATGGGCAGAGGATCCTGGTGGGTTATAGTCCATAGTGTTGCAGAGTTAGACACAAATGAGTGACTGAGCACAGCACAGTACCAGTGTAGAGAGGTTTATGAAACCCCAGAACTCTATTCTTAATGAATCATCATTCTCTTCTCTGTTTGGTTACCTACATATTCACTGGATTCCCCATAACCTGATCAGTTCTTGATGACATGATAAAATTAGGTTTCTGGACTAGCAAAGCTAAAGGAAAGGTCACCCTTGGAAAGTGGTAACCATGTGAAGGTGTGACTTCTGTCTCTCTAAGGACCTGCTGATATTCATGCTAATCTTCTCATCTGAATTGCACTATGGAATCACATTATGGCCTTAAGAATAGAGAGTTTTGGAAACAGGGAACATCTAGACTGTTTCATGAAACTATAGCTAAAATGGCAAACTCATCAGGCAGGATAGTTAGGCAGATTAAACAGCAGGCACATTCTTCTCCTCAGGATAGAAAATGACATGAAACCACAAGCAGGCATTAAGTTAAAAGGTTCACAGTGGCAAAAAATTGTTAGCCACCTGCCAGTTCAACAGAATGGCAGGTGTATGTGTTAAATGTCCATGAAATCAGGATGATTTTTTAAAGCTTTTGTGTGGTTATAATGTCACTTTTCGCCCTTTGAAAACAAGGCAACACTGGGCTGTGTTATATGTTTTAAGTCTTTGTCTTGAGAATAAATGACAATTTTATTTCTTAAATTGGAGGAAATGTGAAAAATACTCTGAATCAATCTATGAATATACATTTTTGCAATAAATTTCAAAATTTAGCATTTTCTCCCATTATAACATTTCAAGTATGTTAGGAATCATTTAGTTAGCTTGGCCATTAATTTTGATATATAAGAATAATTACTTTTACCCAAATTGTTGCTTGATAGCATTCCTGTAGTTTGTTGATGTCAGGATATATTATAAAGGTAACCTGCAAAACTAAGCTTTCTGAAATATTCCCTGGGAGTATGTGTAGAGCCCTTGTCTGGTTGGACTTTGCATTCATGTTAGAAATTATGATATCTGACACATAGACACTCAATAAATATTTTTTCATTCAGTTCACTAACTATGATGTTCAATAGATTTCAGAACTTGTCTTTAAGAAGATAAAAACAATTTGAGTTAGAAAAAAGTTAATAGATGTTTCATAAAATCATAGATGCTTAGTGTCCAAAAATATATCAAAGGCTATCCATTTCCTCTCCTTAATTAAAAAACAAAAACAAAAACACAGTAAACTAAGGGCCAAAAGGCTTTCCTGGGTGACTCATCAGTAAGGAAAATGGCTGTAATGCAGGAGACATGGGTTTGATCCCTGAGTCGGAAAGATCCCCTGGAGAAGGAAATGGCAACCCACTCCAATATTCTTGCCTGGAAAATCCCATGGACAGAGGAGCCTGATAGGCTACAGTCCATGGGGTTGCAAAGAGTCGGATAGGACTGAGCGACTTCAGTTTCACTTTCAGGTTTATCATAGATTTTCTTCCAGGGAAAAAGTGTCTTTTAATTCATGACTGCAGTGATTTTGGAGCCCAAGAAAATAAAATCTCTCACTGTTTCCATTGTTTCCCCATCTATTTGCAATCAAGTGATGGGACCAGATGCCATGGTCTTCATTTTTTGAATGTTGAGTTTTAAGCCAGCTTTTTCATTCTCCTCTTTCACATTTATCAAGGGGCTTTTTAGTTCCTCTTTGCTTTCTGCCAGAAGGGTGGTGTCATCTGCATATCTGAGGTTATTGGTATTTCTCCCAGAACTCTTGATTCCAGCTTGTGCTTCATCCAGCCCAGTATTTCACATGATGTACTCTGCATATAAATTAAATAAGCAGATGATAATATACAGCCTTGACAGACACCTTTCCCAATTTTGAACCAGTCATTGTTCTATGGACTGGTTCAAAACTTGGAAAATGGGGAAGTAGTGTTTATAAAAATTGCCAATATTTATCAAACAATTGAAATTTGCTAGACAATGTTCTTTACAATTTACACCTATTAGCTCACTGAATTCTAGTAACCACTCTGTGTGAAAATAAACCCATTTTACTGATACAGAACCTGAGACAAAGAAGAGATGAGTAACTGCTTAACCCATACAGCTAGCTTATATAGGAGCCAAGATTTGTGTCTAGGAAGTACAAACTCAGAATTCAACTCTCTGCTGAATGATAATTGACAATTTCACTAAGCATGCTTACTGAATCATAATAAGGATCAAGGCATAAAAGCTTCTGTGGAAGAAGGTACTGGGCAGAGGATCTATATACAGGATTGGGGGTTCAAATGAACTAGAGCTGCTTGAAGAGTAGATGGTGTAGTTGTAACAGGAAACATGAGGGAAAATAGTAGGAAATGATGTGAAACTATATCGTGGCAGGAAGGCCATGGAAAAGAACTTAGATTTTATTCTACATGTCATGGCTTTAAATCAGGAAATGACTTGACTTTATGTTGTAAAAAGACTTCTCTGACTGTTTCTGGGAAAGGGACTTCAGGAGAACAAGAGTGAAACAAGATATAGAAGAGACAGTTAATTGCCTACACAATATCCCTTCCCTATTTTTCTCTACTGGCATAAACTCAATTTTCTTCAGGTTGTCATAAATATGGGTAAAAATTCCATTTCTCAACCTCCCCAGGTGGCACAATGGTAAAGAATCCACCTGCCAATGTAGAAGTCACAGGTTCTGTCCCTGCGTCAAGAAGATACTCTGGCAAAGGAAAGGGCAACCCATTCTAGTATTCTTGCCTGAGAAATCCCATGGACTGAGGAGCCTACAGTGGGCTACAGTCCATGGGGTTATAGAGAGTTGGACACGACTAGGTGTTTGAGCATGGACATGCTGGCAGTGTGAATGGTTGTGTAATTGCCATGGCCAATAAGAGATCAGCCAAAATCTTTTGGTGGGACTTTGAGGAAGAGTTCTATACATGGAGCTAACTCTGCCAACAGCTGTTTTTCCTTCTCCTGCTGCTTCTTCTTCCCCAGGACATGGAGATAAAGGGTGGAGATACAGGGACCAAATTGCAACTGTAAGGAGATCTGGAGGGTGGACTCTGTAATCAGGATATCTGAGAGACAGTATGGGTCAGGACTGAGGACTGTTGTATAAGACCTGGACCACAGCATTATAACTTCTAGCATCATATAAGAAAAATTATTTTATGTTTTATTTGTCACTCTTATTTTCCAACATGCAGACTCATTCTCTAAACTGAAAATGAAGGATTCTCAAAGTAGTCCAAGCAAGAGAGTTAGTGGTTTGGGCACAATGGTACTAATGGAGATGGTGGTTCTTGTTGTTCAGTCTCAAGTCGTGTCTGACTCCTTGTAACCCTATGGACTTTCTCATGACAGACTTCCTTGTCCTTCACTGTCTCCCAGAATTTGTTCAAATTTATGTCCGTTGAGTCAGTAATGCCATCTTACCATCTTATCCTTTGCCACTCTATTTTCCTTTTGCCTTTCTGGGAATCAGGGTCTTTTTCAGTGAGTCAGCTCTTTGCCACAGATGGCCACAGTATTGGAGTTTCAGCTTCAGTATCAGCTTTTCCAAGATGATGATGATGATGCTAAGTCATGTCTGACTCTTTGCAACTCCATGGACTGTAGACCATCAGGCTCCTCTGTCCATGGGACTCTCCAGGAAAGAATACTGGAGTGGGTTGCCATGCCCTTCTCCAAGGTATCTTCCTGCTCCAGGGATCAAACCCATGTCTCTTAAGTCTCTTGCTTTGGCAGGCAGGTTCTTTACCACTAGCACCACCTGGGAAGCTAATTCAATGTAATTCTGGCTTAGAAAATGCACTCATAAATATTTACTTGAAAGGAACAATGAATGAATAAACAAATGAATGAACTGAATACTTTAACTTGCTAAAATGATAATTAAGGCAATTAATATAAAACTAAAATTGACTATGATTTCAATCATGTTAAAACATATTTTAAAAGTTAAATAATGTAAAAAAGGGAAATTAGTAATGTCGTTCTAGTTAAAATAAAAAATGATAAAAACTAAATTTAAGTTCTTAAAGCCTCATTTACTCATAGGTTCATTTGGAAGAGAAAGTTAACTAAATCCATCAAGACTACCATATATAGGCAGTTTCCCAGGGACAGAAAAGCATTTAAATTGTTTCAGATGGGGAAGCTGTCTTTTTCTGACTTCTAAGACAAAGTCCTTAATCTTTTCCTTTCCGATTTCCTTATAGCTTTACATTTGCCACATTTACCAGACTGATACTTTTGGTGGGTACATTAAAGACTTTTTAATCCCTCTTTTTGTGAGATCAATGTAATCTCCATCTACTGCATGCTTTATGTATTAGGGGATTCTATAAACCAAGCAAAGAATTTAATAACAGTGGTAGCTGATGCACTGGATAATTTAGAGATGTGGCCACCTGACAGCTGATTCTTCAGTGACTCCACTTCTACTGAAAGAGGTAAAAAAAAAAAATGCTGAAATTGTCAGTGCACATCTATTTTTTATGAGCAAATTTTGTACTTTTTGGAGCTATGGGATGGAAGAGCATTGTGGGAATGAACTTCATGTGCCAATCTGCAAAGCAATCCTTGCTCTTTCTTGTGATGGAAATAACACTTGTGAAAGCATTTTTCACCTGAGGATGGCAAAGTTCCTCATTAAAATGGATTTATTAAACCTCCAGGGCCCTCTGCAGAAGAGGAATGGTCAGCTGTTATTTCATCAAGATGGGAAACTTGGGCAAAAAAGAGTATAAGTGACTAGATTATAGAATCAAAATCTGGCAAACTTTTATGCTTCCTGTCCTGGTTTTATAACTGAGGTCAGTACATCCATGTGGCATACTGGTACTTTAAGCACCCATGGTGTACAAGGAAGAGGAAATTGTAGATGCAAAATTTCTCAATCTCAGCACTACTGGCACGGTGGGCCGGATAATTCATTGGAGAAGGGTTGGGCTGTAGGCTGTCCTATGCATTATAAGATGTTTAACAGCGTCTCTGCTCCCCCTAGATGCTGGTAGTATCCCCCAATGTGACCACCGAAAAATATCTCTGGATATGGTTAGATGTCCCATGGAGACAATATGCCCACCGTCCTTTCATCAAGAAACATGGTAGAAACTCCACTGGTGGTCCAGTGGCTAAAATTCTGTGTTTCCAGTTCAGGGGGCCTGGGTGCAATGCCTGGTCAGGGAACTAGATCCCTCATGCCACAACTAAAGATCCCACATGCCACAGTGAAGATTGAAGATCTTGCCTGCTGCAGCTAAGACCTGGTACAGCTAAATAGATAAATAAATATTAAAAACAAAACACTGTAAACTGATTTAAGGTCAACAGGGAATTTAAAACAATCTAGATTCTAGAACTGGCACTTTAGTGGAGTATCCAGCTTCAAATATAGAATGTCCAAAGATAAGATGCAAATACAAGCTTGTTTTAAGGAAACATTGTAATAAAACAGTGAGATGATTCAGGTGGCAAGTAGTGTTGAAGCCATTGGAGAAGGCAAGAGTGATTTAATTTGAGAGATCCATCCATTAGGCCCAAGTGGAAGAAAGTTGGTCAAAGACAGGTGAGGTCTCAGGGCCTCACTGAGCAAACCTGGATAGGGGCTGGAGGAGGGTTGGGCAAGAAACTGAAACCTGACTAGTAACATAGAATGAACCAGTAAAGTAGGGTGAGGGCTGCCCTGTCACTTCTAGATCATGCCAGATGATAACTTCTGAGCCTGAACACATCACACATGAACTTCCTTGAGCAGTAAGTGGTGCTGAGGCTGGTAGGGGAAAGGCATCAATAATGATTGAGGACAAAGAAGAGTAGGGGTGATCACTGATCAGAGTTTCACTCCTTTCATAATTACTGATTAAATGCCAGATACTAATTTATCCCTGAGTCTGTATTAAATCAATTCCAAAGCTGTAATTACTTGGAGAAGTAGTAATTTTAAAATATCATTTAATTTTTTTTAAATAGCGACTGTAAAAAGCAATCATTGATCTTGTCATCTGGTATCTGAAAGAAAGGCTTTTCCTTTGGGGCTGGCTGTCCTTTTCTCTCTATTTGATTAATTGTGTATGTTCTTTCAAAACGACTAAGAGTATTTTTCCTGTAGTAGAATATACTCAAAACAGAATTTATATGGGACATGGTAATTTTTACAATAACCTGTCACTCATCTATCCACTATCCATCCATCCATCTATCAACCTAGCCATCCATCCAAACAGTCCATCTACCAACATTTTTTGAGCATTTTTGGTATTAGGCACACATCTGTATGGGGACTTCCGAGGTGGCACAGTGGTAAAGAATCTGACTGCCAATACTGGAGATGGAAGAGATATGGGTTCAATCCCTGGGTCAGGAAGATCCCCTGGAGAAGGAAATGGCAACCCACTCCAGTATCCTTGCCTATAAAATTCTATGGACAGAGGAGCCTGGCAGGCTACAGTCCATGGGTAGCAAAAAGTCAGACATGGATGAGCACACATACACATCTAAATAAGGCTTCCCAGGTAGCACAGTGGCAAAGAACCTGCCTGCCAACGTGGGAGATGTAAGAGACTCAGTTCGATCTGGGTCAGGAAGATCCCTGGAGGAGGAAAGGGGAATCCCTCTCTAGTATTCTTGCTGGGAGAATTCCATGGACAGAGGAATCTGGAGGGCTATAGTCCATGGGGTCACAAAGAGTTGGACGTGATTGAGCATCTGAGTGCTAAATAGGGGGCATGCAAATATAAATGACTTCAAGTAGATCACAGAATCTTAGGGATATGATAATTAATTAATATGGCAATATTAATTCATGTCACTTGTAACACATTACATATAACCATGACAATGACATACATTTCAGTTAAAGTTTAAAGAATTACTGCCATTTCACTGAATTAAAGCAGGATTTTAGGACATAATAGTTAGAACCACAGGGAATACAGAGGTGTGAATGAATGTCACAATTAGAAAAAAAGGAACACTTGACAAAACCAATTGGAACTAAGCCTAGAAAAATAGACAGGAGGTAGTTTGTGAATATTATTTGGCAGGCTAAGATGTGTAGACTTTAACTTTTCAGCAGAGGACTTTTCAGCAGTGGAGGAACTTGACCAGGTTTGTATTATTACTCTGAAGGTAGAGTGGAGGATTTTTAGATTTGAAGCAGATTAGTAGCAAAGAGACCAAGAGACACTGATTAAGCTGACTATTGCCATAGTGAATCTGATAAATGACGATGGCCTGAACTGAAGCAGTGGCAATGGGATAGAAAGAGGAGAATTGGTCTGAGATATGGTTAGGTGGTAGGAATAAATGGATTTGGTAATTAGATTGGTTTTATATAAAGATATTATGAAGAGAGGAATCATGGACCACTGTTGAGAGTCTACTTTTAGGTCAACATGATTTACCTGTGAACAGTTTAGTATCAAACATAAGCCATGAACATTTTCATACTATTATAAGTTATCACCCAAGAACTTTCTAGGTATATTTGCCACAAGGGTTTTATTTTATTTTCTTTGCTTTGACTTATGATATTCATTTGGTCCTAGGCTCACCACGTTTTTCCTCTAGACTATCGAGATAGGACCATTGATGTCTAGCTTCTTGGATTCAAACTCTAACATGGATAGTTACACACCTATCTACTTGAAGAGAGTTATGGCAATAATTATATTGGATCAGTGGATTAATGGAGATACTTTAATTTATAAGAGAATATCTACTTGTAGATGTCTAGTACCAATTACATTTTTACCTGCTAACTCAGGAATTAAGAAAGAGCAAAATGCAAGTATGAGTATTCTCAAGTTTTATTTGACCATTGAATGTGTGAGAATAAATTTGACCTTGAGAGGAAAATGTATAGAATAAGAGAAAGTCAAAGATAGAAATTAGGAAACAAAATATTTTAAGACTGAGGAAAGAGGTAGGGTAAAATGAAGGAAAAAGAGAGAGTTGGTAACAGAGTTAAGAAGAGAATGCTATTCTGAGCTAAAGAGGAGAGAAAAAATTCTTAAGCAGTTAATGGTGTCAAATAACTCTGAGAGATCAAGCAAAATAGTAAATTTAAAATGCCCACCAGTTTTTGAATTTAAATATTATTAAGGTATAATATTAAAATAGTTTTTATTAAATAATAAAAGCAGACATGATCTCTGGAGTAAGAAGGGAATGGTAAGTGAGAAAGCGCAGAAAATGAATGTCATCTGTTCTTTTAAGGAGTTGGACAGTAAGATGAATCACAGAGCAAGAATTATACTCTGGAATATACAACTGAGAAAGTATCTTTAGATGGAAAAGTATAAACATGTTCCCTATGCTTAGAAGAAAAGTGTGAAGTCCAACAGAAAGGGGGTGTCATCAGTCAAGCAGGATCCCAGTGGGGAATAAGATTATTAACATAGATAAAGCTGTCCGTCTTGGAGGTGAGGTAAGACTCCTATTTTGAGACATAATGGAAAGAATAAAAAAAAATAGGTGTGGAGAAAGATAGTAGGTAGGTAGGTAGATAGATGAGTTTGAATTCTGGTAGGAGGGAAATTGATAGAGTTTGTTTCATAGCCTATTAGATTCTCAGAAGAGTATGAGGCAAGATAATGTATGAGGCTGGGACTGAGAGTTGCAGACTGAGATAGGGCTGTAAAAATATAATAAGGACTTAGAATAACTAAAAGAAGGGGCACTAAAGGGACCAGCCTAGAAAGCAGTAAAGGGAATTTCAAGCTTTACTGGAATTGTTTGGTTGAGGCCAAATATGTTTTTATCACAAGTTTAATATATTTGCAGAAGCATAGCTGTTAGTCAGCAAGGTCTTGTGATAGGAATAAGCAGTATGAATTCTTCATAAGGACAAAGAAAGCAAAGAAAGGAAGGGGGGAATTAATCTTTAGTTAGCCTCTATATGTATTAGTCAACTTTATACACATTGTCTCCTTTAATCATCACAAAATGTTCAGAAGTATATATTATTTCCATTTTACAGAAGAAGAATCTAAAGTAGAGAAATAGTGCATCAGAGGAGATCACAAGCTCCAATATCAGAAACAGGATTTTAGCCTGTATATGTCTTATTTTATAATCAGTGTCCTTTCTGATAGGGCCCATATGGGGTCTCATTGATAAGATGGCTCATTATGTTGACCTCACAAACAAAGAATAAATCAAAGTGATCTGTGAGACTGACCAAATTGCCCAAATGCCATCCTGTTACCTCACTGGTGTCTATCTTCTCAAAGCTGTGAGACTACCAGATTCCAGACCTCGGGCTATGTGACCATCCCTTCAGAGAATTTTTCATTAAGAAGGACTCTGTCAGAAAGGGAGAGTGCTGGTTCTCCTTAAGAGCCAGTCACCCTCTTTTCCCTCTAATAAATTTCCTTTTCTTTCCTGACTGCCTGGCTCACTCACTTTTTCTCTGCACTCGCCTTACACTTTCAACCAAATTATGCTAAGTAAGAATAGACTCAAGGGATTAGCTCTTATAGACTGCCTGAGGAACTATGGAAAGAGGTCCATGAAACTCTATAGGAGGCAGTGATCAAAACCATCCCCAAGAAAAAGAAATACATAAAGGCAAAATGGCTGTCTGAGGAGGCCTTACAAATAGCTGAGAAGAGAAGTGAAAGGCAGAAGAGAAAAGGAAATATATATCTATCTGAATGCAGAGTTCCAAAGAATAGCAAGGAGAGAAATGTAAGCCTTCCTAAGTGATCAGTGCAAAGAAATAGAAGAAAACAATAGAATGGGGAAGATTAGAGATCTCATCAAGAAAATTAAAGATAGCAAGGGAACATTTCAAGCAAAGATGGGCACAATAAAGGACAGAAATGGTATGGACCTAATAGAAGCAGAAGACATTAAGAAGATGTGGCAACAACACACAGAAGAAATTTAAAAAAGAAGAATTTAATGGCCCAGATAACCATGATGTTGTGATCACTCACTTAGAGCCAGACAACTCAGAGTGAAAAGTCAAGTAGGCCTTAGGAAGCATTGCTATGAGCAAAGATAGCAGAGGTGATGGAATTCCAACTGAGTTGTTTCAAATCCTAGAAGATGATGCTGTGAAACTGCTGCACTCAATATGGCAGAAAATATGGAAATTTCAGCATTGGCCACAGGACTGGAAAAAGACAGTTTTCATTCCAGTCCCAAAGAAGGGCAATGTCAAAGAATGTTCAAACTACTGCACAATTGCACTCATTTCACATGCTAGCACAGTAATGCTCAAAATTCTCTAAGCCAGGCTTCAAGAGTACATAAACTGAGAACTCCTAGATGCTCAAGCTGGATTTTAAAAGGCTGAGGAACAAGAGATCAAATCGCCAACATTCGTTGAATGATAGAAATAGCAAGAAAATTCCAGAAAAGCATCTACTTCTGCTTTAATGACTACGCCAAAGCCTTTGACTGTGTAGATCACAGCAAACTGTAGAAAATTCTTCAAGAGATGGGAATACCAGGGGATCTGACCTGCCTTCTGAGAAATCTGTATGCAGGTCAAGAAGCAACAGTTAGAATTGGACATAGAACAACAGACTGATTCAAAATTGGGAAAGGAGTATGTCAAGGCTATATATTGTCACCCTGCTTATTTAACTTATATGCAGAGTACATCATTTGAAATGCTGGGCTGGGTGAAGCACAAGCTTGAATAAAAATTGCCAGGAGACATATCAATAACCTCCGATATTGCAAATAACATCACCCTTATGGCAGAAAGTGAAGAGGAACTAAAGAGTCTCTTGATGCAGCTGAAACAGGAGTGAAAAAACTGGCTTAAAATGCAACATTCAGAAAACAAAGATCATGATACCTGGTCCCACCACTTCAAGGCAAATAGATGGGGAAACAGTGGAAATAGTGACAGACTCTTTTCTTGGGCTCCAAAATTACTATAGATGGCAACTGCAACCATGAAGCTAAAAGGCACTTGCTTCTTGGAAGAAAAGCTATGACAAACCTAGACAATGTAGTAAAAAGCAGACATTACTTTGCTGACAAAGTTCTGTCTAGTCAAAAGTATGGATTTTGCAGTAGTCATGTGTGAATGTGAGAGTTGGACCATACAGAAGGCTGAACACCAAAGAACTGATGATTTTGAACTGTGGTGTTGGAGAAGATCCTTGAGAGTCCCTTGGACTGCAAGGAGATCAAACCAGTCAATCCTAAAGGAAATCAATCTTGACCATTCATCAGAAGGACTGATGCTGAAGTTGAAGCTCCAATACTTTGGCCACCTGATACAAAGGGCCGACTCATTAGAAAAGACCCTAAAGATGCTGGGAAAGATTGAAGGTAGGAGGAGAAGGGGATGACAGAGGATGAGATGGTTGGATGGCATCACCAATTCAATGGACATGAGTTTGAGCAAGCTCTGGGAGATGGTAAAGGACAGGGAAGCCTGGCGTGTTGGTGTCCATTGAGTTGCAAAGAGTGGGACGTGACTGAGTGACTAAATAGCAACAACAAAGAATCATGATTTATCTGAAACCATTAACCAGTGGTTCTAGATAGAGTGAAGAGAGCAGATAAAACAGACAGGGATTTTAAAGAATAGGACAGAGTAGGATCAAGAGAAAGGGTAATTAAATGTTATTGAATAATTAGTGCTTTTGGTATTAGCCATAGAGGATGTAAAAGAAGAGAAGGATATAGCCAGAAAGTGGGAATTGGAAGGTCGAGATTCCAAAGGTGAAGAACTTCCAAGTGACCAAGAATGCTAAAATGAGCTCCTAAAACTCCTTCCTTATAGGAAAAGATTCCATAGCTCAATGAACAGTGATATTAGGACATTGATTAAGTTAGCCATCTAACCATGTGAAAATTGAAATAGTCCTAAAATGGAAGGGTTGGCAAAGAAGAGGATGAATCTCATCATTAAAATAAGGATATGCATTCTCACTCTGCACTTTTAGATGCCACCTTTGGAAATCTGAAATCTTCTCCAAGTATTTAGAGATAAGAACATCTGGAATAGATGAAGAGTTTTGTTTATGGTTTGTTTTTAACCAACCTTTACTTTTAGTCAAATTTCTGCTCCCAGTTAATCTTTCATTAAACCATAAAATTGCACATTTTTGGTAATCTTTTAATAAGTTTGTCTAAACCTGGGAACCTTTCTTTTTCTTTTCAGCACTAATAAGCGATTTTTAAGTCTCTTTAGTCCACGTTGGGTAACAGTGATTAAAGCAGGATGGCTTATTTCAGTGGAAAATTGGGAAATTGCTTTCTCTGCTGTCTTGCCCCCCCCCACCTTATTTTGTAGTACAGAATAATGGAATAGATTAATCCTGCTCAATTTACAGTGCTGCATTATTAACCAAAGCTGTCATTTTAAAGTTTGTTTATAATTATGGCTCGAGAAACTGTAGATAAATGATTTTACTATAGTGGATTTATACTAAGTCAAATTACTGGGAAGAAATAAATCTCTGTGCTTCTAATTACAACACTTCCCATTATTATTCGAGAAGAAGATTATTTCTCTAATGGGTGCCAAGGATATGAAAAGCATTTTTATTCTTTCTTTAACAGAAGCAGAAAAGGAGAATGCTAAAACCAATAATAAAAGCCCAAAGATGACCTAAGCACAGTTTCCTGTGTAGAATAAGTCCCAGAACCACAGATCTGTTAGTTACTTCCCACTGTGTGCTATTCTTTCAGTATCATCATGTATACATTTAATGTCACTATATTTTCATCAACATCTCTGGTTAAAGTCTTCTGGACATCATCTTTGGCTGGAAAGAACTAGTACCACAACTAATAATGTAAAATAGAGTGTTGCAATATCATTCGGTAAGTGGCACTTATAAATGGGAGCCAAGTTTTATCTTTTACCATCAGAAACTGCATTAACAGCATCTTTCCTTAGGCAAAAAGGAGGCTCTTAATATACAATCTATTAATAATTCTCATGTATGCCCTACAGTTCCATTTTGTCCTTAGAATTTACTCTTCAACTTTTTATTTAGTCTTGTTCAGTATATTTTCTAAAGGTGCTATAACGGACCATTTATGTCATTAGCCTTGAATATACTGTTTATTTAGATTGTGTTTAGATTCCTTGTGTTGCTCATGATTAGGTGGAATGAAAAGGAAGCAAGTTAGTGGTATTAATAAATTAATGAGCATAAGGGTAAATTTGGAGACTTAAATTTTTTATATTATTGCAAGAATCAATGAAGATAAAAGTCAACACTTTGGGTTGTTAAATACATAAAAATTTAATTTCAAACCCGTGTAACCATTGTGTGGTGCTTCTGAATATGAAATGGAACAATGTCAATAATTAAGCCAGGGCAACAGAATTGATCTAGGATTGTCCTAGGGAAACCAAATGCATGGTCACTCTGTTTTTATACCTCTTACACCATTTCATGCTAATTTATGATTATTTACGATGATTTCTTATCTGGTTTTGGTCAACTGAAAGCTTTCTTAATGTGATGCTATTTCTCTCTACGTGCCATTATATTTTCCACAGTGATTTGCATGTAATACATTTTCAGTAAACATTTCCCCAGTGAAAGATATTTGAAGTAGGAATCAGTATCCTCTACTGCAATGTGATGGGATGGTATATAGTGACTTCAGTTTCACAGGAAAGAAGTTTTTCTGATGTCCTGCTTCTTTCCTTTGTATGGTAAACCCGTCACAACTGTTATTACCTTCCAGAAAATCTGTCCAAATTTTTTATCTTAAACACATTTAGAAGTAATATTTTTTGTATATTGTTATCCATTATCAGATATATGTTCCACTTGGCCTCCAGATGTTGAGTGTATGAGTTCTCATCCCCAATACATCCATTTTATACAAGATCAAATCCTTGGTAATCTCTGTAAAATATTTTCTGTCTTTTCACTCAGCTATAACTGATTCAATTTACAGAGCAGTTACAAGTAAAGGAATACTTGTTTTTCAAGTATATTTGGACATTTCATGGAATTCTAGAACTTTAAGTGGAGAAAACTCAATCAAATTTTGCTTAAGTCAACTACCATACTTTTTGGGCTGCTAAGATCCTGACAATTAAAATTACTTATCCTAGGTCAAAGAGTGGTGGAACACAGATTGGAATCAATAACTCCTATACATTTATATTTTAAATCATTATATATGGATTGTAAAGATTTCCTATTTAGGAAAAAAAAAACTTTTTGGATAGTTCTGGCTAGAAACTCAACATTAAAAAAACTAAGATCATGGCATAAGGTCCCATCACTTTATGGCAAATAGAAGGGAAAACAGTGAAAGCAATGGCAGATTTTATTTTCTTGAGCTCCAAAATCTCTGCAGAGAGTGAGTGCAGCCATGAAGTTAAAAGTTGCTTACTCCTTGGAGCAGGAGACATAGGTTCAGTCTCTGGGATGGGAAGACCTGCTAGAGAAGGAAATAGCAACCCACTCCAGTATTCTTGGAGAAAATTCCATGGACAGAACAGCCTGGTGGGATACAGTCCATGGGATTGCAAAGAGTCAGACACAACTGAGCACATATGTGATACCTGAATGAAAGCTATGACAAACCTAGACAGCATATTAAGCAAAGACATCACTGTGCTGACAAAGGTTTGTATGGTTTTTCTAGTAGTCATGTATGGATGTGAGAGTTGAACCATAAAGAAGGCTGTGCACCAAAGAATTGATGCTTTTGAGCTGTGGTGCTGGAAAGGATTCTTGAGAGTCCCTTGGACAGCAAGGAGATCAAACCATTCAGTCCTAAAGGAAATCAACCCTGAATTTTCTTTGGAAGGACTGATGCTGAAGCTGAAGCTCCAATCCTTTGGTCATCTGATGTGAAGAGTCAACTACTTAGAAAAGAACCTGATGTTGGGAAAGATTGAAGGCAAGAGGAGAAGGGGAAGACAAAAGGTGAGATGGTTGGATGGCATCACCCACTCAAAGGGCATGAGTTTGAGCAAACTCTGGGAGATAGTGAAGGACAGGGTAGCCTGGCATGCTGCAGTCTGTGTGGTCACAGAGTCAGACATAACTTAGCAGCTGGAAAACAACAACAACAACAAATCTCCTGCAACAATCAAAAGTTTGACTATGGTGGTTTAACCAAATAAAAGTGATTTTTCTTAAATAAAAACTTAAGTGATATAGAGACAATATAGTAGGTTTAAAACATCAATATTTTAGTCTCCTACTATCTTTCTGCCCCCTTGTACACAGCCTGTGGTTTAAATCTCTTGATTTTCTCATAATCTCAAAGAATTTACCCAGTTTACATATTTCCATCCAATTTTTAGACAGGAAGAATAGGTATGAATGAGGAGGAAGGACAGTACCAGAAGTCTCTAAGAGACTTCTTTATGAACCTCATTGGCAACCTGTCATGAGATGTGAGAAAGGGTGGGACATATGGGCTGTTTCTTTTTAAACTGACACCTTGCCACTCAAAAACCCCTACTATATTTTTCTGTTAAGGAAAGAGAATAATTGAATGTTCAGTAAGCATCTAGCATTGTCTGTTATAATTGGCTTAAATAGGAAGGGAATTTATGAAATTATCTTAGTGTATCTGGGAAGATCATGGAGTCTGACTCAAACCATGGGATCAGGAGTGACATTCAAGCAAGCCTCACTGTCATTCTGGTACAAATCTCATTCCTACTACTTGACTCTAGCATCTCATCATTCAGGGACTTGATCATTCATTATCCGCTCTACATCTGCTTTCCTCAAGGAGCTAGACCTGCAACTTTTTTCCTGCAAACTTTCTTTTTCACATTAATAATCTGCCAAACTTATGCAAAATTCAGTCAAACTTGGTTGCTAATAACTGAAGATGATCTGAAACTATGATGATATCTTACCACTTTTTCTGGTACTTTTACATCCACAGGTCCTTCTATGGTTTTATGCAACGAAATTAGTAATGTGGAGAGTTTAGGCTCCACTGCAAGGCATTAGTATAGAAATGTGTTAGGAGACATAGTCTTTTGTAAAGTTTCTGAGAGAACATTAAGGTGTTAACCTCAGTATTGTGATATATCATAGGGAGAGAGCATATGATTTTGGTTTTTGGAGTCAGAAGTTCATTTTAACACCCAACTACTACTATAACTACTATCCAAGTGTTTTTAACCAATGTTTCAGAGGTAAAAGGGAAAAAAGTAAGCCTTCCTCAATAAGCTATTCTGAAAGTTAGAAACAATTTTGTGTGTGATGACACTGTCATAAACTGTAAGAGCTGGTGCCCTTTATGTGCTAAATTTTGTTAGTAAAAGATACAAATATGTACATTGAAAAATAACTGCCAACAGATGGCCAACAGACATGTGAAAAGGTACGTGACATCACTAATAGTCAAGATCATTAATCATAAGGGAAATGCAAATAAAAACCACAATAAGATATCACCTCACATCTGTTAGAATGACTATTATCTGAAATACAATAAACCACAAGTACTAGTGAGAATATGGAGAAAAGGAACCACTGTGTATGCATTATTGGTGGGAATGTAAATTGGTGCAGCCGCCATGGAAAACAGGATGAAGATGCCTCACAAAACTAAACATAGAACTGTCATATGATCCCACAACTTAAATCCAAAGGGAAAAAACCTCTAATTTGAAAAGATATATGCACCCGTATTTATTTCAGCATTATTTGCAATAGCCAAGATATGGAAGCAACCCAAGTGTCCATCAATAGATGAATGGTGAAAGATGATGTGTATATGGAGTCTATATATTATACATATATATATGAATGTACATATGTGTGTGTGTTTGTTTAATTCTGTATCTATATGAGATGATGGATGTTTATTAAACTTATTGTGATCATCATGTATTGACAAATCAAGTAATTGTGCTGTACAGCTTAAATTTGTGCTATATGTCATTCCTATCTCAAAGTAACCGGAAGGAAAAAACAAACAAACAAATACTGGATAAAATAATTGAGGTGGGATACTGGAAAAGGGAAACTTCTGTAGGACCTAAAAGGGAGGAATCATTGATTTTAGTATCCAGTCAAAGAAGAACAGCATTAGAGCATACCAGTGTCTTCCTCTACTGTACTGCAGGCATGCTCCTGCTGCTGCTAAGTCGCTTCAGTCGTGTCCGACTCTGTGCAACCCCATAGACGGCAGCTCACCAGGCTGCCCTGTCCCTGGGATTCTCCAGGCAAGAACACTGGAGTGTGGTGCCATTTCCTTCTCCAATGCATGAAAGTGAAAGTGAAAGTGAAGTCACTCAGTCGTGTCCGACTCTTCGCGACCCCATGGACTGTAGCCCACCAGGCTCCTCCGTCCATGGGATTTTCCAGGCAAGAGTACTGGAGTGGGGTGCCATCGCCTTCTCCGACTGCAGGCATAGGTTTCCAAAACCCATTAATAGAATCTCATAATTTTCATTTGGCAGCATTCGGTTGAAAGCAACAAAGAGAATAGGTTGTCTTTATTGTCTAGTACTGTCTTCTTTAGATGGCTTTTCACATTTCTTCCCTCAGCTTCAGTATACCTAATTCATAAAATAGAGGTCATATTTAAATTGAAAGGGTCAGTGTATGGGAAGGCAGGGTTTGTCATGGTACTTTCTTGCCAAACATTTTAAGCTTCTGTTTTGTTCAACTCCTCATTCACCAGTTTTAGAAACTCAATATTGTTAGATTCTCTTTGGATCTATTAGGTCCAAGTCTGAGCTTTCGGGACTTGAGCATGTCTTGGAACTTTCTTTGTGTGACTCAATGAGGGAGAAAGTTTGTCTTAAACAGTTGATTGAATGGGGATGGTTTCTGTTGATTTAAAAAGACTACAGTATCAGAATTTGATTGTGAGCAATCTGATGTTTTTATAACTGTATCGACATAAAGAGGACTGCAATAATTTATTTAGTGTGTTCTATTTCTTGTTGAGCACCTACTCTGCATATGTCATGGCATGAAAACCATTAAATATAGTATTGTTTCAAATTCTCCTTACAATTCTATGATGCAGGTAATACCTCTCGGAGATGAGGGGTATCATGTCATGTGCTTAGTTGCTCAGTTGTGATCCCATGGGCTGTAGCCTGCCAGGTTTTTCTGTCTATAGGATTTTTCAGGCAATAATACTGGGGTGAGTTGCCATTTCCCTCCTCCAGGGGATCTTCCCTACCCAGACATCAAACCCATGTCTCCTGTGTCTCCTGCATTGTGGGTGAATTCTTTACCTGCTGAGCAATCAGGGAAGTCACAGATGAGGAAACTGAGACCCAAGGAAGATAAGTAACTCACCCAAAATTCTACAAGTAGTACATGGTGAAACCAGGGTTTAAACCCATATTTGGATGACATCAACATTTTTGTAGCTAATGATTACATTGTTCTGTTTATTTTGCTATTTAGAATATCTTTTTCATCAACCATTAAAATTAAGACCAAAAAAAAGAAAAAAGAATCAAATGCTTCTAGAAAGAGGTACTGCTTTCCTTGAAGACAAACATCCCTTTTCTATATTTCTGGTGAAATTAATGCCACCAAACGAACAAAGAAAAAGCCCACAGGTATTTAGGTAAATTCAGTTATTTATTGATATTAGAAAACAGAGGAGGTTTTAGCTACAGATTCAACTAACAACATTTAATATGTTTGCTAATTGAGAACTTAGAAATCTAACCTCAGTAATTTAAAAGAGGTTTTTCACAGAAAAAGTCCTGGTAGGAGGGCAAAATATTAGCACAAGAGAGATTATGCATTTATAGTAGCACCCAGGGGGGAAAGAGGGTAATAAAGTAGGAAAAAAAAAAAAAGGCAGAGGCAGAGAAAACATTTCAAAGTATTCTATGTCTGTTTCATGAAAAAAAAGCACTGCTCATCACATCAACAAAACACTTTTAATTAGAGCTTTGTTAAGCTTCAGTATTCACCAATCTATGAACCAATCTTTTAGTTACAAATAATCTGAATCTCTCAGACTTTGGATCCTCACAACTGACTCAGGCATGTGGAAGATTATCCTTTGATGTTGCTGCTTGTATCTGAGGCAGATTTAAAATTCCACTGCATTTTTATCCATAAGTGTTTCTAATTTTTACTTTTCAAATCTTCCCTGAAGAATTGTCTGTCTCCTATGTACAGAGTCTGGTGGTTTGATCAACTAGTCCCACAGAATGTATGGATAGCAGGGGGCAGACTTCTCCAAGCCACAGTCCAGGAGTAATTTGCATCATGTTTGAGGCTACCTGATGCCACCAGTAAAGGAGATACTCAAAAAGGATTTCTCAGTCTTTGATATTTCAGAAACTGTGGAAGAGCTTGAAGGCTGGAGTGTCATTAACCGATGAGATTTGTTCAAGTCATGCCATTCCTCCAACTCTACCCAGTTTAATTGGTATGTCAGGCCATGGATCCATCCTGTGATAAAAGGCCAAATGTCTACTGATTCTCCCAGGCTGACTGTTGAGTTGAAAGGAACTTGGAGTTGGTTGTAGACAATGAAACCATTCAGTGAACCTTGCTATTGAAGTTGACAAAGAAGCAGATTTGAGTGTTGGAACAGTATTTCTACATGCATTATTCTAGTTGTCAGATGCATTACCAAAAGAGAATTGGAGGAGCTGTGTGGCCACAAGCTTATGTCATACCTTTCTTTTCTTTCCTTTTTTCCCCTTTAAGAATAATTAAAAGTCACAAACAAATTCAAATTTTCTTGGGTAAGGTAAGATTTCACTTTATAAAATGGGGAAAAAAGGTTTGGAAAGGAAAAAGTATATACATGTACATATATATATATATAAAACAAAATTAGTATCTTGAAATCAGGTTTTCTTTTATGTTTGTTTTTGTTTGTTTGGCTCCACTAATGCTCTCTCAGCTAACGTGCCCTGTCTGTTGCATGGATTCTGCAGTATCTGTTATTGAATCTGACATGGCCTGGTGAACTGTTTGACCCATAATATCTGCCTAAAATGTTTAAATGATAGGATTAGACTGTTACAAAGAATCAAAATAAGTATATCAAGTGGGATGTTAAATAGCCCTTTCATCATGGTTGGAGGCACATTTGTCCAGAAGTGGACAAGAAGGTAAAGAGAGCAAGGATTTCTAGCAATATCACAAAAGGCATGAGAAATATCTCTGCATCCTGGGCTGCTTGACCAGATATCAAAAGAGTAGTTGGAGTCTGTCATGAATTCAGGTGATTGAAGAAAAGGATGAACATGTGTCAGTGAAAGACACTAAGATGGCCTCACCACAGAGATGGCATCATAATGCCTTGTAACAGTCCTGACTCAGTGTTCCCTCTCATTTCCGGAAACTCATCTTCCTACTAAGTGAAGATTGTGATCATAGCTGTGTGCACATCTTTCTTTTCAGAAATGGTTAACTATTATTTACTCAACTAAGCTCACATCTTGGTATCTTTCAGGATTTATATTCAAACATTCTTTTTACATTTCTTACCTTCCAGCCAAACCGACTCATTGATTGCTATTTGAATATGTGTTCTGTTTCTAGATCTTTTCTCATGCTGTTGTATCAGTTACTGTGCCCCTTTTCCCATCTTATTCCATCTGTCAGACTCTGGCTACTGTTATGCCACTTTTCCAAAAACTTTTCTGGTGTGCTCAGCAAAAGAAATCTCTCCCTCCCTTGGATTCCTCATGTGTTTTTATTTTCACTCTGATAGAATTCATGTTTACTGTATATTTTGTTTTTCTCTATTATAGAAAATCTCCTTGAATGTCTCATCCTTAACATGAAACTATGTTTTACTAATCTAGTAAGAATTTCTATCTTGTCAATAGGAAACAATGTAAGGGTAAAGCATGAAGATTTTCCATTTTATATTTTTCTGCTGTATTTTGAAAAGCTATGTAATGACATTCTGAAATGAGTGTTTATAAAATACTGATGAAGTAAGTAGCTTAAATGAAGAGGGTGGGGCCAGCATGAGGAACTCCGCCCATGGCAAAGGTCGTGAGGAAGGAGGCTTGGCATATGCAAAGGCGTGATCAAGCCTCAGGAAACCCCCTGTTCCTGAGCATCTACCCCAAAACCAGAGTCTGTTTTATGCTCTTACCTACACCTCTGAATTTACGGGGGGCTCTCCCCCATAACCATTTCTCTCGGAGAAGGAGTAAACGTGCAGCTCCAAGGCAATAAAAATTCCTGGGTGTGACAAACTCCTCTGAAGGTTATCTAGCCCGCCTGTATAGGTTCATCTGGCCACATGTGATTGTTTACAGCCTCCCAACCTGAGAGGCACGAGATGTTTTAGACTTACTAAAGGCAAATTCTTTTGGGAAGTTAGAAATTATTAGTATAGTGGGTTGGTTAGGAATTATATCGGTGAAGGGTTTTTCACTTGTTGTGCCAATAATTGCTGCTAATTCCCTGCCCTGGGTGTGACAAGGGTGTCTCATGTCAAACCTCTCTGCTGACAGACTAGCTTGTGTGACAGGATTATCCATACTCCTGCCACATGATTGTTTACTACCTCTAAACCATAAACAGTACAGAGAGTTTTGGAGTATTTTGAGAGTCTTAATTAGCATAGGGCTTTTCTTCTTGTTGAGTCAATGATTGCCGCCAGGCCTCCATATCCTTAGGCACCTGGGAATATATTAATCAATGTATTTGGAATATAAAAAAGGAAATGTAGTTTTTAAGGTTAGCAATACTAGACTTTTTGAGTTAATGGATTTTCTCTTTTGTAATAGATCACTGTACTTTATTATAAATCCCTGTGTCCTTGCCATGTAAAAATGTAACTTTATCACTATCTTAAGACTAGATAGATCTTAAGGGGAGCATTGGTGAAAGGATTTTCATTTGTTGGGCTGATGTTTGCTGCTAAATCTCCATGTTCCCTGCCCTTATAATGAATATAACTAACATATAGGAGAAATAAGTATTGACCTTTAAGCATTTAGGAGAAATAAGTATTAACCTTTAAGATTAATCATGTTAACCTTGGGTTAAATAAATTCCTTTCTTGATTGTAACTCACTACACCCTCACCCTATAGGAATGCAACTTTATTTGGAGGGTGGTGCCTGGTTTAAGAAAAAACACCCTTGGAAAAATTAAGTTTTTTGGTTATCAGAAAGAAAGGATCATAAAATGTCAGCAAGTCTCACTCATGGCCAGAAGATGATGTAATATCCCTAAGACCTTTTTTTTATACATTTATGTGAAACACCTGATTTTGATAAAGGTCAGGACTGCTGACCCCCGTGTGACTCTGTATTCATCCCTATGTGTAACAAAAGGTATAAAAGCAAACCCCAAAATAAAGAAATCAGATCAGTTTTCTGGAAAGACTGATTCCCCCATGTCGCTTCTTTCTTGCTCCCATTTCTCCGGCTGAATTCCCATCTGGATTCAGCCTCCTTTTCTTCACTACACTATCTCCTACTACACTATCCGTTTCTAATCTCTCTCTATATCTGTAATTAAATATGTATTTTTCCAAAGACACCGACGCCGTCCCCCCACCTTCGAATCACCCTGGATCCACCAGGGCTGGACCCCAGCAGGTGGGTAGTTAGGAAATTCTGTGTGTCTAACATAAAATGTTATTCAGTATGAATTTGATAAAAGTTTAGTCATTCCTCATTATATTCACTAGAGAATTTATTTGAGAAATATAAATGATGACATTTGTGGGCAAGTTATTTAGAATCTATAATATGCAGGAAACAAGTTAAGGATTTAATAACCTATCTTTGGTTCTTATAACAACCATGCAAGTAGATATTATCTCAGCTCACATTTAATAAAATCAGTTTATGAAGAGTAAATGACTTGCTAAAGGGCATGTAGCTAATAAATATAGACAACAATTAAAAAACTTAGTCTTAAAAATGTCAATCTTCAAGTCTAACAGAAGAAATCTCAGTAAGAGATGAAAACAAGGCAGCTGCTGAGGAAGAGATATCTTTCTGCTTCATGTATTGACTTTCTGATTGAGTCATTCATTTGACAAATATTTCTGAGTCCCATATTAGCCACTGTTCTAGAACAGAATATGGCAGTGAACAAATATATTACTTGGTCACAAAAAAAGCTGCTAAATCTCTAGCCATCACATCTACCTTCTAGGCAAAAGAAAGGGAAAATGGAAGAGATATTTCCCAGTCTCTGCCTTTCAAAGGAAGGCATTTTTAAACCTTTTTCTAATAGCTTACTGGCCAGTGCTTAATCACCTGGCCATTTCCACCTGAAAGCCAGGCTAAGGAATGGAGTTTTCAGTTGTACACATTAGAATTGTAGCAATATGTATTCAAGGTTATATTTGTGGGAAAATATGTACAATGGCTATTTAGTGAGAAACTACCTGTCTTTGACACCCCTCATCAGAACTATAAGACACAGGACAACTGGAGTGATTATTTAGTACTATCTGGTTGTTAAATGATTTTGCCCTCTATCAAAGGATTCCTAGCCCATAGTGGGGATGCCTATCCTTTTTTCTCTATTGACTCTTCTCTAAACCCTCTTTCATTTACCTTCAAGCTCATCATAGTTTTCTAAACAGGAACATGGCCCTTCTCTTTTGTTCACAACTCTCTTTTTGGTTCAAGGGTGTTATGTTTATTTCTGCATGTGCTCAGTCACTTCGGTCATGTCCGACGCTTTGTGACCCTATGGGCTATATCCCACCAGGCTCCTCTCTCCAGGCAAGAATCAAAGACAAACCAAAATGTCAGGGTAGGTACATAAGAGGAGGGCTCAATTGCTAAGTCATATCTGACTCTTTATGATCCCTAAGGACTATAGCCCACCAGGCTCTTCTGTCCATTGGATTGCCCAGGCAAGAATACTGGAGTGAGTTACCATTTCATTCTCCAGGGGATCTTCCCGAAATGATGGATGGATCAAACCCATGTCTCCTGCACTGGCAGGTGAATTCTTTACCACTTAGCCATTAGCTCACAACTCACATAAAAGGCACCTTGTGTATATAGGAGAAAGGCAAGCAAAAGAAAAAGAAACCAATACAAAATGATAAATACAAATGAAAAAGTCTAAGTTAAATTTAAATTAATAGCCAAAGGATAGGAAAGGTTGGTATTTAACTGATCAAATAATTAGGAATCAGAAAAATACTTTGTAATCAGTATCAGTTCAGTTCAGTCGCTCAGTCATGTCCAACTCTTTGTGACCCCATGGACTGAAGCACACCAGGCTTCCCTGTCTATCACCAACTCCTGGAGCTTGCTCAAACTCATGTCCGTCAAGTAGGTGATGCCATCCAACCATCTTATCCTTGTCGTCTCCTTCTCCTCCTGTCATCTATCTTTCCCAGCACCAGGGTCTTTTTCAATGAATCAGTTCTTCCCATCTGGTGGCAAAAGTATTGGAGTTTCAGCTTCAGCACTAGTCCTTCCAATGAACATTCAGGACTGATTTCCTTTAGGATTATAATCAATATAATTAACTAAATTATCCATTCTTTTAAAAGAATGAAATAAAAGATTGCCCCATTTCCTGAATTACTCATTATTTTAGGGTAAAAGTCTTACTTGGAAAAATGGTAAGAATAAAAAAAAATCTTCAAAAGTGAATGTCATAATAACAATATAAACAATAGGAAATATGAAGGTATTGAATGTGTTTTGGATGTTTGAGTTGCTGTACCTTAGCAGCTATTTCACTTTGTTTTGAGGAAATAGCTAGAAGAACAAAAGTTTAAAAGAAAAGATTTAAGGGAAAAACTAGAACCAATAGACAAGATGTATTGATCATTAATAGCCAACTATAGTTTAATTGTGTATTTTTAAAGGGATTTAATTAAACTGGTGGAGCAATGTTCCTCAGGCCTTTCCTATTAACTAATAAAGCCCCATCACTTCTAATTGTCTTGAACAATTACTACAAAAATGAAACAACTGCTGCTACATGGAAATCCGGGATTCCCAGTATTTAAAATAGCAAAAATTGAACAATGCAAGCAAATTTGTATAATTCACTTGGAATTTCTAGCTAATCTGATTTAAATTTGATCAAAGAATATGAGGTATTGATAGAAACAATGAAGAATGATAGGAATCATGTTGATATGAATACTTTTATAATCAATTGCTTGATCAATTATTTAAGTATCTCCTTTCAAAACAAAAATTAGTTATCTATTGGATCTGAACAGATATAAAAGCTCAAATATAAACAAGAAGTAATTGTGACAAATAATTTAAAAGCAAATAAACTTAACCAAATAAGGTTATGAAAAATATTTCATAAATATCTAGGCTCTTGATAGCTATAGGTGGCAAGTCTGGTTCTTCTAGACAATATAAAGAAGGATATCTAGTAAGTTACATAATTGACTCTGCACAAATTTAGGAGCTAGTCAATATCTTAGGAAAGGTACAACTACAATAAATCCTAAAATCAGATATGGATTTCTTTTAAGGGGTTCTCATATGTAAGTATGTATCATATGTAACAGACTGAATAATATACACATCAACAAATTTTCAGAATATTTTGGAATTAAGTCCAAACATATTCTAATGGAATCACATTAAAGTATATTCAAAAGTCTAGAATTAATCCAATGTCCGTGTATCAGTTTTCCATATACTTAGCTTAAATCTAGAGGCATGATAGACTGTTTGGGGAATGAATAAACAACACCTACTGTAGGTAAAGGGTATTGATAAGCTATAAACTGATCCTACTATTCATTAGTAACAAGCAAATTAATAAATTTTTATTTGAGTTGGTTAATTTATCAACACCTTAATGTTCCTAACATTTTGTTTACTGACTTCTTAAGGATTCTTATCAAATAATGAAACAAATGACCTAAATGACTAGACTTTGGAGAAGAAAGCACACCTTTATTATTTATCAAAGATAAGGCTCATGAGATACTTTATACACCTTTTGTATATAGAATAAAAATTCAGGTACAGTCTGCTAATTTTCTTAATCTTAATAATTATATCAGTTATACAAAAGGAGGCCACATGAATGGAGTTTGAGTGAAACACTTGATTTAAGGCCCTTGTCCTTCTAGCTGTTCTTAGAGTTAACTGGTTATTGAAAAGCTCAATGACCTTTTTGAAAATAATTTGCAACTTTCTTCATGATTATATGTTTTTACAGTTTTTTTTCTTTTCCACAACAAAATAAAGTCATAGAAGGGAATAAAGTGTGTATGAAATGTCAGTGTGGCTAGATTTATCTCAATTTATATGAAAGGTATAGGTTGCATTTTAGAATTATAATAAAGAATAATATAAATCTTGTTGAAAGTATGGAAAATGTAAATAAGTGAATTATTTTTTATTTTTTTATTGTGATGCTAGAAAAAAGAAAAAAGTCATAAATGTATTGTTATTAGTTAGACTTCAGAGTGATAATAGAAGCTACATATAAAAGTTGTCCTGAGGACTTCTCTGGCAATCCAGAGCTCCCAATGCAAGGGGCATGGATTTGACCCTTAGATGGGGAACTGGCATGCCACACAGCTTGGCCAAAAATAAATAAATAAATAAAATAGCCCCTCCTCACAAAAAAGTTTGTCCTGTGTTTACTCTGGTAGACTCCTTTACTTCCTACCCTCTCAGTCAGCAGGGACTGAGACAATAGTTCTTTGACATTACAAAAGCAGTCCATTGCTTCCTGTATCTATCTTCATTCTAACAGCCATCTCTTCAGTAACTTTCTTCCCATTTCAGCTTAGCTATAGTATTCTAACACTTTTAATACTCTTCTGCTAATCTTAAACTGTCTTCTTTCACCATCCTACTAGTACATGGACAATGTGAGTCGAAACAAATCACCAAGTCAAAAAAGATAGTCCAGATATCAAACAAGTAAAATCAAGAAACTTTATTGATCAAGTTATTTCAAACAGATTCTTTGAATAAGCAAAGCTCTTGTTATACATCTGTTGTTGTTCAGTCACTAAGTTGTGTCTGACTCTTTGGCACACCAGGCTTCCTTCTCCTTCACTATCTCCTGAGGTTTGCTCAACCTCAAGTCCATTGGGTCAGTGATGCTATCCAACCATCTCATCCATTGTCTCCCCACCTTCTCTCCTGCCTTCATTCTTTCTCAGCATCAGGTTCTTTTCCAAGGAGACGGCTCTTTGCATCTGGTGGCCAAAGGATCAGAGCTTCAGCTTCAGCATCAGTCTTTCCAATGAATATTCAGAGTTGATTTCCTTTGGGATTAA
Organism: Oryx dammah; assembly: GCF_014754425.2. Classification (NCBI taxonomy): domain Eukaryota; kingdom Metazoa; phylum Chordata; class Mammalia; order Artiodactyla; family Bovidae; genus Oryx; species Oryx dammah. The sequence goes on from NW_024070187.1 coordinate 72,698,928, forward strand.
CCAGTGTGATTTCCTTGCTGTACAAGGGACTCTCAAGAGTCTTCTCCAGCACCACAAGTCAAAAACTTAATATATCTGTAACCTATCACTTACATTGATCAATCAATCTGTGTTAGTGTTGCTGAGGATATGCTGGGAGCTTCTACCTAACATAAACTTTGAACAAAACTTCTTGAGCTTCATTTAACCCAGAGACAACAGAGAAAAGAAAACAGCCAATATATGTGAGAAAAAACCAAACACTAGATATCCTTTTTAATAATCAGCAGATGAATGGATAAGAAAGCTATGGTATATATACACAATGGAGTATTACTCAGCCATTAAAAAGAATACATTTGAATCAGTTCTAATGAGGTGGATGAAACTGGAGCCTATTATACAGAGTGAAGTAAGCCAGAAAGAAAAACACCAATACAGTATACTAACACATATATATGGAATTTAGAAAGATGGTAATGATAACCCTGTATGTGAGACAGCAAAGAGACACAGATGTATAAAACAGTCTTTTGGACTCTGTGGGAGAGGGAGAGGGTGGGATGATTTGGGAGAATGGCATTGAAACATGTATAATATCATATATGAAATGAATCAGAAGTCCAGGTTCAATGCATGATACTGGATGCTTGGGGCTGGTGCACTGAGATGACCCAGAGGGATGGTACAGGGAGGGGGGAGGGATGGGGGTTCAGGATGGGGAACACGTGTATACCTGTGGTGGATTCATGTTGATGTATGGCAAAACCAATACAGTTGTAAAGTAATTAGCCTCCAATTAAAATAAATTTATATTTAAAAAAAATTGATTACTCTCAAAAATGTATATACCTTTTGTTTTATAAACATCTGTACTACTTGCAATGGTAAAAATGTATTCTTAATTGTTGAGGATGATTTTGACATTTGTATAATTGAAAATTTTGTGGTTAGAATTAGATTCTGATATTTAGACAGCATATTAAAAAGCAGAGACATTACTTTGTCAACAAAGGTCCATCTAGTCAAGGCTATGTTTTTTTTCCAGTAGTCATGTATGGATGTGAGAGTTGGACTATAAAGAAAGCTGAATGCCAAAGAATTGATGCTTTTGAATTGTGGTATTGGAGAAGACTCTTGAGAGCCCCTTAGACTGTAAGGAGATCAAACCAGTCCATCCTAAAGGATATCAGTCCTGGGGGTTTGTTGGAAGGACTGATGTTGAAGCTGAAACTCCAATACTTTGGTCACCTGATGTGAAGAGCTGACTCATCTGAAAAGACCCTGAGGCTGGGAAAGATTGAGGGCAGGAGGAGAAGGGAACGACAGAGGATAAGATGGTTGGATGGCATCACCAACTCAATGGACATGAGTTTGGTTACCCAAACTCATCACTCTGGGAGTTGGTGATGGACAGGGAGGCCTGGTGTGCTGTGGTTCATGGGGTCACAGAGTCAGATATGACTGAGCGACTGAACTGAACTGATTTCTGGATACAGATGTTCAAACGTCAAGAACCTGTCTGCCTCTAACTCTTGTTTTTCTTTGCTTTGGATTCATTTTCATGCACTCTATTTTCATGAAATTGCCAAAATGGTCCTAAGAAACATTAAGATTCTTTTCAACCAACTTGGCACTTCTAGTGTATTTCTAGTGTCTTTGATAAGCAGCGCTTTTAAAATCATTTCTTCAAAACTCGCATAGTTCAATCTTACCACCCTAATTTAGATTACATTTTCACTACCACTCTGCCAAGAAGAATTATGTTGGAAATTGAGCTAAACCAATTTGATCATCTGCAACTATTAGATTCCTTTTGGTAAACTTGGTTTCTTGATCTCCAAAATCACTGTGGATGGTGAATGTAGCCATGAAATTGAAAGATACTTGCTCCTTAGAAGAAAAATTATGTCAAACCTAGACAGCATATTAAAAAGCAGAGACATTACTTTTCAGACAAAGGTCCATCTAGTCAAAGCTATGGTTTTTCAAGTAGTCAAGTGTGGATGTGAGAGTTGGACCATAAAGAAAGCTGAGCACTGAAGAATTGATGCTTTTAAACCGTGGTGTTGGCGAAGACTCTTGAGAGTCCCTTGGACCACAAGGAGATCAAACCAGTCAATCCTAAAGGAAATCAGTCCTTAATATTCATTGGAAGGACTGATGTTGAACTGAAGCTCCAATCCTTCGGCTACCTGATGGGAAGGGTCAATTCATTGAAAAAGACCCTGATGCTGGGAAATATGGAAGGCAAAAAGAGAAGAGGGCAGCAGTGGGTGAGATTGTTCGATAGCATCACTGACTCAATGGACATGAATCTGAAAAAAACTGCACGAGGTACTGAAGGACAGTAAGGTCTGGTGTGCTGCAGTCCATGGGGTTGCTAAGAGTCAGACAAGACTTAGCAACTGAACAACAATAAGTAGCCTCCAATAGTTAGAGGCAGATGATGTTTGAGGGTTTACTTCATAACAAGTTCATACAAAAATAAGTCTAGAATATAATCATGACATAAGTTTAAGAAGACACCAAGTCCTCAGACAAAGTGCATTATGGCTTCATTAAAGCCCCAGTTTTATTTTTGATGATTCAGCTGTGATAATCATGTGTTGGAAAGATTCAGCTCTCATTACTGTTGGGAAGCAAAAATTCTCTAAAGTAGATATACATAGGACCATTTATGAATCAAGCTGAGAGTAGAATTTCTAAGGACAAGATTGCTCTGCTTCCTTGAGTTTTATGACTTATTTATTCAAAGGCAGGGACATCTCTAAAGTACTTTTACTGGAATTCCTGCATCTTGAAAACTACCAACTCACTAATGAAAACCCATCTCTAATATCCATTATGTTTATTAACAGCCAATAATTTAACTTTAAAATCCAATTTTATTATTTGTTCATGCTAGTTAATAAATATTCTAGTGTTGATTACTAACTATTCCAAAGATAGTTGGAATGCTATCATCAGTTGACTCAGAGTTAGTCCTTGGAGTCTGCAGTTTAAATTAGTGCAAATTGATCACCATTTGGGATAGATTAAGTTAACACACGTTTATATCTCCCTGTCTAAACTATCTTGTGTTGCTCATTTGCTCAGTCATGTCTGACTCTGCCACCCCATGAACTGCAGCACACCAGGCTTCCCTGTCCTTGACCATCTCCTAGAGCTTTCTCAAACTCATGTCCATTGAGTTGGTGATGCCATCCAAGCATTTCATCCTCTGTTATCTGCTTCTCCTCATGCCTTCAATCTTTCCAGCATCAGGGTCTTTTCTAATGAGTCAACTCTTTGCATTAGGTGGCCAGGGTATTGGAGCTTCAGTTTCAACATCAGTCCTTCCATTGAATACTCAGGTTTGATTTCCTTTAGAATGGATTGGTTTGATCTCTTTGCTATCCAAGGGACTCTCAAGAGTCTTCTCCAACACCACAGTTCAAAAACATCAATTCTTTGGCACTCAGCTTTCTTCACCATCCCACTCTCACATCCATACATGACCACTGGAAAAACCATAGCCTTGACTAGACGGACCTTTGTTGACAAAGTAATGCCTCTGTTTTTAATATGCTGTCTAGGTTTGTCATAGCTTTTCTTCCAAGGAGCAAGAATCTTATAATTTAATGGCTGCAGTCATCTACTGATTTTAGAACCCCCCAGAATAAAGTCTGTTTCCATTTTCCCCCATCTATTTTCCATGAAGTGATAGGATTGGATGCCACAATTTTTGTTTTTTTGAATGTTGAGTTTTAAGCCAATTTTTTCACTTTCCTCTTTCACTTTCATCAAGAGGCTCTTTAGTTCTTCTTTGCTTTCTGCCATAAGGGTGGTGTCATCTGCATATCAGAGGTTATTGATATTTCTCCTGGAAATCTTGATTCCAGCTCATGCTTCATCCAGCTTGTATTTCTCATGATGTATTTGGCATATAAGTTAAATAAGAAGGGTGACAATATACAGCCTTGATGTACTCTTTTTCCTATTTGGAACCAGTCTATTGTTGTTCCATGTCCAGTTATAACTATTGCTTCTTGACCTGCAAACAGGTTTCTCAGGAGGTAGCTGAGGTTGTCTGGTATTCCCATCTCTCAAAGAATTTTCAACAGTTTGTTGTGATCCATGTGGTCAAAGGCTTTAAAGTAATCAATGAAGCAGAAGTAGATGCTTTTTCTGGAATTCTCTTGCTTTTTCTATGATCCAATGGAGTTGTCAATTTGATCTCTGGTTCCCCTGCATTTTCTAAATCCCGTTTGAACATCTGGAAGTTCTCAGTTCATGTACTGTTGAAGCCTGACTTGGAGAATTTTGAGGATTACTTTGGCAGTGTGTGAGATTAGTGCAATTGTGTGGTAGTCTGAACATTCTTTGATGTTGCCCTTCTTTGGGATTGGAATGAAAACTGACCTTTTCCAGTTCTGTGGGCACTGCTGTTTTCTGTATTTGCTGGCATATTGAGTGCAGCACTTTAACAGCAACATCTTTTAGGATTTGAAATTGTCAATTGGAATTCTATCACCTCCTCTAGCTTTGCTTGTAGTGTTGCTTCCTAAAGCCCACTTGACTATGCACTCCAAGATGTCTGGCTCTAGGTGAATGATCACATCACAGTGGTTATCTGGGTCATGAAGATCTTTTCTGTATAGTTCTTCTGTGTATTGTTGCCACCTCTTTTTATGTCTTTTGCTTCTGTTAGATCCATACCATTTCTGTCCTTTATTGTGCTCATCTTTGCAAGAAATATTCCCTTGGTATCTCTAATTTTGTCAGAGATCTCTAATCTTTCCTATTATATTGTTTTAATATCAATTACAGACCAAATAACATGTGAGCATGCTCAGTCACTTCAGTGGTGTCCGATTCTTTGCGACCCTATGGACTGTAGCCAACCAGGCTCCTCTTGTCCATGGGATTCTCCAGGAACGAATACTGGAATGGGTCGCCATGCCCTCCTCCAGGGGCTATTTCTGACCTAGGAATGGAAGCTGTGTCTCCTATGTCTCCTGTATTGCAGGTGGATTCTTATCCCACTGAGCCCACCAGGGAAGCCCTTACCAAGAAACATATCACCTCGGAATATTTCAGAATGCTTCTCTAAAATTAAGAATATCTTCTTTAAAAACAGAAACAATAATGTAACACTTAATGAAGGGTATTAAAATTAACTAATACCCAATGCATCATAAAATTTTCCTAATTACCTTTATATATTCTATCCTGGTTATGTCTTTTTTTTTTTAACTTAAAATTGCTTTTATTGTAAATGTTTTTGTGGATTGGTGAACAGTCGTTCTTTTTTTTTTAATTTATTTTTTATTTTACTTTACAATTCTGTATTGGTTTTGCCATACATTGACATGAATCCACCACAGGTGTACATGTGTTCCCAAACATGAACCCCGCTCCCACCCTCCTCCCCACAACATCTCTCTGGTCATCCCCGTGTATCAGCCCCAAGCATGCCGTATCCTGCATCGGACATAGACTGGCGATTCGATTCTTACATGATATTATACATGTTTCCTGATTATGTCTTAACTAAGATCTACTGATCACAACTTTTATGTCCCTTTGGTTTTTTTTCTTCAGTAGCACCTTTCTGTAAAGAAATTCCCTTGAGCTGAATAATATTGGTTGTCTTAGAAAGTGTTCCATCTCCATCTTCCATATTTAGCTGGTCATCCTTGTAGTGATTATTCTTCCCCTATAATTCCTGGAATTTCTTTAAATTAAAATTTAAATTAAGGGCCTCATTAAAGTAAATAAAATATTTTTAGCAAAAAGGCACTGTATACTTTATGAGGATTTAGTTTTCAGTGTCAGTATAGACTCAAGGCTTTTTATAGGTTCAGTTCATAAAAGTATAAATTTCTTTTGTGATACCTAAATTGTTACACTTTTGTCCCATTTAAACCTCGTCAATTTGGCTCCTTGACTCCCATGTCCTCACTGCATGACCCATTTCATCTTTGAACATTTCCTTCCAACAGTCACTTCAGCCACTCAGTGGTGTTTGACTCTGCAACCCCATGGACTGCGGCATGTCAGACTTCCCTGGCCATCACCAACTCCTGGAGCTTGCTCAAACTCATGTCCATTGAATCGGTGATGCCATCCAACCATCTCATCCACTGTCTCCCCCTGCTCTTCCTGCCTTTAGTCTTTCCCAGCATCAGAGTCTTTTCCACTGAGTCAATTCTTCCCATCAGGTGGCAAAAGTATTGGAGTTTCAGCTTCAGCATAAGTCCTTTCAATGAATATTCAGGACTGATTTACTTTATGATTGTAATCAATGTAATTAACTAATTTATCCATTACTTTCAAAGAAGAAGATAAAAGATTGCCTAGTTCCTGAATTGCTCTTTATTTTAGGGTAAAAGTTTTTTTGGAAAAATGGTGAAAATTAAAAAAAAAAATCTTCAAAAGTGAATGTCATAATAGTAGTATAGGCATAATAATATAACTCAAACATTTTTGGATGTTTGAGTTACTATACCTTAGCAGCAGCATCTCTTAGGATTTGAAATAACCCAACTGGACTTCCATCACCTCCACTAGCTTTGTGCATAGTGATGGTTTCTAAGGTCCACTTGACTTTGCATTCCAGGATGTCTGGCTCTAGATGAGTGATTGCACCATTGTGGTTATCTGGGTCATGAAGATCTTTTCTGTACAGTTCTTCTGTGTATTCTTGCCACCTCTTCTTAATATCTTCTGCTTCTAAATTCAACTTGGATCATCTCTGCTCTAGACATGTGGTCAGCCTTTACTTGGAGAAGCCCTGGTTCTTGGAAAATGATACTAGAGACTAAATTTCAGCACTAGAAGTTGCATGTCAGTTTGGTGGTTTGGGTGGCATGTATACATATTCTCAAAAAAATTAAAGAACAGAAATTTTATTTTTGAAATATCATTAAGAAATAGTTTTGTAATAGCTGGAAGCAGAAATTTCAATTACCCTAAAAAGTAACTTAGCATTGTGTTCTATCTAAATCTTTTTGTAGATGTGCTGTTTCACAAGCACTCATTTTAAAAGTACATTTGAAAGCAGTATAAGCTAGTAAGTGTTAGTACCTAGTCATGTCCAACTCTTTGTGACCCCATGGACTATAGCCCACCAAGCTCCTCTGGCCATGGAATTCTCCAGGCAAGAGTACTAGAATGGGTAGCCTTTCCCTTCTCCAGGGGATCTTCCTGACCCAGGGATCAGACCCAGGCCCCCTGCATTGAAGGCAGAATCTTTACTGTCTGAGCCACCAGGGAAGCCCTGCAAACAGTAAACATGTTATCTTTTACCTTGTTTCCAGAATACTTCCTGTGAAAAAATGCTTAAAGAATGTCTCTTTTAGAGTTTTTTTTCTAAATGTAAAAATCTGCTTCTTGTATTAATTACTAAAATACTTACATGGCTAGAATTACCATTCTGATTCCCTCCCCTGGTCAGCATAATCACCATCCCACATGTTACAGAGTGAAATTTGCACTCTTGGTGTGTTTTTCACAGCCCTTTCTACCAGTTTCATTTCTTGCCCTTCTCACTTTGTTCCCTTCAAAGTGACAGCAAATTGTTGCATCCTACAGACATACTGCCATCTTTCACACATTTCTATTTATTCAGGTTATTTCCAAAACCTAGAAGCTGTTTCTCTTTCTTCCCTCTCTCTCTCTCTTTTTCTTTCTTTCTTTTTTTTTTTTTTACTTTATCCTGATCTCTTAATGTACAGAATATAAAATAAGTTCTAAAAGTGTGGTCCATGTATCAGCAGCATTAATATCACTTGGGAAATTCTCAGAAATACAGATTTTCAGGCCCTGTCCCTGGGCCTACTCAATACAAAATTCTGAGGAAGGGACCTAGACATCTGCATTTCTGACAGGTTCTTCAGGTGATTCTGATGACAGCTAAAATTTGAGAATCTTTATATAAGGTTACTTAATCAACCCAGTCACAGTTCCATAACCAAGCCTCAAGGAGAGCTAGAGCAATGATTCCTTGTTTTCTAGAATTCAGCAGTTTATTTACTAATTGGCAGGGTATCTAATATGAATGACTCTCAACATTGGAGATACAACCAGCCCATCCTAAAGGAAATCAGTCCTGAATATTCATTGGAAGGACTGATGTTGAAGCTGAAACTCCAATACTTTGCCACCTGGTGTGAAGAGCTGACTCATTTGAAAAGACCTTGATGCTGGGAAAGATTGAGGGCGGGAGGAGAAGGGGACGACAGAGGATGAGATGGTTGGGTGGCATCACCGACTCAATGGACATGAGTTGGAGTAAACTCTGGGAGTCGGTAATGAACAGGGAGGCCTGGCATGCTGCAGTTCATGGATGGGGTCACAAAGAGTCGGACACGACTGAGCAACTGAGCTGAACTAACAACATTGGCTCTGCTTTGGAAAATCACCTAAGCAGCTTTTGTATGAACAATAAAACCTCAAAACCCTGGAGATCCAGGGTTAGAGTTCAGCCTGAACACTGGAATTTTGAAAAGCTCCCTGAGTGATTTGAATGTGCATCCCATTTTGAGATTCACTGCCCTTTCGATTTCCCCATCTGGTCATTACCTCCGAAGGAAGTGTTCATTGTCACCTCTGTGGATATCTCGTCTATGACTGTCACTCATCTCTTCTCTGATAGTAGTTTTTCCTGCTGCTTCCATGTCTGTCATCCTCTATCAAGACTTCGTATTGAAAGCTCTGAAAATGAAGGTTTTGTCCCAGTTCACCTCCTCAAAGTTTACCATTGTCCCACGGATCTATCCTCTTAATGATTATCCTTTGGCTTGGGCACCAGACTCCAGGTCCAACCAGCTGTGGACAGGTAGCAGTGGTGTCAAACGCCCATCTCAGGTGTTAACTCCTCCTGACAAATCCAGTTTCATTTTTCTTTTGATGTTTTCAATAAAGTACATTGTACTGTAATATTTTATTGTCTTTTTTCCTCCAAGAAGATTGTAATTCTCTTGATATCAGGGATGTGTTTTCTTACCGTTTTACTGCTCCATACCGTCACCTTCGAAATAAACCTCTTTTTTTTTTTACACCAGCCAACATACATTTATATTGTTGTAATTGATGTACATACCATTTGAAATCTTTAAAAATTCTTGACATTAATGATTTCTGTGTTATCCCCTAAATATGCTTTTGTATGTACAAACTTTCTCATTTTTATACATTTGTTTACTTTTTTGGTTATTTATTATTTATAATAATGTGATTGCTATCTTTTTGTTTGACTACTGTTTTTCCTTCTGTGGCATTTAGTCAGAAGTGAATTAATGTTAGCTTTGGATATCAGTCCTGGTTCTGTCACTTACAATAGGTATAACCTTAAGAAACCTCATCCCATCTATAAAATGAGGGTAGCATGAAGGAAAACACCTACTTCATTGAGTTTATATGAAATTTGTATGAGCTATCATATACAAATTTCACATTGTGCTCTGCAATAGGAAATGCTGAATAGTTATTACATATAACTATTGTTATTTTTGTTGCAAAGCACAAACATTTTAAAATACCAATTTACTTTAAAATCTCACCTAGTATTTATTATTTAACCATATCAGCACTGGGAATTATCATTTCAAAGTATAGCAGTGTACACAAGAAAAATTTCCTAGTTTAGCACTTGTAGAATGGTTGCCTATTTTTTTTTTTACTGTTACTCCATTTAACAAGTGAGAACTAGCTTATTTCTGTAGGTATATTTACTATTGTATATCTTCTATGATTTACCATTTCTTTGAAAATTCTTTGTCTTATTTTATAATCTCATTAGTTCAATTTTTTTATTTTCTCATTGTATATTTATTCTTTATATGTTTCAATTAGGCAAGCATTCTCTCATATATATTTCCTGTCCTTCTACAATTTTTTATTGAGCATAGACATTGAGTCTCAATTTTCTATTGAGAATCAAACAGGACCAGAGCATCAACTTTGAAAGAATGGAGTTCATCTTAATATTTTTTTTCTTTTCAGTTTTTTCTTTTTTTTTTCTTTTCAGTTTGACATTAGAGCAACCCAAACAAGAAATTAGAATGTTTGTCAATGAAAATTATCAACATAGGTTGGACCATTTCTCAGCAAAGAGATTGTAGAGGATATTCAAGTATCAAATGGTTATTTACCTCTAGGATTTATCCTGACATAGCAGCTTTGTGATTTGTGTATATCTTTGTGATTTGTGTGTAATAATATTATCAAATTGTATTGGTTAATTTTCCTGCTCAAACCACTATTTCTATCTCATCTATCTATGTGTTCTGATTTTTTTTTTTATGTGCATTTCCTCAACTTGACTTCAGCTGGTTAAGAGAAAGGGCTGTATGATTAATTTGTCTTTAATATATAGTATAATATCTAATATAGTAAACAATCAATAATTATTTGTTTAAAAAATGAAGAAAACATGCAAAGAAAAATAGAGAAATGAAAAAAAATGTGTGGATATTTGCTGGTGCAAAGCAATCTTTACAGCTGCTCTAAAATCTCACCAACTAAGTTTTTCAATAACGGAAACATCAAGATTTTGTTCTTTTATAGAGAAAATTTTGATACATTTATATATATCAGTTCAGTTCAGTCACTCAGTCATGTCCGACTCTTTGTGACCCCATGAATAGCAGCACGCCAGGCCTCCTTGTCCATCACCAACTCCCGGAGTTCACTCAAACTCATGTCCATCGACTCGCTGATGCCATCCAGCCATCTCATCCTCTGTCGTCCCCTTCTCCTCCTGCCCCCAATCCCTCCCAGCATCAGTCTTTTCCAATGTGTCAACTCTTCGCATGAGGTGGCCAAAGTACTGGAGTTTCAGCTTTAGCATCATTCCTTCCAAAGAACACCCAGGACTGATCTCCTTTAGAATGGACCTGTTGGATCTCCTTGCAGTCCAAGGGACTCTCAAGAGTCTTCTCCAACACCACAATTCAAAGCATCAATTCTTCGATGCTCAGCTTTATTCACCATCCAACTCTCACGTCCATACATGACCACTGGAAAAACCATAGACTTGACTAATGTATATATAAATATCCCATGTTATCAATAAACATATATAAACTCAGCCTCTAGGAGAAAAGCATTTAATGCCTGACAAACCACATGTGGTTCAGTTTAAGAAATTATTTGTAGTACAATGAAACATCTTTTTTCTCATTGACATCAGGAACAGGAAATAACATCTCTTAAGATAATGAACTAAGGGACTTTTTGCCAAGATATACTCTATAGTCATAAAATCCTGCCAAGATAGAAAACCAAAATATACAGTCCAATTTAAAGTGTGCTAATGTAGAACTTATGGGTGATAGAGAAACAGGAAAATAATATGGTGGTTCCTCAAAACACTAAATCTAGAATTACCATACGATCCAGAAATTTCACTTGTGGATATATATCCCAAAGAATTGAAAGCAGGGATTCACATCAATGGTCACAGCAATGCTACTCATAACAACCAAAAGATAGAAACAATAAATGTCCTTTGGTGGGTGAGTGGTAAATTAAATCTAGTATATACATGCAATGCAATGGAATATTATTGGTCTTGAAAAGGAAGGAAATTCTGACACATGCTAGAACATGGATGAATATTGAAGACATAATACGAAGTGAAATAAGTCAATTAGAAAGAACAAAACCACAAGGCAAAAACACAAACCAAAAATAACAACACACATTATATGATTCTACTTATATGAGGTACCTAGAGTAGTGAAATTCATAGAGACAGAAATTGGAATGTTGGTTGCCCATGGTGAGTACTGGGAAATAGGAGTTATTGTTTAATGGGTATGTTATTTCATTTGGAGAATATGAAAAGTTCTGGAGATGGTGGTGGTAGAGTTTGCATGGCAATGTGAATATATTCAATGTCAATGAACTGTGCACTTGAAAATGGTTAATATGGTAAATTTTGTTATTTATTTTTTATCAAAATTTTTTAAATGCAGTTTTATTAATATATATATTTCTAATGTCCATCCCTATAAGTTAAAATATGTGGAGTTAGTCCCCATAGCCAATTTTTAATGAAATGTCCACATGAGATTCTTATGTAATCATATTTGGAATGTCTGTTCTGGAATATATGTGAGAATTCTTCAACCTGTGTTTTGTTTTGCATATATTCTGTAATGTACTAATACACCTGGAATAAGTTTTTAAAAATCCTAAGAGTAGAGTTAACTGGACTTCTCATGCCATGCTTTATTATACTCTTTTATTATATCTTGATTCAGAATTACATTAACTGTGTTGAGAGAAAAATTTAATTACTTGATGGATCTCATTTTAATATCATATCTTGTATAGTAGTGGCTGCCTGCGGTTAGCTTTAAAGGACACTCTATTATATCATTTTTATGGTCTGAAAAAAGGAGACAAAGTGTCAAAGATTACTTTGTTTAAATATAGCTATCATAAATTTAGGGTAAAAATATAGTCTTTACATAATAAAAGCATCATGGTTTGACAGAAAGGGACTCAACTGGAGTTTAGAAGCCTTGAGTATCACCCCTAACTCTTCCTCTACAAGGTCTATGACCTTTGGTAAACGATTCACCTTCAGGGTGCTCTTCATGCTCATTCCTGAAGCATGGTTTGATGTTTCCTCTTCTGTGGATTCTTTATCTCAAATTTCATTCTCTTCCAGTCAATTTCATTGCAACCATTACTACCTCTCAATCTCGCTACAGGCTTCTCCAATTGTTTGTGTGGAACTTCTGTGAGCAAACTCTGCATTCTCAGACTTTTCGATAATGCTTTTTGTAAACTTAGTCGAAGCTTCTCTCTCTCTCTCTTTTTTTAAGCAATTAGGATCATCTTACCATAGACTCTGCAGTAAAGGTTATTTCTTCGGCTGTGCTTGTTTACTCCAATTTACAGGACAAGTGCTCAGTGCACTTCTTTGAATGTTTATGCAGTCACCACAGGCAGGTGGCTCATGGACCAGAGATGACCTGAAGATGTGTCTCCTAGTCTTCAAAGCAATGGAAAGTACATTTGTTTTTTATTTGAACTACTGTCCAGTATAAAAATTGTAGGAATTTTTAATTAAAAATTAAAATTTCCAGCTTTTCTTTGAAATTAGAACACTGGTAAAAAAGCATGTATATTCCTATGTGCCAACAGTTATTTGAGACTAGCAGTAGCTATCTCCTTAAATAAAGCATTGCATCATCCACTTCTCTGAAGTCTGTGCTATTCCATATTCCATTTCTGTGTCTTATGGGGACAGTCAGTTCCTATTTACCATCTTATATTTTTTCTCTGTTTCTTTTAGGTGCACAGGCCTTGTAGGCATTTGAATTTCAAACTTTGACCCAAACCATGTTACAAATATATATTTTTTTCTTAAGCTAGTCTTTCCTAAACTATATCATGCAGATAATTTATTCTTTTAGGCATTAATTACTGGCTGTTACTCTAGATCAGACAAAATAAATATACTTGAGAAAAATGAGGCTAATCATGCTGTTCTTTTCCTTAGTCACTCAGTTGTGTCTGACTCTTTGCGACCCCATGGACTGTAGCCCACCGAGCTTGTCTGTCCATGGGGATTCTCCAGGCAAGAATGCTAGAGTGGGTTGCCATTTCCTCCTTCAGGGTATCTTCCCAACCCAGGGATTGAACCCAGGTCTCCTGCAGTGGAGGCAGATTCTTTACTGGCTGAACCACTAGGGAAGCCCAAGCATAAAGGAATGGATCTTAGAATGGGACTTTAAGATGCTACTCTGCAAGCAGTATTTCCTAACTTGTTACACCATAGAAAACTCTGGCACTCTTCCTCAAGGGTTCTTATCAGGTGGAATGGGCTTTTCGGTCATCTCATTTTATTTCTTATTTTATTAGGAGACTGAGGTCTGGGAAGAATAAGTTATGTCTTGCTGGTCGTATGTTTATAGTGATGTTAACTTCATTTTTGTTGATCTTGTACCCTAACATGCTATTCAACCCCTGCAAGCTCAGTGTTCTACATCTCACATCTTGTTTCAACTTAGTCTCATGAAATGAAGCCTTAATTCACTTGCCGCCCTGCTTGGAGAGGGAACAACCATTTTAGCAATACTTCACCTACCTCATTTGAAGAGTGATTTTTTTAGCTAGTATGGTCTGGAGAGGAAGGAAGAACACTAATCCAATCACAATCCCATGGATATTATAGTGACTTTACAAAATACACACACCATATCCCTGAATTTTCTCATAGACATACTGTTTCCTGAAAGTTCTGATATTCTCTTGAAGGGTGCACAGCCATAAACATTTCCATTCAGTAGCGCTTTATGGCTGCTTGTTGTTGTTCAGTCACTCAGTCCTGTCCGACTCTTTGAGACCCCATGGGCTGCAGCACGTCAGGCTTCCCTGTCCTTCATTGTCTCCCAGAGTTTGCTCAAACTCATGTCCATTAAGTCGATGATACTGTCCAACCACTTCATCCTCTATTGCCCTTTTATCCTCCTGCCTTCAGACTTTCCCAGCATTAGGGTCTTTTCCAGTGAGTTGGCTCTTTGCATCAGGTGGCCAAAGGATTGAAGCTTCAGCTTTAGTATCAGTCCTTCCAATGAATATTCAAGATTGATTTCCTTTGGGATTGACTTGTTTGATCTGCTTGCTGTCCAAGGGACTCTCAAGAGTCTTCTCCAGCACTATAGCTTGAAAGCATCAATTCTTCAGTGATCAGCTTTCCTTATGGTCCTCCTCTACTAGTCATGAGTATTTTGTCTAAAGAAGCATTTACTAAGCATAGCCAGTTCTGCATGATTTTGGAATGAGAGGTTTTGAATCAAATATTTCTAATAAAAAACATAGTGCAATAGTTGGGGAGTTTGGGATGGATATGTACACAATGCTATATTTAAAATGGACAACCAACAAGGACCTACTGTAAAGTACATGGAATTCTTCTCAATGTTATGGGGCAGCCTGGATGGGAGGGGAGTTTGGGGGAGAATGGATATGTGTATCTATATTGCCAAGTCCTTTCACTGTTCAGCTGAAACTATCACAATGTTTTTTTTTTTAATTGGCTGTACCCCAATATAAAATAAAAATTAAAAAACCCCCAAACTTAGTGGGACTTCTCTGAGTGGTTAAGACTCCACACTTCCAATGCAGGGGTGCTGGTTCAGTCCCTGGTTGGGGAACTAAGATTTCATATGCCGTGCTGCCTGCCCACCCCCACAAACCCCATAAACCAAACCAAAACAAAACAAAAACATAATGTAGCAGACATCAGATCAGTGGACTTTGGGACTAGGAATTCAATAGTAGAATCAGCATTCCAACCTAGCTTGATTTGTGTCTGGCATTAGAATTTTCACCAAGCTTCTACAACTGGAGTGTTTCTCTCTGGTTATGGGTGTAATACTTTCATGTGCTGTGCTTAGTCACTCAGTCATGTCCGACTCTTTGCGATCCCCTGGACTGAAGCCCTCCAAGCTCCTCAGACCATGGGGAATCTCCAGGCAAGAATACTGGAGTGGGTGGCAGGTCCTCCCCCAGGGAATCTTTCCAACCCAGGGGTTGAACCCAGGTGTCCTGCAGTGCAGACGGATTCTTTACCAGCTGAGCCACCAGGAAAGCCCAATACTTTCATAATGGTGTTTAAAGAATTATAACAGAAAATATGTGAAACACTCAATATAGAGTAGTTTTTCTCCAAATGCTATTCCTTTTACCTGCCAGTTAGAATGATTAATGAAATAAGCTGCTGTTAGTCTCCTTAAGGGAGGAAGAGGTTGAGGATGAGGGCAGTTCTCTCCTGAAAAAGTATTGCACTGCTCTGAAGTGAGGTGTTATTTGCCCTGTAAAAGATGACTTGTTGCTTTAGCAGTTCTGTAGGGGAAAGAAGGTCTTGCTTCCTCTCACCAGTTCATATCAATCCTCTTGCTTGGGTGACAGAATGCTGTGATATGTAGATTTTGCAGAGTGAGTGTTTCTCTATTATTTATGCCTTCTGAAGAGAAACATTGATCAAATGCAACATATCTGTACTGGTGATTTATTATTCCATTTTATTCTCTTACAAGAGGATTAATGATTGAGGTAAAAGTCCATTCAACTATTGGAGAAATAAATATATATGCACTTGGTTATTTTACTACACCAAAAGAATTTTAAATCTTTAATGTTTCAATGGGTTTAAGATAGCTTTGAGCAAGAAGTTCGAAATTTCTCCAAGTTTTGACTGAGGGTTTTTTTTTGTTTGTTTGTTTTTCTGTTCTTTTGTTTGTTTTGTGATTAAGTAATAATCTTCTAAGTTCTAAAATTCACTGTGATGTTTAAAGCTTATAATAAGTCATGTTAATGGAAGTAGTTCAGACATAAACACTCCGGAACTCTGATCTTCTAAATAGAAAGAATTGTTCCCACATGAAGTAAAGTGGATTGGAGAAGCTTCACTTCACCTGTGCCTTGTGAGGTCACCTTGGGGAAACCAGAGTCTACAATGAAAAAGTGAAACATCCTTTAGGTTACACCTTTATTTCAGCAGTCTATAGGGATGTAATTCATCTTGTTATTTTAGACATGATATCTAATGCATCTGTTCATAAAATATTAAATACTGTCTAAATTGTCTTCCCTGGTGGCTCAGATGGGTAAAGACCTGGGTTCAACCCCTGGATTGGGAAAATTCCCTGGAGAAGGGAATGGCTACCTACTTCAGTATTCTTGCCTGGAGAATTCCATGGACTGAGGAGCCTTGTGGGCTCCAGTCCATCGTTGCTAAGAGTGGAACACAACAGAGCAACTAAACCCTTTTACTTTTCTTTTTTCACTTTCAGCATTGTCCTACTTATAGCTTTCCCTATTTCAACTCCTTGGTCTCAGAGCTGTTTGCATGATATACTTACCAAATCTATTACTTGTGTGCTGCATTCTCTTCTTTTCTGGTCTATTTTAAACTTAATGGTTTATCTGTTGAACTACATCTTCAACTCATGTATCCCCCTAGCTTTTCTTTGGACTAGTCAGAAAAATCTCAGCGCTTGGTCAGTCCTGTAATTCTTTTTGTGGTTGTTGTTATTTGCTTGTTTCTGCATTTGGATTTTTGTTGCAAAAAAAGAAAAAGAAATAAAGAAAATCCCAGTATTTTGAATGCTGTTGCCACTAAACATTCATGTCCTTCAGCTTTATCTGGACCCAAGCACTGATCAGTCTGTAATTTTAAATGGACTGGCCAGGCTTTTTGCTTCTTTTCTTAGTAATGATACTAATCTTCAGTCATGATTACCACAGTCATTATTACCACATGATACCACAATCTTCAGTCATGCTTTACAAGATAATCTTTCTTTTAATGTAGCTGGAATTCCTTAGGTGGGTCTAGCACCAATAATCAAGATATTTAATTTACTGTTGAGGGGCAAAAACGAATTCACAGTTAATGTACACATTTTATATAGCATACAAGACCAATTTAAAAAGAGATAAATAAAAAGTATGAAAATTAGTAGAATAAAATGCTTTTTAAAAATGTTTTCAGATGTCTTCTACATTTCCATATTCTTCCTCATATCTACAAATATGGCCACTTTCATCATTTATCTCTTTCTTTAGTTTTAGGTACTGCAGACTTGAGATTCTTGAATTCTTAAATCCAACAACTTCTTGGGCCAGAAACAAAATATTACTTCTGTCTCATGTATCTTTTCTGTCTAATCACTCTTGACTTATCTTGTCTACAAACATAATCTCCAAGATCAAAAGATCCCTGCTTATGTCATCTATTCCTTTTAAGTTACCATCTTAGTTTCTATTTTACCTGTATCACCTAAACTTCTTGGAAAAATTGGTTTTAGCACTCATTTCTATCCTTTTCTTTACCCTCCAATCTCCTATAATTTGGTTTCTGTCCTTAAAACACTGCAAAAATTATTCTTGCCTGAATCACCAATCATTTATTAACTGCCCAGCCCAAAGGCCAGATATAATATTTGAGAAATAATCACAGTATCCTTGATAATATTCATATTAATGAGAACTAATATTTATTGGCATGTTCTGATATGACTTGATTATGCATTATTTATTTATTATCTCCTTCAATCCCCACAGTGTCTCTATGAGAGAGTTACTATTATTATCCTCATTTTGCTGATAAGGTTTCAATCAGAAATATGTAAATAGCTGTCACACTGTTAGTGGCAAAGTCAGAGCTGAACCTAGACCTCCTTAAACTCTGCATTGCCTTGTCTTTCAGGATACCACACACTCTTACTTTTCCATTGACTTTGGACTCTGTGGTATATATTTTTTGGCAGATTCCTTTTTTTCATTCAACCTTTAAAATTAGCTCAGAATTTTTCTTTTTGTACAGCAGAATTAACTGAAGATATTTTTAAGATTACAGATATTATGGCCCCACCCCAAAGACTGAATTCGAATAGCAAGGTTTGGGATATTATGCATATCTAGAAATGTGTGTCTTAAGACTCCCATACCAATTTTCAAATATAGTATAGTATGAGAACCGCTGCTGCACAATTTTCTAATTATCTCATATTGTTTCAAAATGTCTATCACTATAAACTGATATTCCAAAATATATCAGTTCAGTTCAGTTCAGTCGCTCAGTCGTGTCTGACTCTTTGCGACCCCATATTCCCTAGTAAAATATCTTTCCCCTTTCACTCTGTCTTTAATCCCTGGTCTTCAATATCTTTCTTCCTGCTGGACAACTAAATCTGTACATAAAGCAGTAAACTCATCATTTTCCCCTTGAAGCCCTTGGAGAAGCCAGGCATATGGTCACTCTTTTTCTGCTTGGACGATTTCCTTTAGCTACAAGATAGTATTTGAGGCTCTTAATATGGCATGCATAGCCCATGATAATCTGTCCTCTACCTATTCTGTAGCTTTTTTTACCCAGTAGTTAATAATGTGAAATGTATTCTTCATCTTTCTTGAGTACTTGCACCTCCGTCTATACCTGTTGATTTCTGCCTGTTTTGTTTTTATGGTGTGGCCTATCTAAAATGCTGGTTTCCCAGGTGGTGAAGTGATAAAGAAACCACCTGCCAATGCAGAAGATACGAATTTGATCCCTGGGTTGGGAAGATCTCCTGGAGGAGGAAATGGCAAGCCACTCCATTATTCTTGCCTGGAAAATTCCATGGACAGAGGAGCCTGGTGGGCTACAGTCCATGGGGTCATAAAGAACTGGATATGACTGAGTAACTGAGCGCGCACGCTGTCTAAAATGCTATCTGTGCTTCGTGAGCCTGCCTTACTCCTTTCAGAATTGTATAGGTACCACCTCTTCCTCGAATTCTTGATTAATTCTTTTGTTTAGCTCTACATTTTGGTTAGATGCACCTCCTCTACATAATATCCTATAACTACTAACAGCAGTGACTCTATCTGCCTCTGTATTGAACTGAAATGGTACTTTCTAGCACATTGCTGCATGTTGGAACCAAGCCTGAGTATCCATAGCCGTTGCTCTGTGTTTGCTGATTTCCCTGTTAGAGGCTAAATATCGATTCTAGTCAGACTTGATTGGACGAGACCCTGCTTTACTCCTGTTTTTTTTTTTTTTTTTAACCAGGCTGTGCGGCTGAGTTCCCAGAGGGTTTGAGCATGCTGGGATTGTGACAAGCTTTAGTTCTAACTGAAGTAGACAAATACAATTTAGAATGGGAGATGATAAAGCACAGCCAGGGAAAGTGTATAGAAATGTTAAGGGACTAGAGAAATAACCCATTGATTTTGCTATTGAGAGGATCTTAGGGATGTGTTCCTAGATTAATTGAATTTTGAGTTGGGTCTAGTTTCATAAATGCAGATACTTTAAGTTTCTGGAAATTTTGAATGATACCAGAGATACTGTATTTAACAAATTGCTATATTGTCAATTTTTAAAACCATGATTATTTCTTCATCATATATCTATACTTTGAAAGAACAATTAATGTAGTCTATACATGAATGTCAGCATTGAACAACTCCAGGGTTGCCATCAATATTTTCTTTTATCACATTTGATCTTGTTGACCATGGCTGTCTTCATAGAGCTCATAGCTTTCATACTGAATGCTATATGAATAACATCCCTTGAAGTTGGGCCATAGAGTATCCTGGTTGAAAGCAACCCATAAATACATTTGTAGAGCATCAGTTATATAGCCAATCCTGGGCTAGGTTTCCTATGCCTTTGGAGATGCAAAAACAAGTATTAGATCTGTTTTTCTAAATAATGGATTTTTAGATGAGGTTATAGAAACAAAATTTACATATGTGTGTCTGATAAAGGGCAATGAGCTATATTATATAAATAGGTGCTACATTGTTAAGCATGATGAAAATTGCTAGAAGGCAGAAGTCAGTGTAAACTGGAATAATAGAATTTTCTGATAAGTCTTTTGAAAACAGAGTAGGGTGTAAATAATCAGAGAAAGGAGATGAGTAATGTTCAACAAACTTAGGTATAGCATATGAAATTGCACAAATGATACTGAAATCTGGAGAGGAGTTCAGAAAATCTTTCAAATTATATTTGTGTGTGGTCAGCAGAGGATGTTGAAAAATGGTCTCTCATTAAGCAAGGCTAATGAGATCAGTGTTTTGTTCATTTGTTTGTTTTTCTTTCACCTCTTAATATCTCACTGTCTCATAAACAGTATCCAGGTTTTGATAAAGTACCATCACCCATGGGCATCAAGGCAAACCAAGTAAACATTTGTAAGGAGCAGTTAGTTCTTTTCTTCCTGGTCTTGGTTTTATTTACTCAATTAATTATTTAATCTTAACAAGGAACATAGCCTCTCTATGCTCTCTTTTGAAGTAATCAACAGTGAAGGAGACAAAAGCAGTAAATGGACTCTATGCAGAGGGATAAAAAAATTGCAGATAACTTGTTTTAAGTACCACTACTGTAACAGCGGCAGCTTGGTAATAATAATAAAAAAGTAATCTATATAGAATGCATCTATGAAAGGTTATTATATAGAGAATGATGACTGGTTCTCTAACACAAGAAGGCACACAAAAAGAGGATCTGGATTTAAATAATAGTAGGTTATATTATTGAAAGAGAGTGATATTTTACCAGTAAGACTTTAACATAAGTAGGGATGATTATTCATCTGTCAAGAACATTTTAAGTCTGTTTGTAACTAGGGGAGTGAATTCAAACTTATCTTGTAAAAAGATTGTCAGATTTTTTTTTTTTTTAATAATTGGAATCCTAGAGAATGTATTCCTAGAAGAGCAGCCTGTGTTGCTTAGGTGGCACTTTACATCATTATTTTGGTTTCTTTTTGAGATGGATGCTTGATTCCCCATATTCCAGGGGAGAAGATACACCCTGAGTAATTATAGAACCTGCTCAGTGTCACACAGCTACCTACTAGTGGTAGAGTAGGATCTCAAAACTAGGTATTTCAACACCAAAGTCAATGCTTGAAATGCAGCTTTGCCATGAAAAAAACATTCAAAAATATTCTACAATGGCCCTCAAATTATAGATGAAGAAACTGTGGCCCAGATAACTAAAATAACAAAATTTTAAGAGCAGCAGAAATTGAATTCTCCTGTCTTTCATGCCTGCCTGCTTGCTGTGTCACTTCAGTCATGTCCGACTCTTTGCAACCCTGTGGACTGCAGCCCACTGGGCTCCTCTGTCCATGGGATTCTCCAGGTGAGAATACTTCATATAAGTGTGCAACTCTCCTGAGCTCTCTTCCATGTACTAAGAGCAGTGTGAATGAGTGCTTGTGCATCCATATTCTCCTTGCGTGTCCAGTTTGCAGCAGAGGACTCAAAACTTGTCGTTCTTTAATGACAGGATAAAATATGAAATTCAAATAATTCATAATGCATCTCCTGTCTCCTAAAGATGTAATATTTCTTGTGCTGATACTCTCCCAGGTGTGTGCTGATCATGTTAACGATGTCATAGGACACCTGAAAGAAACTAGATAAGAGAGCTAACTAACCTCTCCACTAGAAAAGGGATAGAGTGCTTTATGGAAAACGTAATATTGAAAAGACTGAATGAATGGGTGTGAGAAATAGTGGATAGTGGGGTGGGGCAGTAGAAATGGAGAAGAGATAAGTTTGTAAACAACTGCTATGATGAGCGGATTTCTCAGAAGAGAAATGTCTTTAGAGGATTTTTAGGAAATTTCACGCAGTTTGTGCAGTTTAGCTCCTCACCCTTCTTCCTAACCCTCTGCCAGCTTTGCAAGGAAATTCAGTAAAATCCTGCATTGCTCTGCAGTGCTTTTAAAAGCAGAATTACATTTTTGAGGTAATGAGAGAAATACTTCAATGATCACTTTATATGAACAGGAAGCTCAATTTCTTTGTTTTGTTCTTATAGCTATGATTTTAAACACTGAATTTCATGCCTAATATTGCAATTTTGTTACAATGAAATATTAATCAGTTTTTTCATCTCTTATGTGTTAATTTATTTATTTTTATTTGGGGAATTGAAGGGTTAGTTTTAGCTAGGAAAGATTATTATGGTTTCTCTTTTTTCAATATCTTTTCTATTCAGTCAGTCTTCTTGTATGTCTGTTAACTTTCTGGCTTTACCACTCCATGCTTAAAAGCTACCTTCAAGATTAAACCTATACTCTTTCCCTGGCATATAAAACCCATCATTACCTAGATACAAACCTACTAATCCTGTCACATAGTAGGCATGTGTGTAGTGTGGTAGGTACCTCATACATTGTCCCAGTTTAAGGTTCCTAAACTTGCTGCTACTCTTTCTTGTCAGGGACATTTGCACATACCATCTTTGTATCCTTTCTTTTGGCTTTTTTTTTTTTTTTTTGGTCTGATGAATATTGTCTTCAAAATAAAACTTAAATGCCACTTGTATTATCTTCCCAAAGCACAGAAAGCTCTACTTTATTTGTGTAGCATAAGGTTTTGGTGCTTCCCTTTGTTACTGAACATACCACAGTGTTGTGCAATATCTATCTGTTTTTGGGTCTGAGGATACAGATTTTATCTTATTTGTGTATATTTGCTTAGAACAGCACGTGGCATACAGTAGGTATTAAAACACTTTTTTTGCTGGAATAAGTTGAATTTGACTAGAGGATAAAATTTCTTAAACAAATTACCTAATATTTCTACATGGATTTAAATCAAGGAATTTTGGGGAAGAGAAGAAACATATATCACAGTCCTTGGGACATATAACTCCATTTCATCATGTGTGCAAATATGATTCATAGGCTTCCATGGAGGTAGAATTCTTTGAAGACTAGGCCCTTGTCATCTGTTGAGAAGGTGGCCTGCTTAAGTCTTATTTACAAAGAACTAAGGTTTCTGAGATATTTTGTTGTGACATATTTTGAGGAATGGACTGCTACCAAATGAAGGTAGAGGGAAGACAAAGGGAACAGGATGTCCTCAGGTTATGGGATACTGGATACTACACAGGTGATGAAGAAATTAGATGGACAATAGCTTCTGTAGGACCATTACTCTTTCCTATATTACAACTCATTTAGATTCTAGAATTCTTGCTCTGTGGGCTACTGAAGATATGGCCTAGAGCAAGTCATGCTATGCATTTTAATAGCTCCTATCTGAAATTTTTGAAGAGCAAAGTCTGATTAATATGAGCAATTAAGAAAAAATAGGGCAGATTTTTTATTAGGATAAGAAAATGGGCTGTGGTTATTATCATGTGTGTATAACACCTCCATCATGCCTGGTTTCTAGTAGTTAGGTCTGTTTTAGTATTAACTCTCTGCAGCATCCTCTTCCTTCCTGGGCTTCCCTTTTAGCTGGATCCACAGAGATGTTTTCCAAGACCCTTTCATAATTTAGTTGCAGAAAGTAGACTCCTTTTGTGGTATTTTTAACAGTTTACCTTCAAGATCAGAAAGGGGACAATGGATCTCATCTTCACTGCTTACTGAACTATTAATTTTGCAAGTCCAGCATTGAAAATGGCCTAGTGGTTAAAGAATTTGCTGGTAATGCAGGAGACACAGGAGATGTGGGTTCAATCCCTGGGACAGGAAGACCTCCTGGAGAAGTAAACGGCAACTCACTCCAGTATTCTTGCCTGGAGAATTCCATGGACAGAAGATCCTGGCAGGCTACAGTCCAAAGAGTTGCAAAGAGTCCGACACAATTGAGCAACTAAGCACAGCACACAACACACAGTGCTGGAAAGTAATAAAAAGCCTTCTGCATTCTCTTCAGTTTTGTCTCTACCAATTTTGGTTTCTATAGGTAACCAATACCTGCTGTTTACAAAAGATACTGCAGCCTGAACCTGACAACTCATGGAAGAACAAACAGACGCTGATGAGTCATTCGTTCAGAAAATTTTTACCTTGCATTTGTCATTGCCTCAGCCAATATCTTATGCTCTGGAAGTTGTCATTACAGGTTCCATTGCTTACAGGAACCTGTGTTGCAAACGTGCTATAAGCTGATAAACTCAAACTTTGAATCTTTCATGTTTGATATTTCATTAGGCAGTACAGTGACCTTTTTCTTTCTTTCTTTTCTCTTTGGCATCTGATGGTAAAAGTAGGTATCTTTCTTTCAGTTTAAGTATAATTGAACTTGAGTTGTTCACAGAAGCTAGTAAACTTTGCCATATGTTGCCTAAAAACAAATTCTAACTTCAATTTGAATAGCACCTTTCATGTCAGTGTTCTAAATTGCTTTGCAGTGATACATCATCAATATTTCACAAGGCACCACTGAACAGCATATTCAGTGATTTAGCCATCACTTTGAATAATGTAGAGAAGCAACAACCAGAGGAAAACAGGTCTCTTTTAAAAACTGTATAATGATAAAGATTTAGTATTTTCCAAGTGTTTACCTTAAACCATGCTTAAAAGAAACAGTCTAGCCGAAAGGTACAAAAATGCTCCAGAGGCACCATTAATATTTGCATCAGTAAATCCACATCAAACAACAAAAACAGGCCACTGCTGTACACATAAGTATATACCTGATATCTCATTTGACACTTACAACTTCGAATACAGTCTATGAAACATTTTAAACATTGAGAATGGGAGTGCAATTTGCGCAAGCCAGGAACAAGAGAAGTTAGTATTGAAATACCATATCTAGTACTCTCATGCCTCCAGAATCCATATTATTTCATCGTATTGTCATAGCCATAGTTCAGTGCACATTTTTAATTGTCTTGAAAAATATACATACATCTGATTGGTTTTATTGAATCTAGTTTTGTCTTGACTTGACTAGCTTGACTATTCTACCCTACCACCTTATATATTCCTCATAATAAGTGCCAGGGTGCATTCTCTATAATGAAAATAGACAATGCATCTTCTTAGCTAAAAATACTTTCCAATGACTCTCCATAGATTTCAGAATGTTTAAAATCCTTAGCACAGCACATAGACCTTTCATTAATTAACTTCTACCTAAACTTCTACCCAAATCTCTTTTCATTCACAAAATGAGTACTTATGTTGTCTCAGCACATTGAACTCTTTGTAGCTCCCTGAACACATGACCTACTGTGTCATCTCTGGACTTTTGAATGCATTCAGCATTTTACCAAGAATGTATAATAGTTTTTCCCTCACTAGGGAAAGATCTATTACATATAGTCATAAATGCCTGATATATGATACCTAATACTTCATTTCTTAACTGAACATAATTTAATATGAAGCATTAAAATCTCTATACCACTCACATCTTCTGTTCTATTGCACAGAGCTCGACACAGGCTACAATCTCAAAATCTTAAATTTTTAGTATTTTACAAAAGTTATGAATCTCTTTTAGAATCTGTTGAAGTGAAGACTCTCTCAACAAAATAAAATGAAGACAATTGCATACACAAATTTTCACATATATCCAGAAAGTTTATAAATACCTTGAATTCAATTTAGAGATTTGTAGCTAAAAAAAACCTGCTCTAAGGCATTCCCATGTTGATAAACAATCCACTGGGGAATTTGTTCATTTGTATTGGCTTACTCCATCTCACCCCAATTTAGAGAATCATGGAATCTCAGAGTCGGCAAAACCTCTAAATATTACATATACCAATTTCATATCTAATATATGAACCATGTCTACAATGTCTCTATCATACATTTTTATGTTAAATATTTTTATCCAAGGAAAGCAAAGCCACTATCACCTAAACTTGACCAGATATATTTTGAAAGATCCTGTCTAATTAAGAATTATCTGAGATATCTCATTTCAGCTCAGAGATAAGAGGAGCTTGGAAGTCAAAACTCTCATTCTTAAAATAAAAAAAAGCTAAGCAAACTGAAAATAGTGATGTCTCTTGGATGAAACAGAGAACTGAGATTGAAGGACAAACTGTTTTCTTGAAGTCTTGAGAGATAGGAGCATCCAGATTTGCTGCCAACATTTGTTTACCTGGAGGAGAGGCAATGAAATCATAAACTGGTAGAACAATTAAGTGGTAATTTTAGTGAATTTCTGTAGATTGGATTACTGTTGTTTTGGACACAGTAGGGGAAGGATAGGGCGAAATGAATTGAGAAAGTAGCATTGACATATATAGACAGTGCTCAGTTGCTAAGTCATGTCTGACTCTTTGCAACGATATGGACGGTAGCCTACCAGGCTCCTCAGTTCATGAAATTCTCCAGGCAAGAATACTAGAGTGGGTAGGCATTCCCTTCTCCAGGATAAATACTTACACTAATTCCTATTTGTCTCAGTTCCTATTGCCCAATATAACATATATGGCTTTCAAAAATTATTATAAGACCAGTCAAAGGGAACATAAAACATAATTTGAAGCCAGAATTAGAAATAACTCAGGGATGATGAGGACATTACAATTATCAGACATGAAATTAAAATTAATAATTATCAATATGTTAAGGGATCTAATTGGAGATGTAGATAATACCAAGGACAAATGGGTAATGTAAACAGAAAGGAAAATCTAATTGTTAGTTACTCAGTTGTGTCCCAACTCTTTGTGACCCACAGACTGTAGCCTGCTAAGCTCCTCTGTTCACGGAATTCTCCAGGCTATAATAATGGAGTGGGTTATCATGCCCTCATCCAGGGATTGAACCTGGGTCTCTCTCATTGCAGTTATATTCTTTATCATCTCAGCCACCAAGGAAACCCCAATAACACTGGAATGGGTAGCCATTCTCTTTCCCAGGGGATCTTCCCTTCTCCATCTGATATTCCTAACCGAGGGATCAAACCAGGGTCTACCTTACTGCAGGCAGATTCTTTACTATCTGAGCCACTAAGGATCAGTAGACTTAACACAATAGAAGAAGAAAAAACAAAACAAAACAGTGAGCTTGAAAATAGGTCAATAGAAGTAAGAAGATGGAAGATGGTGGAATAGAAGGATGTGCACTCATCTTCTCCAAAGTTGCTACTCATTGCTGAACAACCGTTGACAGGAAAATGTTGGATCTCACCACAAAAAGATACCCCACGTCCAAGGGCAAAGGAAAAGCCCCAGCAAGATGGTAGGAGGGGTGAAATCACATTTAGAATCAAACCCCATACCTGCAGAGATGCTTGGAGGGCTCAAACAAAACCTTTTCCACACCAGGAGTCCCCACAGAGACTGATCCAGACATGCTTTTGAGTGTCTGAGTGTCTCCTGCCAAGATATGGGTCAACAATGGCCTGCTACTGGGGCAGGGGCTCTGGGTGCAGCAGACCTGGTATGGCATAAGCCCTCTTGGAGGAGGTCGACATTAAACCCACCATAGAGCCCCCAGAAATTACACAGGACAGACAAAACATTGTACACACCAGAACCCAGGAGAAAGAAGCAGGGACCCCACAAGAGACTGACCCAGACTTCCCCATGAGTGTGGGAGAGGGCAAGGGTGGGATGATTTGGGAGAATGGCATTGAAACATGTATAATATCCTATGTGAAATGAATCACCAGTCCAGGTTCAATGCATGATACTGGATGCTCAGGGCTGGTGCACTGGGATGACCCAGAGGGATGGTATGGGGAGGGAGGAGGGAGGAGGGTTCAGGATGGGGAACACGTGTACACCCGTGACAGATTCATGTTGATGTATGGCAAAACCAATACAATATTGTAAAGTAATTAGCCTCCAATTAAAATAAATTTATATTAAAAATAAAAAATCACATCACATCACATCACATCACATCACAGTTCAATGTTACCCTCATCTCAGTCTTGCTTCCTTGTTTCAAGCATTCTTCTCCATTCCTCAGTAAACATCCCCCACTCAAATTTCTATCATGGAGTTGGCTTCCAGGGAACCTCGATAAGCCACTACCTGTAAGAATTCATTCAACTCACTTGCAGGGATGTGGACAACTCTGTTCCCTCTCTTTGTTTTCTTGTCTTGTCACATTTATAATACAAAATAGCATATATTCTCTGGAGAGTCACTTAATTGAAGAGTTTCTAGTCTGATGTAAATGGCTTGTGGATATTCACACAAAATGATATTCAGCTACAAATATTCAGCACAAAAGATAATTAAAAGAATTGTTTCCAACTTCTACACTGCATAAGGAGGGTTTTCTCAACATGAATGGTTATACACAAAGGTATAGAATATAAGAGAAATGAAGCCATAATATATTAAAAGCAAAATATGTAAATCTATGTCTTGATCAACAGGCTTCCGTAAGTCTTAAAAATAGCAATGGCAGAAACAAATGCTGCAGGGAGTTTGAATTATTGACTAGGATACCCAGAAAGAGATTTTCAATTATGAATTGTGATAATATTTTTAGCAATGTTTTTCTTTAGTTGAATGTCTTATCAATAATTACTACATATTTGCCATAAGAGTGAGGAGAAATCAGCAACTTTTCAGAAGAAAAAAAAATGATTATATTAGACATAAGTAATAGTTATATAAATATGCTTCAGTCTGAAACAGTTGAAGAATACATAACATTGTCTTAAGGAATTAACGTACCTTCCAAAGTACCAAAACTATTACTAAAATGAAATTTTACTCTCATAGAATCTAGTTTAATATTAATAATTTTTTCTCCATATTAAAATATACTTAACTTTTTTATGTTGCTTTGTAAACTTCTGGGGAAAATATATCACCCTTCTTTATCTTGAAATTGTAGCTTTATTTGGGATTAAAAAAAAGAGTGCTCTACAGAAAGCAAACAAATCAGGCTCTAATATAGTGGCAATGCATTTCATTGAGTATAAAACAATATCTATGAAGGAACACATGGAAATTTCTAGTTTAACTTCAGAAGCATGGCTTATATGTATATGTATTCTTACATATATAGTTATTTGGGCATAGTTTCCTGTGTGGTTATATGAGCATGCATATATGGGTGTAGTTGTATAGGGTATGTGAGTGTGCTGTTGAGTGATAAATTACTCTAGGGCAGCAGAAGGATGATTCCACATATTCTAGTCTAGGATTAAATATTGATTTCCCTAGAAAGTAGTAAATTAGAGAATGAAAAGATATTAAAGTGTAACTACTGTCATCAAGCTATAAAATACATTTATTGAAGGTATTTTTGTGTATGTTTTTATATACAACACTTCCCTAAATAGGAAGAGAGATGACTCTTACCCATGAGGACTTTATATTATAACAAAGTCATAAGTATCCTGATTTATACTATATTGATTCTCTTAATATTAGTAAAACAGATACTTGGGGACTTTCTAATCCAAGTTTCTCTCCACAGCCACCAGAAAAATATTTGAACAGGAGACTTGCATTCTTAACTTTTATTTTCAGAGACTATCAATATTCACAGTAAAACAAAGACTAATCCCTTCTGCAAGTTGGTTCTGGTCCTCTGACTGATTGTGTGTAACTTCTGATAGAATGGTTTGATTTGCTCTCTCTTTTTTTCCTCCTTGATTTTGAGTTCACTTCTTTATCCCTCACTCTCTGTCTCCACCTACCCCTCACAATCCTATTTCTCTTCTTGAAATGATTACTTCAATAGAAAATTTCCCCTAACACTTGTAGTCAGGGAGAAAGTTTATAAGCTATCTATTTAGTGAATGTTACAATAGTATATTAATTACATAAGTGACTGTGAATCTGAGCCTGGAATGTACCCTGACAGGTTTACTGGCCATATCTTTCCAATATGACAGTGCTGAGCTGACTCATACTGAGGTCATCTTCACTCCTGCCCCCACTCCCATGGAGCTCTCCTTGCTGTGGTACCACAGTTGGGAACCAGCATTAAATTTAGATGACTGTGGCCATCTAAACCCTCCTTGCCTTGTGTTCTTTCCCCTCAGCAACTATCTGAAACATGGTACTCTTCAATCATCCTTCACTTTCTTTGTGCACATTTCTACACTATCCTCTCCTTTAAATTCTGAAACTTTTCATTTGTGACACCAGCACCTACTTTCATGAAAAGCAGCCTTACTATATCTTCAGCCTCTTCATTGAGCTATCCAGCTACCTCCTGCCTTAAATAAAGACTTGTTGATACACTGATGGTATTATTATTATCATTGTTATTATTGTGCACAGAAGAATACTTTATGCCACATCCAGCAACATGGCTGAAGGCCTGAAAGTAAGATTAGTTTTCTTCTACCTCTTCATTGCCTTTTCCAAATGTTACTCCCCTGTGACATTCTATAGGAGGCAGTGATCAAAACCATCCCCAAGAAAAAGAAATGCAAAAAGGCAAAATGGTTGTCTGAGGAGGCCTTACAAATAGCTGAGAAAATAAGAGGGGTGAAAGGCAAAGGAGAAAAGGAAAGATATATCCATCTGAATGCAGAATTCCAAAGAATAGCAAGAAGAGATAAGAAAGCCTTCCTCAGTGATCAGTGCAAAGAAACAGAGAAAAGCAATAGAATGGGAAAGACTAGAGATCTCTTCAAGAAATTTAGAGATACCAGGGAGCATTTCATGGAAATATGGGCACAATAAAGGGCAGAAACGGTATGGGCCTAAAAGAAGCAGAAGATATTAAGAAGAGGTGGCAAGACTACACAGAAGAACTGTACAAAAAAGATCTTCACAACCCAGATAATCATGATAGTGTGCTCACTCATCTAGAGACAGATATCCTGGAATGTGAAGTCAAGTGGGCCTTAGAAAGCATCACTATGAACAGAGCTAGTGGAGGTGATGGAATTCCAGTTGAGCTATTTCAAATCCTGAAAGATGACACTATGAAAATGCTGCACTCAATATGCCAGCAAATTTGGAAAACTCAGCAGTGGCCACAGGACTGGAGAAGATCAGTTTTCACTCCAATCCCAAAGAAAGGCAATGCCAAAGAATGTTTAAACTACTGCACAATTCCCCTCTTCTCACATGCTAGCAAAGTAATGCTCAAAATTCTCCAAGCTAGTCTTCAATAGTATGTGGGGCTTCCCAAGTGGCTCAACAGTACAGAATCCACCTGCAATGCAGGAGACCTAAGTTCAGTCCTTGGGTCAGGAAGATCCTTGGAGGATGGCATGACAACCCATCTTGCCTGGAGAATCCCAAGGACAGAGGAGCCTGGCGGGCTACAGTTCATATTGTCCCAAAGAGTTGAACACGACTGAAACGACTTAGCATGCATGCATAGCCACACCTATTTCCTTGATGCTCTCAGTAGTTCAGCTTTCTTTTGGCTTCACTCTTGTTGCTCTCAGTGTATGTTTTATGGTCCCTGGTTAATACTATCAACTATGTTGCATTTCTGCCTCTGTTTCATTCTCCCAGCAAAACTCCAACCCTGGGTTCATGCCACTGACTTCCTGGGACTAATGGAGTTTGAATGAAACAAATCAGCCTTCAAGACTGATGCTCCAAAAATCATATTCTCCAACCTCAGATGGTACCTCAACCTTTTACAATTATTTTACTTGTTCTTGGATCCTTACTTCTGTTCTCCATAGCAATTGCACTATCCCTGCACTTGCCCCCTGTCAGCAGATGACTTTACTTTCCTAGTTCCTACATCAAAATGAAACAGTTAAGTATCAGTTACTTCACTCTTCTGCCCCAAATTGACTAGTATCAGAATGTAGCTGCATTCCTTTCCTATAATCTCAAAGGAAAAGGTGCTAAACAGCACCAGCTGCTACAACAGGTAACCCTAAAATACCTGAGTGCAGTAATCACAGCTCCGTGTCTATGTTTATTTTACATATAATTGCAAAATCTTCTTTGTGGATTTGTCTTTTATGTGATCCCCTGGACTGTAGTCTACCAGGCTTCTCTGTCCATGGGATTTTCCAGGCAAGATTACTGGAGTGGGTTGCCACTGCCTTCTCTAGGGGATCTTCCGGACCCAGGGATCGAACCCAGGTCTCCTGCATTGCAGGCAGACACTTTACCCTCTGAGCCACCAGGGAAGCCCCATTCAGGGTCATGCAGCCAAGGATTTCCCTTTCTGCTTGCTCCTCAGATGACAGGCACCTAGTATTTCTGCCACCAGGATGACTTTGGTTTTATCAAAACCATCTTTAACAGTCTCTTCTCCTGGTCTTCCTATTTAGCTTCTGAATGTTCTGTTTTACCCATGTCACATCTAGCTATTAGATTAATTTATTTTTTAACTGATTGATCTATTGTTTTCAACATTGCCATGGTTTATACTTTGTAACATGTGTGTGTGCGCTCAGTCATGTCCAACTCTTTGCAACCCCCTGGACTATAGCTCACAAGGCTTCTCTGCCCATGGAATTTTCCAGATAAGAATACTGGAGTGGGTTGCCTTTTCCTACTCCCCCACCCAGGGATCAAACTTATGTCTCCTGCATTGGCAGGTGGATTCTTTTCCACTGTGCTACCTGGGAAGTCCTGTGATTTGTAACAGTCTGAGCCAAGTAAAAGTATGCCCTTTGGCAGGAGTAGGCTGTTGCCAGTCTTTCGGGCTTGCTCCACAATTTCATTGGATGGAAGCAGTGTGATACCGCACTGCTGCACTATAGAGCCAGACCTGGGGAGCCTGGGAGCTCAATCCTCACCAGCTTCCCCACCCGCAGCCTCCTGGTGTATGGTGGTGTGTGTTTGTGGAAAGATGGGGGACAACACAAATGGATGCTGCAGGCTGGATGCTGCTCCCACACTGTATAGATCTTGTATAGCCCAGCTTGGGAAGATGGAATTTGCCAACATTCACTGGCTGTCAGATCTACTCAGGATAGATTTCCACTCCAGAAAGCTGAGAAATTAGAATTTGCATTTTGGCTGCTGAGCCCAGAGTAAGAGTTCTCCTTTAATACAGAGTTTTAAGGAAATAGGAGATTACGTGTACTTTTCATCTATTGATGAAGCCATTTCCTCTGTATATAGCAGGAATGGGGACTAGAGGAATGGTCACACTGCCTTGGCCCATTGCCTGCTTGGTATAGGCCTTCCACAGCATGGTGCTCTGGGAAGCAGGGTCTGCTGATGATCACTGGCTGTTGAATCCACTAGGAATAGCTCTTCCACCCCAGGGATCTGAGGGAGGTAGGAACTACTGAAAATGTCTTTAGCAGCACAAAGGGGCAGGGGTATGGATGCAGTCTTTAGCTTTCCTGTCAGGACCCCCCCCCACACCCAGTTTTTTCACTAAGCTTCATAGATTATGTTGTATTAATGTTTCTCAAATTGTTGCAAACCCTTTGATCAATCTCCTGTTGTTGCTAATTTAGAACAGTCTAATAGCTATCTCTCTGAAGGAGGAATTTCCTCCAGCTTCTCCAAATTTCATCCACACTGCTATTCTAGAAGTCCTATCTCTGCATTCATTATATTTTATCCAAAAATCTGATTTTCTGTTATTAATATCAGTAAGTGAATCTGCTGTACACTCAGATAGCTGAGTAAATTTTCCTAGATTTCTCTGTTTCCTTCATCTCTGTATCTAGTTAATCAGTAATTCCTGCTAATCTCATCTCATCTCCTAGATATGCTTCCAATCTCTCTATACTTCTGTAGTCTCACTATTTACCATTCTACTTAAGATTCATCTCCTCTCTCCTGCAGTATTAGAATGGTATCCTAAATAATTTCTGTGCTCTCATTCTTCACCATCTTAAATCTGTCTTTTTTACCTAATTCAGAATAACCTGTATAAAGTATGAATCATTACAATCACCTACTAGACAACCTTTAATGACTTGTGCATAGAATGAATTACTAAATCCTATCATGATTTTATATCATGGCCCCACATGTGAAAATCTCCAGTCTTACCACCCAACATCTTGCCTTTTATCCCCTGTCCATGTGTTTCACTTAGGGTATTTATTTCATATTTTCATTCCTTTATACAGATTATTTCTTTCCTTGGAATATCTATCTATCTTCCTTTCTTTTGATAATTTTTATTGCTTAAGGATGCAATTCAGACATTTTATTCCTCAGAGAGCATTTCAGGATCCTCAGGTTGAACTTGTGAAATGTGAAATAAAATGGAGTCACTTATGTCAAGGTGCTTTTAAAAGGAGGAGGCCATTGAGTAGGTGTGTCATGTATATCCTCACTGCATAGAGTCATGAACTGTTAACTGGATCAGACTGAAAATATCCCAAGATGTCAAGAAGTCTACAAGAACCCCTTACAACTTGCTCTATTAAGGGACTTTTGCTTAGTGATAGACTTAGCAGTTGATCACGTTTAACTAAGACTAGCTTTCTGCTGCCACACCAATCAAAATTCTTTGCAAACAACTTAAATAAGCATTCAGTCTTGAAAATCCCTGAATTTTGCTCCCTAATAGGACACTCTTTGGGTAGCTACCCAAATCTCTGTACCCTGAATTATAATTGTTTGATCCCAGTGAATGCTTTGATCGATCATTGCTTCTTAGAACTGACAAGGTTGACAAGGTAAATGTCTCATTTTTTGCTCTCTTAACTCCTAGTGAAAACCCCTCCATATCATCAACTTGATTTTATTATCTGTTAAATTCCTCCTGCCATATTCTGAGT
The DNA here is from genome assembly GCF_014754425.2 of Oryx dammah. NCBI lineage: Eukaryota > Metazoa > Chordata > Mammalia > Artiodactyla > Bovidae > Oryx > Oryx dammah. The sequence continues at coordinate 72,733,794 of NW_024070187.1, forward strand.
TTCATTAGGCAGAAGCTATGTTTTCTTCTTCTAACTCCTCAATGACTTCTTACTTTTTCGAGGATGGATAGTGAAATGCTTAAAATGATGTACAAGGCTCTGAGTAAACCATATGGTCTCTTTTCTTGAGGCCTTTGCAGATACTACTCTGTTTGGAATGGCCTCTTATACTCTGCTCCTACTCTGGCCTCCCCTCAAACATTGACATGCACATTCTTTCTCCTTGTTAACTTGAATTCATCCTTCTGCTTTCTCTTTAAACACCATTTTATTGGGAAAAGATTTCCAGATCCTAAAATTTAGATTAACTCACACTTATATTCCCTAGATATTCCTCTTAGTGTTTCTTCTTATCAGTTTGGGCTTCCTAGGAGACACAAGAGATATGAGTTTGATCCCTGGGTGGGGAATATCCCGTGGAGGAGGGCATGGCAACTCACTCCTGTATTCTTGCCTGGAGAATCCCATGGACAAAGAAACCTGGCAGGTTTCAGTCCACAGGACTGCAAAGAGTGGAACTTACTGAAGCAACTTAGCATGCATGCATATCAGCTTATAATTATAGATTTTTCTGATTATTTGATTAATGCCAGCCTTTTCCCAGGAGGATTTAACTCTGTTGACAAGGATTGTATTTACTTTGCTTTCCCTTCTACCCCAAATGCTTTGCCCAATGCCTGACACTTAGAACACATTCAATAAATAAACAGGTTGCCTAAGCTCATGAATGACTAATTTACTTTTACAGAGACATTGATACTTGACTCCATGCTTCATGTATAATAGACTTTAAACTGTGGTTTTTGAACTGAAATTTATGTTGCAAAAGACTGACATTCATGAGATGTTTCACAGTGAAAAATGAAACTATTAGGAAAGAGTGAAAACAAATCATATTTATATTTCAATTTTTCACTGAATTATTTTTATTGGCAACAAGGTAATATTAAATATATTCAATATTTTGGGCCTGTCAATTAGATAGGCTAGGCTTAGATTTTCACAAGTGTATGAAAATATCAGTTTTCCTTTTTCTCATCAGAGATTCCTCTGTGAAGTCTTGGTCAAAACCCTTCCATCCCCTAACCTGTCATGTGCTGAGTAAGTCAACTCTGCCCAGAAGGGATCTCAGAATGTGTGGAACCTGTCTCTATCATTTCACTTGATTGAATTAAATAATTTGTCTACATGCCTGTCTTCTGGGCTGGAATATGGGCTCTTTGGGGAAGCTATTTTGTCTTTTTAATCTTCTTGTCCTCAGCATCTACAATGGTATCTGGCACAAATAGGTTTTCAGTTAATATTTGTTCAATGAATAAATGAGTCAATTAATGAGTGTCTCAGAGTCACTAAATGCTTTTCATAATGAAAATTAGAATAAATGGCTTAGCCTAGAATTACTCCATCTGAAAAAGCCTTTATCCTCAAAAAGTAAGCCAAACAATTAATATATTTGCTGAGTTTTCTTTTCACATGACACGTTTTATGTGCCTATTTTTAATCTATTTATCATTTACTCATGTATCTGCTTCAGTGTGCTATCTTCTCTTGTGGAAAACTTTTACTGATCTTGAAAAAAAACCCACAAGTCTAAAGTTCATTTTTAAGGAAAATTTCATACAACTAAGAGCTTATAATTCTAGTTACATTAACAAAATAAAAATAATTGTTCCCCTATTTTCAGATAGCATCTTCCTTTGAAGCCTCCCAAATGCTTATATAAAGGAAAAAAGAAGTTCTCAGTTTTGTGATCTAACTCTTGAAGTCACATTATTCTAGTCACCCCCTCAAAGTGTAATGATACAGTAAAATATAACATAAAATAACAACTGAAGCAATTATATAATATTTTCCATCAAAAATCTCATTAGTACTCTAAAGACATTTCACTTATCTTATAGTGCATGTCAGCAACTGTTTGTGTATAGCTTGTTATCTATACTTCTTTCCCAAGTTGGACTGATTACTACCAGCTAATGAGACTGTATTAAAAAAAAAATGTTATCATAGTATACTTGGCTTAATTTACTATCTAATATGCTAATATACTATGCACTATGTGATGTTATGAGGCACAGGAAGGGTTGTTAACCTCACCAGGTTTTAGAACATCCTCAAAACCCCTGAACTCAGCCACACAGTGTTTTTGACATTGACATCCTTTGGGGAAGGGTTGTCTTAGAATTTTTTAAAAAAGCAATTCTGTATCCCAGTTCTAATAACTAACTCATGTTATCTTTCTACTGGACAAGTATAAGGTTTCTCTGGGACCTCTTTGATTTAACCAGCATGTTTTATATTCTATTAACATAATGACTTGCTTTACTCGGATAAATTCTTCATTGGTTAGGAAATTTGAGAATTCTGTCCTTTAAGAGAGAATTTCAAAATATATTGACTATTTTTGTCTTCATTGATTACATTTTAATTTATTTATTTTTATAAATCTCAACTCGTCAATTAAATAGAGTTTTATAAGTGAATGGGATTCTAATAGATAAGAAAGTCTATCTGTGGGCATGGATGGTAGCACAGACATTAGAGGATACTAAGAGAGCAAGAGAGCCCATTAGCCCCTATGACACCCTATAAGACCATTAGGGTGAAAAGTTTTTCTAGACTGAGGGGTTCATTTTCATTTCCTCCAGTACAGGCTTGTGAAGGGAAGTGTTTAAGACATGCAAACTATGCTAGAGCACTGCATAAGAAGAAGAAGAAGAAGAAAAATATACAAAAGTATAATACATCTCAATAGTTACTTACTTCTGTGTCACCACTTGCAGATGCTGACTTATAATTATAGAAGAAAAATGTAGGCAAACAAAACTAAAACATAGCTTACTCATTTTCCCAAGAAAATTAGGTTTAATTCAAGCAAAACAAGAAACCAAAGGATTTAAAGAGACAAGAACATAAAAAGGTTACTTATGAAGCTATTTCTTGTGCTTTGTTGATTGCCATTTTCATCTGGAGGGACCTGTCACGTTATGTCTTAATGTGGACAAGCACAAGTAGAAATAGAGCAGCAGCAAGCCAGCTAATTTACACAGTACTTTCCAGCATTGATTTTAACTCTGCATGTGAAGGTTTGCTCCATCTAGGCCAAAAGCTATCCTCCAAAGCAGCCTCATTTGAACCTTTATGGTGTACTTAATATGCTCTGGATGTCAGTGACCCTGTCAGAATGGAGGCTGAGCTCTACCCAGTGTTAAAATGTGTTTTCCAGCCTTATGTCAGAGTCCTTTAGCACTGCAACATTTGTAATTTCTGAACAATTCCTATAAAACTTAGGGGTTGTTGACCTGAACAAAACTCCCTATGACTGGCAGTCATTCTCTCTCTCGTTTCACTTTCCAGGTTGATAAAAATCAATACTTTCTTTCATAGAATTCTGACTTTCCAAGCAGTGTTCAGGTTCATGTGAAATGTGTGGAGCATATAGAGGGACAAGGGTGGTTATTTTATCTTCCAGAGCTGTTTCCTGCATTCATCCAAGTAGGAGACAATGCTGGAAATGTTACATGAGGCAATCTTTTGAAATTAGCCAGTTCGAACTTTTGGATGGAGTCAGTGTAATTTTGGAAAATAGTTCACTATGTTGTTAACTTCTAGCTTCAATCAGACTCCTGTCAAATCTTAAAAGCTAATGCCCATTATTCTCATACTGTTTGATTTCAGTTGTCACTGATTTATTATTGAAAACTATAGCTACTGTGTGCTAGAAATTAAAAAACAGCTAAGAAGAACAGAGTGCTGTATGTGACCTCCTATTAAGCTTTTAATCTTCATTCCCTTGACAAATGAAGAGAACTAGATTTACTAGGTATTCTTCTCATTTGTTTTCTCTTGTTTGTTGGTTTGTTTTTGGAAGAAGCTCTTCACGGTATGTAACTTTCTTAAAATTAATGTAACTAGACATTTTGAAAATGATTCCATTTCCTCTTGTCTGGGCTGGTAAAAGATAACACAATATTCTATGTGATAAATTCACTTCTATGCCATGCTCTAAGCCAAGAGTTGGCAAACTTTTTCTGTAAAGGGCCAGATAGTAAATAGGCTTTGTGGGTTCCATATTTTCTTTCACAGCTACTCAACTTCTGCCATAGTAATGTAAAAATAACCATAAAAAACATGTAAATGAGTGAGTGTGGCTGTATTTTAATAAAACTTTATTTACAAAATCAAGTACTGGGTCAGACTTGGGCCTCAGGGAATAGCTTGACAAAACCTGATCAAAGCTAATGGTTCTCAAACTTTGGTTCACACTGGAAGCTTGACTCAGACCAGTATTGGGGACCTACCACATAGCTAGTGAATAGAATGGATGCATTCTGATTCTTTGTAAATAGTATATATAAAAGGAGAATGTATATATTTAGTAAGCATTGCAGGTGATTTTGAGATATCTCAAAGTATATGTCATTGCTCTAGGGTATATAATTCTTTTAATTTTATTTTTTATCTATTTATGTTTTGACTGTACTATGCGGTTTGTGGGATCTTAGTTCCCTGACCAGGGATTGAACCCATACCCTCAGCAATGAAAGCATCGAGTTTTAACCACTGGTCTCTCAGGGAATTCCCTAGGGCATATAATTGTTGTGAATTTTATTCCACATTTCCTGGATGAGGGACTCTATTGTCTTCATTCTCCTTGATTCTTAGAAAACATTCTTACGAATTTAGACCGGCCTATTCCTTCCATGTGGCTTCCCTGGTGTCTCAGACTATAAAAGCATCTGCTTGCAATGTGGGAGACCAGGGTTCATTCCCTGGGTCTGGAAGAACCCCTGGAGAAGGAAATGGCAACCCACCCCAGTACTCTTGCCTGGAAAATTCTTGGGTACAGGAACCTCTTAGCCTACAGTCCACGGAGTTGCAGAGTCAGATACAACTGAGTGATTTCACTCAATCATTGCTTTGCTACTTTTCCAGATACCGGATGTTTTGAAATCAAAGGGGTGGAAATCTTTCTGCAGCAATAATGTGTCAGTGTGGCTAAGACACTGAATTTTCTTAGTGAAAACATTCATGTAAATGATAGTTGAAAAACAACCTTGCCAAGTCTATAATCCTGCTGCTCAGACATCTTATAGCAGCTGGCATTTGAAGTCAATGTTTCCAAAATGAAAAACAGAAAAATGTTTAAAGTGTATTAAACATTTATTATTTGCCTGGGGTCACTCAAATCTTTATATCTGTCAATCTACTTAATTCTTATATCAATCTTTTGGTATTACTACCTCCTCCATCCTATTTTGTTATTGTTGTTATTGTTTTAACATGTAAGGAAAGAGGTTCACAGAGGTTTTAAGGAACTTATTGAAGTCCATACTGTAAATGACAGTGTGAAGGTTTTAGCCCAGACATTTTCACTGCATAGATAAGACTCTTAACCTTTATTCTATACAGATTTTCTTATTATTCAAGGAGAATGCATAAGAGAAAAAGCAATGGTAATGTAATGTAGTTCAGAGAAAAATAAGAAAATAGTACCAAATCTGTATAGAATTAGATAGTGATTTGAAATAAATATTTTAAGAAGATATCTGGTGATAGTAATAAAGGGAGGCCACAGGGGAATTTGGGTTGTTGGCAATACTCATATTGTAATGTCCCAAAGTAGAAATCTTTAGAAAATACATATTTACAAAGAATCCAGGTAGAAAAGAATCAGTTGCAAGATGTGATATGATGAAAAAAATAAATCTACTGTTAAAGAGATCAAGTGTTTACACCTCATGTGATTTTTAAAAATCAAAGATGTTAGCTCTACAGCTGTAGTTTAATTGGATTTTTTTTAATATTGTGAATAAAGACTTTTAAATAAACGGATGTGTAGTTCTTGAGAATCTAGGGAACTATGTATGAAGTTGGAGGTAATTATGCTGTACCAGTGTACACAAGAAAGGTGATAAACTGTAGAGAGAGGCTTTTGAAATGGTGGCACTTGGAAGGGTAGGTGGAAGGTAAAACTGACATTTGCACAACAGAAGATAAAACAGTGAACCCAAAGGAAACCTAATTCTAGGCGGTAATTGGTATAAGAACTGAGCTCCAATTTGCTAGGGTACCAAATCAATACACAAAAATCTTTTGGGCTTCTGTGCACTAATAGTAAACTATCAGAAAGAGAAGTAAAGAAAATAATCCCATTTCACAATTGCATCAAAAAGAATAAAATACCTAGGGATAAGTTTAACCAAGAAGTTGAAAGACCTATATATTGAAAACTACAAGACATTAATGAAATAAATAACAGAGGTCACAAATAAATGTAAATGTCTTCCTTGCTCACGAACTGGAAAAATCAACGTTGTTAAACTGTCCAAATTACCCAAAGCAATATTTAGATTGAGTGCAATCTCTATGAAAATCCCAATGATATTTTTCACAGAAATAGAGCAAACAATCTTAAATTGTATGAAACCGTGAAAGACATTGAAAAAACAAAGCAATCTTAAAAAAGAACAACAGAGCTGGAAGTGTCATGCTCCCTGATTTCGAACTAGATTATAAAGCCATAGTAATGAAAATGGTATGATGTTGGCATTAAAACAGAGATCAATGAAACATGATGGAATAGCCTAAATATAAATGCAGGCTTATATGGCCAATGAATTTAATACAAAAGAGCCAAGAATATGCAATAGGGAAAGGAAGGTCTCTTTACTAAGTGGTATTGGGAAAACTAGACAGCCATATGCAAAAGAATGAAACTACACCACTATCTTATACCCTACATAAAAATTGACTCAAAATGGATTAAAAATTTAAAGATAAGGCCTGAAATTGTAAAACATCTAGAAGAAAACATATGTAGTAAGCTCCTTGCCATAAATAAGTGGAACATTATACTAAAAAGCTTTGCACAACAAAGGAAACCATTAACAAAATGAAAAGGCAACCTATTAAATAAGAGTAAACACTTGCATATCATATGTATGATGTGAGTACTGTGGTCAGTCACTTCAGTTGTGTCCGACTCTTTGCGACCCTGTGGACTATAGCCCTCCAGGCTCCTCTGTCCATAAGATTCTCCAGGCAAGAATACTGGAATGGGTTATCATTTCCTTCTCCAGGGGATCGTCTCAACTCAGGGACAGAACCTGTGTCTCTTTCGTTTCCTACATTGGCTGGCAGGTTCCTTACCACTAGTGGCATCTGGGAAGCCCATCATATTTATGATAGGGGCTAATATCCAAAATATATAAAGAACTCACACAATAGCAAAAAAAAAAAAAAAGATTAAAAAATAGGCTGAAGGTCTGAATAGAAATTTTTCCAAAGAAGACATATAAATGTCTGACAGGTCCATTAAAATATCCTCAACATCATTAATCATCAGGAAAATACAAAGCAAAACAATGAGATAGTACCATACACCTGTTAGAATGGCTATCATCAAAAAGGCAAGACATAACAATTGCTAGTGAGGATGTGAAAAAAAGAAAACATTTTGCATGGTTGGTGAGATTATAAATGGATGCATTCACTCTGGGAAACAGTATAAGGTTTAAAAAAATTAATAGAGTTGCCATATGATCCAGAAATTCCACTTCTGAGTATCTGAAAAAGATGAAAACACTAATTTGAAAAGTTAGTGTTTATTGCAGTATTGTTTACAAAAGCCAAGACATGGAAGTAACCTGTGTCAATCAATGGGTGACTGGATATAGAAATAGTGATACACACACACACACACACACACACACTAGAGTGTTGATTCAGCCATAAAAAGTGAAATCTTCCCATTTCTGACAACATGGCTGGACCTGGAGTGCATTATGTTAGGTGAAACAAGTCAGACCTGAAAAGATGAATACCTCTTATACATGGAATCTTTAAAATAGAAAGCCACAAGCTCATAGATACAGAGAACATTGGTAGTTGCCTGAAGTGAGGATTGGTGGTTGGAAAAAAAATAAAGTAAAACAACAGCAACAGAAAACAGAAACAGAAACAGAACTTTCCTACTAGATTTAGAAAAAACGAATAAATGAATACTCCACACTTGTCTTAATATTGATACCATGCCTGGTACCAGAGTGTATATTCACTAAATATTGACCAACAGTCTGACTCAGAACTGTGTGACAAGGAATTCATGGGCTTTTCATACCTATAAATTTCTCATTTATAAAAAACATCACTGAAATAAACTTATACCCCATGTAGTGGGATTAAATGTCCAGTACACCCAAGAATTTCAGGGCAAGCCCTACTACCTAAGTTGTTTTCCTCATGCAACTGAAAAATCCTAGATTGTTCTATGGACGTTTGCTTATGGTAAGTTAGAGAAGAATTTTTCACTGGTATTTTATCTCATTTATATTTACAAGGAAATTGTTTACTAATGGGGACCAAAATGAGGTATTTATTTCATCTGTGAAGTTGTGTTATGACTGACATCATTTTTACATACACATTAGATTTCTAGTTGATCAACTAACCTCAGTCAAAATCCTAAGGAAGGCATTACTTATGTAGTGACAATAAAGAATAAAGTACTCCTTTGCTAAAGCATGATGTGTGGGAAATCTTATTTTAATGCAGATGTTGTAATTATCAACTTTAAAACATGTTTATTTTCTCAAGCATGAACAATAATTAACTTACCTTTTAAATCTTTTTCTTTTTTTCTCTAAGAGGTTGAAGGTTATAAAAGCTTGCAAACTAATATACATTGAAAAACACAAGTGATCTTTTGGAAGAGTGAATAATCTGTTTCTTAATGCTGTTTCTTTATTCAGAACTAAGTTTCATTAATTAGAAATGACAAAAGTACGTTTCCTTATCATAGAGAATGTCTCACCCAGGATATTTTATTTCGTTTCTTTCTGTGGTACAATTTCTAAGAATCCCTAGAGAGGACACTGGGGAAAACTAGGACAGCCTATGTACATGGGTATTTCCTATGAGTTCATCTTTTTATATGTATGCATGCTTGTGTGTGTGTGTGTTTGTATGTGTTCTGTTGTATACTCAGTGAAATGATCTCCAGAATAGAGTGCAAATATATCCCAAAGATCATCCATGGTAGTATACAGTTCACCTGTCTGCTGGCATGCTCAGTCACTTCATTTGTGTCTGATTCTTGGCAATCCCATGTACCAGTCGGCCAGGCTCCTCTGTCCAGAGGATGTGCCTGTCAAGAATACTGGAGCTGGTTGCCATGCCCACCTCCAGGGGATCTTCCCCACCCAGGGATACAATGCTCATCTCCTGTGTCTCCTGCACTGCTGGTGGATTCTTTATGGCTGAGCCACCAGGGAAGTGCTTTTTAAAGTTATGTAGCATTCTGTACTGTGAATATACAATTATTCAACATTTGAAGTTGACAAGCAGTGCCACAATAATTAGTCTTGCACATATATATGTTTTTATTTTTGCCAGTGTGTTTTTTAGACAGATCTTTGAAAGTAGAATGTAGGCTCCACAGACAAAATGTGTGTGTTCATTTCAGTAGGTATTACCAAACCGGCTAAATCTGAGGGTGTTTGCCCTTCCACAGCCTCACCAAAAAAAAATATGCTGTCAAAATTTTAGGTGTTTCCAATCTGATAGTAGATAAATATTTCAATGAGTTTTAGTTTCAGTTTTCTTATTACGAGAAGGCTGAATAGTTTTCTTATCATGAAAGCCTTTTAATCAATTTCTTAAGGTTAAGGTCCATTTGCACTTCTGTCTTCTATGAACTATTTATTTCTGTATTGTTGTTAGCATTTATTGTCTTTAAAATTTTGTGTAATTAAGTTAAATTAAAATGTTTTGTTGATTTTGGGCTTTGTGTCATACATAGTAAGATTTTCTCTGATCCCCAGTTGTAAAGATGAACATATTTTCTTCTACTACCTGTATAATTTCACTTCTTTACATTCAATTCTCTAATGCATTTAGAGTTTGTAAATTTTAATTAATACACTCATTGTTTTTTTCCTATAAGGACATTCATTTTCATCAACACTTCCTATTAAAAAGAGTAATTTTCTCTTGAGATTTGAGATGCTGCCATTATTGTGTTTGGAATTTCATTTGCAGTTAGACTATTTCTGGATTATCTATTCTGATTTATACAACTGTCTCTATTGATACCAAAATTTTTTTTTTAATTACAGAGGTTTTATAGCATGTGTCAATGTTTAGTGGGCTATACCACTATCAAACCAGGGATTTATTTCCCAGTGTGTTTTTTTTTTTTTAAACTTCTTGTTTGCTTTCCAAATTAGTTTCATTTATTTTTAATATTCATTTTTAACTGATTGCCAATTGGTTTACAATATTGGTTTGATTTCTGTCATACATCAGCTTGGCTAATGGTACTTGTACGTATGTCTCCTCCCTCTTGAATCTCTCTACCACCTCCAACCCCTCTAGGTAATTACAGAGCTCCAGTTTGAGTTCCCTGAGTCATATAGTAAATTCCCACTGCCTATTTACATATGTTAGTATATACACCTCCATGCTACTCTCTTCCTCTCCCTCTTCTCCCCCGCCCTTACCCTTTAGTCTGTTCTCTGTGTCTGCGACTCCATTACTGCTCTGTGAACAGATTCATCAGCACCATTCTTCTAGATTCCATATCTATGTCTTAATATGGTAGTTTTAGCCCTAGTTTTTAAAGAAATCTCCATACTGTCTTTCATAGTGGCTGTATCAATTTACATTCCCACCATCAGTGTAGGAGAGTTCCCCTTTCTCCACACCCTCTCCAGCTGTGGAGTTTTTGTTTATGGCCACTCTGTCTGGGGTGAAGAGATATCTCATTGTAGGTTTGATATGCATTTCTCTAACAATGAGTGATACTGAGCATCACTTCATATGTTTATTAGCCGTCTGTATGTCTTCTTTGGAGAAATGTCTGTTTAGGTCTTTTGGCCACTTTTTGATTAGGTTATTTGCTCTTCTGGTATTGAGTTGTATGAGCTGCTTGTAGGTTTTGGAAATTAATTCTTTGTCAGTTGTTTCCTTTGTTATTATTTTCTCCTATTCTGAGGGTTGTCTTTTCACCTGGTTTAGGTTCTTTAGTTGAGTAAAAGCTTTTAAATTTAATTGAAAAGTGAAAGTGAAAGTTGCTCAGTCATGTCCAAGTCTTTGCAACCCCATTTAACTTATATGCAGAGTACATCATGAGATACGCTGGGCTGGAGGAAGCACAAGTTGGAATCAAGATTGCCGGGAGAAATATCAATAACCTCAGATATGCAGATGACACCACCATTATGGCAGAAAGCAAAGAAGAACTAAAGAGCCTCTTGATGAAAGTGAAAGACGAGAGTGAAAAAGTTGGCTTAAAACTCAACATTCAGAAAACTAAGATCAGGGCATCTGGTTTTATCACTTCATGGCAAATAGATAGGGAAACAGTGGAAACAGTGACAGACTTTGTTTCGGGGGGCTCCAAAATCACTGCAGATGGTGACTGCAGCCATGAAATTAAAAGACGCTTACTCCATGGAAGAAAAGTTATGACTCACCTAGACAGCATGTTAAAAAAGCAGAGACATTACTTTTCCAACAAGGGTCCATCTAGTCAAGGCTATGGTTTTTCCAGTAGTCATGTATGGATGTGAGAGTTGGACCATAAAGAAGGCTGAGGACCGAAGAATTGATGCTTTTGAACTGTGGTGTTGAAAAAGACTTTTGAGAGTCCCTGGGACTGCAAGGAGATCCAACCAGTCCATCCTAAAGGAAATCAGTCCTGAATATTCTTTGGGAGGACTGATGTTGAAGCTGAAACTCCAATACTTTGGCCACCTGATACAAAGAGCTGACTCATTTGAAAAGACCCTGATGCTGGGAAACATTGAGGGCAAGAGGGGAAGGGGATGACAGAAGATGAGATGATTGGATGGCATCACCGACTCAATGGACATGAACTGGGAGTTTATGATGGACAGGGAGGCCTGGCATGCTACAGTCCATGGGGTCGCAAAGAGTTGGACACTGCTGAGTGACTGAATTGAACTGAACTGATGGACTATACAGTCCATGGAATTCTTCAGGCCAGAAAACTGGAGTAGGTAGCTTTTCCCTTCTCCAGGGAATCTTCCCAACCCAGGGATTGAACCCAGGTCTCCTGCACTGCAGGTGGATTCTTAACCAACTGAGCCACCACGGAAGCCCAAGAATATTCCTGTGGGTAGCCTATCCTTTCTCCAGCGGATCTTCCTGACCCAGGAATTGAACTGGGATCTCCTGCATTGTAGGTGAATTCTTTACCAACTGTGCTACTGGGACGCCCTTTAAGTTTAATTAAGTCCCATTTATTTATTTTTGTTTTTATTTCCATTATTCTAGGAGGTAGGTCATAAAGGCTCTTGCTATGATTATGTTATACAGGGTTCTGCCTCTGTTTTCTTCTAAGAGTTTTATAGTTTATGATCTTACATTTCGGCCTTTAATCCATTTTAAGTTTATCTTTGTGTATGGTGTTAGGAAGTATTCTAATTTCATTATTTCGCATGTAGTTGTTGATTTATTCCAGCACCATTTATTGAAGAGACTATATTTTTCCCATCGTATATTCTTTTCTCTGTCAAAGATAAGGTGCCCATATGTGTGTGGTTTTATCTCTGGGCTTTCTATTCTGTTCCATTAGTCTGTATTTCTGTTTTTGTGTGAGTACCATACTGTTTTGATGACTGTAGATTTGTAGAATAGTCTGAAATCAGGTAAGTTGGTTCCTCCATCTCCATTCTTTTTTCCTCAAGATTGCTTTGGCTATTCGGGACCTTTTGTATTTCCATATGAATTATGAAAATTTTTGTTCTACTTCTGTGAAAAATGACATTGGTAATTTGATAGGGATTGCACTGAATCTATAGATTTCTTTTGGTAGTATGGCCATTTTCACAATATTGATTCTTACAACCCAGGAGCATAGAATATCCCTTCATCTGTTTATATTGTCTTTGATTTCTTTCATTACTGTCTTATAGTTTTCTGTATATAGCTCTTTTGTCTCCTTAGTTAGGTTTATTCCAAATTAATTTTACAATCAATTTCATTTCAAAACTATAAAGCATCAACAACAAAATTGAAAAATTAGAATTTCCTTAAGTTTACTGATTAACTTAGATAGAACCACTATCTTTATGATGTTCAGCCTTCCTATTATTTATTTTTTCAAGTCAATGTATATGTCTTTCAGAAATGTTTTATGGCTTTATAAGTTTGGACATTGCTTTAAGTTTATGTTTAAATGTTTTATTTTTATGTTTCCTATTTTAAATGGGAAACATATAAATCAAATCTATTGTCACCATGTTATGTAAGATTCTGGTTCTTAGACTGATGTACTTATTAATACATTTTGTCATAGAGTTCAAAGGTAGTGACCATTGATTCCTATTTTTAAGAATTTTTGATATGAATAGGTACTGTATCTGTAAAATGTCTTTTAAAAAATGTAAATGCATTATTGTTTTCTAGAAATATTTTATTTGCTTGGCTTCCAAATTTTATTTTTTTTCTTCCTTGCCACCCTGTTATTTCCTTTCTTCCCAGACTTAAAGTCTGTGATCTCTAGAGTTGGGATGATTCAGAATGCACTGCTCTATCATCTTACTTATCTGCTCTCACTCCTTAGGGGATCTTGTCCAAGCTCCTAACTTGTATAACATCTGATAACTGATACTGATACTGTACACTGACAACTGTCAAATTAATACCTGGAAGACTTAGATTAATATAACCATCTACTTGTACATCTCCTTCCCTTAAATATCTAATAGCTATCTTAAACTAAATTCTTGACTTTCTTCACCTCAGAACTGCTTCTCCTTTCAGTTATTTTCAATAAACACTTAGAGGGGGCATGCTATCTTCCATATACTATTCTAAGTGATTTTTTAACTATTAACTCATTTACTACCCATAATAACCCCATGAGGTAGTTACTGTTACCACGCTCATTTTATCAATGGGAAGACTGAGGCATAAGAGAACTCAGATGGCTTGTTCAGAATTCCAGTTAGTAAGGGAAAACTCTAAGGCTAGTGGGCGCTTTGACTGCAAAGTGCTTTTTACCATCATACATGAATTCTTTGGCTCATCCAGGCCAGTGAACTTGGAGTTTCTGTTGACTCTTCTGTTTCTTTTGAACCCCACAAATAATATACTAGGAAATCTGATAATTCTTTCATCAAGAAATATCCAAGAGCTGAACATTCTTTAACTTATTATTCTAAACACCTTGATTTAAACCACATAGTTTCTTGCCTATAATATTAAAATAATCTCCAAACTAGTTCCCTGCTTCATATGTTTTTGCTTTCATTGTATATTCTCCACATGGCTTCTATTGTCCCATTTAAAATACATATCAGATCTCTCTTTTTGTTTTCCTTTGCTCAAAACCCTCCATTGTCTTCCCAAATTGATTAGCAAAAATGACTTAAATCTCCCACTTGACCCAGCCTTGTTAATCTCATCACTCTTTCTGTGACACCCTTATGGTGCCTTGATTGCACCAAGCTCTCTCTCAACTCAGAGTTTTACTGGTCTACCTTCTGTCTGATACACCATCTCCCTAGATATCTACATTTTACTTTCATATTTCTTTCAAGTCTAAACTCATATATCACCTTCTGAAAAAGATCTTTTCTTAAATGTCTTTTATTAAAATAAAAATTTCATCAATCTCATCTGCTTTTTAAAAATAGCATTTATCATCATCTGAAATATTACACACACACACACAGACACACACACATATAAATTAAGAATATGTTTTATTTTCAACATACTTCAATTAAGAATTTTAATTTTTCTACTGTTAGGTCTTCAGTATCTAATAAGGTACTTAGAACCAAATAAGTGCTCAGTAATTATTAGATGAATGTTTAAGTAAGTAATATGCACGATTCCCTTAGCTTAATTGATTAATAGCTCTTCTTATGGAACATTCCACAATGCTAATGTTCCCTGGAGCATCATTCAGGAAACTGAGTTAAATATTAGGCAATGGTGTTTTTATTTGAACTTGAGATGTAAGCACACCAGTTTATATTTTGCTTTGATTGTCGACTAGCTAAATGATGATATCAAATTAAGCCAATTTTCTCCTGCCTCTGTTTACTTGTGTCCTGACTGCATCTAGAATGTATTCCTTTCCTTTATCCAAACTCAACGTCTATGTTTTACAAAATAGATACCCTTCAAATATACGTCTCTTATTCTTTCCCACTATCTTTAACATAGTCACCAGGACTGGCTCATAGATTCAACTTGTAGTCTAACTCATAGATTTATTTGAGGCCAAGAAGAATTACAGTGTTAAGGTGGTTTAGGTGGCTTAGTCAGGGCTCAGGTAGAGTGTCTTTGATAACTCAAGATTGCCTAAGGCCAGAAAGGGTAAGTGACAGAATGAGTGACACACATTTTTCATGTTTGAATTACAAGGTAAGTTCCCAAGAGAAATTAACATATTCACTTTTAAAAAAGCCTTCTCACTATATAACCATAGAACATTGTTATTATATTGCCTATAATGCATACTCCATACATATTTGTTGTTTTCATGATTATTCTGTGAATCCTAAAGAAACAGTAATTTGTATCCTGAGCGTGAGTCCCATCCCTCTGTTTCCCGGGCAATGTTTTCCTTTATAAGAGTAAAAGATAATTAATCCCTAATATATTGCTAGATAAATGTCACCTGTTTATATATCATCAAATAGAGTCCTGCAAATTATCATATGAAAGAAAAGCACCTACTTTATCTATATACCTTTCGTGTGCAGAATAGAAATAATTTATATATTTCTTGGGATTGTGGATGTTAGAATACTCCTAAAAATAATTTATGCTGCTGCTGCTAAGTCGCTTCCGTCGTGTCCGACTCTGTGCGACCCCATAGATGGCAGCCCACCAGGCTCTCCGATCCCTGGGATTCTCCAGGCAGGAACACTGGAGTGGGTTGCCATTTCCTTCTCCAATGCATGAAAGTGAAAAGTGAAAGGCAAGTCCCTCAGTCATATCCGACCCTTAGCAACCCCATGGACTGCAGCCTACCAGGCTCCTCTGTCCACGGGATTTTCCAGGCAAGAGTACTGGAGTGGGGTGCCATTGCCTTCTCCAAAAAATAATTTATAAAACACTGCTAACATCCAGTAGCTCAATGTGAATTCTTATGGAGCTCAATAGAGGTCCACTTATCATTTTTCTAACTGATAAAATCATGCTGCTGACAAGAATAAGAGAAGATACAAGTAAAGAATTTATAGTGCCTAATTTTTAAAAGAAAGTTTCCCCAATGGGCTCTCAATCTCAAAACAAAAACATAGTCTACCAAAGAATAGAAGTACATATTGATATTTCACCATATTTGCAAAAGTGTTTACTTGGTCTCTAGAGTAGTGATTCGAAGCAAGTGAAAGGTACTCAATATCAAAGTATTTACCAATGTCAACATGAAATCAGACTTCCTGTGTATTGATTGTTTTTTCTCTGAATTTCTAGCTTGATTTTTTAAAAATTTTAACAAAATTCATTGAACCTAGCATAGACATATTTATAGACCTTATTTCTATATTCTCTATGCATTTAATTGTTCTTATCTCAAAAACAAAATTAATCATGCACAATAATCAATGAATGCCTGAAAAATGGGTGGTAATTATGTGTTTGTTTGTTTTTCACCATTTCTGCTTTTTATTAAGTCTATCAATCCATCAAATCTGTCAGCTAAGCCATATAGGAACCTGATCTAAAAGCTTTCATCTCTAGATATGAAACTTCATGTATGTGGCAGTATTTGGCCAGCAGCAGAGTGTAGTGCAGGCCTGAATCAAGAGAGCTGTCGGAAGCTTAAGAAATTTAATGTTAATCATATCTGATAAAGCCAACTTCAAGTTTCAGCTTTGTTATTTATTACATGACTTAACTGCTTTAGTCTCAGTTTCTTCATCCATAAAATGGAGAGAAAAGTAGCTAGCTTATAGAATTGTTATTTTCTAAAGAATGCTTGGTGTATTAAAAGGAAATCTATAGACAGATATAATCCAATTACATCCAGATTTGAATAAATAATTTACCTTGTTTTAATTTAATGCTACTATTTTTGTATCAACTTATCACTACAGCCTCTATTTTCTCTTCTAATACTGTGATATACACAAATAAGTATAGAGAGTTCTACACATAAAATATTCCAGGAATGTTCGATTATCACAGTATCTTTGTTGCTTTTTAATTAATTCTCCACATATGCCACCAAAATGTTCTTTCGCATATGCAAATCAAACTACGTGACCTACTTTCTCAAAATTATTCAATGGTTCCCATTCTTTCATGCTAAAGAATAAATTGTATACTCACTGAAAATCTAACCACAGTCAAATTTCTCCTCCTCTCTCATTTCAGCATAATATTCCAGTAACATTGCTTTCTGATAAACTCGTCTACCTCATATGCAACTCTCCATGACGTCCCTTCTGACAGACTAGGCAAAGGTAATTTCTTCTTTTATACTCCCACTCCATTTCAAGCAATTAATATTTGTACCGAAGCATGTGTATGAATGCATGGATTGTAACTCCAAAACTCAGAGACAGGATTGTCACAGATGCAACTTATGAGGGTTGCATACTCTGAAGAAATAGGACCAGTTGGGTGAACTTAGTAGAACCAACCTTGTTGCCCTAATCACATCTAAGGGAGGAATAACACATTGGATATAGCTACTTTACTATATGGATGGATGAAGCACAAGCTGGAATCAAGATTGCAGGGAGAAATATCAATAACCTCAGATACACAGATGACATCACCCTTATAGCTATAAGTGAAGAGAAACTAAAGAGCCTCTTGATAAAAGTGGAAAAGGAGAGTGAAAAAGCTGGCTTAAAACTCGACATTCAGAAAATTAAGATCATGGCATCCTGTCCCATTAGTTCATACCAAACAGATGGAGAAACAGTGGAAACAGTGACAGACTTTATCTTTTGGGCTCCAAAATCACTGCAGATGGTGATTGTGGCCATGAAATTAAAAGAAGCTTGCTCCTTGGAAGAAAAGCTATGACCAAACTAGACAGCATATAGTCAAAGCTATGGTTTTTCCAGTATTCATGTATGGATGTGAGAGTTGAGTGCTGAAAGAAAGCTGAGCACCAAAGAATTGATGCTTTTGAACTGTGGTGTTGGAGAAGACTCTTGAGAGTCCCTTGTACAGCAAGGAGATCAAATCAGTCAATCCTAAAGGAAATCAGTCCTGAATATTCATTGGAAGGACTGATACTGAAGCTGAAGCTCCAATACTTTGGCCACCTGATGCAAAGAACTGATTCACTAGAAAAAACTCTGATGCTAGGAAAGATTTAAGGCAGGAGAAGAAGGGGGTGACAGGGGATGAGATGGTTGGATAGCACTACCAACTCGATGGACATGAGTTTGAGCAAGTTCCAGAAGATGGTATTGGACGGGGAAGCCTGGCATGCTGCTGTCCATGGGGTCGCAAAGAGTTGGACACAACTGAACTGAACTGAACTGATAACTACTTTAGATACAGCTAATTATAAACTCCTGAGCACACAGTCCTTGTCTTTCATAGTTATATATATGCTTAGTACCTACAGGCAGACAATAAATATACATTAGAGAATGAATAAATACTTTGTCTTACTTGCAGCATAAGCCATATCCCAAGCAAAGGCCATTTTTTATAAACATTTTATTTTTTAGGAAAAAAGCCTGAGTTAAAATTGCCTCTCAAATCATATATGAAATGTGAAAAAAAATGCCTAGCTAAGTTCTATTTGAATGGACAAAATGAAGGAAATAGGAACTCATATGCAAACTTTGAATGGAATAAAAAAATTTCCATGTAAGCAAGCAGTTGATTAAAATATGACAAACGGACTCAATGACAGTTTGCTCTAGAGTGAGAAATATAAGGCCCAGCATCTCTGAGGTTGCATTCCCAATGTCTTAATAGAATAAAGTTCCCTGTAACATGGACTTGAGATCCCAATGAGCTGGGCATGTGGTTTCAAAGGAATTTTCCTCCATTTTATAGAGTAAACTTTGGATTTCCGATTGGATCAAATAGCAGATCTCTTTCAATTTTTGTTTCCTCTCCTGGTATCAAAGTCTTTGCAACTCTGTGTGTGTGTGTGTGTGTGCATACACGTGTGTGTGCTCTCGCATATGGTTACTTGCTATATTTCAGGAGGTCCTCTCTACCCTACTCATATGAGTAGGTACATTTCTTTCTCTAGAGTGTCTCAAATAAATACTGTCAGGATTAGGGTCTTTCCTCATGGTGATTGTTGTCTTATTGAGATTGTGGTGCCCTAGGCTTAAACTGAGTTGGAATTTACCTCTTGACATGTTGATAAGCCATGGTGCTCAGCTGAACCCAGGGCCTTTGTTGGTTTATTTTACAGATATCTGCTAGGGTATGATGTCTCCCAGTTCTCTAACAGTGATAGGGATAAAACATTCATGTCATGGAGTGTCATAGATCTTTTCTCCTATAACATTAAAGATCATGGTGTTTTTTGGTGACAGAGGCGTGGGCAGCAGTGATAGATATATGTGGGGCTTCCTAGGATCCAAGTTAGGATATCTGGTTTGGGGACTATGAACTTCTTTTTTTCACATGAATGAATACCTGATGGGCTTGTATATTGCACAGAGGATGGGTCTATCTCCCAAGAGTTTCACAGAATGGAGAGCAATACCTAATATAAACAACCAGTTGTTAGAGAATGAGGGTCCTTCTCCTGAGTGTATGATAATCATGGTTTATGCTGGAATAAAAGCAAAAGGTATCTAAGACACAAAGCATAGGCTGAGACACACAACCCAGCCCCGTTTTTGGAAAAACTCTCATTCTCATATTCCTGTCACCAGTTTTTTAAACTTGCAACTTGGGTTCATAAACCTAAAACAGAGACTTGATAGGACTTTGTAAAAGCACCACTGTACAGCTCAAAGCCAAGTTTTACCAGCAGGAAGCAGCAAGGCACCAAGTTCAGGCTAGCCAGAAGGCAGCTACGCCAAGGGCATGCTTACCAGGATCTAGTTTGCAAGCCAAAGGAGAGAAGATAGCCCTAGGGGTAATGGCGATAATTCCTCAACCATTCTGCTCTCAGAGCACTGTGGAGAGTGGGATCAAATATTCTTCCCACAACTTTCCTCAGATACCAAGGCAGATCATTTCACACATGCACCAGAAGGAAATGAAAAGGCTTATTTTACACAAAATAGGGAAGGGCAAGTGCACACATTTGTCTGGAGTGCCTTGAGCTGCATGAGAGGTAATGCCTTTGGTTTGCATCGTGGTTAAGAGATGGGGCTAGTGGTACATTCTCACAAGTGGATGAGGATTTGCATGATTTGATCTTACCTATGGGTACCATAGGAAGAAACACCAGACTTTCCTATACAGGGCAAGAAGGGATAAAGGAAGTATGAGTTCTGAAAGCTGTCAGAAGCCAAGCATCAAAAATGGAGTCAGACTCTTTAGTACATAATTTGATCATTTAATTAAACCTTTGGTTTGCAATATTTTCTGATTGTCTACCAAGGATTTTCTCCTTTTCTTTCTGCATCTCCAAACTCAAAAAGCATCTGATAATAGACAAAGATATGCTTCTCTTTCAATTTCTCTCCATATTATATATAAGAATTAAATCGATTTCCTAAATCTTAGTTACCTGTTCAGTGTTTTTTTTCACCATTCAATGATAAGCTCCCAGAAATAGCATTTGGTTTCTGTACCACTGGTATGTGGTGGGCATCCAGAAAGATCTGTTAAATGAGTTATGAATATAGCACCTTTTAGTTACTCATTACATGGAAAAGTTGCTAATGAATTTTACTAAAAGAGAGAAGAATACGCTCTTAAAAATCAATAAAGCACGAATGCACTAACAAAACAAATCTTATTTCTTTGTATCCTATGTTGTATTTGACAAGGCATTTAATATCTTCAAACCTCATTTTCCTAGTCTGCAAAATGGGAAAACACTTTTTCTGAAAACCTGTGAACATTTTTCCCCCCAAGATTTTATCTCTGGAGAGGATCCAAATGATACGTTATTGCTTAAATATTAATAGAACTTTGTCATTCCTTCCCCGAATAGTCATCTTCTATTGCTAAGTAATGATAACAACCTGAGGGTATTAAGCTCAAAGGGTGGGTGTACAATACATATTAAGAGGAAAATAGAATGTCATCTCACCTAAAATTGAGCTCGTTCACCTAAATGAGAGACTCTCTGTGCCCTCTTAAATGGTGCCTCAGAATCATCACTTATGCATGTCAACAAACATCACAGAGTAATTAGGGAGAGTAGAAATCATTATAATGTCAGCCCTTCCTATTATTGAATTGTAACCACTCGATATGTAACTGCCTAAAGTAATGGCTGAATGCAATAGATCCAACTGCATCTCCTTCGGAGCCCACAGAACCGTCTTGGTATAGCCTGCGGGTTTCACACAAGGCCTTTTCCTCAATTAGGATTTAATCACCTTGGAGAGCAGCTGAGAATTTCAATCATTATTTTTTTTCCAAGGTCCCATCAATCTTGTCTACTGAAGTAATTTGATTTTTTTTCTTCCTCTAGAAGAATGCTAAATCTTCTTAGTGGAGAAAAAGGATAGAGGAAAATAAAGTGGAAGAAACTCATTTTTATGGGATATTTAAATGAAACTCGTAAAGAATTGTTGTTATGAACCACTCCATTATACCTGTATCTTAATACCTTGGGAACGGGAAGGAATCCCCACGAGGGCCATGCTTAGCTCAGCAATTCGGGCAAAATTTGCCCTTAAAGTTTGGAGGTAACACATGTTATGTTAGAGACACATGGCTCTGGTTTGAAATGCCAGCTCCACCACTTGTGAACCACAGAACCTATATTTATTTATCATCCTTGAAACTCAGTTTTATTATTACTTAAAAGGGAAAGTAGTAGCAGGTACTTCAGATAAGACTTAAATACAGGCAATGATCTTAAGAACTGCTGGCATATAATAATATTTTAAAACAGCAGCTATCATTTTTATTTCTTATTCTCTGTTACATGTACATATCTGTTTTCAGTCCCTCATTAGATCAAATGAAATAAGATGGATTTTCTGAAGAGTATCATCACAGGGAGTTATTCATTCATTTTTTGAAATCATAGAGTTTAGTGATATCTATAAAGGAAGTCCATAGTGGGATGAAACATTGTTTGTCTTTGCTTTTAATCTTTAAATATTTGGGGAATTTAGCTGATTATTAAATGCCTTTATTGTACTTAATAATTTTAGTTGATTGTTAAATACATTTCTTGGCATATAATGACTAGTCATTCACTATTATTGAATCAAAACATCCTCTCTGTTTAAAAAATTAATTGATTGAGATTTCTGTAGGAAAATAATATGAGTTAATGTTTTAAAATAAACCATCAACACTGTATCTTTTAATCTCAAATTCAAGCTACAAGTACTCTTAGACAATTATTTTTGGTTCTTTCATTACACTCTGATTAGACGTCTATTTGTGTTGCTTCAAAATTATGTGTTTTAGATCTTCCTTACTTCTTCATTATCTTGTCTAGGGTAGGATTCACATACTTCACTTTTGTATCAGATAAGACCTCAAACAGAAGTTGCAGCAGATGGTAATTTGAACTTTAGCCTTTGTGTAGGACCACAGAGCCCATCCTTGGTGATATAATAGCTCACATGTATTGAGGAGTATTAACAATACTCCTTTTACTCTCCAATCAAATAGTCATATCACCTATTTTTCTCAATACCTTTTTTTCTCATTTCCTCAAGCTATAATAGTAATAGTAGTAATTATTATGGTCTTGTTGTTGTTGTTTTAGTTGATAAGTCATGTCCAACTCTTTTGTGACCCCATGGACTGTAACCCTCCAGGCTCCTCTGTACATGGGGTTCTCCAGGCAAGAATGCCAGGGTAAGTAGGTTGGTATTTCCTTCTCCTGGAGATCTTCCCTACCCAGGGATTGAACCCGTGTTTCCTACATTGGCAGGTGGATTCTTTACCACTAAGCCAACAGGGAATAGTATACGCTAATCAGTCTTTAAGAACTTTGCAGGTATCAAATAATTTAATCTTCCCAACACTCCTATGAGAAGTGTTATCACTATCAGTGTTTGACATATGAGAAAAGTGTGGCTGAGAAAATTTAATAATTTGCAAAAGATCACATAGCTAATAGGTAGCAAGCCAGAATGTAAACCCAGGATGTGTGCTCGTGTCTATTGGGCTTCCAAATTGTTTTCCCCAGAGTTAAAATTTCCCACTCCAGCTCATTACTTCTTTGGGGTTCACTTGTGTGGCATGGGTGCTGTCTATAAGAACACCAAGTGACACATGATATCCTGCATTTTGTGAAGGATAGAGTAAAAAAGGTATGAGGACTTCTACTTTTGGCCAAAAAAAATTAGATGCCATTAGAATTGCACTTCTTTGATACAACCAAAAAACTGACCTAAATATGTGAAACAACTGTTTTTCAACATTAGACCACAGGCAATGATCTACAAGAAAATGATAAAAAAAAAAAAGAGGTTAATCTATGATTGATTTACCTTGATACCCCAAAGTAGTTTCCTGACTGCTACAGAGAGAGGTGGGGAAGGTACAAGATCCTTAACAGAGCTTCACAGTCCCCTTGAATTGAGAACATAGAAATCAGAGTGACAAAACGGCAGGCTGACTTGAACACATAGGGTATCCAACAGGAGAGAAGGTAGAAAGAGAGCTGGAGATTTGCAGAGAGATATGTGATCCTCTAGCCTAGGACTGTGTACTTATTTGGACATTCATGAGATAAAATTGGGCTTCCCTGATAGCTCAGTTGGTAAAGAATCTGCCTGTAATAAAGGAGACCCCGATAAGTTTTCTGAGTTGGGACGATCCTCTGGAGAAGGGATAGGCTACCCATTCCAATATTCTTGGGCTTCCCTTGTGGTTCAGCTGGTAAAGAATCTGCCTGCAACGCAGGAGACCTGGGTTCAATCCCTGGGTT
This sequence comes from Oryx dammah, assembly GCF_014754425.2. Lineage (NCBI taxonomy): Eukaryota > Metazoa > Chordata > Mammalia > Artiodactyla > Bovidae > Oryx > Oryx dammah. Next base: position 72,757,801 of record NW_024070187.1, read on the forward strand.
GGGAAGATCCCCTGGAGAATGGAAAGGCTACCCACTCCAGTATTCTGGCCTGGAGAATTCCATGGACTACAGTGTAGTTTTTATAAAGATAAAACTACACAAAGCTGGTAGGGGAAAAAACAGTAGAAAGCAGTAGTTGAACAGTTTCTAGCACTTACTCTGATATAAAAATTGTTTATGTTCTCTCTGGAATAGGCAGAAGTGACTCAGGAAAGCACCACATGTCTTGGTAGGTAGGAGGTCTTACTTTTAGAGAAAAAGATATTTTGTGCTCACTATATCACATATACTTAAATAGAAACATTCCATTAGAATGATCCAAAGTCCTTTCAGTGTCTCCCTGTTGGGAAAAGAAGGGAATTCACTCACCTGGTTTTGGCAGTTTGCTAATACATTTAATGCTAGAGCTAAGAATTTAATCTCATAGAATCCTCACATAAAGAGAGAAGACCTAACAGATTTCCTTTCAGTACTTTAGAGCCCACTGGGCAAGGAGAATATCTATTGGTGTTAGATAATTGATTATTGCATTCTGCACTTTAGAACATTTAAATCAGAGATTTAGAAGAGACTTCAATGTTGAATAAATAATAGATAGAATGGGAAAATGGAAATAAAATTGTTGATGCCTTTTGCTATTAAAAAATAGAACTTTTGAGTGGCTCTTAATAAGTACACTCTGTTTACAGCAAGTATGCATATTGTTTCAGCTACAAAAGAGACTGATATTCTAGGCCTTCTTGGTGATGAAGCAGACAGTTGTAATAAAAGAACTAGATATAATATATAAGCATTTGTTACTTTTTTACATATCTTTGGATACAGCATTGTTTGATTGTTCTGACAGAGTGAGAAGCAACATGGAGATAACTATTAAGGACAATTGATCTTTTGATTTAGATTTAAAAATGTTTAGGATATAACTAGCTGATTCAGTGCAAATGTGGAAAGTATTAAACTTATGATCACTATCTCAGAGGGGATGAGGATCAATACCAGGCTGTGATTTATCAAAAGATCAGCTGACATCCTATTCTGATAGTTATCACTAGCTAAGTCAGGTTAATCATGAATCCTTTACCAACTGCATTAGTTTTCAATTACTGATTAATAAATCATCACAAACTTAGCAACTTGAAACAGCCCCCATTTATTATTTCACAGCTTCTTTAGGTGGGGAGGTGGGAGTCTAGTGACAGAGTAGCTGAGACCTTTAGAAAACTACAATCAGTATGTGATCAGTCTGCATTCCTATCTGAACTGAGTGAGGAAGAATCCACTACTAAGTTCACAAAGACTATTGAGAGAATTAACTTTATATAGCTATAAATATATATAGCTATATACCACTTGACCTGGCTTTTTGCTAGCTGTCTGTTGGAGGCTGTGCTCAGCTCCTAGAAGTTGCTCACAGTTCAGAGACCACCCACAGTTCCTTGCCATTTGGCTTTTCCAACATGACTCCTTACTACATCAAGTCTACAAATAGTCTTTTGAAAGAGTTTGTGAGCAAGACAGAGCCTTTAAGATAGTAAAGCAATCGAAGAAATCAGCATCTCATCACCTTTGCATGTTCTATTGGCTAGGAAGCAATGACAAGTCCCACCCACGCTCAGGGAGAAAAGGTTACACAAGAATGTGTAAACTAGGAAGCAAAGATTAAGAGCAGCTGCCTTGGAGTCAGTCTGCCACACAGGCTAATGCAATAGTGTTGTCATGGTGAGAGAAGACCCATGTGGCCTGAAAGTATCTCCTTTTGATTTCACCTGTCCCCTAATTTTCTTTACTTTTGCTAATAAATATAAATGCTTAAACTATTCTGATGAATATCATCAAAGTTACAAAAATCCAGAAAGACTAAAATGAGCTCTGGCATAAAGATGTTTTACATTTGGGTTGCATTTTATACGTTTTACAGCATTTATATACTCTTTGGCCTTTTTTTCACAAGGAAAATGCTACTGCTGCTGCTAAGTAGCTTCAGTCGTGTCCAATTTTGTGCGACCCCATAGATGGCAGGCCATCAGGCTCCGCCATCCCTGGGATTCTCCAGGCAAGAACACTGGAGTGGGTTGCCATTTCCTTCTCCAATGCATGAAAGTGAAAAATGAAAGTGAAGTCGCTCAGTCGTGCCAGACTCTTAGCGACCCCATGGACTGCAGCCTACCAGGCTCCTCCACCCACGGGATTTCCCAGGCAAGAGTACTGGAGTGGGGTGCCATTGCCTTCTCCGTCACAAGGAAAATAGTTTCATAAAAAATCCGTAGCTAAAATATAGTCCTGTCCATTCCTTCCTGTCCATCTTTAATAGAATGTTTCTTCCAATGAATTTCACTAACTGAAAATATTAAATAAGTTCTTTCCCTTCTGTTTATTACTCAGCAATTATGAAACCGGATATTTGCTTTCAAAATTGATTGAGAATTCCACATGAATATAGAATCGAACTTAATTTTAAAATAAAAATTTGAAAATAGTAATAAAAATGTAAGATTATTTCTCCAAATGAGGCTTATTTTCCACTTTTGAACAGAGAGAATACAACATTGAGATGATTGAACTGTCCTCTGCAATTGTGATAAAAAGCAATATATCCTATGCATACTCTATTTTATAATTCCTGTACTTCCTTATTCTAAAATAAAACTTCTAATATTTTAAAATAAAATTTCATCAAAATAGATCAAAAGTGTGCTCTTTCCAATGTAAATTTCCACTTGATGGAACTTTGGATATAATTTTCTTTGTTTCTGTTGTAATTTCCTCTAGGCACTGAAGAAAGACCAATAATTTGCATTCCATTCCTCTTTACCAAAGGAATACAATGTGCATACTTTCTAGCTTGAAAACATTTAAAAATATTCGGTATATTAATACTGAGTTCTGCAAGAAAAAAAATTTTTTTTTCCCTTAACATTAACTGCAGTGGGCTAAATCTAATTTCTCTGCCATACTAGGCATTCATATATATTTGGTATATTAATTTTCAGATATTAAAAATATGAAAAGTAAAATAGAAAAAATATACTTGGAGTGAGAACTTGCAAAAGAGAAGGCATCAAAAGCACCCAAGTTAACAATTCTCTTTGATTCTGTTTTTTTTTTTTCTTTTTTTTCTTGAGGAGGGGCAGTCACACAGCCTGTGGGATCTTAGTTCCGAGTTTTAGGGTTTGAAACTGTGCCCCCTGCAGCAGCAGAATGAAGTCCTAACCACTGGACTGCCAGGGAATTCCCCAATCCTCTTTGATTCTATAATTCATTTACTTTTCACTAGACCATCCCCATGGAAAAGAAATGCAAAAAAGCAAAATGGCTGTCTGAGGAGGGCTTACAAATAGCTGTGAAAAGAAAAGAAAAGAAGAGAAGCAAAAAGCAAAGGAGAAAAGGAAAGATATAAGCATCTGAATGCGGAGTTCCAAAGAATAGCAAGAAGAGAGAAGAAAGCCTTCCTCAACAATCAATGCAAAGAAATAGAGGAAAACAACAGAATGGGAAAGACTAGAGATCTCTTCAAGAAAATTAGAGACTCCAAGGGAACATTTCATACAAAGATGGGCTTGATAAAGGTCAGAAATGGTAGGGACCTAACTGAAGCAGAAGATATTAAGAAGAGATGGCAAGAATACACTGAAAATTATACAAAAATGATCGTCATGACCAAGATAATCACGAAGGTGTGATCGCTCACCTAGAGCCAGACATCCTGGAATGTGAAATCAAGTGGGCCTTAGAAAGCATCACTACAAACAAAGCTAGTGGAGGTGATGGGATTCCAGTTGAGCTATTTCAAATCCTGAAAGATGATGCTGTGAAAGTGCTGCACTCAATATGACAGCAAATTTGGAAAACCCAGCAGAGGCCACAGGACTGGAAAAGGTCAGTTTTCATTCCAATTCCAAGAAAGGCAATGCCAAAGAATGCTCATACTACCGCACAATTGCACTCATCTCATATGCTAGTAAAGTAATGCTCAAAATTCTGCAAGCCAGGCTTCAGCAATATGTGAACTATGAACTTCCAGATGTTCAACCTGGTTTTAGAAAAGGCAGAGGAACCAGAGATCAAATTGCCAACATCCGCTGGATCATCGCAAAAGCAAGAGAGTTCCAGAAAAACGTCTATTTCTGCTTTATTGACTATGCCAAAGCCTTTGACTGTGTGGATCATAATAAACTGTGAAAAATTCTGAAAGAGATGGGAATACCAGACCACCTGACCTGCCTCTTGAGAAATCTGTATGCAGGTCAGGAAGCAACAGTTAGAACAGGACATGGAACAACAGACTGGTTCCAAATAGGGAAAGGAGTACGTCAAGGCTGTATATTGTCACCTTGCTTATTTAACTTCTATGCAGAGTACATCATGAGAAACCCTGGGCTGGAAGAAGCACAAGATGGAATCAAGATTGCCGGGAGAAATATCAATAACCTCAGATATGCAGATGACACCACCCTTATGGCAGAAAGTGAAGAGGAACTAAAAAGCCTCTTGATGAAAGTGAAAGAGGAGAGTGAAAAGGTTGGCTTAAAGCTCAACATTCAGAAAATGAAAATCATCGCATCTGGTCCCATCACTCCATGGGAAATAGATGGGGAAACAGTGGAAACAGCATCAGACTTTATTTTTTGGGGCTCCAAAATCACTGCAGATGGTGATTGCAGCTATGAAATTAAAAGACGCTTACTCCTTGGAAGAAAACTTATGACCAACCTAGATAGCATATTCAAAAGCAGAGACATTACTTTCCCAACAAAATCCATCTAGTCAAGGCTATGGTTTTTCCAGTGGTCATGTATGGATATGAGAGTTGGACTATGAAGAAAGCTGAGCGCCGAAGACTTGATGCTTTTGAACTGTGGTGTTGGAGAAGACTCTTGAGAGTCCCTTGGACTGCAAGGAGATCCAAACAGTCCATTCTGAAGGAGATCAGCCCTGGGATTTCTTTGGAAGGAATGATGCTGAAGCTGAAACTCCAGTACTTTGGCCACTTCATGCGAAGAGTTGACTCATTGGAAAAGACTCTGATGCTGGGAGAGATTGGGGGCAGGAGGAGAAGGGGATGACCCAGGATGAGATGGCTGGATGGCATCACTGACTCAATGGACGTGAGTCTGAGTAAACTCCGGGAGTTGGTGATGGACAGGGAGGCCTGGCGTGCTGCGATTAATGGGGTCGCTATGTGCCAGACACGACTGAGCGCCTGAACTGAACTGAAGGGTATTTTGCAATGAGTGGGTTATTTATTGCCTTGCTTTGTAAATAGGGGAAATATTGACAGGTAGAATACCAAGGAATTTTATTGTATCTTGCAGACTAGAAACATTTTGGTAAAATATTATAACATGTGTATAGTGAATGCATGACTTATTCTTCAAGCAGTAAAATTATAGTCAAAATGTCAACTTTTGTGAATGACATTTGAATCTGAGGTGAATTGTTCTCTTCACTTCAGTTGCACTTGGTTGCTCTGTGTTAGGAAATGCTGGAGGAATCCAGCAGTATGACTAAGAAGACTGTCAAAATGAGTGTCTTTAGAAGAATTGAAAACTATTATTTAGGTTGATACAATAGTATTAAGATCAGAACAATTAGGGACAAAGCAAAGAAAGAGTTAACTGCAAAAGGTACTACATGAGGGGTATAGAAAGGAAGATGTTTTCCTGGCAACATATATCTAAATTCAAAGGCTCCATAATTGATAGACACTTGAAAAAGTGATGATTGGACATTTTCTAATAATGACATAATTCTAATCCATCATGGCTGGCCATCCATCAGAGCTTTGTTTGTGATGCTTTGATTGATGGAATGGGAAGAAAGAAATCATTCCCTATTTTAGCCAGAGAGCAAAGAGACAGATTCATTTTAAAAATGGCACTCTGCTTTCAAGATAAAAATAAATATCTCTTAATCAAATAGACACTATCAAATAAATGGCTAATTTATAATAGATCCTTGTCTTGTGGTACCAATTAATACTGCCATTGAATCAGGTATGCATAACACCACCATTAGATGACAAGAATTAGCCTTTTATGTTGAATCACTCTTCACTGATGGGCCTAGGCACTGAGGAGAGTTTCAAGAGTGCTCCATGGGTGCCTGGGTGGGTCGTTGGAAGTCCAAGGACATATCCATAACACTGGGAGCCAGAGGAGCTCCTTCAAAAAGTCTTTTGAACTAAGTTATTGCCAGGAGCTATGGTGGGGAGATAAGAGGGTTAGAAGAAGCAAAGTCAAGGGAAAGGTTGTCTGGGCTAATTCTGGGTATCAGTATATGCAGTAGGTGAGGAACAATAGTCACATTCAGCAAAATTTCATTCATCCTGTTGTGACTTGGAGGAAAGCAGCACACAAACATATTCCAGAGAAAGGCTAACTCCATGGAGCAGCTATTAATATATCCACAAAAAGAATATATGAAGCTATTACTCATATGTGTAGTCATTCTTGCTGAACAATTTTAGAGTAAATGGGCAATGTAACCAAAATTGATATGTAAGAACTGTGACTCATAGAATCATACATTTTTTTGACTTAATTTTATTAGAATTGTGTATCTTATTGGATACAAAATGAGAAAATCATTTAAAAACAACAATATTTTAAAAGGTTATTAAAGTAGAACACTTAATTGAGTTTACCAAATCAAATAAAGATGATATTCCAAAATGAAGAGCCAGAACAAAATGCAAAAATTTTATGGAAATATTTGAATATCAATTACATGATCCTTTACCAAAACTGGTATTATAAAGTGTCAGATTATTGGAGATTGAGAAAGAACTACTTTGGAAAGTCTCCACCATTGGCCCCTCCTTTAATCCAAGTATACAGAGGTAGAATATGACACGTGCCCTGTGCATTGGAGGAGCAGGACCAGAGAATACCAGGATTAGTGTCTGCATCCACCTGAGATACCTAAATGGGTGAGGCTGGTGAGGATGGTCTAAAGATAAGTGACTGCGTCACTTAAACATGGTGTGGACAATGGTGAGATCAAACTTGAGTAACATTATTTCAGGTCCTGACCAAGTGGGATGCCTAGAGGAGCAAATAAACTCCACATAGAAAAGTTGAACATGAATTGCTGGACTCTGATGGGCTGAGGAAGAAGGAAGAGATATACGGTCTAAATCAAGAATACTGCAGGTGAGAGGTCATTGTCTAAACCAAGAATAGTTCAGGTGAGAGGTCAGTAGCAACTGGGGCAATACCGAGCAATGTGTCACATACGAAAAAGCCAGGACCAGAGAATATAGAACCAGCTATGAGAGTACGAGTACAAACATTCCCTTCCCAAATTAACACCTCGCCCTCCTTATGCTTCAATTTCAGAGGATTTAGAGATGTGGTTAGCAATATAGTGGAGGAACAGAAGGAGAGAAAAATTAAGCAGAATATACTTTTTTATTTGGCTTATTATTTTTCTATTTATGTAGGTCCTAGCAGGGAGCAAAGTAGCTATAATTTTGAAGGAAATTTAGGTTATTAGTCTGTATATGATAAGTGAATCAAATCTATACATTGTTGCTTTGTATTGTCTAAATTTTCAGCACTAAGCAATTTTGCCAAGGACAGGAAAAAAGAGATTTTCCAAACAAAGGTAAAAGATCAGGAAAAAAAAAATGTCCCTTTGGGATTGGATTTCATTAGTCCTGCTTGTTCAGTGTTTTGATTCTATTTTATGTTGGATCCACTCAGGATTTTTTAGAAAAACAATCTGTGTACATTACTTCATAGGCAGGCTTGATGTGCATCAAAAATCCTTAGACATAAAAATGACTCCTACCAGGTACTCCTACCCATTATAGGGGACTGGAATGCAAAAGTAGGAAGTCACTGGAATAACAGAAATTTGGCCTTGGAGTACAGAATGAAGCAGGGCAAAGGCTAATAGAGTTTTGCCAAGAGAACACACTCGTCAGAGCAAACATCCTCTTCCAACAACACAAGAGAAGACTCTACACGTGGAAATCACCAGATGGACAACACTGAAATCAGACTGATTATATTCTTTGCAGCCAAAGATGACAAGAATTAGCCTGAGCAGTCAGCAAAAGCAAGACTGGAAGCTGACTGTGGCTCAGCTCATAAACTCCTTATTGCCAAATTCAGACTTAAATTGAAGAGGGTAGAGAAAACCACTAGACCATTCAGGTATGAAGAATTTTAAATAAATATAATCACTCAGATTATACAGTGGAAGTGAGAAATAGATTTAAGGGACTAGATCTGACAAACAGAGTACCTGATGAACTATGGACGGAGGATCCTGACATTGTACAGGAGACAGGGAGCAAGACCAACCCCAAGAAAAAGAAACGAAAAAAACCAAAATGGCTTTCTGAAAAGGCCTTGCAAATAGCTGTGAAAAGAAAAGAGGCAAAAAAGCAAAGGAGAAAAGGAAAGATATACCCACTTGAATGCAGTGCTCCAAAGATAGCAATGAGAGATAAGAAAGCCTTCCTCAGTGATCAATGCAAAGAAATAGAGGATAACAACAGAATGAGAAAGACTAGAGATCTCTTGAAGAAAATTAGAGATACCAAGGGAACATTTCATGCAAAGATGGGCTCAATAAAGGACAGAAATTGTAGGAACCTAACAGAAGCAGAAGATATTAAGAAGAGATGGCAAGAATACACAGAAGAACTATACAAAAAAGATCTTCATGACCCAGATGATCACGAAGGTGTGATTGCTAACCTAGAGCCAGACATTCCGGAATGTGAAGGCAAGTGGGCCTTAGAAAGCATCACTATGGACAAAGCTAACGGAGGTGATGGAATTCCAGTTGAGCTATTTCAAATCCTGGAAGATGATGCTGTGAAAGCACTGCACTCAATATGCCAGCAAATTTGGAAAACTCAGCAGTGGCCGTAGGACTGGAAAAGGTCAGTTTTCATTCCAATCCCAAAGAAAGGCAATGCCAAAGAATGCTCATACTACTGCTCAATTGCACTCATCTCACATGCTAGTAAAGTAATACTCAAAATTCTTCAAGCCAGGCTTCAGCAATACATGAACTGTGAACTTCCAGATGTTCAAGCTGGTTTTAGAAAAGGCAGAGGAACCAGAGATCAAATTGCCAACATCTGCTAGATATTGAAAAAGCGAGAGAGTTCCAGAAAAACGTCTATTTCTGCTTTATTGACTATGCCAAAGCCTTTGACTGTGTGGATCACAATAAACTGTGGAAAAAAAAAATAAACTGTGGAAAATTCTGAAAGAGATGGGAATACCAGACCACCTGACCTGCCTCGAGAAACCTGTATGCAGGTCAGGAAGCAACAGTTAGAAATGGACATGGAACAACAGACTAGTACCAAATATGGAAAGAAGTGTTTCAAGGCTGTATATTGTCACCCTGCTTACTTAACTTATATGCAGAGTACATCATGAGAAATGCTGCATTGGATGAAGCACAAGCTGGAATCAAGATTGCCGAGAGAAATAGGAATAACCTCAGATATGCAGATGACACCACCCTTATGGCAGAAAGTGAAGAGGAACTAAAAAGCCTCTTGATGAAAGTGAAAGAGGAGAGTGAAAAAGTTGGCTTAAAGCTCAACATTCAGAAAACTAAGATCATGGCATCCGGTCCCATCACTTCATGTCAAATAGGTGGGGAAACAATGGAAACAGTGGCTGACTTCATTTTCTGAACTCCAAAATCACTGCAGATGGTGACTGCAGCCATTAAACTAAAAGACGCTTCCTCCTTGGAAGGAAAGTTATGACCAACCTAGAGAGCATATTAAAAAGCAGAGACATTTTTCCAACAAAGGTCTGTCTAGTCAAGGCTGTGGTTTTCCAGTGATCATGTATGGATGTGAGAGCTGGACTATAAAGAAAGCTGAGTGCTGAAAAATCGATACTTTTGAACTGTGGTGTTGGAGAAGACTCTTGAGAGTCCCTTGGATTGAAAGGAGATCCAGTCAGTCAGTCCTATAGGAGATCAGTCCTAAATGTTCATTGGATTGACTGATGCTGAAGCTGAAACTCCAATACTTTGGCCACCTGATGCAAAGTGCTGACTCATTTGAAAAGACCCTGATGCTGGGAAAGATTGAAGGCATGAAGAGAAGGTGACGACAGAGGATGAGATGGTTGGATGTCATCACTGACTTAATGAACATGAGTTTGAGTAAACTCCAGAAGTTGGTCATGGACACGGATCCCTGGTGTGCTGTGGTCCATGGGGTTGCAAAGAGTTGGACACAACTGAGCTACTGAGCTGAACTGAACTGAACCAGGTGGCACAGTTGGTAAAGAGCCTGTCTGCCAATACAGGAGACATGATAAGTGGATTTGATCTCTGGGTTGGAAAGGTCCTCTCATTTTGGAACATCCTCAAAATAATGTCTCTCCCTGTTTCCATTGTTTCCCCATCAGTTTACCATACAAAGATCTTGTATGAGACCACAAAGATCCCATGTGGCACAAGTAAGACCCAACACAATGAAAAATTAAAAAAAATGAAAATGAGACTCTGCCCTTCCTGTGCCTTATCCAAACCCTTCCATGGACAACAAGCTTTATATTGACCAGCCCCTAACTACTTCTCTAACTTCATCTTCTGTTATTCTCCCCTTTGCTCTCTTTGGCTAAGAATACTCAGTCACTTCAGTCGTGTCTAATTCTGTGTGACCCCATAGACAGCAGCCGACTGAGGTTCTCCGTCTACAGGCTTCTCCAGGCAAGAATACTGGAGTGGGTTGCCATTTTTCCTTTCTATTCCTTACACTGAACACCTTTTCCCTAGTTACTAACCTGACTACAGTCTTAATTGCCTTTAGGTCTCTGCTAAAACATCATTTTGGCAGAGATACAACCTGGACCACTTTATATAAACTCCTTATTCTCTTATTCTGATACCTTATTTGTTTGTTTTGTTATCTGTCTGCCCTCACCTTAATATAGACTCCAGGAGGACAAGCATATAATTCTGTTCACAGCTGTTTTCCCAATTCTTGGAAGATTATGGCTCCATTAGTGAAAATCTGTTGAATAAAAGATTTTTCTCAATGCATAAGTAACATGCATTGATTTTAGTATGAGTGCCTAGATAATCACCAGTAGATAAAAACCGTAATATCTAATTTTACATAACCTGAGATAGAGTTTAAGGAATTTGGAAGAGGTTACATGTTAAAAACATAGAACCAAGTCCAGAGACGCTTCTTCATAATAAATTCTTTTTCTATTTTTCTTGCATCTTGTAAGAGAGAATCAGCTGAACATACTTCCAAAACATAAAACAGCAAAGCCTCTGACACCTGACAAAAGGGTAGAGTAACAAGCTGCCTTATTTATAAGAAGTTATGTTCAGAGAAAAAGAAATTCCATATGGTAAAGACTAACAGTGTGATGTAACAAAGCTTGGAGAGTATGCCACAGCTCAGTCAGAACTCAGCTTTCAAACCCCTTCTAAAATGCCATGAAACACTATGCATTGTTAGAAAGCTGCCAGCTCCTTCCCCAAAGATGCCACCTCTGTGATGGGTGAAGAAATTTTCTCTGCTGATCAGTAAAGATTCTTCAGTCCTTGAGTTCTCTGGGAGTATGAGTGCCAGATACAGAGTGTGGAATGTTAAAAACAATAACTAGCTATTCACGCTATTCAAATGTAATTTGTTTACAGGGAAAATCTGACTTCTCTTAAGTGGTATATTCAGATTTCAAATTACATACTTATAATAAGAAATATGTTATCTTATGATGTCTGCAATTATAGATTACCTCTCAATTCCTTTTTCTGTCTTTCATTCAGTGTGTTCAGTATGATCAGTGATAGCCTATAGTACTTGAATACAAAGAAGCTGTTTAGGTATATTTCACTTCCAGATCCCCTTCTGGCTGTGCTGTCTGCCACTCACCCATCACCTTTCTTTCCTAGAATCTAATTTACAAAGGAATACGGGAGAGTACAGAGGATCAGATTTCTTCTGCATATTTTTCTGCCCTTAATTCACTATTTTTTCTCCTGTATCTTGTTTGTTTTGAAACCTCATAAGATGGAAATAAAAGCCCCTTCTCTATTAAAGAACTTACTTTGATTAAAGAAAATCCAACCTGATGGAAAAGGACAATATAGAGATAAAGAAGAGAGGTGGAGAAGTAGGCAGGAGCAATGCATAGTGAGAGGGGAAATAAGATGAAAGTGACAAGAAATGGGAGAGTAAAATATGGAGATGAGGAAAAAATGAGGTTTGCAATTGACCTTGCCAGGGAGTACCGGCCCAGGAGGACTTCTGTCCGATTAGCCTCTGTCATTTTCTCCAAGTATCCAGGGACTCCTGTGTCTTCATGAGGCCCAGTATCCAGGGGTTTTATCAACACAGATTTTTAAGAAGGTCAACCATCATTAGAAGCATAAAAAGGGAGGGAAATGGGATAGAATATTTCCTTATTTGCAGGGGAAGTTGTGTCAGGGAACACCTAAGTTTTTCTTTTCGTACTTCAACACATGAAATTTTGATTATCACTTTTATCCTGAATTATTTTTATCTTAAAATTGTTTTATTATCTTTTATTCTATTTTCTTTTTTTAACTCAAGCTTTTGGGGCATGCGGATCATTAATGCCTTTGTTTGTTTTAGACTGACTCCTGTGAGGCACCCACTAACCTAAACTTCTGGCCTCCTCTGCTTGATTTGACCTTGGATTTAGGTTCAGCACAATCATATTCCAGTGCAGACTATTTCAATGCAGTCGGTGAGCTGATGTTTGATCCAGTCCTGCTCAAAGATAAAGCTGAGTATGCCCACTCTGTATTTTGTTAGGGCCTAATTATAGAGAAGATATAAAATGCTGAACAAGATAGACATGACTTCTGTCATCACATACTTTTACATTTCATGCAGGAGACAGACATGTAAGAAGTTGTGAAAGTGAGATGCATTGGTAAAAGAGAAATGCAATATATAGATATATGAAGAAGACTGGAAATCTCTGAAGAAGTGACATTTAAGGTGACACCTGAAAGTTAATGAGTTAGCAAGTAAAGGACAGAGTGGGAGGAAAATTCTAGGCAAAAGCAGGCAAAACTCTTTGATAGGAAAGCTCATAAGATCATAAGGAACTGAGAAAACATTGCTGGGGCAACAGATATGAGAGGCAACATGGCATCTAATTTAGGTGGGAGATGTAGGTAAGTGTCCGAATACTCAGGTCTTGGAGGGTATGAAAAAGATTTTGGATATTACCCTAACGGCAGTGAAAATTCAGTGAAGTTATTAAGCAGATAAGTGACATTCACTTATTTAAATATTTTTAAAGTTTCCCTGTTTTTTTAGTAGACAGTGTTAGAGAAGCTCAAGAATAAATATGAGAAACTGTTAAAGGGTGCTTTGCAGGAAAGTTGATGATTCAGGTTGGCAGATTCAAGTTGGGTTGGAGAGAAGTTGATAACTTCAAGAGATGATATAGAGTGACTTCGATACTAACAAATTGAAATGCATTTGGAGGAAAGTGTGAATTAGTGGCAAAAATAAATTTTCTGTATTCAAAATTGAGATTAATTTTCTGACAATTGTTATAATATTAATGTTTATGGGAAAAGACAATTTTTGAAATAGGTATGTCTCAAAAGATGAGGGAAGTATACTAAGTAACTATTTACCCAGGGGTTTTAGGTGATTGCACTATATAAAGATAGCTTTCAGCCAGACTTTTCAATCTGTCCAAATCTAATAGCTGTAAACATAGTTTTTACCAAGTATTTACTACTAGTCCAAAAAGTGTTAACTGTTTGCTTCAGTTATATCATTTTGATTGCTCTTCTGATTCCTGCAATCAAAGTATCAACAATTTTTCAGCACCAGTCCAACTTTTAGTATCTAAATAAACTTAAAATTACTAAATACTTGCCTTTTATCTAAACTAAGGAGTAAGATGTACACTATTTGGATATCTCGTAGTTATTTTTCTAAATGCATATAGGAAATCATCATGGACCTTGCTCTAATGTATACATATAATAATTCAATTGGCCAGGTACATAGTTTTGTATAAAAAGTTAACATTTTCATCTATCAAAATGGTAGTGTTCCAAATTCATTTAAGTAGAAGCTGTTTGGTGGGAATTAAAGTCCATTATTAAATAATTTAGAGAAAACATTGGCATTACTGAAATGAAATTGTGCCAATTAAAAGCTGCCACTTTGTGAATTATTTAATCTCATTAATGTCTGGCAGTTAAGTCAAATTACATATTTCAAAAATATCTAGGGGTTTTTAGTAAATTTTTAAGCAACAAAGAAATGATTTGCAATTTATTCATGACTAATAAAATGTTTTCTTCATAATTTACTTTCCAACAACCAAAAATAATTATATTGTTCAGATTAAGCACTATAGAACTGACTCTTTAAAATCCCATTATCTTAAATGCCTCACCATTAAATATCCTCACCATTAACTCATTGACAGTAGGGAGGGGGAACTTTTGTCCTAGATTTTTTACCTGATGTATTCAAGTGTCCTTAAAATTTAAAGAAAATTTACTTGAACTCCAAATGAAAATAAAAGTCACTCAGTCACGTCCAACTCTTTGCAGCCTCATGGATTGTAGTCCACCAGGCTGCTCTGTCCATGGAATTTTCCAAGCAAGAATACTGGAGTGGGTTCAGTTCAGTTCCGTTCAGTTGTTCAGTCGTGTCCAACTCTTTGTGACCCCATGAATTGCAGCACGCCAGGCCTCCCTGTCCATCACCAACTCCCAGAGTTCACTCAAACTCATGTCCATTGAGTCCGTGATGCCATCCAGCCATCTCATCCTCTGCTGTCCCCTTCTCCTCCTGTCCCCAATCCCTCCCTGCATCAGAGTCTTTTCCAATGAATCAACTCTTTGCATGAGGTGGCCAAAATATTGGAGTTTCAGCTTTAGCATCATTCCTTCCAAAGAAATCCCTGGGCTGATCTCCTTCAGAATGGACCGTTTGGATCTCCTTGCAGTCCAAGGGACTCTCAAGAGTCTTCTCCAACACCACAGTTCTAAAGCATCAATTCTTTGGCACTCAGCTTTCTTCACGGTCGAACTCTCACATCCATACAGGACTACTGGAAAAACCATAGCTTTGACAAGACCTTTTTTTGCAAAGTAATATCTCTGCATCTGGTCCCATCACTTCATGGGAAATAGATGGGGAAACAGTAGAAACAGTGTCAGACTTTATTTTTGGGGGCTCCAAAATCACTGCAGATGGTGACTGCGGCCATGAAATTAAAAGACGCTTACTCCTTGGAAGAAAACTTATGACCAACCTAGATAGCATATTCAAAAGCAGAGACATTACTTTGCCAACTAAGGTTCGTCTAGTCAAGGCTACAGTTTTTCCTGTGGTCATGTATGGATGTGAGAGTTGGACTGTGAAGAAAGCTGAGCACCGAAGAATTGATGCTTTTGAACTGTGGTGTTGGAGAAGACTCTTGAGAGTCCCTTGGACTACAAGGAGATCCAACCAGTCCATTCTGAAGGAGATCAGCCCTCGGATTTCTTTGGAAGGAATGATGCTAAAGCTGAAGCCAGTACTTTGGCCACCTCATGCGAAGAGTTGCCTCGTTGGAAAAGAGTCTGATGCTGGGAGGGATTGGGGGCAGGAGGAGAAGGGGACGACAGAGGATGAGATGGCTGGATGGCATCACGGACTCGATGGACATGAGTCTGAGTGAACTCTGGTAGATGGTGATGGACAAGGAGGCCTGGCGTGCTGCGATTCATGGGGTCTCAAAGAGTCGAACAGGACTGAGCGACTGAACTGAACTGAAAGTCTCTGCTTTTGAATATGCTATCTATGTTGGTCATAACTTTCCTTCCAAGGACTAAGTGTCTTTTAATTTCATGGCTGCAGTCACCATCTGCAGTGATTTTGGAGCCCAAAAAAATAAAGTCTGATGCTGTTTCCACTGTTTCCCCATCTATTCGCCATGAAGTGATGGGACCAGATGCCACAATCTTCGTTTTCTGAATGTTGAGCTTTAAGCCAACTTTTTCACTCTCCATTTTCTCTTTCATCAAGAGGCTTTTTAGTTCCTCTTCACTTTCTGCCATAAGAGTGGTGTCATCTGCACATCTGAGGTGATGGATATTTCTCCCGGCAATCTTGATTTCAGCTTGTGCTTCTTCCAGCGCAGCATTTCTCATGGTGTACTCTGCATAGAAGTTAAATAAGCAGGGTGACAATATACAGCCTTGACGTACTCCTTTCTCTATTTGGAACCAGCCTGTTGTTCCATGTCCAGTTCTAACTGTTGCTTCCTGACCTGCATATAGGTTTCTCAAGAGGCAGGTCAGGTGATCTGGTATTCCCATCTCTTTCAGAATTTTCCACAGTTTATTGTGACCCACACAGTCAAAGGCTTTAGCATAGTCAATAAAGCATAAATAGATGTTTTTCTGGAACTCTCTTGCTTTTTCCATGATCCAGCGGATGTTGGCAATTTGATCTCTGGTTCCTCTGCCTTTTCTAAAACCAACTTGAACATCTGGAAGTTCACGCTTCATGTATTGCTGAAGTTACCATTCCCTTTTCTAAGGGATCTTCCCAATGCAGGGATTGAACCCAGGTGTCCTTCATTGCAGACAAATTCTGCAGCCACCTAACTGAGGCAAATGTCTGAGCCACCAGCAATGAACTCCAAATATACAAGGTCAATACAGACTATCTATCAAATAATAGAGAATTTACTGGGGGCAAATCAGGAAGAGAAATGCATTCAATTGTTCACACACCATCTTCCATTCACTTTCCAGGCTCTCACAGACTCAATTACTCACTCAGTAATTACTTTGACAAATATTGAGTAGGCTGGCCATGTGCGTTTCAAAGCAGTGATAAATAAAACACAGAAATTAGCCCACACAGAGCACATGTATTGTCAGAGTGTCACATACGTGATGACTATGTAACACTTGCAGGGTAAAAGCTGTCTATAGAGGGACTGTCGGAGAGAGAAAAGCCATGTCTTCCTCAGCTGGAAGAAGTCAGAAGAGCTTTCAGCGGAAGGATCTTAGTTTCTGAGAGATGAATATGACAGAGCTAGTTGGATCAGGGAGCAGTTACATTTCTGACAACAAAACAAAAACAAAAACATATTTTTAAAACATTTGTAAAGGTACCAAACAGGAAGTGAATATAAAATATCAGGAGGATGGTCAGCAGTTCTTCATGGTCCACACACAGGATGCTGTCAGAATGGAGAAAAAGAACTGCAAGTCGGGTTTCCTGTGCCAGACACAAGGATTGGACTTTACACCAAGTTGAATGAGGAGCTCTGCTGGTTCTCTGGGGTGGGTCAGCGGGGCTGATGGAGAATAAGTGAAAGCAGTATGAATGGAAAACACTTGACTCCACCAGGAAAAATAACCTTATGGTTTGATGAAAAGTACCTTGCAAACACTGTTTAACAGAGAGGGCATATGTGAGGAGACCAATGTTAAAATGAAGGTAGATGAAAGGGTTTATGGCACAGAATGTATGTTCATGGCAGAAATCCCTGATTGATTTTTGGTTAAAAAATAAGGCTACATCAGAGCACCTTTTAATTTTTATCTTGTGGGTAGTAGGCATTGTGTAAGGAATGTTTCTCTTCTGGATTGACTGAGAGTGTAGAGCCACATCTGAAGCCCTGGCATAGAAGGGGAACTTTTGTTGGACCTATTCAGTCACATTGCTGGCTTTACCATGTCTCCGCTGTTTATTTATTTATTCGTATTTATTACTTCACAATACCATCATGTTTTTCTTTTGGATGTTCATTGTGTGTGTAATAAAACAATAACAGCTAGCACTTGGTGGTGATTTACTCGCTACGTCATGTTCGACTCTTGTGAACTTCAAGTTAACTTTAACTTCCTTTGAACTGTAGTCCACCAGACTCTATCCATGCGATTCTTCAGGCAAGAATACTGGAGTGGGTTGCCATACCTTCCTCCAGGGGAATCTTTAGGACCCATGGACTGAACTGGTAATTGAGTTCTTTACCACTAGTATCGTCTGGGGAGCCCTTGAAAGACTGTAGTCTTTGATTAATTTGACTGATAATTGTTGCATTCTTTTACTTTTTGTTGATTTATATTATTTACATTTCATATACTACTGCACTGATGAGAAATTATAGAAAATGGTATATAATCATGATAGTATCACTTTAGTGTTTCATTTTTAATTGTAATAATGGTTCTCATAACATAGGTTGCATGTTAACATGATGCAGGGTGAAAGTTTTCCATCTATGTGCATAACAATAGAGTTAGTGGGCCTTCCCTGGAGCTCAGTAAGTAGAAAATCTGCCTGCAATGCATAAGTCTGCTTGCAGTGCAGGAGATTTGGGTTCTATTCCTGGGTTGGGAAGATCCCTTGGAGAAGGAAATGGTAACCCACTCCAGTATTGTTGCCTGATCCCATGGACAGTGGAGCCTGGTGGTTTCCATGGACTATTACAGTCCATGGGGTCACAATAGTCGAACATGACTGAAGTGATTTAGCATAATACCTCCAGGGTTTTTAAGCAGTCCTGCAGCTTTGAATCTATTTCAGTGTTCCTATGATCATCTCAGTGGGATTCAGAATATGATTTAAAGGCACAACAACACATTTTAATGTTTTTGTCACATATATTTTCAAGGCTCTTGATGATATTGGGCACATTCTATCACTTATATGTTATATATACCTATCATAAACTATACAGTCATCGTTCATTATAGATAATCTCAGGTTTACTAAATACCTGGCTGAGTATAAAAGAAAACTCTTATATGAAACCTGCTATTCCTTTCTACCTATTCCTTCCAAAAGGAGTTGATTAGAGAATTCTTACCTAAGGGCATGCTTACTTGTAATATGTTTTGATTTTGGCTAAACCCATGTAGCTTCTTAAACTGATGATATCAGCAGGTTAACACTTTTACTTTAAAAATATGTAAGCATTCAATTATTAGAACATATACGCACATGATTCTATGTGCCCTAATCATGGGGCTGTCTGTTGTCACCTTGGACCCCTGAAAGAAGAAACTGAAATTACTACAATGAGAAAACAGGCTCTAACAGTCTTAGGTTTTACGTTGTATTGGTTCCAAATAGGAAAAGGAGTACCTCAAGGCTGTATATTGTCAGCCTGCTTATTTAACTTATATACAGAGTACATCATGAGAAACACTGGGCTGGAAGAAGCACAGGCTGGAATCAAGATTGCCAGAAGAAATATCCATAACCTCAGATATGCAGATGACACCACCATTATGGCAGAAAGTGAAGAGGAACTAAAAAGCCTCTTGATGAAAGTGAAAGAGGAGAGTGAGAAAGTTGGCTTAAAGCTCAACATTCAGAAAATGAAGATCATGGCATCCGGTCCCATCACTTCATGGGAAATAGATGGGGAAACAGTGGAAACGGTGTCAGACTTTATTTTGGGGGGCTCCAAAATCACTGCAGATGGTGACTGCAGCCATGAAATGAAAAGACACTTACTCCTTGGAAGGAAAGTTATGATCAACCTAGATAGTATATTCAAAAGCAGAGACATTACTTTGCCAACAAGGGTCATCTTGTCAAAGCTATGGTTTTTCCAGTAGTCATGTATGGATGTGAGAGTTGGACTGTGAAGAAAGCTGAGTGCCAAAGAATTGATGCTTTTGAAGTGTGGTGTTGGAGAAGACTCTTGAGAGTCCCTTGGACTGCAAGGAGATCCAACCAGTCCATCCTAAAAGAGACCAGTCCTGGGTGTTCATTGGAGGGACTGATGCTGAGGCTGAAACTCCTATACTTTGACCACCTCATGCGAAGAGTTGACTCATTGGAAAAGACCGTGATGCTGGGAGGGATTGAGGGTGGGATGAGAAGGGGATGACAGAGGATGAGATGGCTGGATGGCATCACGGACTTGATGCACATGAGTCTGGGTGAACTTCAGGAGTTGGTGATGGACAGGAAAGCCTGGCGTGCTGTGATTCATGGGGTCACAAATAGTCAGACACAACTGAGCAAATGAACTGAACTCAACTGAACTGAAACAGGCTTTAGGTTGTACTGTGTGATTGTTATTCTGTGTGATTATAAAAAATGAATCAAGAAATCATTATATCAAACTATACTCAAGAATTTTTTAAACCTAATCATGAAGTATTTCTAAGCTCTATGTTGCATAGCTTGCAATTTTAATGGAAATTTGCACTGTGCACACCTCTATATGTACTTCTATGGCCTTATTGTGACTTGATTTGTCCTCTACTAGCTAAAGGTATTCACTTTTGCTATTTTTGTTTCAATTTGCAGTATTGGCTTCTTTATTTTCTCAGTAGAAAACAGAATATTTCCTATTTATTGAACAAATATTCTGATTATGCCAGTAAACTAATTGAACAATTTCTATGATATCATTTAATCTTCATAACAACCCTGGAGTTTGCTATCATTATTTCAACTAGATGACTTGGAAAATACACGATGAGAGAGTGAAGTGCCTGGTTGTTTAAGTAAACTCCTGAACCAAGATTTGCACTAGGTCTAGACTGATTTTGAGGTACTTACACTTAACCTCTTCTGAACTATGCAACTTTCCAATAGCTTACCCCGGTCAGGAATAAGTTGCTAGGAATGAGTCAGTACTCTGCTCACTTTCACCTTGGCATGCAGTCATCCTAGAGGAACAAGAAAGTGGGCCCATTAGCAATCTGTATAATATATCTTAGGTAATTAATTGCAATAAAAGGGAAAGATTGTCAAAATCCATAAGTTTGGCTGCAGGGCAATTGGCAAGCATGGAAAATGGCTCATTATTAAGATATTTCTAAAATTTAGCCCCTATGAATATAAGGGGTTATCGTTTTTTTGTCACTAAGTTGTGTCTGACTCTTTTGCAACACCAAGCCTCCCTGTCCCTCACCGTCTCCCAAAATTTGTCCAAGTTTATGTCCATTGCCTCAGTGATGTCATCCAGCCATCTCACTTTCTGATGCCCTCTTCTCCTTTTATCCTCAATCTTTCCCAGCATCAGGGACTTTTCTAATGAGTCAACTGTTTGCATCAGATGACCTAAATATCGGAGCTTCAGCTTCAGCATCAGTCCTTTCAATGAGTATTCCATATAACAGCAACATACGTACTACTTTTTTACTTTTAAGAGTTAACAGTATAATTACAAATATTGCTTTTTTTGCTGAAGGATTCTCAAGGGATTTGGAAGCTTTTATAAATTATGAGTCAAAAGAATGAGTCAAGGAAACAGCTCAGAATCTTTTCAAATAAAATGAGGATAGTGTCCTACGGTATCCACCAGAGTTCCTCCCATCTTACGATCTATTCTGTAGGAATACAGAGAAGGAATCTATTGATGTGGAGAAGATGATACTCTTTTTAAGTACTGAGGGATTTAAAAGTTTATCAAGCAAAAGGAAGAGATTCTAGGTGGTAGTTAGGGCTTTCCAGGTGGCTAAGTGGTAAAGAATCTACCTGCCAAGCAGGAGATGCAGGTTTGATCTCTGGGTTGGGAAGGTCCCCTGGTGAAGGAAATGGCAATCCACTCCAGTATTCTTGTCTGGGAAATCCCATGAACAGAGGAGCCTGGCAGACTACAGTCCTCTTGGTTGCAAAAGAGTCAGACACAACTTAGTGACTAAACAGCAGCAACAGCAGGTTGGCAGGTAGATTCTTACAATAAATAGCTGGAGGAAAACAATAAGTAGTCTCTATTTAGGTGATATAAGGAAATTAACCTGCTATGGATACAGACTTCTATTTTATCATTGCTATTTTTAATGAATAGAATTTACTTTTTAAGATAGTTTTGGGTTACAGAATCAAGGGAATTCCAGAAAAACAGCTACTTCTGTTTCATTGACTGTGCTAAAGGCTTTGACTGTGTGGACCACAACAAACTCCCAAAAATTCTTAAAGAGATGGGAATAGCAGACCACCTTACCTGTCTCCTGAGAAACCTGTATGCAGGTCAAGAAACAACAGTTAGAACCAGACATGGAACAATGGACTGGTTCAAAATCAGGAAAGGAGTGTGCCTACTGTCACCTTGCTTATTTAACTTATATGCAGAGTACATCATACAAAATACTGGGCTGGATGAATCACAAACTGGAATCAAGATTGTGAAGAGAAATATCAACAACCTCACAAATGCAGATGATACTACTCTGATGGGAGAGAGCAAAGAGGAACTAAAGAGCCTCTTGATGAGGGTAAAAGAGGTGAGAGAAAAAGCTGTCTTGAAACTCAGCATTCAAAATATAAAGATCATGGCATCCAGTCCAATCACTTCATGACAAATAGATTGGTAAAATGTGGAAACAGTGACAGATTTTATATTGGTCTCCAAAATCACTGTGGACAGTGACTGTGGTCATAAAATTAAAAGACACTTACTTCTTGGAAGAAAAGTGAAAGTGAAGTCACTTAGTCATGTCTGACTCTTTGCAACCTCATGGAATATAGGCTTCTCCATCCATGGAATTTTCCAAGCAAGAATACTGGAGTAGGTTGTCATATCCTTCTCCAGGGGATCTTTCCAACCCAGGGATCGAACCCAGGTCTCCCACATTGCAGGCAGATGCTTTACCATCTGAGCCACCAGGGAAGCCCTTCTGGGAAGAAAAGCTATGACAAAGCTAGACAGTGTATTAAAAAGCAGAGACATTACTTTGCTGACAAAGGTCCATATAGTCAAATCTATGGTTTTCCCAGTAGTTATTTATAGATGTGAGAGTTGGACCATAGAGGATGCTGAACGCCAAAGAATTGATGCTTTCAAACCGTGGTGCCAGCAACCAAAGACTCTTGAGAATCACTTGGACAGCAAGGAGATCAAACCAGTCAATCCTAAAGGAATTCAACCCTGAATATTCATTGGAAGGACTAATACTGAAGCAGAATCTCCAATCCTTTGGCCACATGATGTGAAGAACCAACTCATTGGAGAAGACTCTGATGCTGGGAAAAACTGAGGGCAGGAGGACAAGGGGGAAACAAAGGATGAGACAGTTGAATGGCATCACCAACTCTATGAACATGAGTTGGAACCAACTCCAGGAGATTGTGAAGGGCAGGGAAACTTGGCATGAGGCATTTCATGGGGTTGCAAAGACATGTCTTAGCAACTGAACAACAAGGTTTATAGAAAAATTGAGCAGATGATACAGAGTTTCCATATACCCCTCCCACACATATACAACTCCTATCATTAATTTCTTGCATTAGTTTAGTACTTTTGTTATGATTGATGAACCAATATTGATATATTATTATTAATAAAGGCCATAGCTTATATTACAATTCACCCTTTGTGTCTCACTATTCTACAGGTTTGACAAATGCACCCTGTCATGTGTTCACCATTATAGGATCATTTAGAATAGTTTCACTAGCCTAAAAATCCTCTGTGCCTCACCCATTCATTCCTTGCTTTGTCTGCTCCCCAAGCCATGACAACCATTGATCTTTTTTCTTGTCTCTTTAGTTTTTCCACTTCCTGAATATCATATAGTTGAAATCACAGACTAGCCTTTATAGACTGACTACGTCCTCTTAGAAATACATATTTAAGTTTCTTACATGTCTGTCATGAGTTGATAGTTCATTTCTTTTTATTAATAAAAAATATTCCATTATGTTATATACCACAATTTGTTTATTCATTCACCTATCAAAAGATAACTTGGGTGTTTCCAAGCAATTATTATTAATTTTTAACTTTTTATTCTCCATTGGATTATAGTTGTGCTTAGTCGCTCAGTCATGTCTGAGTTTTTTGCAACCCCATGGACTACAGCCTGCCAGGCTCCTCTGTCCATGGGATTCTCCAGGCAGGAATACTAGAGTGGGTAGCCTTTCCCTTCTTAGGGTATCTTCCTGACCCAGGGGTCAAACCTGGGTCTCCTGCATTTCAGGCAGATTCTTTAGCATCTGAGTCACCAGGGAAGCCCAAATATAGATTACAGTTGATTAATAATGTGTTATTTTCAGGTGTACAGCAGGGTGAGTCAGTTATACATATACATGTATCTTTTTTGTAAAATACCTTTCCCATTTAGACTTTTAAATAATACTGAGCAGAGTTCCCTGTGCTATACAGTAGGTCCTTGGTTATCCATTTTAAATATAACAGTGTGTACATGTCATTCACAAATTCCCTAACTATTCCTTACCCTCATTCTTACTCCCTGGTAACCATAAGTTTGTTCTCTAAGTCTTTGAGTCTGTTTCGGTTTGAAAATGCATTCATTAGTATCTTTTTTGTCTGTTTATTTGTTTGTTTCTGTGTATAAGTGATATCATGTGCTATTTGTCTTTCTTTTTTCTGATATACTTAACTCAGGTTGCCAATCTCTAGGTCCATCCTTGTTGTGGCAAATGGCATTACTTTTTTTTTTTTATGACTGTGATATTCCATTGTATACATGTACCACATCTCCTTGGGGACATAGATAAAAGCTTCTTGAACTGACATGTGTGACATAAGCCTTGAGAAGTAATATAAGGAGGTGTGTGCAACCTAAGTTTCTTCAGATCGTGTCTGACTACTTGTGACGCTATGGATTGTAGCCCGCTAGGCTCCTTTGTCTGTGGGATTCTCCAGGCAAGAATACTGAAGTGTATTACCATGCCCTACCCAAGGGAAATTTTTCTGACCTAGGGAATCAAACCTGCATCTCTTATGTCTCCTGCATTGGTAGGTAGGTTCTTTACCACCAGTGCCAACTGGCAAGACCAGATGCATACAATGCTTTCATGACAGACATGGAGAAGGAAGCTACTGACAAAGTAAAACTAAAGATATGAAAGAGAAAGGTTACTTATAGGTAAAAGTCTTGCCCCCACTTAGAAAAAAAAATGTTTCAGACATTATTTCATGACTTTTTGCTTTTCAAGCCTGGTATGTATGGCTTATATAAGTGTCTGAATGTAATTGAGACTATCAGCTTTCTTTCTTTCTTTTTTTTTCTATTGAAGTTCTCCAACTTACTTTTTAAAAGCCCCAAAACTTTTATGTTATTTTAGAAAGTACACAGTGTGTCAAAGGTCCCCAGAGTTGACTTGGAGAGAACTCTGAACATGACTTTGACTAAAAAAGAAAAATTTCAAATATTTTATAAATGCTTGCTGTATTACCTGTATTGCAACACAGCTGGAGAAAATTACTGCAGAAACAGGGTAAGAACTGGTGGTACAGAGTGTGATTTGAGACTGATTGTCCAATAGTTCATGCAAGCAGTATCTTCTAAACCAGGATAAACTTGCTTGGGTAGGAAGAATATTATTGAAAGCCAGCAGAATCATTATATTCATTTCTATGAAAAATGAAATACTTAGGAAGGCCCATAAGAAATGACTAAAAATTGAAACATATAAAGTCTGCCTCATGAAGCTATTTGATCACTGGATAGGAAAAAATATATGAAACAGTAGATGGGCTTTACTGATACCATATCATATATAATACTCTATCCAATCACAGAATTAATTGGAGCATACTCGTTACTTTATTTCCAAAGACAGAAACGGAAAGTTTATGTTTTTGCCTAAACAATGATTTGTTAATAATCAAGTAAATATTTCTGTGTTTATGTAATACATGAGGAATATTAATGCTTCTTGGATCACTCTAAGTAAGGAAATAAGAGAAAATTCTCTCTGAATGAAGATGGGATTGCAAATTCAGTTTCTTGGCTTAAGCATGTCCCTCCTAGATCCACCTGATGCCCTGCACAGTTGTTCACAGCATCCATGTGCAGTTCATCTCTCTTTTCAGTGGACATGGCTATTTTTGCAGGGCCTTAAGAGTTTTGTCGGTTGCCAGATCATTAATGGGCTATGAATTATGCAATAAACTTCTCTTGCACCAATAAAGAAGAAGCCAGCAGTGAAATCTGGCCTGAGAATAGATGAAATGCAACAATAAAAGCCATAAACACATTTTTTCATTTGGAAGTCCTATTAAGAATAAGAAATAATTCATGTTCAGATGGTTTCATAGGGCAGAGATGCTATAATGAAAGAGTATGCAGAATTTTTAAAAATTGAAGAGAAAAGAGATCATGGGACTTGAAACAGAGGCTGTGACTGAGAAGAAGAGAGCTCATTGCCTTTGTTTCCTTCTCCCTATTAGAGTCTAGTAACAATTGCATTTATAATCACATGATTATGGCCCCATATATGATTTACCAGGTGGTTATTTTTATGAAAAGAAAAAAAAAACTTATTTGCTGTTTTTTTAAACTACTTTCATGTGATGTCATTTTAAATTCATGTTAAAGATCTAAAAATCTTTTTTGTTTGAAGCTGCTTCTATTGATGATAGAGCTCTTTCTGGGTCTGAGAGTAAAAGAAGGAGAGAAGAATAACACTTCTTCTTAAGCAAAATACCAATTAGGGATGCTTAAGCCTGGAGTTGCAGTTTATTTTGAGTGAGTCTGCCATTATGCGAAATGTAGTCATTTTGCTTTTGGATTTCTACAGAGTGGAGAAGCACTTGGAATAAGTATGCATGGTGCTTAAAAACATGAGACATACATGGTTCATATACTCTGATTTTTATCACTTACTAATTGCACTTGAGACTTCCCTGTAGCTCAAATGGTAAAGAATCTGCATTGGGGGAGGAGACCTGCCTGCTTGCGAGGCAGGAGACCAGGATTCAATTCCTGGGTTGGAAAGTTCTCTGGAGAAGGGAATGGCAATCCACTTCAG
This sequence comes from Oryx dammah, assembly GCF_014754425.2. NCBI lineage: Eukaryota > Metazoa > Chordata > Mammalia > Artiodactyla > Bovidae > Oryx > Oryx dammah. Next base: position 72,784,505 of record NW_024070187.1, read on the forward strand.
TATTCTTGCCTGGAGAATTCCATGGACAGAGAAGCCTGGTGGGCTACAGTCTGTGGGCCCACAAAGAGTCGGGCACAACCGAGTGACTAACACACAGTTGTACTTGGGACAAATTAATTATTCTCTTTGTTATGGGTTGAATTATATTCCCCTTCCCCCACCCACATCTTAGGTTGAGGCTCTACTACCCATTATCTCACAATGTAACCTTACTTGGAAATCGGGTTATTGAAATTTTAAATTAAGGTACTGTGGTTAGAATGGGCCCTAATCCTATATGTCCATATGAAAAGGGGAAAATTGAACATAGAGATACAATTGGGGAAATGAACTTAAACTCTTCTCCCAACCCAGAGAAGCTCTCCACAAAGGTAGTAGAAAAAGAAAATAGCTTTATTATTGAATAAGCATTAAACCAGAATGTGGTGTGCATCCCCGAGAGCCGCTGCTGCTGCTGAGTTGCTTCAGTCGTGTCCGCAGACTGCAAAGACAGAAAGTCATTTCAGGCCGAGGGGGCAGCAGGACCCCGAAAACAATGAACAACATAGAATAGTGCTTGTGGCTGCAAATATTTCTGGAGCCTAAAACTGTGGGAAAAGCAAGGGGGGATGTGGCTAAGAGGGAAGACATGGCCAGATTATATCAGAACAAAGGGAGAGTGTTGAGTCAGAGATAAAAGCTTTGAAAAAGAACCAAGAATGAAATGCAGTAGGTCACAGAATTTTGAATGCAAATGATATCGAGTGTTGTAATGAGAGCTAACTATACATCAGGCCTTATTCTAAGTACTTTTATGCATATTAACCACTCTAATAGGGCTTCCCTTGTGGCTCAGATGGTAAAGCGTCTGCCTACAATGCGGGAGACCCGGGTTCGAACCCTGGGTCAGGAAGATCTTCTGGAGAAGGAAATGGCAACCTACTCCAGTACTCTAACCTGGGAAGTCCCATGGACAGAGGAGCCCGTTAGGCTACATGGGGTCGCAAAGAGTCAGACATGACTGAGCGACTTCCCTTCACTTCAACCACTCATACATATAGTAATATTGTCAGGTAAATATACTTATCATCAGTTTACAGGAAAAGAAATGCAGGCACTGAGAGATTAGGTGATATTTCTGTGATCATTCTAGTAACAGAGGTTGAATATGAAACTATGTTGGTTTGGTCCAAAAAAGAAAAATGTGTCCATATCTACTATGCTCTTGCAAAGGGTTTCAGATGCCATATGCAAGTTCCATGGAGGGAGGTAGACCAGAGCAGATATGAATCCTATCTGATTTTATGGTCCAGCTCAAATGCCACATTTTCTGAAAAATTTTCCCTGATGCCCTCCACCAGAAGTCATTTCCCTATTGTAAATTCATTTAGTACATTTTTTTTTCTGTAAAGAGTATCAGGTTGGTATCACTTCTAAAATTTGAACCAGAGTGATTTATATGACTTCCTTAACTTCTTTACATGAGTTAACACTTTAAGAACTGTATATGAATAATGTTTTGAAAATAATATGTACAAAATAAGTATGTGGTGAATGAATAATTAGAAGGGAAGAGAATGAAATAAGACAACAGCAGGCTATTTTTGGTAGCTGGTAAGTTACCGAATGCACAATAACTGAGTGCCCCAAGGCAATTTTCGAATAAGTGGGAAAAGCTGAAAAATAAAGTGATTTTCACAAATAATTCTCCAACGACTTAGGAACTGGTAGCACCGGATTTGGGATTAAGGAGGGATGGCTACAATGAGAAGGAAGGTGGGTAGGTCTTTAGGTCTGATATAGTGATAGGCTGGATAGGACTGGGATGAGTAAAACTGCAGGGACAGGAATGAATACAAGATACATTATTTTAAAAAGCAGCAAAGGACTCAGGGAATAACTTCATAATGAAAGGGAAAAAGGGAAGTGGCATTAGATACAAGGTATTAAATTTTGCCAAGAGAATGATCAGAGAAATTTACTGTTTGAATATTTAAGATCTTAAGTGAGGATCTGATGCTTAGCTGATATTTTTATTCCCTCTACTTTGATACATATTCTGTAATTCTTATTAAAGAGCTGTGAAACAAACATTCAAAGAGGCTTCTAGCTAAGCCAAAGGTGAGAGCATGATGAGAAAACACTTACTGTCATGAAAATCCAGTTTGCGTGTTGACATCGAGATCATGTGTTGACATCTCCTTAGCACATGTTCTAAGCGCCCACATCATCCCAAGTCAGCAACCCACACAGAAAGTACTTAGGGTCCTGCTGTCATGCCTTCTTGGTATGCAATCCTGTGTTCTTTTACTTATCTTCCCTAGTACATTAGTTTCTATTATTTGGCTATTCTATATATTTGTCTTGAATTGTTACAAAGAACAAATTCTGTATGTGAGGCAACAGTGATGAAATTAGCCTCATGTCAAGAAACAGTTCAAGATTTTTCTGGAATACACTGATCCTTCCCCCCCGTTTTCTTATAATTCAATCTTAATGATATAAACTAGAAGTCTTTGAGGAAATCTGTTGAGAGATTACTTCATGATTAAATGGAAGAACCTGTCAAATCTGCATACTCAGTAGACATATAAATCACATTTCTTAACTGGGAGTTTATTTTTTATCTCTTGCTTAGCTACAATTAAAAAAAAATATTTCCCCTGTTGTTCGCACAGTTTTATGTTCTATTCTTGACATTTATTTTTTTCTCAATTGTTATTTGTCTTACTTAATGAGAAAGGAGACATAAAACATAATGAGAATGAAACTGAAAAAATGAAACCATATATAAAATCGTAATTTTAATTTAAAAACTTTTCCCTAACAAATTTATATGACGAAGGTTGTAGAATTCATATTTTTTGAGAACTTGTAGTATGCTAACTACTTTATGGCTCTTATCTGATTAAGTCAGCATCTCTATAAGATAGTTATCTATAAATAAAATCTACAAGTTTAATATATAGATTTGTATATCTAAATATATGTTATTATTGTATGAATTTCAATACAGGTAATTCTTTCCTGAGGAGATTTAATTATCACAATAAAATATGAAAATTTATATTTTAATCTCATAAAGATGAGTACATGTATGTTATACTATATATAAATGACTGAGGTATAGGATCTCAAACAAAGGTCCGCCTAGTCAAAGCTTTGGTTTTTCCAGTAGTCATGTATGGATGTGACAGCTGGACTATAAACAAGTCTGAGCACCAAAGAATTTATGCTTTTGAACTGTGGTGTTGGAGAAGACTCTTGAGAGTTCCTTGGGCTGTAAGGAGATCCAACCAGTCCATCCTAAAGGAAATCAATCCTGAATATTCATTAGAAGGACTGATGCTGAAGCTGAAACTCCAATACTTTGGCCACCTGATGCGAAGAACTGACTCATTTGAAAAGACCCTGATGCTGGGAATGATTGAAGGCAGGAGAAGGGGATAACAGAGGATGAGATGGTTGGATGGCATCACCGACTCAATGGACATGAGTTTGAGTAAGCTCTGGGAGTTGGTGATGGATAGGGACGCCTGGCGTGCTGTAGTCCATGGGGTCACAAAGAGTTGTACACGACCGAGCGACTGAACTGAACTGATGATCTCAAACCAGTCTTGCTGTGCTTTGTTGATTTAGTCACTGAGTCATGTCCAACTCTTGTGACCTCATAGACTGTAGCCCAACAAGTTTCTCCATCTAAGGGATTCTTCAGGCAAGAATACTGGAGTTGGTTACCATTTCCATCTCCAGGGGATCTTCCTGACCCAGGGATCAAACCCAGGTCTCCAGCATTGCAGGCGGATTCTTTACCAACTGAGCCACCAGGGATCGTTATGCTTTAAGAAAGCTACTTTGTGTGTGTGTGTGTGTGTGATATATCATAGTAAGAATTTTATTGTATGTTGAGGTATGTATTAAATTTTGCATATATTTCCTCATTTTGATTTTACATTTTTTTCTTTCTGAACTTATATGAAATTAAATATTTAATGTTCTCAATGTTTTATAACTTATTTGTGTAACTACAATTTAGGAAAACAAATTCATGTTGAGGAAAAATATTCTTATATCTGCTACAGATTTTACATTATTTTAATAAAGAAGGAAAATATTGTGTGTAGTAAAATAATGTAGTAAATTAAAACCATGTGTATATATATATATATATATATATATATATATATCCAGTGGCTCAGCATTAAAGAATATGGCTGCAATGCAGGAGATACAAGAGATGTGGGTTCAGTCCCTGGGTTGGGAAGATGCTCTGGAGGAGGGCCTGGCAACGCGCTTCAGTATTTTTGCCTGGAGAATCCTATGGTGGGCTACAGTCCTTAGGGTTGCAGAGAGTCAGACACAACTGAAGTGACAGAGCACACACATAAATAAATAAATAAATAAATATAAATATATATATATGCATGTATATGTGTGTATGTACATAGATACACACATATATACACACACATGTGTGTGTGTGTATGTGTGTATATATAGCTGTTGTTGTTTAGTTGCTAAGTTGTGTCTGACTCTTGACACCATGGACTGTGGCCTACCAGGCTTTTCTATCCATTGGATTTCCCAAACAAGAAGACTGGAATGGGTTGCCACTTCCTTTTCTGGGGTATCTTCCCGACCTGGGGATCAAACCCTTGTTTCCTACGTTTCCCATGTCTCTTGCATTGCAGGCCAATTCTTTACCACTGAGCCACCAGGGAAGCCTATACATACATACATGCATGCATACTTGTGTGTGTGTGTGTGTGTGTGTGTGTGTGTTAGTTGTTCAGTCCTGTCCAGCTATTTGGGACCCCATGGATTGTAGCCTGCCAGGCTCCTCTGTCCATAAAATTCTACAGGCAAGAATACTAGAGTGGGTTACCATTCCCTTCTCCAGGGGGTCTTCCTGACCCAGGGATCGAACATGGTTCTCCAGCACTGAAGGCAGATTCTTTATCATCTGAGCTACCTGGAAAGCCCATATGTATGTATGTACATACATACATAAACACCTAGGTAGTCAGATAGATAGATAGACATGGGTTTCTGCAGTTCCTCAGCAATAATGAGTCTGCCTGCAATGCAGGAGTCACAGGAGATGTGGGTTCAATCCCTGGGTCAGGAAGATCCCCTGAAGGAGGGCAAGGTGACTCACTCTAGTTTTCTTGCCTGGAGTGTCCCATGGACAGAGGAACCTGGTGGGCTATGGTCCATAAGGTTGCAAAAAGCTGGACATGATTGAAGTGCCTTACCATGCACATACACATATACAGACATACATACACCAGATAACAGCAAACAAGATGGGGGTCTGGATTACTTTGTAAACAAATTACTCATTCTTATGAAATGTGCATTTACTGCTGTTTTACATTATATATTGTTTATACTGCATTGTTTCTTTAATAACAATGATTTATTATTATTTTAAGAATTATGTCCTTGAGCCATTATATATTTTTAAATTTTCTGAATATAATAATAACAATAAGTAAATTAGAAATATTTTGAGAATATAGGATCCACAACTGATGGATAATTATTTGTAGGTAAAAGTTAATATATAAACAGGACTGGAAAAGGTCAGTTTTCATTCCAATCCCAAAGAAAGGCAATGCTAAAGAATGCTCAAACTACTGCACAATTGCACTCATCTCACACACTAGTAATTTTCAAAATTCTCCAAGCCAAGCTTCAGCAATACATGAACCGTGAACTTTCAGATGTTCAAGCTGCTTTTAGAAAAGGCAGAGGAACCAGAGATCAAATTGCCAACATCTGCTGGATCATGGAAAAAGCAAGAGAGTTCCAGAAAAACATCTAGTTCTGTTATTGACTATGCCAAAACCTTTGACTGCATGGATCACAATAAACTGGAAAATTCTGAAAGAGATGGGAATACGAGACCACCTGACCTGCCTCTTGGGAAACCTGTATGCAGGTCAGGAAGCAATAGTTAGAACTGGACATAGAACAACAGACTGGTTCCAAATAGGAAAAGGAGTATATCAAGGCTGTATATTGTCACCGTGCTTATTTAACTTATATGCAGAGTACATCATGAGAAATGCCAGGTTGGATGAAGCACAAGCTGGAATCAAGATTGCTGGGAGAAATATCAATAACCTCAGATATGCAGATGACACCACCTTTATGGCAGAAAGATAAGAACTAAAGGGCCTCTTGATGAAAGTGAAAGAGGAGAATGAAAAAGTTGGCTTAAAGTTCAACACTCAGGAAAAAAAGATCATGGCATCTGGTCCCATCACTTCATGGGAAATAGATGGGGAAATAGTGGAAACAGTGGCTGGCTTTATTTTTCTGGGCTCCAAAATCACTGCAGATGGTGACTGAAGCCATGAAATTAAAAGACACTTACTCTTTGGATGGAAAATTATGGCCAACCTAGACAGTATATTAAAAAGCAGAGACATTTGTTTAGTCAAGGCTATGGTTTTTCCAGTGGTCATGTATGGATGTGAGTGTTCGACTATAAAGGAAGCTGAGTGCTGAAGAATTGATGCTTTTGAAGTGTGGTGTTGGAGAAGACTCTTGAGAGTCCCTTGGACTGCAAGGAGATCCAACCAGTCCGTCCTAAAGGAGATCATTCCTGGGTGTTCTTTGGAAGGACTGATGCTGAAGCTGAAACTCTAATACTTTGGCCACCTGATGTGAAGAGCTGACTCATTTGAAAAGGCCTGATGCTGGGAAAGACTGAAGGCAGGAGGAGAAGGGGATGACAGAGGATGAAATGGTTGTATGGCATCACCAACTCCATGGACATGCATTTAGGTTTACTCTGGGAGTTGGTGATGGACAGGGAGACATGGTGTGCTGCGGTTCATTGGGTTGCAGAGTTGGACATGACTGAGAGACTGAACTGAACTGAACTGAACCTAAAAAGAGAAGTTTCAAAAAAAATTTTATTCCAATAAAAAGTGTTTCATCTTTTAAATTTATATATTTAGTCAGTGAATATGAAAGATACATTTTAATGAGTGCAATTAAAAATAATATATCTTAGTTGTTGATTGACCCATTCTTTCAGAAAAAGACCAAGAATTAAAACTAACAATGAATAGTTTTGTCTTCTATTCATGGATAAACAGGCTTCTTTAAAAAGAAATAATTTGTTTTGCTTCTCTGGGTCTTAATTGAGTTATCTGAACTCTTATTTACAGATTAAGAACTCTTAATTGTGACACATGGAACCTAGTTCTCAGACCAGTGATCAGACCTGGGCCCTGAGCATTAGGAGTGCAGAATCTCAGCCACGGGACCACCAGGGAAGCTCTTTAATATGCTTCTATTACACTGTCAGGGAACCCTCCATTGGAAAGTCATTTCCAAAGCAAAATGGGACGGGGAGTCAATGATGAGGGTAGTATATTTTTGTTATGTTCTGTGTCAATGTACGGCAAAACCAATACAGAATTGTAAAGTAAAATAAAAAATAAATTAAAAAAAAAATAAAACCATCAGAGGGCTTTAAGAATAATGTATTGTTCCATGTATGTTTCTTGGCTGTAACTAATACTTTGTACCAGCAGGAGCCATTCAGGTTTTTGTGATATCATTTTCTCAATAAGTTTGCTGTCATTTTTATCATTTATCATTTATAACAGACCCTAGGCCCTCTGTGGAGAAGGCAATGGCACCCCACTCCAGTACTCTTGCCTGGAAAATCCCATGGATGTAGGAGCCTGGCGGGCTGCAATCCATGGGATCGCTGAGTCGGACACAACTTCACTTTCACTTTTCACTTTCATGTACTGGAGAAGGAAATGGCAACCCACTCCAGTGTTCTTACCTGGAGAATCCCAGGGATGGGGAGCCTGGTGGGCTGCCATCTATGGGGTCGCAGAGTCGGACATGACTGAAGTGACTTAGCAGCAGCAGCAGCAGGCCCTCTGAGATAGGCTTATGCTTTTGGGTTTTCATTCTAGCATACCACATAGTATTTGCCAGTACAGGCTTCCCATAGTTCCTTCTGCTCTGGGCCACCAATACATTCTTTGAATTTTATCTTGAATTACTTTTAGACAGAATCAACATTTTAATTTACAATTCAACGCATTTTTAAGAGAAAGAAGGCAAACAAGCAAATATAATGAGAAATAGGATTAGAAAAATATTTGATGTATGGATATTCTATCAGAGTAAAATAAAGCAGTGCAAGTATAGGTAAACCTGCACTGGCTGAAATCCTGCATTTCTGAAACACTTATATTGATCAGCTGCTAGTGTTAATAATGAGTTATGGAGAATTAGACAATTGCCGGGGTCCAGCCCTGGTGGATCCAGGGTGATTAGAAGGAGGGGACGGAGTCGGCATCCTTGGAAAAAGCTTATTTAATTACAGATAGAGAGGAATTAGAAAATTAGCAGAGAAAAAGAGGCTGAATAACTTGGTTTACATGGAATACCAATCACCACCTATGTAGGCCACAGGCGTCTTCCCGTTCTCCCGAAGGAGAGGAGGCACTGAGGCCCCCCCGGTCCGATCTTAGAAACCCAGGCAAAATTAGCAGGCTTGGTGGGTACCCATGCACCAGATGGGAATCCGGCCAGAAAATAGTAGGAAAGAAAAAGAGGCTGAATAACTTGGTTTATGTGGGATACCAATAAAATTCCAAGACAAGGAATTTGCACCATCTACATTGGGCCACTGGCGCCACTTGAATATCAGAAGGTGCCTCTCCTTGGGCTCCTTCTCGCATGGGCTTAAAAACCGGGATGAGTAAGTAGACATGGTGAGCACCCATGCTCCAGATGGGAATTCAGCCAGAAAAACGGGGAGCAAGAAAGAACGACATGGGGGAATCAGTCTTTCCAGAAACTGATCCTGATTTCATTTTTAAGTTTGCTTATATACCTTTTGTTACACATAGGGATGAATAGAGAGTCACGTGGGCGTCAGCAGTCGTGACCTTTATCAAAATCAGGTGCTTTACATAAAAAAAGATCTTAGGGGTTTTACATCATCTTTTGGCCATGAGGCCTGCTGACAATTTACGACCCTTTCTTTCTGATAACCAAAAAACTTATTTTTTCCAAGGTTGTTTTTCCTTAAACCAGGCACCACCCTCCAAATAAAGTTGCATTCCTATAGGGTGAGGGTGTAGTGAGTTACAATCAAGAAAGGAATTTATTTAACCCAAGGTTAACATGATTAATCTTAAAGGTTAATACTTATTTCTCCTATATGTTAGTTATATTCATTATAAGGGCAGGGAATATGGAGATTTAGCAGCAAACATCAGCCCAACAAATGGAAACCCTTTGCCAATGTTCCCCTTAAGATCTATTTAGTCTTAAGATAGTGATAAAGTTACACTTTTACATAGCAAGGACACAGTGATTTATAACAAAATGCAGTGATCTATTACAAAAAGAGAAAATTCATTAACTCAAAAAGTCTAGTATTGCTAACCTTAAAAACTACTATATTTCCTTTTCTATATTCCAAATACATTGATTAATATATTCCCAGGTGCCTAAGGATATGGAGGCCTGGCAGCAATCATTGACTCAACAATGAGAAAAGCCCTATGCTAATTAAGACTCTCAAAATACTCCAAAACTCTCTGTGCTGTTTATGGTTGAGAGGTAGTAAACAATCATGTGGTAGTGGCAGGAGTATGGATAATCCTGTCACACAAGCTAGTCTGTCAGCAGAGAGGTTTGACCTGAGACACCCTTGTCACACCCAGGGCAGGGAATTAGCAGCAATTATTGGCAAAACAAGTGAAAAACCCTTCACCGATATAATTCCTAACCAACCCACTATACTAATAATTTCTAACTTCCCAAAAGAATTTGCCTTTAGTAAGTCTAAAACATCTCGTGCCTCTCAGGTTGGGAGGCTGTAAACAATCACATGTGGCTGGACAAACCTATACAGGAGGGCTAGATAACCTTCAGAGGAGTCCGTAAGTTTAAACACTCTTGTCATACCCAGGAATTTTTATTGACTTGGAGCTGCACATTTACTCCTTCTCTGAGAGAAATGGTGATGGGGGAGAGCCCCCCGTAAAGTCAGAGGTGTAGGTTAGAGCATAAAACAGACTCTGGTTTTTAGGGGTAGATGCTCGGGAACAGGGGGTTTCCTGAGGCTTGATCACTCCTTTGCGTATGCCAAGCCCCCTTCCTCATGACCTTTGCCATGGGCGGAGTTCCTCACACTGGCTCCTGGCAGACAATACTACTAGAGAATATAATTTCTCATTCACTGTATAACATTTTTGGAGCATACATCCATATTAGCCTAGATTACAGATGACTTTTTGGATGGATGGGACTGGGAGAGTGGGAAGAATTACCTTGTGAATCTTTTTTTGATTAACTTGGGAGACTCACCAAAATAATGGATTTTATCATTTTTTTAACTCATTCCAAAAACAATAGAATCCTCCCTCCCCCCAACCCCTGCCTTATACAAATTTTGACATTTACTTTTCAACTTGAGATTAATAGGTAAATTCCATCAACTTCTTTTTTGTGTGTTTACTCATTTATAATGAAATTGAAAATTCTACATGGACTTAGTGTGCTATCAATCATCCTAATGCTCCTGATATGAGAAATCTCAGGCAGGAGTCAGCTACCTGCCAACAGGTTCCATTTCAGGTTCATTGCATCTCGGGTTTTATGCAAAGTCCACAGTTGTTATTTTTCTAAAATACCATGGTGATTCTGTTTCTGAGAGTTCAATTCTACAATGGCATCTACATGTTTCCTCAAATATTGTATTAGAAGTAATTATCAAGAACAAATATTAAATATCCTAAATTTGAATTTTATATCTTATATCTACAGAGCTTCTTTTTCAGCTCATCAACATTTCTTACAGTTTTTTCTTCGATGACTTTCAATTATATTAAAGAAGTTTAAGAAATTATCACCCCTCACTAAGAAACTGTCATTCAAATTTAATCATTCTTTAATACTACTACTAATCAATATTACTTATTTTCTCTGTATAAGATACAGTTCATTGAACCAAATATTCTGCATGCGTTGCTTCTGATTCTTATGTGTGTGCTGTGAGTTAAATAGGACTCTATTCCCTCTTTTGTTTCACATACTGCATAATTGAGGGTGAGTGAGGCTTAGGAACTTTATCACTTTACTAATTTTCTTCAAGTACAGTTTCTGTGTAAGACCTTAAGATTTCATTGAGTGCTTAGGATATAATACTGCAAACAGACATGAAAGCGTGCCATCATTCAAAGATCTGGGTCTCTTTGTTCCACTGTTCTGAAAGAGAACCTAAGATGATTTAATTTTCAACTTTGTTACTTCCAAATGTCTAGACTGTCTACTTTGGAAACTATCAGCATTCTTTCATCTGTAGGTAACTGAAACCCAGTTCAATCTAGTCTGAAGCAGAAAGAAAATAAAACAAACAAAATTGAATAACTTCTGAAGGATACTGAAAATATTCATGTATAGGAAGAGCTTCAGAAACTTGAGGAATTGTGGGGCCAGGAGGCTACAGATAGGCAAGAAGTAAGGTTTAAACCAACACAGAGCAATCAGTATTAAAGGGTCTTACATGTGAAAGCATGGTGCTTTCTGAACTCAGATATAACTCTGGATTCACAGTCTTTTTCCTTGCAAAATTAAATGCACTCAAAGAGAAATGATTACATATAATTTATGTATATAACATGGAAAATTACTGTATCTCAAAAAATAAATGAAATGATCACTCAGGCAAAATATCACATCACCTACAAAGGGGGAAAGTACATATTAACCTTAGACTTCTGTACAGCAGCACTGACAAGCTAGACTGTGGCAGTTACTATATCTACAAAAACCTTCAGAAGAAGGAAGTGTGGTAACATTTAATAAAAGATAAAAATAAAAATCTCATTAAACACAGTCATTCTATTATAAACCAATTTATCAGGACTAAGATAAAATATGTCATATAAATAACTGTGAATTAACTAAATTTTATGATTAAAAGGAAATTATTTTAGGCCCATATCTCAATGAAAATCTCAACTTGATGTCATTTGTAAGAGAAATTTTATGAAATGAACTCAGAGCCACCTCAAGTATTCTTGCCTGGAGAATCCCATCAACAGAGGTGCTTGGTGGATCGCAAGAGTCGGATACCACTTAGAGAATAAATTGCCACCCCCAAGAAACAAAATAACAAAAGTAAAGAATAGTGACCATTTTGATATCAGAGAAGTTAATTTCTCACATAAATTCAATATACATAACTAAGAAAGATTAAAGTTGAAAAATGGAGAATCCAAACAATATTATATACATGTGCACAGTGTTTATAATATCAAAATTTATAGAAAAATTTATTAACTCATTAAAAAATTCCAGATAAAGTAGTGCCTGAGAGCCTATAAATTCTCATTCAAACCATTTTTACTTTACTTTTGCCTTAAGTTGATGACCAGGTGCATTGGATCAGCTTTACTCTTTGGGGAGAATTCTCTCCAACATTTTCAAGAATATCCCTAGTGGTGTCTGTAATCCACTCATATGCATTTTGGGCTTGTGAACATATATTGAGCTGACTCAAGTGTAAAACAAGCTCAGTTTTTTCCCTTCTCACTCAGCTGCTTCATTATAACATTCTCTTATAACTAAGTACAAGTCCAAAGAGGGATACTTGTCAGGCAGCTTACTTATACCTTCTTGTCTTGCTCAGGCTCATTGCCAGATGTATTATTTCTATTTTATGAGGAACTACTACTGAGCAAACCTAACACTGTGGTTTCCAAGTCCAATGGAACGCAGTTTATAATGGCAGCTGTAGGCATATGGTCATATTTTGTCTTATGGTCATGAATTCCATTTCTACTAACTCATTAACATGTCAAGAACAGTTTCTCAAAGGCTGTATAAATCCCTATTGGAGATGTTATGGCCTTGTTCCAGAATCCCATGGCCCTGCATTGTGATATTCCCACTGGGGCTTGCCACAGCTCCATATGGTGTCTTTTCCCACCACTTGACGTTGCCAACATCATAGTGTCTGTTGGATAGTATGACTCAAACAATAATGCCTCTTGTACCATATCCTAAATTTGTTGCAGAATCCTTTCTTTCTGGGACTCACTCAAAGCTGCAGCCTTCCTTGTAACCACATATATGGGTGGGTTTATCTATGGATATGAATTGTGTTACTTCCATAAGCTAAAGAATGCTATACTTCCTTCATTGTGGTAAGAAACTGATGATGTGGCAGTTTGTCTTTTATTTTGACATAGCACCTGATAAGTGGACCTCTAAAAGCTTTACAAAAGTCACAGGTCTTAAGTATTATATGACTTATCTCCCTTTGAAGTGTGTGTATCTCACCAAAGTCTTCAGCATACTGGCCACATCTTGCTCATTTTATCAATAAGTATAACATTGATGAAATGATTCAGTGTGTCATTTTCTTAAATATTCAGATGGGTTAGATCTCTTCAGACTATAATATAACACAGGACAGGAGACTTAAGAAGCCCTGAGGCAAAGCCTAAGAAATCCTATGAATGAATTCTATCTTCTAATTGCAATGAAAATGAATGCATTCACTAAATCAATATCCTATTAATCTTTTATAGCAATGATAATACAATTAGCATAGCAGCCATGATCAGGGTTGAGGTAGTCTGCAGTCATTTTCCAGGCTCCATTCAGTTTCTTCAGGGGTCAGATTGGTGAAATGAATGGATACAAGGGAGGAACAGGGCTTCCCAAGTGGTAAAGAATCTGCCTGCAGTGCAGGAGATGTAAGGAGACACGAGTTCAATCCCAGGTTCAGGAAAATCCTATGGTGGAGGGCATGGCAACCCACTTCAATATTCTTGCCTACAGAATCCCACAACAGAGGAGCATGGTGGGCTACAGTCCATAAGGTTGCAAAAAGTCAGACACAACTGAAGTGCCTTGGCACACATGCACAGTAGGGACTGTTTCTCTTGTTTTTCGGTCCTTAATCACATCACCAGTCTGCTGTTTCTCCAGCCTGTGATATTATGTTTGAATTGTTTGTTTTGGGCAAAGTGGGAGATTCCATTTCAAAGATTTTCTCTTGAACTTTCCTGCTATGATAGCTCTTACTCTATGGGCCAAGAACTCGTTATGGGTGTTACTTCAACTGCCAAATTTATTGATTCCAATTATACATGAGATCTAAGGAAATGACCCCTGTTATGGGTCTGAAGACATAATGGGCCACTGGGAGCTAGACTCTGTCCAGAATGTCATTTATTATTACCTGACCCCATGTGTTCTCATTGTAAAAGAAGGGCTATGATATTATGTATGCCAATTCAGCCCATTTTAGAGTCTGTTATTAAGTGTGAGCTAGTCCCAAATATCTAACAGCCTATTTTCTCTGACCACTCTGGGTACACTGTGATAGTCTGAATTCTCTGAAAAGTGGACACCAAAATGGGACTAGATACGTAAGAGATTTGCTAGGAGGAACACCTGTGAAACAGAATGGGAAATGAATCAAGGAAACTGATAGATCCATGAGTCTGTCTTCCATGCCTCAGCCTTACAGTGGAGAGAAGGAAGGAAAAATATGGAGGAAGATGAGTCTTAGATTGCAGTACAGTTCTAAAGAAGTTTTAGGTGAGAACTAATTTTTCATTAGTTTTTTTCAGATTAAAAAATTTTAGTAAAATGAGGATATATGGATTGTTTTCTAATGTGAGTGTGTGTGTGTATATATATATATATGTATATATATATTTGTTTATTTAGCATTATGTCTTGTAATGAAATACCAGAATTTTACAGACAAGACTGAGTAAGGATATTTAGTTTTAGTTAATTAATTTAAAATTGTTTTAGTTACTAATGGTACAATTAGTTGTGAAAAAATAAGATATTAATAGAAGAATATTTATCATTGCAGATGACATAATTGTACAACTCAAGTAAGTAAAATGGAATGTTATTATGACTAATAAGAACATTCAGTAATGTAGCCACAGCCAATATTTAATATGAAAGTATTTATCTTTCTATACAACAAGAAATCCAATGAGGAAATACAATGAAGGAAAATCTCTCATTTACAGTTGGCAAAAATATATATAGTACTTACAAATAACAACAAAATGTATGCAAGACCTACATGAAAACATGTTATAAAGCTACTTAAAGTTATAAACTAGGGTTTTAAAAAATAACATAATATATTATTAGATTGAGCAGTTAACTATAGATGTGTCACTTTTCTCAAAATAATTTATTAATTTAATAAGATATAGTCCAAATGTTGATTAAAAAAATCAGATTATCTTTTAAATTCTTATACACAAAAAATCTTGCCTAAATAACAGAAAAATAAATCTGAAACTCGTGAATAATACAGGCAATCCTCAATAGACCTTATACCTTGTCCATGATCTGATTAGCATAACTCCCAGTGACAAGACTGACTCATGTTCCATTTTCACAGTTACAAGGTCAGCCAAACAGCGTGAACACAAGATGTTGAGAGTGATGGATAAAGAGTTGTTTCCAGACAAAGTATAGTGTGTGCTTTTGTCCAGCACTAAATTCCTGAATGGATTCAGCACTTTGTTGAACTCTTACTCTATGCAAAGCTCAGTTTTTGATGCTGGGTATAAAACAATGAATGAAACAGACAGTTACTGACCTCATGCCTTGTTTGTGCCAGTGGGGATCATACAGTACACTGTGTAAGTGTAAGGTGAAATAGTGCCCCAGCCAGTGACAGGGGTCCCCAGCATGTGTCCAGGCAGGACTCTCATGCTAATGCCTCTTGCATGTAAGTCTGTACCTGAAGGGATAGTTGAACTTTCTAAAGTTCTAACTTGGTCCTCCTTGACTCACATTAAGATCTACAACCATATATCTGATTCTGGGGACACAAAAGTTTCATCCTTTGTCCAACACTGGAGAATATGTCTGCCCCTGAGCTCTTTACCAATCTTTAGTCAAATCTGTTTAATTTACCCAGATGGAGCCTTTGTCTTGACCCCTACTTTAAATTGAACTTAACTACCAGTATTTTTCAATTAAATGATTTGTGCAGAAAGCTATTGTTAATAAATGTTAAAATAAATTTTAAAGTTAAAATACTTGAAATATTACAACTGCTTCCAAAATAAAAAGCCATATTAATGGGATACAATAGAAGTCATAAACTATCTGGATACATTACATGTTTGTGCTCAGTTGCTAAGTTGTGGCCAACTGTGCAACCCCACGGACTGTAGCCCACCAGGCTCCTCTTTCCATGGGATTTCCCAGGCAAGAAAACCAGAGGGGGTTGCCATTTCCTTTTCCAGAGGATCAAACCCATGTCCCTTGCATTAGCATGTGGGTCCTTTACCACTGAGCCAAGAGGGAAGGCCAATCATCCAGAGAAATGTGAAGATTAATATGTGATACGAGTGCTGTTGATTAAAGTGGAATTGATTCAATTAGTGTTGCTGAAAATATTGAAATGGTCATAGGGAAACAACAAAATGTTGTTTCCCTTCCCACTCTTAATCATTATCCTACATAAATTTTCAATAAACTAGATTATCTTTTTTTCATTATAGTAAGGACATGTAATGTGAGATCTACCCTCTTAAATTTTAATTGCATGATACACTACTGTTGACTATAGGAATGATATTATAGAGCAGATCTCTAGACCTTATTCATCTTACTTAACTGAAACTTTATGACTGTTGATTGATAGCACCCCACTCTCCCCTCCCTCCAAACCCTGGCAGCCATCATTCTACTCTTTGATTTTATGAACCTGAATACTTCACAGAAGTAATATCATTCAATACTTGTGACCAGTTTATTTCACTTTGTATAAATTCCTCAAAGTCTATCCATTTTGTTGAGTGTTGTAGAATTTCCTCTTTTTTAAGGCTGAATATTATTCCATTATATGTATATACCACATTTTCTTTACCCATATATCTGTAGATGGGCATTTTTGTTGTTGCCACATCTTAGTTATTGTGACTAGTGCTGTATTGAACAAGAAAGTGCTAATATTCCTTTATGATCCTAATTTCAATTCTTTTGGATGCATAATCTGAAGTGGGATTGCTAGGTGGTTCTAGTTTTAACTTTTTGAGGAACCCCCATATTATTTTCAATAGCAACTGCACTATTTTGCATTTTATTTTATTTTATTTACTTTACAATATTGTATTGGTTTTGCCATACATCAACATGAATCTGCCATGGGTGTACATGTGTTCCCTATCCTGAACCCCCTCCCACCTCCCTTCCCGTACCATCCCTCTGGGTCATCCCAGTGCACCAGCTCCAAGCATCCTGTATCCTGCATCGAACCTAGACTGGCGATTCATTTCTTATATGATATTATACATGTTTCAATGCCATTCTCCCAAATCATCCCACCCTCTCCCTCTCCCACAGAGTCCAAAAGACTTTTCTATACATCTGTGTCTCTTTTGCTGTCTCACATACAGGGTTATCATTATCATCTTCCTAAATTCCATATATATGCGTTAGTATACTGTATTGGTGTTTTTCTTTCTGGCTTACTTCACTCCGTATAATAGGCTCCAGTTTTACCTCATTAGAACTGATTCAAATGTATTCTTTTTAATGGCTGAGTAATACTCCATTGTAACAACAGTGTACAATGGTCCTGCTTTTTTCACATTCTTCCCAAAACTTTGTTGTTGTTGTAGTTGTTTTGATAGTAACTATCCTGACAAAATCACTGCAAATGGTGATTGCAGCCATGAAATTAAAAGACTCTTGCTCCTTGGAAGAAAAGCTGTGATCAACCTAGACAGCATATTAAAAAGCAGAGACATTACTTTGTTAACAAAGGTCCATCTAGTCAAAGCTACGGTTTTTCCAGTAGTCATGTATGGATATGAGAGTTGGGCTATAAAGAAAGCTGATCACCGAAGAATTGATGCTTTTGAACTGTGGTGTTGGAGAAGACTCTTGAGAGTCCCTTGGACTGCAAGGAGATCCAACCAGTCAGTCCTAAAGGAAATCAATCCTGAATATTCATTGGAAGGACTGATGCTGAGGCTGAAACTCCAGTACTTTGGCCACCTGATAGGAAGATCTGACTCATTTTGAAAAGACCCTGATGCTGGGAAAGATTGTAGGAGAAAGGAGAAGGGGACAGCAGAGGATGAGATGGTTGGATGGCATCACTAACTTGATGGACATGAGTTTGAGTAAGCTCTGGGAGCTGGTGATGGACAGAGAAGCCTGGTGTGCTGCATTCCATGGGGTTGCAAAGAGTTGGACATGACTGAGTGATTGAACTGAACTGAAATGAAGTGACCCTGACAAATATGAGGTGATATCTCATGTGGTTTTGATTTGAATTTCCCTGATAATCAGTGAAGAAGAATATCATAATATAAAGTAAGAGCCATTAATGTACAAGAAACAAACATTGGGGAATTTAATTGCACTTATTTCTAAGCATTGAAAAATATCCAGAAGCAATAGTAGGGATAATTGTTGATCTGAACTGCATTGCAAAATTTCTTCATAGGAAAAAGATCCTTGAATAAAGTCAAAATATAAGCAAAACTTGATAACCAAAATATTTGCAATATATATAAGAAAAAAGAAATAAAATAGGACTTGGTGATTGCTACCCTTGCTATCTGTTGTTACTCTTTGCTTTTAATTATTACCCTTTGGAGAACTTAAGTGTATTTTACTATTACTTTTACTTAGATACTCTTAAAATTGGCTTGAAGTAATTAAAAGAATATTTCTTTTAAGTAATTTAAAAACAGTAGTATATTCAAATTTGACTAAGGTGAAAGTGGAATAAGTTCACTCTGACTTTAGCCTTTACAATTTTTTAAAAGTTTAATTTAAAATGTTAAAATAAACAAAAATACACTATTTCATATTTGTATTAAAGGTTTAACTGATATATTTATATGTGAATCTACACAATCTTTAATCATTTTCAGGAAAATGTATCTTCATTGAGAAATGATATGCAAACTTATGATATTTTAAAAGTCAATTTTGTTGACAAAAAGGAAAATGTGTAGACTATATAGAAAATTGAGATGTGATATGACATCTATTTACCTTTCTTTGCCATTATCCCATCAGGATTGAATAAAAAAAAAAATAAGACAATACCTGAATATTCTGTGAATTCTGATTTTGTATCAAAATATTCAAGGCCACAGAGAAGAAAAACAGAAATTGCCACAATAAAGAAATATTTCATAATCATAAAAATACATATACTCCTTTTTCCAGTCTGAGGACACAATTGTTAGTAGTTATGACATTCCAGAACTAACGTGGATTAGAACTAATGATGGATTTTGATTACTTAAAAAGACAGCTGCTTCCTTCTTAGATGAACATATTGTTACTGCTTTGTATTAATAGTAAATAATCTTTTGATGTATCTGAGTGCTTGCCTATCACTTTTTTAAAAAAATTGTGTTTCATTGTTAATAATCATGGAAATTTCTAATCAATCTCCAAGTAGTTAATGGTGTTGCTGTGGATGTCTATTTTAATCTTTAAAACAAGGATTATGCTGTTTTTCCCTTACTATTCAGAAAAAAAGCATACTCACTCTATTTTAGTTATCTTGTTTACACAGAAGGCATGTTGACATAATTCCTATCATGACATGTTTATGGTGAAAAACTGTGTATACTGTATGTAATTGGTTTAATTAGTAATTTCCTTTCCTACATCAACTCAGGCACTTGATTGATTTTTAAAAAATATTGATCACATCATGTTTCTCTTGTGCTTAAAACTTCCTCCTATTATTCACAAAATTTCAAATTCTTAACCTGACTTAACAAACTTTGCTATATACATTCTGCTTATTTTTCCAGTCTTAGTGATTAACACTTTCTTACTCTCTCACTACCTAGCTTTCTAAATTCAAATTATACTGATCTTCTTCATCATCTTCTGTTTTTGGTTTTGTGTTTTAATTTCTTGAGCTAGCCACAGACTCTCACCTCAGGATATATGTGTGTTCTATGAAGAATTCTCACTAAAATGAGCCCTACTCTTGATTTTTGTTAAGTAACTATATTTTCATATGTCTGGTCACCCAAACTCAAAGTTGAAATCTTTGAATTCTCTGCCTCTTTACAATTTCTCAATCCCATTGCATCCCATCTGCTCTCACTTTACCTTCTGCCTTTGTTTCTATACTTCACACCCAGTCGAGTGCCATATCTTCAATCATTGTATCTAGAACCTTCTGCCTACAATCCTGCCTTCTAGACACCTCCATTCCTCTCAATTTCATGTAGCCAGTCAGGTTTGTTTCCTTTCACTTTACTACTTTAGTTGTTTTAAATATTTGTTTAAAAGTCTTTGAGTTTCCATAGAACCCACTGAGTAAAAACCAAATCATTAAAAAATAAAAAAGTAAAACTCTATACTGTATCTCCCATTATCCTCACTATTTCCTTTGACAAATTGTTTGTTATACAACTGATCATTCCCTAATTGCCTTTTCTTCCACATTTGCTCATGTCAGGCATGCTTCATTCACTCCACACATTCCCAGTAACAGTTGTTTTCAATTTTTAAAGGAATTCAGATAAACAAACTCAGACAACATGCTGCTACACTAAAAACGCCGAGCAATGTCTAATCACAATTTGCAATGGGTATTTATTTTCAGTTCAATTCAGTCACTCAGTCGTGTCTGACTCTTTGCGACCCCGTGAATCACAGCACGCCAGGCCTCCCTGTCCATCACCAATTCCCGGAGTTCATTCAAACTCACATCCATTGAGTTGGTGATGTCCAGCCATCTCATTCTCTGTCATCTCCTTCTTCTCCTGCCTCCAGTGCCTCCCAGCATCAGTCTTTTCCAATGAGTCAACTCTTCGCATGAGGTGGCCAAGTACTGGAGTTTCAGCTTGAGCATCATTCCTTCCAAAGAACACCCAGGACTGATCTCCTTTAGAATGGACTGATTGGATCTCCTTGCAGTCCAAGGGACTCTCAAGAGTCTTCTCCAACACCACAGTTCAAAAGCATCAATTCTTTGGCACTCAGCTTTTTTCACAGTCCAAATCTCACATCCATACATGACCACAGGAAAAACCATAGCCTTGACTAGACGGACCATTGTTGGCAAAGTAATGTCTCTGCTTTTGAATAATGCTATCTAGGTTGGTCATAACTTTTCTTCCAAGGAGAAAGCGTCTTTTAATTTCATGGCTGCAATAAGGCACATCTAATACCTTGACAACAATTTTTATTTCATATAACCTTTATTATTATGGTTTCCTGCTAAAATAACTTATCTTCGGCAAGCCAACTGTCAATCTTCTAGTCAGAATTTACATTTACTTTCTTCTGCTGTGGTAGTTTGCCTCACTGGTGCCAGTTTTCCTCCACCTGTATCCTTGATTTTTGCCACGTAACTTGGCAGTTCTGACTTGGAGTCAAGTCTATTTTCATCTGTCTTGACTTTGAGATTACTGTATGGCTTGTTTTGGCCAGTGGGGTGAGGTAGATGTGACAGGGTATCATTTCTGAGCCTAGGCCTGAGAGGTGTTGTGTGTGTGTGTGCAGGTGCTCTCTTGCAAATATGCATTGCTATGAAAATAGCTATGCCATGGCTGCAAGGCAGTCCATGCATCTGTTGTGAGAAGCAGAACCATTCAGTTGCTGAAGCCTGAGTCAGAACTGCCCAGCTAGAATTCAGCTATATTGCCATTGAGTTAGGAGTTGGTAATATATAGCAGTCAATTTCATTTGTACTAATATAGTTTTATACTTCTGTGACTGCAGTTACCATCTTACTCTGACTATATTTGACAGAGATAATTCATTCTCAGATGTTAATTATTTACTAGATTATAACCTATCTTTAATGAATGAAGCTAAATATTTCATGTATATTTTATTGTATATATATTACATATTTATATAATAGTTTCCTAACTGATTTAAATTTATTTAAATTTAAACTAAAGATAAACTTTCAGGTCCCATTTGGGTAGCAGTCATCTCTTAATCATCACTGAATCCCTGTAAGTTCTATGGACAAAACAAGCATTCCTTAGTGCTTGTGGAATGAACAATTTTAAGCTTATACTATTCCAAATGGTACAAATGTGTATTTAAGTTGAAAACTGTTTCTTATAATCAGATGGTATCATAGTTTTATAATTTTATTACTGATTCAAAATTGTAGTTAAAATAGTTGTTTTTAGGTAACTAAAATATGTATGATGATTTTTGCAGATTCTCTTTTGTACATAAAGAGTGGGAGAGTACACCTATGCTCATAGCAGCTTTTTGGACAATACCTAAGAGGTTGGTGCAATCCAAGTGTTCATCAACAGACGAATGAATGAGCAAAGTGTGGTGTATACATGCAATAGAATAATATTTGACTTTACAAAGGAAGGCAGTTTTGACATATGATACAATGTGGATGAATCTTGAGGATGTTGTGTTAAATGAAATGTCAATCACTAAAGACAAATACTGTATGATTCTACTTATACAAGGTGCCTAGAATAGTCAGATTCACAGAGAAAATAGAATGGTAATTGCCTGAGACTGGAGGAGGGGGAAAATAAGGAGTTGTTGAACAGATAGCTTTGGTTTTGTAAGATGAAGAGTTCTGGAGATGGATGGTCATGATGGTTGTACAGCAGTGTGAACATACTTAATGCCCCTGAAATGCATATTTAAGATGACTAGTATGGTAAATTTTTATTTTATGTGCATCTTATCATGCTAAAAAAGTGGGAATAAAAGAGTTGAAGAAAAAACTTTATTAGGTATTCTTAATATGTAAATCAATGGATATGAAAAGGCCTGATTAGATATTTAAATTTTGATATGCTTGATGCCATTGGCAATATGAATTTCTCAGAGAGTCTTTGTGATGGATGAGTAAAATGAAGCTTTACATAGTAATTTTGCTTTATAATTCAGCTTCATATTTGTGGTTTAGATTGAAGTCTATGTTTGGCACATATCTAAAACAAGTTGATCACTGTAGAAACAGTTTCGTTGATGGTTAAGAATCCGGGCAGGGATTCCAATTCCAGCTCCAACACTTATCAGCTAAGTCAGCTTGGGCAAATTGTTTATTCTCAGCTTCTTCCTGTGTGTATGAATTAATACACGTGAAGCACTCGGAAAACTGCCTGGCATATTGGAGATATTACAATTTCAGCTATTATTATTATTTAGTGAGATATTTTGGGATTAGAATTAAATTTTATCTTTTAGCAAAGTCTGGCAATATGATTTTTTAATAAAATATTACCTTATTCTTTCAAGACATCATTGATTCTGAGGGAACAACCACTGTTTCAGAGAAGCTTGCCAGAATCTCCCTCCCTTTGACTTACTTCAGTGCTGTTTTGAGGCAGCTGTATTGCTAAATGCTTATTTAGAAAAGCCTATGCAAAGGCAAGGCACTGGAATTTACAGCTCAGGGCCTTTTAGTTTCCATCTGAATTGTGCACAAATATGGAGTAAAGGGAGAATGAATCTATTATCATGATATAGGTATTTTGGCCTCTTTCTCTCCTTTTAAGTGCACTTCCCAATAGCCATCTTTCCTCCTTCATCATTTAAATAATTGGCAAGCAGTGCAGCCCTTAACAGAAGGTGGGAGCTTATTTATGTCTCCTCTTTGTCTGTAAAGACAAAAGAGAAGAACAGATGAGATCAGATCAAGGAGTACTTTGTTTTATAATCTCTCTGGAGAAGTCTAGGAGTTCCCTCCCTCCATGCTCATATTTCTTGTTGTGAAGCACTAATGAAGACACTAATTAGTTGTTCAGTGGCATGGACTTCCCTTGGATATTTTCAAGACCTACTTCTTTCCATTATGAGTATGCTTCTCTTGTATGTTTCTTACTCCTTTTCCTAAATTCTGTCCATTAAATGGAAGACCAAAGCAACAGCAATCCTTCCTATTTTTTTCCCAAATCCAGTGTACGTCTAAAAGCTCATATTAAGTACACATCAAAGAAAATTTATTGCATTCAGGCAAACACTAAATTGGCAACACATCAGGTAAAAACAAAAGGCCACTAACTGTGACAAAGCTCAAATATGAGAAGTCCAAGTCTTCTGACACATCTTACCTAGAATACCTATGTTCTTATTAGCATGTATCAATGCTGAATGCAGAAAATGATATGCAGAATGTGCAGAAGGTTTTCCTTAATAATTAGAACCAAATCTATGATTCCCAAAAGCTCAATTTCTTGCTCATCCTTAAGTTAGAACTGTAATGAATGCCTCACTGATTTCCTTAGATTCACTGATTTCATTTATTCAAAAATACTTAGAAAGTGCTTCTTCTATTCAATATATTGTTATATGAACATCACAGTAGTTAAAAGTTTACCAAATTCACTGAACTAAAGGACAAATTTATTGGACAACACAATTGATATCAAAAATTACTTTGGAAGATTGGTTAAATGGATCCAATCTAGCAGTAGAAATCTTGATATGAGAAAATGTAAAAACCCACACAAGTACAAAATTTGAAACATCCTAGGATGTTAGTTTATTCCATGTTCATTTTGAGTTGACAGTATGTTGAACTGATTTGCAAACAAACAGCTAAAAATACAAAAGCAAAAATTAGTAGGACTTTAGGATGAAATAGAATTATAGAAGAATATCCTGCTATAAAGAGGCCTTTACAGACTAACGAATCCTTGAAATAACAAATAGCTAGTGAAGAGCTTAAGTAACATTTTGAAATAAGAACCTGTTCAGCTTGAAAAACTGAAGGCTTAGTTCCCACTGTTGTTTTTCAATGTTGGAAATATTCTACATGGTTACAGAGATTATCTACCCATGAGTTTATTTATTCCTGTGTTGGTTCATGATTTTATTTATGCAGGAACATTTACTGCACAGGGCTTCCTCAGTGATTCAGTGGTAAAGAATCCGCCTGTAAGGCAGGAGCTGCAGGAGCTGCAAGAGCCGCAGGAGACCTGGGTTCAATCCCTGGGTCAGGAAGATCCCCTGGAGGAAGGATGGCAACCACCTCCAGTATTCTTGCCTGCAGAATCCCCAAGGACAGAGGAGGCTGACAGGCTCGAGTCCATAGGGTCACAAAGAGTCAGATGCTACTGAAGTGACTTAGCACATTCGTTGGCACATATAGTCCACATACATACTGTGTAATCATATGAAGTGATGAACAAAAGAGAAGTGGTCCTTGGTTTATCTGGGATTGCAGAATGAAAGGATAAGCACCATCAGCCAAAACAAACTCAAAGCATGCAGATTTCAGATCACTATAAAGAAAACTTTCTGTCAAACAGCACTGCCCTCAAATGGAATTAATTCCTTGGGACTCGTGTTTCTGTTTCTGTTTTTGTTACTAGAGGGATCATGTGTACCAGATGGCCACTTGCTTGGAAATTTAAGCACTGAGTGAAGTTCTATTCCAAGACTCTCTCTCTGTAACATTAATATATCCTGACTTTAGTTTCTTTATTTGACGACAGTTTAGTCAGTTACAATGCAAAAGAAATGTTATGATGATAAAATAATCAAACTTTTTTTTTCTTTTTTATGAGTAAGATAAGGATTGGCTCGCCAGGTGACACAGTGGTAAAGAACCCTCCAGCTGACACTGGGGATGCAGTAGATGCCAATTCCATCTCTGGCTCAGGAAGATTCGCTTGGGGAGGAAATGGTAACCCACTCCAGTATTCTTGTTTTCAGAATCCCATGGACACAGGAGCCTGGCAGGCTATGGCTCATAGGGTCACAAAGAGTCAAACACAACTGAGCATGCATGCATACAGGATTAGGATAAACACAATTGACATGAAATCCTGTTTTCAGAGCTTCCTACTTATTCATGACACTTATCATTTCAGAGTTTTCAAAGTAATTATACCCACAAAGCTTCCACATTATAAAGATTGATATTATATTCATTGATATGAAATGAGGAAAATTAAGATGGGACAGGAAATTTCTATTCTATAACAAGTGACATTTATGGGGGGGAGGTAGGGGGTTATTGAAATGAGGATTACAAGACCCAACTCAGTTTTGGTTAAGATATAAACAGTTTATATATAACAAAAACTCTCCAGAAAGCAGGAATAGAAGGAACATACCTCAACATAATAAAAGCTGTATATGACAAACCCACAGCAAACATTATCCTCAATGGTGAAAAGTTGAAAGCATTTCCCCTAAAGTCAGGAACAAGACAAGGGTGCCCACTTTCACCACTACTATTCAACATAGTTCTGGAAGTTTTAGCCACAGCAATCAGAGCATAAAAGGAAATAAAAGGAATCCAAATTGGAAAAGAAGAAGTAAAACTCTCAAGTTTGCAGATGACATGATCCTCTACATAGAAAACCCTAAAAACTCTACCAGAAAATTACTAGAGCTAATTAATGAATATAGTAAAGTTGCAGGATATAAAATCAACACACAGAAATCCCTTGCATTCCTATACACTAATAATGAGAAAATAGAAAAAGAAATTAAGGAAACAATTCCATTCACCATTGCAACAAAAAGAATAAAATACTTAGGAATATATCTACCTAAAGAAACTAAAGACCTATATATAGAAAATTATAAAACACTGATGAAAGAAATCAAAGAGGACACTAATAGATGGAGAAATATACCATGCTCATGGATTGGAAGAATCAATATAGTGAAAATGAGTATACTACCCAAAGCAATTTACAAATTCAATGCAATCCCTATCAAGCTTCCAGCGATATTTTTCACAGAACTAGAACAAATAATTTCAAGATTTGTATGGAAATAAAAAAACCACGAATAGCCAAAGCAATCTTGAGAAAGAAGAATGGGACTGGAGGAATCAACTTGCCTGACTTCAGGCTCTACTACAAAGCCACAGTCATCAAGACAGTATGGTATTGGCACAAAGACAGAAATATAGATCAATGGAACAAAATAGAAAGCCCAGAGATAAATCCACACACATATGGACACCTTATCTTTGACAAAGGAGGCAAGAATATACAATGGAGTAAAGACAATCTCTTTAACAAGTGGTGCTGGGAAAACTGGTCAACCACTTGTAAAAGAATGAAACTAGATCACTTTCTAACACCACACACAAAGATAAACTCAAAATGGATTAAAGATCTAAATGTAAGACCAGAAACTATAAAACTCCTAGAGGAGAACATAGGCAAAACACTCTCCGACATAAACCACAGCAGGATCCTCTATGATCCACCTCCCAGAATTCTGGAAATAAAAGCAAAAATAAACAAATGGGACCTAATTAAAATTAAAAGCTTCTGCACAACAAAGGAAAATATAAGCAAAGTGAAAAGACAGCCTTCCGAATGGGAGAAAATAATAGCAAATGAAGCAACTGACAAACAACTAATCTCAAAAATATACAAGCAACTCCTGCAGCTCAATTCCAGAAAAATAAACGACTCAATCAAAAAATGGGCCAAAGAACTAAATAGACATTTCTCCAAAGAAGACATACAGATGGCTAACAAACACATGAAAAGATGCTCAACATCACTCATTATTAGAGAAATGCAAATCAAAACCACAATGAGGTACCACTTCACACCAGTCAGAATGTCTGCGATCCAAAAATCTGCAAGCAATAAATGCTGGAGAGGATGTGGAGAGAAGGGAACCCTCCTACACTGTTGGTGGGAATGCAAACTAGTACAGCCACTATGGAGAACAGTGTGGAGATTCCTTAAAAAATTGCAAATAGAACTGCCTTATGACCCAGCAACCCCACTGCTGGGCATACACACCGAGGAAACCAGAATTGAAAGAGACACGTGTACCCCAATGTTCATCGCAGCACTGTTTATAATAGCCAGGACATGGAAACAACCTAGATGTCCATCAGCAGATGAATGGATAAGAAAGCTGTGGTACATATACACAATGGAGTATTACTCAGCCGTTAAAAAGAATACATTTGAATCAGTTCTGATGAGATGGATGAAACTGGAGCTGATTATACAGAGTGAAGTAAGCCAGAAAGAAAAACACCAATACAGTATACTAACACATATATATGGAATTTAGAAAGATGGCAATGATGACCCTGTATGCAGGACAGCAAAAAAGACACAGATGTGTATAGCGGACTTTTGGACTCAGAGGGAGACGGTGAGATGATTTGGCAGAATGGCATTGAAACATGTATAATATCATATAAGAATCGAATTGCCAGGCTATGTCCGATGCAGGATATGGCACGCTTGGGGCTGGTACTCGGGGATGACCCAGAGAGATGTTGTGGGGAGGGGAGTGGGAGGGGGGTTCATGTTTGGGAACACATGTACACCCGTGGTGGATTCATGTCAATGTATGGCAAAACCAATACAGAATTGTAAAGTAAAATAAAAAAATAAATTAAAAATAAAATAAAATATTAAAAAAAAAAAAAAAACTCAGCAGCGGCCACAGGACTGGAAAAGGTCAGTTTTCATTCCAATTCCAAAGAAAGGAAATGCAAAAGAATGCTCAAACTACCGCACAATTGCACTCATCTCACATGCTAGTAAAGTAATGCTCAGAATTCTCCAAGCCAGGCTTCAGCAATACGTGAACCGTGAACTCCCTGATGTTCAAGCTGGTTTTAGAAAAGGCAGAGGAACCAGAGATCAAATTGCCAACATCCGCTGGATCATGGAAAAAGCAAGAGAGTTCCAGAAAAACATCTATTTCTGCTTTATTGACTATGCCAAAGCCTTTGACAGTGTGGATCACAATAAACTGTGGAAAATTCTAAAAGATATGGGAATACCAGACCACCTGAGCTGCCTCTTGAGAAATCTGTATGCAGGTCAAGAAGCAACAGTTAGAACTGGACATGGAACAACAGACTGGTTCCAAATAGGAAAAGGAGTACATCAAGGCTGTATATTGTCACCCTGCTTATATGCAGAGTACATCATGAGAAACGCTGGACTGGAAGAAACACAAGCTGAAATCAAGATTGCCAGGAGAAATATGAATAACCTCAGATATGCAGATGACACCACCCTTATGGCAGAAAGTGAAGAGGAACTAAAAAGCCTCTTGATGAAAGTGAAAGAGCAGAGCGAAAAAGTTGGCTTAAAGCTCAACATTCAGAAAACGAAGATCATGGCATCTGGTCCCATCACTTCATGGGAAATAGATGGGGAAACAGTGGAAACAGTGTCAGACTTTATTTTGGGGGGCTCGAAAATCACTGCAGATGGTGACTGCAGCCATGAAATTAAAAGACGCTTACTCCTTGGAAGAAAAGTTATGAGCAACCTAGATAGTATATTCAAAAGCAGAGACATTACTTTGCTGACTAAGGTCTGTCTAGTCAAGGCTATGGTTTTTCCTGTGGCCATGTATGGATGTGAGAGTTGGACTGTGAAGAAGGCTGAGTGCCAAAGAATTGATGCTTTTGAACTGTGGTGTTGGAGAAGACTCTTGAGAGTCCCTTGGCCTGCAAGGAGATCCAACCAGCCCATTCTGAAGGAGATCAGCCCTGGGATTTCTTTGGAAGGAAATGATGCTAAAGCTGAAACTCCAGTACTTTGGCCACCTCATGAGAAGACTTGTCTCATTGGAAAAGACTCTGATGCTGGGAGAGATTGGGGGCAGGAGGAAGAGGGGACAACAGAGGATGAGATGGCTGGATGGCATCACAGACTCGATGGACGTGAGTCTGAGTGAACTCCGGGAGTTGGTGATGAACAAGAGGCCTGGCGTGCTGGGATTCATGGGGTCGCAAAGAGTCGGACACGACTGAGCGACTGAACTGAACTGAACTGATGGAGAAGTTAATGGTAGATAGTGATTACAGGAATACCTGTCTTCACTCTTTCAACGTTTCATCAAATATCTGCTTTTGCCTCACTCTACCTCTTAGTTCTTTCTGTTTTCAGGCAGCCTTTCTATATGTAGCAGCAAAGACACCCTCTAGTAAATCCAGGCTAATAATGTCCAAGGGACTTGCAATATTTAATTGAAGGAATCCTTCTTCCATATAATATTCTTATTCATTCTCCCGACATGTTTCTTACTGGCCCTCCTTGGGTCATTTATACACTTATATGCCCAACCTTAAGATGGAGATTGTGGTCAATGTGGGAATATGTTAAATAGTCTCATACTATGGGAGAGGAACAATTCCCTCAATAGAATGATTGCTCAGTAGACGAAAGCATGGCAGAGGACCATTAGAAATACTGTCCCACTGGCTTTATTATTTGGAGTCTATGTGGATCGAACTGAATAAAGATAATATCAACAGCAAGCTTTCTTCAGCAGTGGAGAAGTTTTACATGATAATTAGTGCAAGTCTTATACTCCTCCAATATCTAAAAACAAGTAAGGATACAAAGGCATCTCAGAATTACAAGCCAAATAGGTGTGTTATCAAATCACAAAAATGTGATCTTGCAACTTTTTCTCAGTATCTTTCTCTATCCTAACAGATTTCTACCTACATGAATTAGACCTTAATCATATCACTTGCAGCCCTGTGCTTAACCTGCTCAGGTATTGAATGACAATGTTTCATATTTATTAAGCTTTTTTTCATGTAAAGGTAGAATATAATCTTCATACTATCCTCCTGAAGAAGACAGGCATTATCCTCATTCTGTAGATGGAGAATTGGAAGGCTTTCAAATGGCTCCAAAATCACTAGCTAGTTGAAAGCTAAGTACAGTAATTCTAACTAGCACTTCAATATTCTATCTGCCAAACCCAGAAGGCAAAATGTTATGAAGTTTCCTCTTTGATTCATTGCAATTCAATTCAGCTCAATTTGATTTGCTAAGCAGTATTAAGAACCTACAATGTGCTCAGTGTCATCCTAAATACTCTGAGCAGTGCAGAGGATGCATAAGACAAAATTCTTTAACCTTAGGTGTTTCATATTTTAATCCCAAATACAACACACAAGCTCAACGAATAGCTGCATAACAATTTAAGTTAATATGTATTCACATTCTTTACTGCCAAAAAGTGATGAAGATAATAGGTGCAATTTTACTTAAGATACGATATACAAAGTTTACGATGATTCATTCATATACTGAGAGTCGTCCATAATACAATTTTAAAATTTGTTTTTGTAATTCATCTACTCTCAATCAATTTTTATATACCTACAGTAAACCAGCCAAGAGCTTAAGTGCTGCATGCATAATAGTGACTAAAATGTATTGCTTTGACCCTCACAAAATTACATTTTACAGAAGGAGAGATTCATGAACATGTATACTGATCAACAATACAACTTTTTGCATGTGGTCTGAAGAGGAAGTCCAGCCTCCAAAGATAGTATAACAGGGAATCTGGCTGGGTTTGGAGAAGGGGATTAAAAAGATTAAGGTTGAGGCATTTAAACTGAAAGTTGGAGAATGAGTTAATTTTGTCAGATAAGGATTGAGGTGAAGAACATCCTTGGAAGAAGGAAGAATCATCTCAGAGTCTAGCTTAGAACAGGCAAATAAAACAAAGACACATATTTAGATACACAATGATGTGGTTTCTTTTAACTTGTTCTTTAGATTTCTGAGGCAAACAAATTTGGCATTGAGTTGGTTCAAATTAGTGGGTGTTCAGGGACTACCCTTCTAATATCAATACAAAGGGAAGCTCAGAGGGAAAAGACAGATAATTTTAGCACGAATTCTTGGGTAAGTTTGGGTGAGAGCTCTGGAAATAAGCATGAAGGGAATCAAGATTGTCCAGAAAGTTGTGCTCTAGCAAAGGGCTTTGAAGTTACTTGTGAATATTTTAGACTTAAGTCATTGAATAATAGAAATTCATTATAGGATGTTTAAGTACCTTTCTGTTTAATGGTTTGTTATCTCCTTAAAAACCTCAGTGAATTAAAAAGCAAATCTCATGATTTTGTGTTTTCCCGTCAGGACTTTAGAATATTTCTCTGAACAAAACAGGTGTTCAGATAAATCTTATGGATTGATTAAAGCAATAATAGATAACTTTAGAAAAATCAGTCAAAATAATTATGATGTTTGAAGTAAGGTATATGCTTTCAAGAAATCTTATACTGATTCCCACTTCGTTGTGGGAGTTCTCTAAGGGTCCAGTGGTTAGGACTCCATGCTTTCACTACCAAGGGCCCAAGTTCAATTACTGATTGGGGAAGTAAGATCCTACAAGCTGTGTGGCAAGGACGAAAAAAAGAAACATTCCAGTGGTTTTCCGTTATTTGTTCCTTTTGCTTTCATAGCATCTTGTGAATTAGATCATACATCCCTCTGCAGCAAAGTTCCAGTGTCTGTGATTGCTCCTGTATTGGGAACCTAGGCAGTGATTATGCTTAATTCATTTGTATACACAGTACCTGTCAAATATGTGACATAAAATAAGTGTTTTATATTTATTGAGTGGCAGAATAAACACATAAATGAGCAAATGAATGAGCCAATCATCTTGGATTATCAGTTGGCTAAAATTGATTTGGAAGAAAGGAAGCAGCATACTACACAACGCACGGTAGTCACTCAAGAGTTGTGTTGTGGATAAAGCTGCACTGAAAAGTATTGATGTGAATTGACCAGACACTGGTGGTGTTGATTTGAAATGTACAGAAAATTCATACTTTCAATGTTTTTTAGTCTTTGAATAAGATATTTTGTATAATACTTTGAATAACAAACTCCCTGGTGGCTCAGTGGAAAAGAATCTGCCTACAATGAAGGAGACACAGGAGACGTGGGTTCGATCCCTGGGTTGAGAAGATCCCCTGAGGAAGGCATGACAACCCACTCCAGTATTCTTGCCTGGAGAATCCCATGGACAGAGGAGCCTGGCGGGCTATAGTTCACGGTGTCGCAAAGGGTTGGACATAACTGAAGCGACTGAGCACGAACGCATGCATGTTTCTACAAGAATCACTTGAGACATTTCTTAAAAGTTCATGTTTACTAAGACCAAGCTGTAAAGGTTCAATTCAATACATTTAATAAGAAATACCAGTACTTCTATTGCAGGTGGCCCACAACCACATTTAGAGAAATTCTGCATTAGACATAAATAGTAGCGTCATTCACTCTATTTGAGAAATTGAAAGGAAAATAATTTTCTTCCCTTTGAGTTGGTAAAAGAGCATTTCAAACCACTCAAATCTTCTGCTCTTTAATAACAAAAATTGGTTAAAAAAGAAACAACATATGATGCTAATTTCTTCCTTTGATTCTTGACCTAAAGAAAAGCAGTGCAAATTGTAAGCTGACTCTCAGTATTATTCATCATTTAAACACCTTTTACCAAGCATTTAGAGTATATTTCAGCAGTTGAAAAACTAATGTTCTACACAGAAACCCTGCTGGAGCTTTCCTCCTATCTATGGCTTCATGCCCAATTACATTCTTAACACCAGGCAGGAGGGTGACCAAAAAAACTAGGTCATGGAACCACTATAAACAACAAGGCCAAATGTATACTTAGAATGACCACTTTGTAATAGAGATTCTGCTATTTTCCTTTGCAATGGAATAGAAAATAGAGCCATATGCAAAAGGACTGCTGGTATATTTGGAATTCATTCCCACATTTCCTAGAAGAACTGTTTCTCCTGCTCCAGGTTTATTTGAGTGGGATTTCTGTGTTCTCATATGGTCCTGGGATCCTGAAAATAATAAATTTCAATAAAAATGGACATTCAAACCAGATAGGATCTTCAGAGGCATGTGTTGGAAATATTGAACTAAGAATAGAGAAATGCATTCCCACCCCATGTCTAGTAGTGGGATGGCTGTGCTGCAACAGTTTTCTGCATTGGCTTCATCAAAGAAAACCAACAGAGAGTGTGTGCAGGTGTTGGGGAGGGAGTGAAGGAAAGCAGTGGAGGAGAGATACAAGAGGAGAACTCACTAGCAGTCTAGTCCCTCGTTCTTGGTGTCTTGGAGACTGTTTACCTTTAATGTGCCTATACACACTTTATAAGAACTCTCCTGATAGGTGTAAATCAATTGGATTTGGGTTTTTTAAGAAACAGATCTTCATTTTTAGAGCAAGTTTAGTTTGACAGCAAAGTTGAACAGACAGTAGAGAAATTTCCCATAAACCCTCTGCTTTAAACTTGCAGAGCCTACACCATTATCAACATCCCCCACCACAGCAATGCATCTGTTATAATTGATAAACCTGGATTGACACATCATTATCTCCCCAAATCCAAAGTTTACATTAGGCTTCACTCTTGGTTTTGTACATTCTGTGGACTTGAACAAAGGTATAATGCCTTGTATCTACTGTTGTAGTATTATATGGAGTGGTTTCATTTCCCTTAAAATCTGTCTTTACAACCAAGGATTTCTAGCAAAGTCAGATGTGGGATTATTTACTAGGGACTCCATTAAATTGTCTGGAGTTGTAAATGGCAACCCGCTCCAGTGTTCTTGCCTGGAAAGTTTCATGGACTGAGGAGTCTGGTGGGCTACAGTCCATGGGGACACATGGGACGTGACTAAGCACTCACGCACACCATTAATTTATGGAGAGTTAATGTTGGAGGAATAACTTCTGATGTTAACTAATGCAAAGACTGACATAGCCATGCATTACATTAAAAGAAAAGCTCCTTAAATGGAAAGAAAAAAGGGAGAGAGAAAAAAACTTTTCTTTTGCTTTCTGCCCACACTTCCATCTCAAAGGTAAATATTTAAAAAACACAGCATGTATAGAGGCTTTGGATGTGGTGAACAGTATATCACTTTAAAATCTCATTTTCTTAAATATGTTTCTATTACACTTCACTGATCAAAAATTATGGTTTTAATTCTATGACTCTTGACCAAGGGATATTTAAAGTGTCTCTTTATGTTGCAGAGATATTTTGCTCAAATCTTGTTTGAATTATGGATATGTTATTAAGTTATTCATGTTTTCCTGTCTTAGTAACAAATGGCCCCAAATGTTTTTTTAACAGTCATAAATAATCTGTTTGCTTAAATGCCCAAACTCTTGCAAAATTCAGTCCCTCAAATTTCATTGTCTTAAATTTAAAACTTACCCATGCAATTATCTGAAGTTCATACATCATCCTTGATGATGTTCTGGCTCCCCTGCCACTTGGTGAGTGATGATTACCAACTTCTCATTGTCTTTCTGCTTTTACTTCTGTTTATATTTTTTCCTTTAGTTTTGAGTTTGCTATTTTTTTCATACATTCCTGTAAACTGTTTAACTTTTTCTTAACTTTGAAGCTTGATCCTATGTTTTCTTTTGACTTTTTGCTTCTGCGATCTAACACTTTCTAAACACTATTTTCAAAGTTTAGAAAGAAAGAACATGTTAGAAAACATATATAAACCAAGAGAAGAAGCATGCTAGATTACCTCTGATATTTTAGAAAAAAAGAACTCAATATTTCTGAAGACTTCAGGAAACAAACACACAATACAGAATAACTGGAGAAAATGGGAAGGATAATTCTAGCATCAAAGTTTCTTAAGGAACAGAGGACTTAGACTTGCTTCTCTCCTTTCAGGATTCAGCAGCTGGTGGAGTTGCTATGTTAGAGAAAAATGAGCAGTGATTTCAAGTGGTGTGGAAGCCTCACAGGTAAGACTTGAAGATCCATCAGGAATTTTTACTGTCCTGATTTGGAACACATTACTGTTTTGCACAAAGTGAACACATGTTCTTCAAACCTAATAAAATGAAAAAGTGAGATATATCTAACACAGTTTTCTACTACTATAATATTAGAAGAGGACTGAGAGATTTTCTCAAGTAAAACACTCTCTGTGAACATGTTTTATCTTTAGAATGAAAAAACAGTGAAATAAATGTTTTTATTATTACTTTTTAGATTTTATGTCTGTCAGTTTCTTACTTATTTTAGTCTCTAGATATTCTTCTGTTTAAATCCAGAACACTAAAATTTTGCAAGTTTTCTAAGCTTCTGAGAAAAAATAATATTTCATTGCTTGTTGACTTTGAACTGCTATTTATTAAGTATTGTCTAAGTGAAGACTTATTACATAATATTTTTATAACTTTATGGTAAGAATCTATAATTATCTTTATTTTTGTTATGAAGATTTCAACACTTTCTGAATTTGTTTAAGTATATCTCAGCTTCTGAAAACAGAGAAAGTCCATTTGAATACCAATCTTTCAACTAGCCTGTGTGCTCTTTGGAGGCAGATTCTAAATTTTACATCCCCAGGGCCTCTGATTTGTTAAATGAATGAAAAAATAATGATACATATTTAAAGTAGAGAGTTATGTTCTCTTGATTCATAGTATTTCTGTTTTCCTTGCTGCTGCTGCTAGATCAATTACTAGCAGGGTTTTTTTCCCAAAAGTTTATCAACCAAATGACATTTGGACTGGCATTTCTTTATAAGTATACTTATTTTGAATGAATTATGTATGTAAAACATTTAGGACAGCCTGTCTCAGTGTAAAGATTTTTGTTTTCTTTTGCTATTATTATTATTGCAAAATATGTCTGATTTAAATTTATATAAATGCTGCTAATATCCATTAAGAAATAAAAAGCAAAAAAAAAATTCTTTAGGAAAGAATAAAACCATTCAATTGACTCTTAGAGCTATTTTTCTCTTGTGAAAGCACCCTTTCTAATTCATATCATAGATTATGAATTTATTCATGGCTATTTGATTAAAGAATCATCGCTTTCTGTTTCTGAACATGACAAATGGCTCCTGTTCTTTTGAAAGGTGACAATGCAACATTAGTTTGATTTTTCTGTAGGGCCATAATGATCTTTGCTAATGGTCTGAAGCAATAGATCCAAATGAAAAATTAAAATGTTTACTATCCTTACTCTGTATTATGTAAGAGTTCCTCAGAGAACATCATTTTCATTATCAAGAATGATTTATCCTGTGTGATTTATTTTGCTGTGAAATTCAGAGGACAGACACATTTTTGACTTTATATACAGTTTCATCTCTTATGAGGCAACAAGAAGCTCAATAACCTTTCAGGAAACATTGAAAGCAGACACTTATCACATGAAACAGTTTGAACTATTCAACATCCACAGCTAATTCTGTCATGCTTTGCTAAAATAGTGCAGCAATTAAATACTGAAGAAGCAATATACTGATAATGAAACCATTTCCAGGCAAAGAACTTAGAACAGGTATTTAGTCTGGATAGTTTTCATTGTAAATGTCTGTGAGTCCTAAAGACATTTCAGGCTAATGCAATGCAAAGAACTGCATCTGGAGGGAAAGATATACGTCTCTTTTAATCAAAATGTATTACTAGACCAACAAAGGGTTGTTTTTCCATGTAAAGGAAAACAACACTTTAGTGGTCTATTAATGCATATATGTAATTAATTCAATTTCAAATGTTATTTGCTTAACCCAAAGTTATGAAATGACTTGTATATGCCAGGCATTTCCTTATTACTAGAAGATTCTGGGGTAGTAAACGGGCAGGTTCAATGTGTTAGCGTATGAGAACCCACAAAATGTGTATTTGCAATAAAAATTCAAGTGTCAGTTCTGATTACAGTGGAACATTTTACTGACTGCAACAAAAATTAGTTTTTGATTTACAATACTTTCTTGTTTCTTGCTTTGTTTTGTGTGGTTTTCAGTTGTTGTGTATAAGTGTCTAATATGTATGTGATGTGCTATTATTATAAATTCACGAGAAAGAAAGGATAAGAAGAGACAGCTCAGATTTAAAATGAATCAGCTCTTGCTAATCAGAGTGATGGGAGGCTACCAACCGTACTGTAACCAAATCATGAAAAACATTGGTTTAAGAGGGTTTTTTTTACATTTTCCAGTAAATTTTTAATTTCTTTTTCCTTGCTGTTGCTCTCTCTCTTTCTTTGGTAAATAATTTTTAAAAATGATTATTATAGTGTAGTTTACCAATTGTTTCTTTGTGATAAATCTTTAGGGCAGTGGTTGAATGGGGTCACACATACTCTACCCTAGTCCTGCTATAGTGGAGAGTTGGGGAGACAAACACTTAACATTTCTAAACTTTGGTTTCCTTAACTGTGCACACAGATAATCATAGTACCTATCTGCTATTATGGGAATTAAATGAGATCATGCACATAAGCTCTTAATATAGCAGAAACAGTCAGTAGATATTTTTATCTAAAGTATTTGATTGTAAATTTGTACAGTTGCAAAGTGAATTTTAGGAAAAGGTATTTTTCACTGGTGTCAAACTGGCAGTATAAAATCTATTAGTGATCAAAGAGATTTGAAGTTTGCCCTTAAGAGAGTTATATTTTATTCTGTGAATGAGATACCAGTGGGTGATTGTAGGTAAAGCCAGGAAGGAAATCTACTTTTACTCAGAGCTTAAGCTCCTCAGGAAGTATTTACTCAGCCATCCACTATAATTTCTTCCCAGGGATGAAACATGGACTCACAAATTACCTGTTCTTCCCCAGAGCGGTTCTCTTTTTATGTAGGTGACATTTTCCACCTCTCATTTGCAAGTCCACCTGAAATGAGTTGTTTATGGCCAGTGAGGGGGGAGGTGCAAGAAATGCAACAGAACTTGGATTTTGTTTCATTTCTTCTGAGCATTATGGGATCACACATGGAAGAAATTTGAAATTAATGTCTGAGAGCTGCATTTCTGAATCATCTACTGTCCAGTAAGTGTGTATTATAGAGAAATGATAAAAGTAAAAGATTTGTTTCTATGTATAAAAGTATAACCTAGTTTTCTATTTTTATGTCAAATTGACCTCAAAATTCTCCTCACGGAATATCAGAAAAACTTTAACAAAATTTCAACCCAACAGTTTGGTAAATATTAGGGATGTCTTCCAAGTTACTTCTGATAAATTCTCACTCTGAATGAATGGAGAGGCATTGTTTTTCTTATATATTTCTTATATGTTTTTTTAATATGTTTCTGAATCCCACCTATGGCTGCCTTAAGGGCTGGTTTGGGTTGTTTTCTTCAGACATGCCTTTGAGTCCTTTAATACTTGAACTCTGAATCTACAGAAATGATGAGATTAAACATGTACTTGTATTTAAAAGTTCTGCCTGTAGGAATTATGCATTTCTGTAAATAGCTTTCAATTTTAGGCCCATCAAGTAAGATGGATTTGGGCACATGGGTCAGTGGGCTGCTAACAGAGGCTGTGACCTTATGGTTCAGGAACTAGGAAAAGTAAGACATTTTATTATATTCCCTGGTGGCTCAGTTTGTAAAGAATCCACCTGCAATGCAGGAGACCCAGGTTCAACCCCTGCATGGGGGACATCCCTTGGAGAAGGAAATAGCTACCCACTCTTGTATCCTTGTCCAGAAAATCTCATAGACAAAAGAGCCCGGTGGCCTGTAGTCCATGGGGTTGCAAAGAGTTGGACATGATTTAGTAACTAAACAACCACCACCATAGACATTAAAGATCCAAGAACTTTCACTCAGGTTTGTACTAGACTGCCAACACCACATACTTGAGATTGTGAGGAATATCTGACAGTTGTAGAGTTCTTTCACTGTGACCTTGTGGATATGAAATTAGTTCACCTTTTATCTATAGGGCCTTCCCTGGTGGCTCAGAGGTTAAAGTGTCTGCCTCAGATCCCCTGGAGAAGGAAATGGCAACCCACTCCAGTATTCTTGCCTGGAGAATCCCATGGACGGAGGAGCCTGGTAGGCTACAGTCCACGGGGTCACAAAGAGTCGGACACGACTGAGCAACTTCACCTTCACCTTATCTATAGTAGGTAATTCAATCAACTTGTGAAAGTAAGCAGTAGTATTTTATTTGTGGTCAGATACTAGGATTTCTAGACTGCATTTATATTCCTAGGAAAAATGACTGAACAGAAGAGTGCTCATTTGATAGATTAACATTTAAACTGGTACATGCATTAAGAGTATACAAAGGTATCTAAGCTATGATGTACCAGTGACACATGTCTGCCTCTGTGTGATTCTCACAGTGCTATAATGTGCTGATTCTAGTATGACAGGATGGTGCTACCCATTGTCAGTAAATTTGAAGTCCTGACTTGCATCCATTTGCCAATACCAAAGCTATACTTGTTGCAGTTAAACTTTGTTGGTTGGGCATATGGGACATGTCAGTTAGAGATAAATCCTCTATGGTGAATTGAATAGACAGCTGTCAGTTTCTTAGGGTTTAAAACCAGTTAGGGAGAGGCATCTAGAACAATTTAATTCTCATAAACTTTTTACCAGTCCTTACTTTTATGCCTATCTATTTATCCATCCATCTGTCTGTCATCTGTCTTTTCCTCTTTGAGAAATGTGTATGCGTGTATGAGGTATGGATATATAGCTCAAAGATACTTGGAGATGCAAAATTAATCATTCATTCGTTAGGTGGGTTATAAAATTGAACTGAAGCTGCAATACAGTATTGTAGAAAAAATATAACTGTGGGATATAAAAATCTGCTCTCCCTTTCCTAAGTCCCTCTCATTCATTAAACATAAAAGAAAAATCAAAATTTCCTATCTTGTTTAAGCCTTAGCCCAATTCAATAATTTAAATAGTATCTTCAGGTAAAGGGTTTCCCTGGTGGCTCAGTGGTGAAGAAGCTGCCTATGATGCAGGAGACAGAGGAAATTCAAGTTCAGTCCTAAGTCAGGAAGATCCTCTGGAGGGGAGCATGGCAACCCACTCTAGTATTCTTGCCTGGAGAATTCCATGGACAGAGAAGCCTGATGGGTATAGTCCATGGGGTCACAAGAGTGGGACACAACTGAAGCGAATGAGCACACATATACACGTTCAGATAATATCATCCTCTTAAAATTTTTCATAGGTATTCTGCAACAACATTTGCCTTTTAGAAGTCCTGTATGGGGTTGGGTGATTGTAGCATGGAACAGATGAGTCACTGGGTGGAGTGACCCCTTACTCCTCTCATCTCCAGGAGAGGTTTCCTGCTCGCTTTATGGCTGGGCAGTAGTCTGGGCACTGTAGCTGAAGCCTCCTCCTCTTCTGGTCTTTTGGCTTGATGATAATCCTGAGGCATCGTCTGGTTCAGCAAATTTCATTTAGTCTCCAGTTGGGATTGGAGACTCCTTGAATGTTTTTTACAGTGAATTTTGTTCAGCCCTGATGTGAGTGATCTGCAACGTAGCTCTCGATACACACCCCTCTCCTACTATTGTAAGTTCCTGTGCCCTGTTTCTCCACTGTTCCTGGAAACTATCTAGTCAGATAGCCCAGATGGTGACCCAGGAAGATAAAAATTCAAGTGTCAGTCTGCATGCAACTACAAGACTGCAGTAACGAAGTTGATAGGTCTGTACTCCCCTGGGTGAAGAGGCAGTCTGAAATACAACGTCTTTGAAGATATATAGGTTTGAAAGTAGATGGGATAAAATGAGCATAGCAAAAGGTTTCATCATTTTTGTTCTTCATGTTACCCATACGTACCCAATACAACTCACTATGATTTAGTCAAAGTCTTGAAATAGTAACATTGGGATAAAAATTAAGAGCCATTTAATTCCTCTCTCTCTCTTCTTTTTTTCTTTTCTGTCTCTCTCTCTTTTTGTAATCTAAAATCTATAGCTTAAAATACACAAGTCAAAGGGGATTTTTATATTTGGAGATTTCTTTAGAGAGAATTCCATGAACATAGATCTCCCAGGCATGATTGCTTAAATACTAATGAAGAAACAAAATTATTTAGAAAATTTTCTTCTAAAGGCACTTATCTGTCATACATAGTACTGTAATTGGCATTGGTGAAACAGTACTATTGTAAATAAGAGGCCCTCACCTTGCTAATTACTGTAGTCATAATTTTTCAGATTGACTCTTTGGAAGGCTTAGAATATTTAATAAGGACTTGGAGTTAGTCTCCTCACATCTTAATTTTAATTACCAGGAGTACCTTAGAGTAAATGAATGAAACATCGCAATAATGATGGGAAGACTAATTTTCTCATCTTTGTTTTTGTTGTTCAGTTGATAGGTCATCTCCGATTCTCTGCAGCCCTGTGGACTGTAACACACCAGATTCCTCCCAGAGGTTGCTCAGATTCGTGTCCTTTGAGTCAGTGATGGCTATCTAATCATCTTATCCTCTGCTGCCCCCTTCTCCTGTTGCCTTCAATATTCCCCATCATCAGAGTCTTTTCCAATGAGTCAGTTCTTCCTATCAACTAGTCAAAATATTGGAG
The DNA here is from genome assembly GCF_014754425.2 of Oryx dammah. Classification (NCBI taxonomy): domain Eukaryota; kingdom Metazoa; phylum Chordata; class Mammalia; order Artiodactyla; family Bovidae; genus Oryx; species Oryx dammah. The sequence goes on from NW_024070187.1 coordinate 72,826,618, forward strand.
CTTCATTTTCAGCATCAGTCCTTCCAATGAATATCCAGGGTTGATTTCCTTTAGGACTGACTGGTTTGATCTCCTTGCAGTCCAAGAGATTCTCAAGAGTATTCTGTTGGCCAAAGCACTTAGGCAAACAGAGACATTTTTATTACTATAAAATTTTATAAATATGATTTATAAAATATTTATTATAAATTCTATTGTATAAAATATATATTTATATAAATATAAATTTTATTATAGAAATTTTATTTTATTATATAAATAAAATTTTATAAAATGATATAAATTATTATACTACTATTGTTTTTATTAGAAAGGGCATGCTATTAGAGTTCACCTCTCAGTGTGCATGTGCTCAGCCGCTCAGTCACGTTCAGCTCTTTTCAACCCCATGGACTGTAGCCCGCCTGCCAGGCTTCTCTGTTCAGAGAATTGCCCTGGCAAGAATACTGGAATGGGTTGTCATTCCCTTCTCCAGGGGATCTTCCCGACCCACTGGTCAAACTCTGCTTCTTGCATTGGTAGGTGGATTTTTTTATCACTGCATCAGAAACTCTCAGTAGCCTAAGGCAAGTGTCAGACTGCTCTTTGGGAGAAGTTAATTCTTCACTACACAGCAGGATCCTTTTATAAATAAATCGACAGACTTGTATGCAGGTCTGCATTTGAAATCAAGCCTATACTTGTAAACAAACCTGAGCTTGTACACAAGTCTGCACTTGTCTTTAGGAGCCTAAAGTTAAATTTCTAGTTAACCTTTAACTTCTTCTACATTTATTTCTCTTTGAAAAGAGTATTCCTCAACATCATTTGTTTAAAAAGACTCATTTTGTTCATCTAACAACATATTTGTAAAATCATCTTAAATTTTAATTTCTGTCAGTGCATTTAACTAAACACAGACATCTTTAAAGTACTTTAAATTTAGTATGTTTTATGAATGACGTTTCTTGCAAAATTATGAACTTCTTGAAGGCAGGTATTATATGCCATTTTTAATTTTTGATTTCTAAGATTCTGAAGAGTATGTGCTTCATATTATTGTTACTAGTAAACATTTATTTGAGTGTAAGTGAATGCAATCAAGTATCAGGAGGATTATATTACAGCCTATAAAAAGCATCAGGATATAACAACGATGCTCAAAGAACCTTCATTGTTCAAATTAACCAAATTATTTTAGTGATCTATAAGTCCCAACAAAATGGGAATCAAATTGGTGATAAACAGTGCCGACCCTTATCACCACAAAGGCATCACTACCATCCTAAATATGACAACACTTTGTATTATTTAATGGTGCTATACAGCTACTTCCAATAAAGCTGGGAAATATTTCCAGGATGTTGTCATTATTCTATCTGATATATTATTTAAGTATTTGGAATTTTAGCTTTGGTTGAAGTGGTCCCCAGCAAATTAAGATGTCTTGCCCGGAATCAAATTCATGTGAGGATATTTCAAAGAAAGCCTCAGCAGATCTAAGAAGGAGGCATTTGAGGGCTCAGTGGAGAAGTTTGTCCCTAGATTTTAATCCTCTGGAGAGAATTACTCTAGGTGGAAATTAAAAGGTCTTGTCCCCAGGGACCCTTGAGTTACTTCTGTCATCGGAACCCTGCACTGAGTAGTGATATGTGAGTCAAGGTAGGGCAGAAACTTTTATCTGTTTTCTGAGGATTCAGTATGGATTCTAAGCAGCAGGGAATGAATGTGGAGCTGCTCTAGGATGCTGAAGGTTCATGGTAGCAGCAGCAGGAGATTGTGTGCTGTGGGTAGTTGCTCAGTCATGTCTGACTCCTTATGACCCCATGGACTGTAGCCCATCAGGCTCCTCTGTCCATGGGGGTTCTCCAGGCAAGAATACTGGTGTGGCTTGCTGTACTCTCCTCCAGAGGATCTTCTCAACCTAGGGATTGAAGCCAGGTCTCCTACATTGCAGGAGGATTCTTTACTGTCTGAGCTACCAGGGAAGCCTTTCTTTGAGGGAACAGACCAGAATCATCCAGGGGATGGCTCAGGGCAAAGGTGAACTCTATCAAAATGTTCCTACTTTAAATATTCTGTTGATGAGATTTTGGGTTATATTTTTCTAGCTTGTATTGCTTGAAAAATGTCACAGGTACAGTCTACTATTTCAAAAATTATATCAGATTTATGGTCATTTTTTATGCAAAGGCAGGTCACCAAAAAAATCATTAGTAATGCTAAATATTAGTAGCTCATTGCTACCCTTTTTAGGCTATTCTGGTTGGTCTAAGAATTGGATTGATGTGAGACAAATTAACAGGAAAAAGTCACATTTAATTATGTCTGTATAGGGGACCAAGAACAAATTAGGCAGTTGGGGCTTATATGCTGTCTGAGAAAAGGACAAAGGGGTAGGGGTTTGGGGCTTCATAAGGGTGGAAGGTTATTTGTATGGAGATGGAAAAGCAAGTGTTTGATACAAACTTTGAAATGCTATGCAGATATAATGAGAAGCAAAGCCAACTTCAGCCTCCAGGCTCTTCTGAATCCCCCTACAATACCTGGTCCATATTTTTTGTATTAATAGATGCCTTTGGTGATAGTGCTTTTCCTGGAGCAAGCCCATTATCTAACTACTTTTAGGCAGTTAAAGGAAAAGTAAAAAGAAAGACTTCCTGAATCTTTTGTTTCTTAAAAGTAATTAGCGAGATACATTTTGGGGTGACAAAGTTTGCTCCCCAGTAAAGACTTGTAATGGGCTAATAATGAGCTTGGTATAGGGAAGGAGGCAATTTCTATGGTACTCAGAGCTCTTCAGAGAAATGGAACCAATGGGATGTATAGAGAGCTATAAGAGTAAATGTATTAAGGGAAATGGCTCACATGATTATGGAGGCTGGAAAGTCCCACCATCTACCATCTGCAGACAATAGAATCAGGAAAGCTGATGGCATAATTCACTATGAATTCAAGGCCTGAGAACTAGGTGGGGTGCTGGTGTATGTTCCACAGTCCAAAGGCCCTAGAAACAGGAGGTCTGAGTTTAGATTCAAGGGCAGAAAAAGGGGATACCCCAACTAAAGAAGAGAGAGAAAGAATTTGCTTTCTTCTGCCTTTTTGTTCTATGCAGGCCCTCAAGGGATTAGATGATAAGGATCTTATTTATTTGGTCAATTAATTCAAATGCTAACTTCTTCCAAAACAGACACATTCAGAAATAATGTCTTACCAGCCATCTGGACATTCCCTTAGCCTAATCAAGTTGACACATAAAGTTAATTCTCACAGCTTCTTATCCCTTAGTTCCTAAATTCCATCTTTACTCCATTCTCTTTACGCTATTTCTGATCTTTCAGCTCAAGAATTTTGAATTGGTGAATGCTGTACCAATTCTTTAAATTAAATTCAGAAAATATGTTTTGGCACTATATTTTGCCTGTTTGTTCACATAGTGCCTTTTTATAGTTGAGATGCATTATTATTTAAACCTTTGTGAATTAATCTGTGGATATAGCTAGCATGTATAACATTATTTCTGTGGAGACATACATTCTGAATTCCAGTGAAATATCATATACAGCTAAGGAGGCAGAGTAATGATCTCCCAATGATGTCCACAGCATAATTCCCCAAATCTGTAAATATATCATTTCATGTAACTAAAAGGACTTTGTAGATGTGATTAAGACTTCCCAGGTGGTGCTATCAGTAGAGAACCCAACTGCCAATGCAGAAGACAGAAGAGAAATGGGTTTGAACTCTGGTTTGGGAAGATCCCATGGAGGAGGAAATGGCAACCCACTCCAGCATTCTTGCCTGGAGAATCCCCATGGACAGAGGAGCCTGGTGGGCTACAGTCCATGGAGGTGCAGGGTCAGACATAACTGAGGCTCCTTAGCATGCACATCTAATAAAAAGTCTCTGGAAGTGAAAAGTCTTTCCCAGCCTAGTCAGAGGCTGTGGTCAGAGGAAGATGTGATAATGGAAGAATGTCAAACAGACTGAATGCAGGACTTTCCTGAGAGGCCAGTCATTAAGACTGCACACTTAAAATTCAGGGGGCGTGAGTACGATCCCTGGTGGGAAAACTACGATCCCACATGCAAAGTAGTGTGGCCCCCCCCAAAAAAAAGATGAAATGTTCTTGGTTTGAGGGTAGATTAGGGACCCACACCACAAGCCAAAGACTGTGGGTGGTATCTAAAAACTACAGGAGACCAGGAAACAGATTCTCCCCTAGAGCCTCCAGAAAAGAACACAGCCCTTTCCAACACCTTGATTTTATCCCATTTCTGACTTTTGGCCTCCAGAACTATAAGGCAATGCTTTTATATTGTTTTAAGCCACCAAATGTATTATAATTTGCCTTTTTCAATAAACGAACATTTTATACAACATATTCAATTAGTAAGTTGGAGACTGCTTGCATTAATTACTTTTTTGAGGTTTGAAAATACAGTATTTTTAACAAAGTTTCTGTCTCCAACCTATGCAGAGATTGTTATTGTTCAGTCGTAAATTCGTGTCCTGCTCTTTGTGACACCAGGCTTCCCTGTCCTTCACTATCTCCCAGAGTTTACTCAAACTCATGTCTGTTGAGTCAGTGATATTATCTAACCATCTCATCCTCTGTTGCCCCCTTCTCCTGTCCTCAATCTTTCCCAGAATCAGGGCCTGTTCCAATAAGTCGACTCTACATCAGCTGGTCTAAGTATTGGAGCTTCAGCATCAGAGCTTCCAATGAATGTTTAGGATTGATTTTCTTTAGGAGAGAAAGACTGAGGGCAAGAGAACGGAGCGACAGAGGATAAGATAGTTAGATGGCATCATTGACTCAACGGACATGAGTTTGAGCAAACTCCAGGAGATAGCAAAGGGCTGAGAAGCCTGGTGTGCTGCAGTCCACGGGGTCACAGAGAGTTGGATATGACTTAGCAACTGAAGAACGACAACAATCAAAGGCTTTAGCATAGTCAATGAAGCAGAAGTAGTGTTTTTCTGGAATTCCTTTGCTTTTTCTATGATCCAACAGATGTTGGCAATTTGATCTCTGGGTCCTCTCCCTTTTCTAAACCCAGCTTGTACATCTGGAAGTTCTTCATTCATGTACTGCTGAAGTGTAGGTTGAAGAACTTTGAGCATTACCTTGCTAGCATGTGAAATGAGTGCAACTGTACATGTGCACAGACACACCCGCAAACATACGTGCAAGCATGGACATTCTCTTATTTTGTGAATCTGTTTAGGCACAATACTTAGAGTTTAATGTATGTTCTCTTGTTTAGTGGTCAACTCCATTTCAGGTAGGGATGAGTAGAGCCCATCCAAAAGATGATGTTTTCCTTAAAGTTCTGTAGCTATTGATGGAAGGAGTTGAAACTAATCAGGCCTATCAGACTCCAAAGTATGCTTGCTGTACTGTACAACCACAGAATGAATTCAAAACTAAAACTGCCATGTGGAGTTATTTGTGCTTTATTTGAATCTATTATGTAAAACTAAAATAGTGTAAATCACTAAAAGGCATGCCTAAATGGTAGTTAAATGATGATAATAATAAAAACTCTAATTTTACAGTGATTTCCTTATACCCAAGGATTCTATTGTAACCTTCAAATGACTTTCTCTTTGAAATATCCAGATGTACTATTTTCCCGAATGGGCCTACCAAAGCACTACATTATTATTATTATTATCAAAATCATTTTGATTTATGCAGTCTTAGATATAAGAAATATGATAAGATTATCTACAAGCTTATGGAAAGCAGTATCTCTGATGTAAATGAATACAATCTCATTATACTTGTCATATGTTTCTCTCCCAGGACAGTCAGCTCTATGTCTGACCTCAGCTTGTCCTCACAATTCATACTGACAGGTCTGCTGGGCTTGGCATTGCCCTAAGAGGAAGTCCTAAAAGATGGGAAATTTCACTGATGATTATTGTACATTGTGAAACTGAGGAAGAAGAAGCATTAAAGTTAAAATAATAATAAAATTAAAACAGAATAATTATGGCAGCAATTAGGTGGTGTATATATTTTCTTGATTCTCATCCCAGTCAGCAGAACAATCATGGGAAGGATACTAAAAGCAAAGGACAGAGATGTATAATGTTGAAGACTGAAATACAAGGCCCTTGTTAGTACTCATAAAAGCACTCTGCTTCTGAATTCACATGAGAAAGAAACATTGAGTCATTATCACCCTACAAATTAGTCATTTTGAGAACTACCTATCTCTTTGATTGCCCTCCTTATAATAGAATCTTTTGGAACTACCTAATAAATCTTTATTTTAAGGCAAAACAATGTCCAACTTGAGACTTCTGGTGTCAGGAAGAGAACATCCCATCAACCAACAGGTGCCAGCATTGTTACAACTGAATCTGAAAAGAATATAGTTTAACCCAGGGGAATATATATAATGTCTATTTTTTTAAGGCTTAATAAGGTAGACCAGTTGGTGCCTGTGGTGAATTAAGTGTGAAATAGTTGTTGAATGACACAGAGCTGAAATAGTGTTTATTGTACCATGAGCTTATCTTTCCATGCACATTGATGATTGGAGGCTGATGAATGAATAAAGCATAAAAAAGAGTTCCTTTGTTATACATGTAAAAGGTTTCTTCCTTTGGGGGTTAATTATATTTTGCTTAATAAATTTCTTCAAAATATTACACTTGGAGCTTCTACTCTAATGAATTTTATCAGGGTAGATGTCAAAAAATAAACATGAGAAAGAGTGTCTAGAGGAAAGCAAAAACATCATGATTAAGACAATATACTCAAATACAGATGAATCTCCAAGGTCTGGGATTTATTGTCCTTTTAATTTTGAGAAACAGTCCTTATTGCTAATGGTGATATTTGAAGAGATTTTCCAAAGTATTTTAAGAAAATAGAAATGGAAATCAGAAATTAGAGCATTTGAAGAAAATTAAATAGTTCTCTCAGGAAATGAATCCTTGGCCTGAGCATTCCCACGGTAGTTGTATATACAATTTGAACATTTTCTAGAAAGAATTCTTTATGACTGGTGATTATTGGTGTTCTTCCCATCTTTGTGGGTATATTTGTATTGACTTAAGTCAAGCTGCAGGGGGACAGTGTCCTTATCTATGTACACTTCACATGTGCTAGAGGTTATAGAATGCAATAACTACCTGTTATAATAATATTTAAAAGGATAAGAGTGATAAAAGGCAAGGACAAAGTGTCTCCTTAACTCTGAAGGCCACAATGTCTAAGCCTGAATATGGGCTTAAAAAGTTTCTTATTATAAAGCCATTTTTATTATGAAATAAACAGTTGAGATGACATTTAAATGAAATGGAATCAAATTGTTACTGCTTTTAAATTTCTATGTATAGAGTTTTCAGTGTGACCTACTCCAGTGCAGTATTTTCATTTACACTTCCCATTCATTTCTAATGTCTACTGACATTGTTCTCTGTGTTGTATCTGCCAGAATGGATTGAGGCCATCTAGAGCGATGGATATTAGAACCAGTGGAAAGTGATTATAGGTGGCATCTGGCAGGAGTCATTTTCTCTTAAGGCTTTGACATGTCATTCCTGGTAAATAGGTTCTATTAGCTATCTAAAGGCACCAGATGTACCATAGGAGATTATACCAATAAATCTTTTGTGGATTATATATATATATATATATTACTATTGCTGATTCATTGCGGTTCATATAAGCTCAACTATGTTTGTCTGGAAATGGATTCCAATTTAAGCTTCTTAGGTGCTTCTTTACAGAATAAATGTTTCTGAAAGTTGTTCTTGCATGATATAACCCAATATTAAAGATAAATTCTTTTAGCGCATATTAGTATATTGACAAAACTATCTTATCTGCTTGACTTCAAATTTTCAGTAGATTAAATCTTGTCAAATTCAATAAATACTACAGAAACATTTTTAGTGAAATATTTTCACTTATTCCATCTATGTGAAATGAGTATTGCCAGGTAGTTCAAAACATGTAAAAATCAAATGAATATATCAAGGAGAGAGTATTTTGAGCCTCATGATTGTTTGATGATAGATGTGAATTGAAGTCAGGATGTTAGATAGTGCTGTACAAGCTCTTTTGAGTTGCCTTTCTTTACTCTATGAGCACTAGCCACAATTAATTTAGAAACAAGGTTCTTATTACTTAGAGCCATGTCTATTTCTTACCTCTCTACTTAAACTCTACACTTCCGTTTGAGTTTGGTTCATGTCTACTTCTTAAAAGTTCTTATTAAATTTCCTGTAATCATCAATGCCTTTTCTATCTTAATATATATTATAGTACATAGAGCCAGAAAGAGCTATCACAGTCAGAGTCTTTCTTTTACATAGTGGTTGAATTTCTGCTCATGCCCCAAGTCCCAGATCAAGTATTTCCTCTCTTATTTATCTAAGAAAATTGATCACTGACCCCTCTGCGCCAATCTTGTGCCTGGTATATACCATTACCTTTGTATTTGTCACGCTCCGATACTGTTTCTATGTATCTTTACTTGTTCTCTCCTACTATCCTTTTCAGAACTCCTTTGGCTTTTGCTTCTCAATATAAAGTAAACAGAACAGAAAAGTAAAAGGGAGTGTGGTAGATACATGAACTTCTCTTCATCTTTAATTTTTATTTTTTAACACTAACGTCTATAAATATGTTGCATTCTAAACATTTGTTTGAGCACAGTTCTTAAGCAATTTACTCATTCAGTTTTCATTGTTTTTATAGGCATTTTTGAAGAGCTACCAATGTGTTCATTTCTCTGCTTGCTGTTATAGAGATCACATAATATTAAAGTATTTACCCTAAGAGAATTTGTTATTCTTTGGAGAGGTAAATATGTGTCTTCCACAAAAACTCCAGAATTACTCTAAACAGAATCTAAATGCCAAATTGAGTCATGCAGCAAATCAGTAACATGGAATTTGGGGGAATGAAGAACTATGAGCAATGGCACATACAATAAACTGGGAAGGGGGGATGAGGTGCAGACTGTTCACTTATATGTAGGCATCTTTAGTGCAAAACAGTGGAAGACCTTCAGAAAACTAAAGGTGGCTTTCATATCCTTCCCATACCAGGAACAATTGCTTCACACAACATTCTTTGTAATCTAATCTTTGCCTGAAAAATCCTCTGACCTTTTAATTTTCACACTGAAGTTGAAAACACATTCCGTGAAAAATTGGGAGCAGAAAACTTGACCTAATAAAACAGCCCTATAAGATAGTATGGCCATTGTGACTATTCATCTCTAGTAAAGTTGCTGTGAGATTTAATACTCAAGACCTAATGAATCTGCTTACTGAACATTGTCTTATCTGCTGTGAAGTCATCATTTTCAAACCTGGTCTTGCTCTTTCAAGAAAGAGTCAAGAGAAAAACACTACCACGATTACCTTCTCAAATGAGAGAGAGTGTGTCTCTCTCTCATAATTTTTGCTTGTTAGATGCTGATGTATGGATAAAGTGGTTGATGATTTTTTGATGTCAGAGAAACTTTCAAATTACTCAATCTGACACTATTCGTTTCTTTTATATAATTGTGTCAATAGCATTTTGTAATTTAATATTAAATCATTTTTTATAAATAACAGATCGAGCATCAGTCTGCCATACTCTGATGTCTATGGGAGGCTTGCCAAGGATATGGCTGATGAAACACAATCTTAGACAAGCTCCATCTGTCCCATTTAGAGGATATACGGTGTCAGATCTCAGTGGTGGAAGTAATAACTGCAAGCTGCTCTCCAGGCAGACAGTGAGAGAGGGCTACTGATCACACTGAATAAAATGAACAAACCCTTAGAGTGGGTTGTAGTCAGTACACATTTAAACTAGATAACCACTTTCAAATAGTCTTCTGCATTTAAGGCCAATGTTATGTGGTAAAATGAAGCAAATGTAGGTTCAGTCATTTAAACTGTATGCAATTTTGACTTAGCCATTAAGAAAGTATTTTGGAGGTCATATTACTTTCCCCCACTTAGAAAAAACATTGAAAGCACAATGAGCTAAATATAATGTTGCCCCCAAATATCAGGACACAAGGACTCTTTAGCTTATGATTCAGTCAGGTTTAGTTGAAAAATTGCCCAAAACAAGGTCAGAATGGAAAAAAAATGTGTTTTATCTAGGGTGATGGGACTTTCTCATTCCATTCTGTGTTTTAATGGGAATTTCAATTACTACTTAAAAGTCATTAATGAGGATGGACCTCACAGAACCAGAAAACTTGTGAAAAAAAAACCCCTAAAATCCATTGAATAATTGGGGTGTTCTTCCCCAAAAGGTTTCCATTTGAGGGTATCAGTAATTATGTAGAAATGTCTCAAGGATAGACTTTTTAAAATATTGCTCTACTTTATATTTCTAATAAACATTAAATTAGTTTATGTGTTAGTATCTAGTCAATCAATAGAAATAAAATTTGAAGCCCTTTTGAGAATATTTAAAATCAGCAAAGGTGATTAAGTTTAAACTGAGATGAATTCCTTTTGGTAGTTGTAAAATAAAGCTTGGTTATTCATATGTATGTAATTGACTTCTGAGGTCAAAGTTTATTTTAGCCTGCTTTTTGCACTTCATTGCGAATTTGGTGAGTAAGAATGTAAGGGGATTTGTTTTACTCAATGGTGAGGGTTTATTTCCATAATTATCAGGCAACATTTACTGAAGATCAGCTAAGTATTTGTTTTGTCTTGATTTCCAATGAGAATTTTATTGTGTAGAAAAGAAGCAATCTTTTTTCATTTTTTGAAGCAGAAAACCATCTAGTAAATTGAACTGTGATGACAAAAGATGCTAACATAGCTCTAGAAATGGAAAGCATTATCATAAGGAAGGAAACACATTTCTAAGTGGGCAGATAACTTAATCTTTTTAAGCTTCCTGTTTCCTCAACCATCAAATAAGAAGGCTGACTTAAATGACTTCTGAAATTCCTGCCAGCTCTGACGTTTCATTTTCTTTAATCAATGACTTTTCTTTCTAAACCAAAATAGCACAAACTCAGTGCCATCCATGTGTATAGCTTCTGATAGCTTAGAAATTTTAGAGTCAGAGTCTAATAGTTTATAAATTTTGAGGGGTCCTCTAGGTCATATTTTTCAACTTCAGTGCTATTGACATTTGGGACTAGATAATTGTTGTGGGGACTATCTTGCATGTTACAGTATTTTAAGCAGCATTTCTGTACTCTACCAACCAGGTGCCATTAGCAATCATCCCTGTCTTCCCCAACCCTGCTGCTTCTACTGTGCTAAGTCGCTTCAGTGGTGCCCGACTCTGTGCGACCCCATAGATGGCCTTCCACCAGGCTCTGCTGTCCCTGGGATTCTCCAGGCAAGAACACTGGAGTGGGTTGCCATTTCCTTCTCCAATGCTTGAAAGTGAAAAGTGAAAGTGAAGTCGCTCAGTCTCCGACTCTTTGCAATCCCGTGGACTGCAGCCTACCAGGCTCCTGTGTCCATGGGATTCTCCACCCTACACACCCACTTTAGAGATAATCAGGGAAATACAAGTTTTAAAGTGGAGTGATGCTATTATACACACAACAGGTTTGGTTAAAATGAAAAAGCTAGATATTATCAAGCATTGGCAAGAATATCGAGTGTTAAACAATAGAAGGTCAGGTTCAAGGTTCAGGAGGGGCGGCGGTGAGGAGATACCCCTCGTCCAAGGTAAGGAGCAGTGGCTGCACTTTGCTGGAGCAGATATGAAGAGATATCCCATGTCCAAGGTAAGAGAAACTCAAGTAAGACAGTAGGTGTTGCAAGAGGGCATCAGAGGGCAGACACACTGAAACCATAAATCACAGAAAACTAGTCAATTTAATCACACTAGGACCACAGCCTTGTCTAACTCAATGAAACTAAGCCATACCATGTGAGGCCACCCAAGATGGGCAGGTCATGGTGGAGAGGTCTGACAGAATGTGGTCCACTGGAGAAGGGAATGGCAAACCACTTCAGTATTCTTGCCCTGAGAACCCCATGAACAGTATGAAAAGGCAAAATGATAGGATACTGAAAGAGGAACTCTACAGGTCAGTAGGTGCCCAATATACTACTGGAGATTACTGAGAAATAACTCCAGAAAGAATGAAGGAATGGAGCCAAAGCAAAAACAATACCCAGCTGTGGATGGGACTGGTGATAGAAGCAAGGTCTGATGCTGTAAAGAGCAATATTGCATAGGAACCTGGAATGCTAGGACCATGAATCAAGGCATTTTGGAAGTGATCAAACAGAAGATGACAAGAGTAAACGTCGACATACTAGGAATCAGCGAACTAAAATGGACTGGAATGGGTGAATTTAACTCGGATGACCATTATATCTACTACTGCGGGCAGGAATCCCTTAGAAGAAATGTAGTAGCCATCAAGGTCAACAAAAGAGTCTGAAATGCAGTACTTGGATGCAATCTCAAAAACGACAGAATGGTCTCTTTTGTTTCCAAGGCAAACCATTCAATATCACAGTAATCCAAGTCTATGCCTCAACCACAAATGCTGAAGAAGCTGAAGGTGAACGGTTTTATGAAGACCTACAAGACCTTTTAGAACTAACACCCAAAAAAGATGTCCTTTTCATTATAGGGGACTGGAATGCAAAAGCAGGAAGTCAAGAAACACCTGGAGTAACAGGCAAATTTGGCCTTGGAATGCAGAATGAAGCAGGGCAAAGGCTAATATTGTTTTGCAAAGGAAAAAAAAAAAAAAAAAACGCTCATAGCAAACATAGCAAACACCCTCTTCCAACAACACAAGAGAAGCCTTTACACATGGACATCACCAGATGGTCAACAATGAAATCAGTTTGATTATATTCTTTGCAGTTAAAGATGGAGAAGCTCTATACAGTCAACAAAAACAAGACCAGGAGCTGACTGTGGCTCAGATCATGAACTCCTTATTGCCAAATTCAGACTTAAATTGAAGAAAGTAGGGAAAACCGCTAGACCATTCAGGTATGACCTAAATCAAGTCCCTTATGATTATACAGTGGAAGTGAGAAATAGATTTAAGGGACTAGATCTGATAGATAAGAGTGCCAAATGAACTGTGGACTGAGGTTCATGACCTTGTACAGGAGACAGGGGTCAAGATCATCCCCATGGAAAAGAAATACAAAAAATAAATGGCTGTCTGGGGAGGTCTTACAAATAGCTGTGAAAAGAAGAGAAGAGAAAAACAAAGAAGAAAAGGAAAGATATAAGCATCTGGATGCAGAGTTCCAAAGAATAGCAAGAAGAGATAATCAATGCAAATAAATAGAGGAAAACAACAGAATCGGAATGACTAGAGATCTCTTCAAAAAAATTAGAGATACCAAGGGAACATCTAATGCAAAGATGGGCTCGATAGAGGACAGAAATGGTATGGACCTAACAGAAGCAGAAGATGTTAAAAGGAGGTGGCAAGAATACACAGAAGAACTGTACAAAAAAGATCTTCACAACCAAAATAATCACAATGGTATGATCACTCACCTAAAGCCAGACATCCTGGAATGTGAAGTCAAGTGGGCCTTAGAAAGCATCACTACGAACAAAGCTAGTGGAGGTGATGGAATTCCAGTTGAGCTATTTCAAATCCTGCAAGATGATGCTGTGAAAGTGCTGCACTCAATATGACAGCAAATTTGGAAAACTCAGCAGTGGCCACAGTACTGGAAAAGGTCAGTTTTCATTCCAATCCCAAAGAAAGGCAATGCCAAAGAATGCTCATACTACCACACAATTGCACTCATCTCACATGCTAGTAAAGTAATGCTCAAATTCTGCAAGCCAGGCTTCAGCAATATGTGAACCGTGAACTCCCAGATGTTCAAGCTGGTTTTAGATGAGGCAGAGGAACCAGAGATCAAATTGCCAACATTCACTGGATCATCGAAAAATCAAGAGAGTTCCAGAAAAACATCTATTTCTGCTTCATTGACTATGCCAAAGCCTTTGACTGTGTGGATCACAATAAACTGTGGAAAATTCTGAAAGAGATGGGAATACCAGACCACCTGACCTGCTTCTTGAGAAACCTATATGCAAGTCAGGAGGCAACAGTTAGAACTGGACATGGAACAACAGACTGGTTCCAAATAGGAAAAGGAGTATGTCAAGGCTGTATATTGTCACCCTGCTTATTTAACTTCTATGCAGAATACATCATGAGAAACGCTGGGATGGAAGAAGCATAAGCTGGAATCAAGATTGCCGGGAGAAATATCAATCACCTCAGATATGCAGATGACACCACCCTTATGGCGGAAAGTGAAGAGGAGCTAAAAAGCCTCTTGATGAAAGTGAAAGAGGAGAGCAATAAAGTTGGCTTAAAGCTCAACATTCAGAAAACGAAGATCATGGCATCTGGTCCCATCACTTCATGGGAAATAGATGGGGAAACAGTGGAAAAAGTGTCAGACTTTATTTTGGGGGGCTCCAAAATCACTGCAGATGGTGATTGCAGCCATGAAATTAAAAGACGCTTACTCCTTGGAAGGAAAGTTAGGAGCAACCTAGATAGTATATTCAAAAGCAGAGACATTACTTTGCTGACTAAGGTCCATCTAGTCAAGACTATGGTTTTTCCTGTGATCATGTATGGATGTGAGAGTTGGACTGTGAAGAAGGCTGAGCACCGAAGAATTGATGCGTTTGAACTGTGGTGTTGGAGAAGACTCTTGAGAGTCCCCTGGACTACAAGGAGATCCAACCAGTCCATTCTGAAGGAGATAAACCCTGGGATTTCTTTGGAAGGAATGATGCTAAAGCTGAAACTCCAGTACTTTGGCCACCTCATGCAAAGAGTTGACTCATTGGAAAAGACTCTGATGCTGGGAGGGATTGGGGGCAGGAGGAGAAGGGGATGACCCAGGATGAGATGGCTGGATGGCATCATGGACTCAATGGATGTGAGTCTGAGTGAACTCCGGGAGATGGTGATGGACAGGGAGGCCTGGCTTGCTGCTATTCATGGGGTTGCAAAGAGTCGGACACGACTGAGCGACTGAACTGAAACTGAAACTGATGCTTTAGCATCTTTTCCCGTAATGACCCTAAACTTGAAATGTCTTGTATTCTGGTACTTCAGATTAAGGAGAGTGAAAGTTCCTCAGTTATGTTTGATTCTTTGCAACCCCGTGGACTACACAGTCCATGGAATTCTCCAGGCCAGAATACTGGACTGGAGTGGGTAGCTGTTCCCTTCTCCAGGGGATTGTCCCAACCCAGGAATTGAACCCCGGTCTCCCACATTGCAGGTGGATTCTTTACCAGCTGAGCCGTCAGGGAAGAGTACCACATAAAATATAAAATGTGTTAACTATGGATACACTTGTGCTTTTCAGGTGTGTGTTAGTCACTCAGTCGTACCCAGCCTTTTGCAATCCCATGGACTATAGCCCCCAAATCTCCTCTGTCCATGGAATTCTCCAGGCAAGAATACTGGAGTGGGTTGCCATTTCCTTCTCCAACTCTAGTGAAAAGAACTCACCTGCCAATGCAGGAGATCTGAGAGACATGGATTTGATCTCCAGGTCTGGAAGATCCTCTGGAGGATGGCATGGCAACCCACTCCAGTGTTTTTGTCTGGAGAATCCCATGGACAGAGGAACCTGACGGGCTACAGTCCATAGTGTCGCAAAGAGTCGGACACAACTAAAGCTACTTAGCAGACATGCATGCACCATGGATGGGTATTAAAAACCACAGCTTTACACCTGTGTCTCTTTTGCTGTCACATACAGGGTTATTGTTACCATCTTTCTAAATTCCATATATATGCATTAGTATACTGTATTGGTGGAGAAGGCAATGGCAACCCACTCCAGTACTCTTGCCTGGAAAATCCCATGGACGAAGGAGCCTGGTAGGCTGCAGTCCATGGGGTCGCTAAGAGTCGGGCATGACTGAGAGACTTCACTTTCACTTTTCACTTTCATGCACTGGGGAAGGAAATGGCAACCCACTCCAGTGTTCTTGCCTGGAGAATCCCAGGGACGGCGGAGCCTGGTGGGCTGCCGTCTATGGGGTCGCACAGAGTCGGACATGACTGAAGTGACTTAGCAGCAGCAGCATACTGTATTGGTGTTTTTGTTTCTGGCTTACTTCACTGTGTATAGTCAGCTCCAATTTCATCCACCTCATTAGAACTGATTCAAATGTGTTCTTTTTAATGGCTGAGCAATACTCCATTGTGTATAGGTACCACAGCTTTCTTATCTATTCATCTGCTGATGGACATCTAGGTTGCTTCCATGTCCTGGCTATTATAAACAGTTCTGTGATGAACATTGGGGTACACGTGTCTCTTTCAATTCTGGTTTCCTCGGTGTGTATGCCCAGCAGTGGGATTGCTGGGTCATAAGGCAGTTCTATTTCCAGTTTTTTAAGGAATCTCCACACTGTTTTCCATAGTGGCTGTACTAGTTTGCATTCCCACTAACAGTGTAAGAGGGTTCCCTTTTCTCCACACCCTCTCCAGCATTTATTGCTTTTAGACTTTTGGATTGCAGCCATTCTGACTGGCATGAAATGGTACCTCACTGTGGTTTTGATTTACATTTCTCTGATAATGAGTGATGTTGAGCATCTTTTCATGTGTTTGTTAGCCATCTGTATGTCTTCTTTGGAGAAATATCTATTTAGTTCTTGGCCCATTTTTTGACTGGGTCGTTTATTTTTCTGAAATTGAGCTGCAGGAGTTGCTTGTATATTTTTGAGATTAGTTGTTTGTCAGTTGCTTCATTTGCTATTATTTTCTCCCATTCTGAAGGCTGTCTTTTCACCTTGCTTATAATTTCCTTTGTGTGCAGAAGCTTTTAATTTTAATTAGGTCCCATTTGTTTATTTTTGCTTTTATTTCCAGTATTCTGGGAAGTGGGTCATAGAGGATCCTGCTGTGATTTATGTCGGAGAGTGTTTTACCTATGTTCTCCTCTAAGAGTTTTATAGTTTCTGGTCTTACGTTTAGATCTTTAATCCATTTTGAGTTTATTTTTGCGTTTGGTGTTAGAAAGTGTTCTAGTTTCATTCTTTTATGAGTAGTTGACCAGTTTTCCCAGCACCACTTGTTAAAGAGATTGTCTTTAATCCATTGTATATTCTTGCCTCCTTTGTCGAAGATAAGGTGTCCATAGCTGACTCTGTGGGAGAGGGAGATGGTGGGATGATTTGGGAGAATGGCAATGAAACATGTATAATATCATAAAAGAAACGAATTGCCACTCTAGGTTCGATGCAGGATACAGGATGCTTGGGGCTGGTGCACTGGGATGACCCAGAGGGATGGTACGGGGCGGGAAGTGGGAGGGGGATTCAGGATTGGGAACACTTGTACACCCGTGGTGGATTCATGTTGATGTATGGCAAAACCAATACAGTATTGTAAAGTAATTAGCCTCCAATTAAAATAAATAAATTTAAACTAAAAAAAATTAAAAGCACAGCTTTGAACAAAATAGTCCAAATATAAAATAACACATAATTTATTATTTCATTCATATAAAGTTCAAAACAGGCAGAACAAAGCACATAGCCTAGGAATACACTATTAAAATATAAAAGTGTTAGGTTAACTCTGAGGAAGGAAGGTGTGTTATCACCAGGAAGAGGCATTCAAGGACCTGGCCATAATTTTCTTCTCTTGCCCAATTTTTGTCTATATAAGTGTTCATATTACAATAATCAGTTATATGTTTACTATAAATGTATACACAAATGCTACAATTATAGCATTTTTATAAATGCATGTTATGTTTTATAAAAATTTAAAAACAAGCAGAAGTTATTTGCACTAAATACAATGGAACTGAAATTCTAGTAAAATAGTAGTTTTTAAATTTCAAGTCTTCAAGCAGCAGGGAACAGTTACAATAAAGAATTTTGTTGGTAGGTTGAATTTTAAATTTGATAAAGTGGATTTTACAGAGATTTTGAGGCAAGTTGCTTTCTCAGTTAAACCAAAAAGAAAGTTGAGTTAGTGCATCAGAACAAATTAAAATTTTAGACTTTTCAAAAGGAGCCCAGGGTCTTTATGTTTCTACTGTCCTTAAATGCTTCTAGTTCTTTCCTCACATTTTCTTTAGAGTTGTCCCTTTTTGACAAATACCAAAAATGAAGTAATGAGGCCAGTTAAAGTATTTTATGCTTTTGTGGGCCATTCACTTTCCTTGGTATTTTATCACTACTACAATCTCATTCTCTAGCCAACCCCAACTTGCTCCTTTAAAGAAACTATCTTTGCTTATTAAGAATTTCCTCATTCTAAATTGTATGACTTCCAGCCATCAGAGGTGATGTTGCTCATCTCCAATAATCAAATCCCAAACCTCTATGTTTACTTGTTTTCTGTGTTCAGTTCAGTTCAGTTCATTTCAGTTGCTCAGTCGTGTCCAACTCTTTATGACCCCATGAACCGCAGCATGCCAGGCCTCCCTATCCATCACCAACTGCCGGAGTCTACCCAAAACCATGTCCATTGAGTCAGTGATGCCTTCCAACCATCTCATCCTCTGTCGTCCCCTTCTCTTGCCCTCAATCTTTCCCAGCATCAGGGTCTTTTCAAATGAGTCAGCACTTCACAATCCTGTCAAATGAAAGAAATAACCCTGTTCAATTAACTTGAAACCCAAATTTTTGTTTCCCAAGCTTTAACTGCCTTCTTTTAAAAGTCTGTGCTCCTTTATAATTTTCAGTATTTTTCTTCAGAATCAATAGTCTCTATCTATAGACTTTAATTTCTAGCAGCATACAATATATACCAGTATTTCTCATCTTGAAAAAATCATTGTTACTCTATATCCTCCTTCACTCACAAACCTATTTCCCTGCATCTCTTCTTAGCAAAATTGTTCAAGTATGCTATTTACATGGCTATGTATTTTATTTCTTCAGTTTTCTCTTGTGCTTAATCACCACTTCTTGGTTTTCATTTCAGTATCTCTGAGTGTGCTCCTTTCAGGGATCCCTGAACCTCTGTATTTTCCAAATATAATAAACACCTCACCATCCTTCTCTACCTAGAGTTGATCTTAGAGCATTCAAGCCACTCCTCCTTGACACACTCTCTTCACTTGGCTTCTTTTGTATATATTTATGCTTCTTTTCTTAGATGATCTTGTCCTGCGTCAAAGCTTGAAAATCTTATTACCATCTATATGCTGATGTATCTTCAATCAGGAATTTTCTCCTGAGCATCACATTTTCACTCCCAAATGCCTACTTAATGTCTCTACTTGAATGTCAGGTGGAACCATCTCAACTTTAATATGACCATAATGAAGCTTGAAACTTCTTTCTCTCCATCCCTCCACCTCCTCTGTGCTATGCTGTGCTTAGCTGCTCAGTTGTGTCTGAATTTTTGCAACCCCATGGACCGCAGCCCACCAAGCCTTCTCTGTCCATGGGGATTCTCCAAGCAAGAACACTGGAGTGGGTTGCCATGCCCTTCTCCAGGGGATCTTCCCAACTCAGGGATCGAACCTAAGTCTTCTGCATTGCAGGTGGATTTTATTTACCAACTGAGGCTTTCCCATTTTTGAAGTGGCTTCACTATCATCAATTCTTAAGCTGAAGTCCTCTGTTTAGCCCATCTTCTCACCCATTTTTGAAACATAAACATACCTTTCAATTTAGCTTCCAAAACATCCTGCATCTGTCCAGTTCTCTCTGTGGTTTCCATTAGACTTCCAAGCTGCCATCATCTTTTGCTTCGAGTGCCAGCCTCCTACTTATCTCCCTCATATTATTCTTAATATTTTCCAATCCATTTTAGATGTAATACAGTCAATTTTTTAAAATTTTAATTTTTAAATTAAATCATGTCACTCCCCACTTAAACCCTCAGTGGCTGCCAATTGATCTTTTAATAAAATTAAAATCCCTTACCAGACTACATGAACCAGCATGACACATTTTGTATTCCTTTCAAGCCTCATTGCCACTTGCTCACTATGTTTCAAGAGCCATGATGTTCTTCCATCATTTCCTTACACACTCCACATCTTTCCCTACTCAGAGACTTTGCACCTGCCCTTCTCCCTGCTCTGCCTGGCTGGCTTATCTTTAATCTCCAAACTTCAGCTCTTTAAAGTAGCCTTCCAGAACTGCTCAAACTATCTAATAACTTCTATACAAACACACAGTTCACTTTCATCATAAAAATAATCACAAAATGTAATTATCCTGCTTGATCATTTATTAGTTTAATATAAATTTCCCACACTAGGAATGTAAACTCCAAGAAACAAAAGCCTTGTCTGCCACTCCCAGTACAGAGGAGAGGGCCATACACATGGATGACTCCCTATCAATACCTGTTTCATCTTTGACAGCCGGGCTGAATGAAGTAATTAATGAAGTACTTAAGTAATCGTGAAAGGAACAAGTCTAATTTCTAGAAATATGAGATCCATCAGCTTTTAAAAATTGCTATTGAATACAATTAATATGTGGTATTTCCCAGGAAGATAGTCATCTAGGAACTTGCTGATTTGAGTTTTATGATTTTGCTCAAACTTAACATCCCTTTGTATATAAGTAGTTTTGAGTGATAGGTAAGGGAAGATCAAATTTTTTTACCCTCAATATGTTATTAAAAGCAAGTAAATGAGATGGTGTAGTGTAGGAAATTTTTCCTGAAAGAACACTAGATTGTTTTACATTTATTGAATTTTTTGATCAATAATTATTTAAATTAAATGTTGGTAGTATCTCTTTGGTATAGTTACTTTTAGTTTCTTTTTCATCTAAGATGGGATCAGATTTCTCAAGTAACTAAGACTGTTAGGTAACTGATTTTCTGTGAACCAACAAAAATTTCTTTTTTTCTAAAAAAATTATTTTAACCTCAGATCTTTCCCGAGATATTCAGAAAGGAAAAGGGGAAAAAATTGCTTGTTTCAAGTAACTCTATGAATTTATAGTGTAAAGTCTCCATATTACTTAGGACATCAAAATGGTTTTAGATATGCTGAGATGAAATTTCAGAGCTTTCTGCCTTTGTTTAACAAATAAATGCAAAAAATGCAACATAGCTTTTAGGACAGAGAATTCACTACCAAGGACATCATCAATTACCAAGTATATAATTTTGATTTTCTATTTTTTTGTTTTTTTTGAACATTTTTCTACTTTCCACCGTTCCAACTATAGCAGATTTTTATATTTCCCCAAAAGGTCATCAGTCTCATGAACTCATTTATAGACTCATGAATTTTGAAAATAAATTGAAGGGCAATACTATAATCATTCTTGTTTAACAAATGTGGAAACAAAAGTACCAAGAAGTTATTTCACTTTCTTGTAGTCACAGAGATAGTAACTGACAGAGCCAAGGTTGAAAGTTCAGCAGTCTGACTTCAGAATGTGTCTCTTAACCTCTGTGCTGCAACACTATTAATATTTATTTGTTCCCTGTTTGCTTTTATGAGTGAGTTGGGTATCATAATCAGAGCAGGTTTAAACATGTATTTTATATCATGGAATTTTACATTTTGATTTTTTTAAAAAATAATTCTATTTATTTATTTATTTTTGGCTGTGCTGGGTCTTTGTTGCTGTGCAGGCTTTTCTCTAGCTGCAGTGAGCTGGGGCTATTCTCTGTTGCAGTGTATAAGCTCCTCATTGCGGTCACTTCTCTTGCTGCATGGGCTCTAGGGCCTATGGACTTCAGTAGTTGTGGCATGTGAGCTCAATAGTTGTGATTCCCAGGCCCTAGAGCACGGGCTCAATGGTTGTGACCCATAGACTTAGCTGCTCTACAGCATGTGGGATCTTCCTGGATCAGGGATTGAACCTGTGTCTCCAGCCTTCTCAGGAATATTCTTTATCACTGAGCCACCAGGGAAGCCCACAAATTTGATGCTTTAAAGTTTTGCTTATAGTATGGGATTTGGTTTCTCATTGTTTTCTTCAACATAAAATGAGAACAGTACCACCTATGTAGAGTAGGATTTTGTAGGTGTTAAAAATCTAAGACCTCTTGCATCATGTTTCATCAGGATATGAATTGTCCTAGGTCTGATCCCCTAGGAGGAAAGCCCAAGGTTGGGACTTAGGTGCAAGTGATTGAGATGGTTCTTTAGGAGAAGCAACTGAAGTAAATAGATTAAGATTAAGGGAAGACGACAAGCAAGGATGTGAGTTGAACCTTAGCTTGAGTACATGGGAACTCTGGAGCACCAGTTGTACCTGAGAGTTGCTCCTGGAGGCCAAAAGAGCAGCCATTTTTATCTCCATGTCCATTATGACCAGTCACTAGAGCTACAAGTGGAGGATGAGGATGGGGAGCGGTGTGCTTTCTCTATGGGATAAGGTGGCTCATGTTCAGCCAGTGGGAATTGTTTGGAAAAGGGAAAGTTGTGCACATAACCACCCCACACACAGCACATGAGGGCTCCAGCCCCAGGAAGAGGATCTGGGTGGGATCCCAACAGGATCTACTCTATCTTAATGATGTCTAGAATTTGGTATCTCAATCCACATTTGTATTAGGACTTTTAAGTCATAAATAATATATTTGAGAGGTTAATTTAACCACTGCCTGTATGCATTTGTTCCTTAGCATGGTAAATATCACTAAAGTTTTCATAAGCTAATTCAAAAGAAGATGAGATTTTCTAAAAGATTCCAAGACTTGGAGCTTTGAATTCTAACCTTATTTTTTGCAGTCAGTGAGTTATTAAATAATTAGCAAAATTCTTCTCCTATATAACAATGATATAAGTTGCTGGTAATATTATCAGCATAATACGCTTTAGAATTAACATGAATTATACTGTAATTACTAATATAAAACATGAATTCCTATAACAGCTTGCTAGCTGTAGAATTGTGGGATGTTGTCCTATTAACAAGACCAATAGCTTAAATTGAATTCATTTTTCCTATTGTATTTCACCTTTTTTGCAGTCAGAAAATTACAAGGAAGTCAGAGCAAGTGTACTTTGGGAGTGAGTCACACTTTAATAAAATTGTATATTTCTTAGACATTTCTCCAGTCGATTACTTACATTTAAATTTCTGTGAAATTGTTCCACAACGGAATAATCAATCTCTAAGGTCCCGCCTTTACTCATTCTGAGTTCCTGACATTTTACTCACTTCTCATGATCTTTGCATGTTCACTTTTCCATCATTCCTCAGTTCAGCTGCACCAAAAAGCTCTTTGAAGAGACAGTAAGCATATTATCCCTCCTCACTGGCATATACACTGTAGCTCCCCTTTCTCTTGGAAACAAGACTGATTTAGTGCTGGCAATACAGCTTTTCAGACACACACACACACACACACACACACATTGAAGCCAACCAGGCTCCTCTGTCCATGTAATTCTGCAGGCAAGAATACCGGAGAAGGTAGCCATTCCCTTCTCCAGGGAATCTTCCTAACCTAGGAATCAAAACTGGGTCTTCCACAGTGCAGGTAGATTATTTATTGTCTGAACCACCAGGAAAGCCCTATATATAAAGGAGTTTAAAGCACAGGAAGAGAAAAAACAAGACGCTCAAATGGTCAGGGATGGAAATCAGTTTCTAAAACAAAGAGTTCTGGGAAAGCCAGGGTGAGTAGAGGGTTGGTGGTAGCCTGTTTCTTTATCTCTCTTTAGTCATGTGGCTGTCAGTGTGTTCACTTCATGGAAGATTACCCATCTTTGAGGTGAATACCTCAGCTAGCAAAGTTCAAGTCAGGCTAAATCCCCTAGGATTCAGAAAATCCAACTGTCAGGTCTTACAGTACCAACATTTATATTTAAGACCTAAAACTATAAAACTTTTAGAAGATAATATAGGAATACATCTTAATGATCTTAGATTTGGTAAGAGATTCTTAGAAAGGACACAAAAATCATAAGCAACAAAAGAAAAATCAATAGATAAATTGAACTTTATAAAAATTAAACATCTTGTGCATACTAATACCATCAAGAAAAGGAAACCCACAGAAAAGGAAAAAAATATTTGCATTTATGTATCTGATAAGAGTCTCAGAACTAGAATATGTATATAATTTGTAAAACTCAACAATAGAAAGATGAATAATCTAATAAAAATGGACAAATTATTTGAATAGATGTTTCTTGAAAAAAGGTAAAAAATATTCAAAAAGCACATGAAAAGGTGCTCAACATCATTATTCATTAGGAAATGCTAGTCAGAACCACAAACAGGTAGTATTCATCCTCACTAAGATGGCTAAAAAAGAAAAAAAATAGATAACAAGTTTTGATGACAGTTCGGAGAAATTGCATTGCTGATGAGAATGAAGAATGATTTATCCACTTTGGAAAACAGTTTGGCAATTCCACAAAATGTTAAACATGTACCAGGATTTCCACTTCTGGATATGTACTCAAGAGAAAGGAAAATGCGTTTTTATGCAAAAACTTGAACTCAAATTTCATGGCATTATTCATAATCATAAAAAGTGCAAACCACAAATATTTATTAAGTAATTAATGAATAATCAAAATGTGGTATATCTATAGAATGGAAGGTTATTCAGCAACAAAAAGGAAGTACTGGAACATGCTACAACATAAATAAACCTTAGAAACATTATGTTAAGTGAAAGAAGCCAGTTAAAGAAAAAAATGTCTTTTATCATTTCACTTATATGAATTGTACAGAATAGCAAAATTTACCAACACAGAACATAAATGAATGACTGCTGGGCCCTGGGGGAAGGAGAGAATGGGAAGTAACTGCTAATGTGTGTGTGTGTGTTTGTGTGTGTGTGTATGTGTGTGTGTGGGTGTGTTCAGTCACTCAGTCATGTCCAACTCTTTGTGGCCCCATGGAATGTGGCCCACCAGCCTCCTTCTGTCCATTGAACTCTCCAGGCAAGAATAGTAGAGTGGGTTGCTATTTCCTACTTCAGGGGATCTTCTGGACCCAAGGATTGAACACGTTATCTCTTGCTTCTCCTACACTGGCAGGTGAGTTCTTTACTACTGTGCCACCTGGGAACCTCCAACTACTAATGGATAAGGAGTTTTTGGGGGAATAATGAAGATTCTTTGAATATACTCAAAAAAGAGTGAATTGCATTGTATGTGAATTATATCTCAATAATTTAAAAAATTACTATTACTTGAAAAAAATCAGTGTTGGTCTTGGTCAACACCTATAAGCTGAGGATAGTGAAGACAGTTATCTTGGAAAGGAGTAGGGGTGTCATGATAATGGTGTTCCTTGCCTCTCAGGGATACATTCCCAACACTCCCACATCACACCACAGCCTTTTTCCTCTCTGATAAAACAGTGTCTAACAACAAACAGTAAAAGATATTTATATGAAATTATTGTAGGTTTTGTTGCAGCAAGAATCAGCTGGCAAACCTCAATGGTTTAAAGCAAGGTTAAATCAAACCATCCACATGATTTTGTAAATAATGTTCTATCAAGACATAGCCATTTATTTACATATCGTTTATTGCTACTTTCACACTGGAATAATGGGAAGAATGAGTCATTGAGACAGTGTTTGATTCACAAATCTGAAAATAGTTACAATTTTACTCTTTACAGAAAAGTTTTGTTGACCTCTGCTATAAAACAGCAGAAGCTTATTTCTCACTGAAACAGAGTCCCTGAATGTCTGAAGGCCTCTCTGGGGCAGCTGTGCTCCATAGGA
This sequence comes from Oryx dammah, assembly GCF_014754425.2. Classification (NCBI taxonomy): domain Eukaryota; kingdom Metazoa; phylum Chordata; class Mammalia; order Artiodactyla; family Bovidae; genus Oryx; species Oryx dammah. The sequence continues at coordinate 72,852,231 of NW_024070187.1, forward strand.
TATCTCCGTGTCATGCCTCCAGATCAATATGCACTTCTGCATTTGTCAGGATGGAAGAACAGGAAAGGATGACTTTCTGCCATTAAATGTTTCTGCCCAAGTGTGACACACTGGGCAGCTCATTGGCCAAAGCAGGTCACGTGCCAGTGCCTAACTTCAAGGGCAAGGGGCAAGCCATCCTTAGTGATTATCCCTGTAGCCACTCATATTCTGTTCATTCCTTCACCTGAAGCAATTCATCTGCACATATTCCCATTTGTGATTTCAAAATGATTAAAATCTTAAATAGGTCCCTTAGTTTTTTATTATCTTAATGACTGTTAGGCTTTTATGATAATTTTTCAGAGATTGTGACTTTTGTATTTTCTATTTTAAGAACTAGTATAGGATTCTAATATCAAAGCTGAAGATATACAAATTCTACATAAGATGAAATGTCTTCTGCATGGGCATGTATAAGCTTGTATATTAAGAAAACACATATTCAGGCAACTTACTTTATACAATAACTAGCATTTCAAGGAAGAGCTATTTGCTTTGCAAAATAATCCACTGTTGACTTGTCTTTTTAATTGTGGGATTTCCTTCTGCATTTTAAATTATTGCATTATGAATATCTTGACTTAGAGGTGATTTTCAGGAGTTAAGTTATTATAGAAACCAAATTGCATTTTTCCTAAGTAACATGCAAACTCAGCTTTGATTTGGGCATTTTTGAAGTGTGAACACATCCTTTTGAAATGTATTCAAGGGAAAACATACAATAGCAAAGAAATGAGAAGGATTGTTTCACTGTTCTTCTAAAAGTTAGCATTCTGTAACTTCCAAATCACACTCTGGGACCAAATAATTTATAGAACCTGCATTTATTTATCATAGAGTAAATGTTAGCAGAGACATGTCATGGATTTATGAAATTATTTGAGCTCCTCTTCATTGTATTTCTTTTGTTAACGACTGCCTCAACCCAATCTAAAATTCATTTTAAGTAATCTTTAGAATAATATTACTCTTTGAGCTTGTAAGCTCTATTAAAAGGTTTAGAAATTTTGAAAAATATGACTGGTTTTATGTTTACATTTTCCCCAGGCTTTATGAAACTGCAGAGAGTGCTTTCTTTCACTAATATTTAATCTGGAAGCCATTCAAACATAAGCAAACCAAAATTAATACACTGGAAAAATTTCAAATTTGTCAAAATTTGCCTGTGAAACATCCCTGGTGATACTCCTTTCCAATTCCTGGAAAGGCCTATTCTAAATGTTATGTGTGTTTTGTCTGGTCTCTAACAGCAAATTATGGTCAGAATGAGATCATCTTTGCCAATAATTTACTCAACAAAGATTCACTGTAAGAATATAATAATTTCACAAGCCAATAGTGTACAGGGTAATGTCTCTTTAATAAATCAATAAAGAAATAACATACTCTAAACCAATAATAGGTTAACTATATGATTGTTCCAGACAAGAGGGAGATGAAAAGAATAAGAAACAAATTTAGTTGAGGTGGACATTTCTAAGTTGGCCCTTAGAAGAGTCAGATTAGCCAGCCACCAAGCTGATGTCCAACTACTGGTGCAAAAGTGGAAGTCCCTAGCAAGAGCACCTTGCTGGGAGCAAAGACACTGGAACTGGTGGGCAAGGTTACTTCATGGGACCTCTGCATGCTTTCTCCCAACTCTGACAAAGAGTCATCTTTGCCCAGGCAGGAGCCCCAAGGTCTTCAAAGAGCTATTTAGATCAGGAAAGAGTAGCTTTGCCCAGATGGAACACTTTTCAGTTGCCTCTTAAGCCTCTTGATATTTAATCCTTAAATGTCCCCTCAGTTCAGTTCAGTTCAGTTCAGTTCAGTCTCTCAGTCATGTCCGATTCTTTGCAACCCCATAAATCGCAGCACATCAGGCCTCCCTGTCCATCACCAACTCCCGGAGTTCACTCAAACTCACGTCTGTCTAGTCGGCGATGCCATCCAGCCATCTCATCCTCTGTCTTCCCCTTTACCTCCTGCCCCCAATCCCTCCCAGCATCAGAGTCTTTTCCAATGAGTCAACTCTTCTCATGAGGTGGCCAAAGTACTGGAGTTTCAGCTTTAGCATCATTCCTTCCAAAGAACACCCAGGACTGATCTCCTTCAGAATGGACTGGTTGGATCTCCTTGCAGTCCAAGGGACTCTCAAGAGTCGTCTCCAACACCACAGTTCAAAAGCATCAATTCCTTGGTGCTCAGCTTTCTTCACAGTCCAACTTTCACATCCATATATGACCACTGGAGAAACCATAGCCTTGACTAGATGGACCTTTGTTGGGAAAGTAATGCCTCTGCTTTTCAATATGCTATCTAGGTTGGTCATAACTTTTCTTCCAAGGAGTAAGTGTCTTTTGATTTCATGGCTGCAATCATCATCTGCAGTGATTTTGCAGCCCCTCAAAATAAAATCTGAAACTGTTTCCACCGTTTCCCCATCTATTTCCCATGAAGTGATGGGACCAGATGCCATGATCTTCATTTTCTGAATGTTGAGCTTTAAACCAGCTTTTTCACTCTCCTCTTTCACTTTCATCAAGAAGCTTTTTAGTTCCTCTTCACTTTCTGCCATAAGGGTGGTGTCATCTGCATATCTGAAGTTGTTGATATTTCTCCTGGCAATCTTGATTCCAGCTTGTGGTTCTTCCAGCCCAGGGTTTCTCATGATGTACTCTGCATATAAGTTAAATGTCCCCTTGCCACAGTCAATTCCTCTACACGTTTTTTATCAATCAGTCCCCTACAGTGCTCATCAACAGCTAAGGTATTGAATGAGTCAGTTGCTCAGTCATGTTCAAATCCTTTGAGACACCATGGACTGTAGCCTGCCAGGCTCCTCTGTCCATGGAATTATCCAGGCAAGAATATTGGAGTGGGTAGCCATTCCCTTCTCCAGGGGATCTTCCCAACCCAGGAATTGAATCCAGGTCTCCTGCATTGCAGGTGGATTCTTTACCACCTGAACCACGAGGAAAGCCCATTAAGCTACTGAGTGCTTATGGACAAATCCAGATGTTGATAATGACCTCCTGGTACAGCTTCTTCCCTGTAAACAGCTTCATTCTTAGAACAAAGCAACACATTTCTCTGATCAGAAATTAAATAGATTTGAAATCATATCACACAAACACACAGCAATATATGCAGTTAAAGTGATTAATAACGAAATGTTTCAATAAGATATAAGATAAACCAAGGCTTTTCTATAACTATTCACTGAACAGAATGAACAAGTAGCATCTTCAGAAATCATGAAATGCATGACTTTTAAGATAATACCTCCTTTTTTTACTTATTTGTTTGTTATCCTTTCTGTTGTTTCGTTACTTCTTCCACTCTATAATGATCCTGGTTTCTCTACTTTTTTCTTACTTGTGGCATGGATCTACTGACATAGTTTCACGTATATGTTATTATTGTTCAGTTCAGTTCAGTTTAGTCACTCAGCCGTGTCCGACTCTTTGCAACCCCATGAATCACAGCACGCCAGGCCTCCCTGTCCATCACCATCGCCTGGAGTTCACTCAAACTCACGTCCGTCGAGTCAGTGATGCCATCCAGCCATCTCATCCTCTGTTGTCCCCTTTTCCTCCTGCCCCCAATCCCTCCCAGCATCAGAGTCTTTTTCAATGAGTCAACTCTTCAAATGAGGTGGCCAAAGTACTGGAGTTTCAGCTTTAGCATCATTCCTTCCAAAGAAATCCCAGGGTTGATCTCCTTTTAAGTGGACTGGTTGGATCTCTTGCAGTCCAAGGGACTCTCAAGAGTCTTCTCCACACCACAGTTCAACAGCATCAATTCTTTGGCACTCAGCTTTCTTCACAGTCCAACTCTCACATTCATACATGACTACTGGAAAAACCATAGCCTTGACTAGAAGGACCTTTGTTGGGAAAGTAATGTCTCTGCTTTTGAATAGGCTACTAGGTTGGTCGTAACTTTTCTTCCAAGGAGTAAGTGTCTTTTAATTTCATGGCTGCAGTCACCATCTGCAGTGATTTTGGAGCCCCCCAAAATAAAGTCTGACACTGTTTCCACTGTTTCCCCATCTATTTCCCATGAAGTGATGGGAACGGATGCCATGATCTTTGTTTTCTGAATGTTGAGCCTTAAGCCAGTTTTTTCACTCTCCTCTTTCTCTTTCATCAAGAGGCTTTTAGTTCCTCTTCACTTTCTGCCATAAGGGTGGTATCATTTGCATATCTGAGGTTATTGATATTTCTAGCAATCTTGATTCCAGCTTGTGCTTCATCCAGCCCAGCATTTCTCATGATGTACTCTGCATATAAGTTAAATAAGCAGAGTGACAATACTCAGCCTTGATGTACTCCTTTTCCTATTTTAGGTAAATATAAAAATTCTACTTAACCTATTTTTTTTTTTTTGCATGAAGAATTATTGGAAGATCAACACTTCTCTCTACCTCTGGGAGTTTCCTGTTTACTTCTTCATTCATTCGGTTAACTTTCTGATTATTTGCTGTATCCTAGAGGCACTAGCAACCTTCCTCCCAGACTCAAAATCTTCTTGAACCTCATTCAGTTAACACTTTAAAGGAATTGGAAGGACTGATGCTAAAGCTGAAACTCCAATACTTTTGCCACCTCATGAGAAGAGTTGACTCATTGGAAAATACTCTGATGCTGGGAGGGATTGAGGGCAGGAGGAGAAGGGGATGATAGAGGATGAGATGGCTGGATGGCATCACCCACTTGATGCACATGAGTTTGATTGAACTCCAGGAGTTGGTAATGGACAAGGAGGCCTGGCGTGCTGCAATTCTTGGGGTCACAAAGAGTTGGACACAACTGAGCGATTGAACTGAACTGATTATAGGAGTGCCCCACCCTCTAGAATTTCAGTCTCAAATAAATGGAGTAGTGGCCATTTAGTTAGGAGACATGTCACTGTCACTGCAGTGTAAGTATTTGGAAGGTGATAATTTTACTTTTGGTAGTATATGTTCCTGGAATTTTGCCCTCTCCATTCTTATCTCTCCCTCTCTGTCTCTCTCACAGACACCCATGTGCACAAAAAATTATTTGGCTTAATAATGTTAGCGTATTGTGTTATAATATGTAATAGTTCAGTTCAGTTCAGTCACTCAGTCATGTCTGACACTTCGTCACCCCAAGGACCACAGCACACCAGGCCTCCCTGTCCATCACCAGCTCACAGAGTCCACCCAAATCCATGTCCATCGAGTCGGTGATTCCATCCATCCAACCATCTCGTTCTCTGTCGTCCCCTTCTCTTCCTGCCCTCAATCTTTCCCAGCATCAGGGTCTTTTCCAATGAGTCATCTCTTCTCATCAGGTGGCCAGTGTATTGGAGTTTCAGCTTCAACATCAGTCCTTCCAATGAACATTCAGGACTGCTCTCTTTAGGATGGACTGGTTGTATCTCCCTGCAATCCAAGGGACTCTCAAGAGTCTTCTCCAACACCACAGTTCAAAAGCATCAATTATTCGGTGCTTAACTTTCTTCATAGTCCAACTCTCACATCCGTACATGACTATTGGAAAAACCATAGCCTTGACTAGATGGACCTTTGTTGGCAAAGTAATGTCTCTGCTTTTTAATATGCTGTCTATGTTGGTCATAACTTTTCTGCCAAGGAGCAAGTGTCTTTTAATTTCAGGGCTGCAGCCACCATCTGTAGTGATTTGGGAGCCAAAAAAAAATTAAAGTCAGCCACTGTTTCCACTGTTTTCCCATCTATTTCCCATGAAGTGATGGGACCAGATGCCATGATCTTAGTTTTCTGAATGTTGAGCTAAGCCAACTTTTTCACTCTCCTCTTTCACTTTCATCAAAAGGCTCCTAGTTCTTCACTTTCTGCCATAAGGGTGGTATCACCTGCATATCTGAGGTTATTGATATTTCTCCCGGCAATCTTGATTCCATCTTGTGCTTCATTCAGCCCAGCGTTTCTCATGATATACTCTGCATATAAGTTAAATAAGCAGGGTGACAATACACAGCCTTGACGTACTCCTTTTCCTTTTTGGAACCAGTCTGTTGTTGTTCCATGTTCAGTTCTAACTGTTGTTTCCTGACCTGCATACAGATTTCTCAGGAAGTATAGTCAATAAAGCAAAAATAGATGTTTTTTTGGAACTCTTTTGGCTTTTGATGATCAAAGGATGTTGCCAATTTGACCTCTGGTTCTTCTGACTTTTCTAAAACCAGCTTGAACATCTGGAAGTGCATGGTTCATGTATTGCTGAAGCCTGGCTTGGAGAATTTACTAGCATGTGAAATGAGTGCCATTGTGTGGTAGTTTGAACATTCTTTGGCATTGCCTTTCTTTGGGATTGGAACGAAAACTGACCTTTTCCAGTCCTGTGGCCACTGCTGAGTTTTCCAAATTTGCTGTCATATTGAGTGCAGCACTTTCACGGCATCATCTTTCAGGATTTGAAATAGCTCAACTGGAATTCCATCACCTCCACTAGCTTTGTTCATAGTGATGCTTCCTAAAGCCCACTTGACTTCACATTCCAGGGTCAAAATATGGTCCACTGGAGAAGGGAATGGCAAACCACTTCAGGATTCTTGCCTTGAGAATCCCAAGAACAATATGAAAAGGAAAAAAAGAGAGGACACTGAAAGATGCACTTCTCAGGTTGGTAGGTGCCCAATATGCTACTGGAGATCAGTGGAGAAATAACTCCAGAAAGAATGAAGAGATGGCGCCAAAGCAAAAACAACATCCATTTGTGGATGTGACTAGGGATAGAAGCAGGGTCCAATGCTGTAAAGAGCAATATTTCATAAGAACCTGGAATGTTAGGTCCATGAATAAAGGCAAATTAGAAGTTGTCCAACAGGAGATGGCAAGAGTGAACATCAACATTTTAGGAATCAGCAAACTGAAATGGACTGTGATGGGTGAATTTAAATCAGATGACCATTATATTTAATACTGAGGGCAAGAATCCCTTAGAAGAAATGGAGTAGCCATCATAGTCAACAAAAGAATCCAAAATGCAGTACTGGATGCAATCTCAAAAATTACAGAATGATCTCTGTTCATTTCCAAGGCAAACCATACAATGTAATATCTAAGAATGCAAATTTTACAGTCTGTTACTTTGGGTCCATAGCCCAGAAGAACCACTTGTTAGCTACATGACGTTGTATCAAGATGTTATAATTAACATCTGTACTAGTCCATAAGCACTCAGTAGCTTAGCTATTGATAAGCAATGCTGGAGACTGATTGATAAGAACATGTAGAGGAATGACTATGTTGAAAACTGATACTTAAGCCAGTGACTCCATCAATAGATTAGTAGTATAACAATACCCACTTCATAGACTTGTTATGAAAATTTAAAGAGATCATATGTCAAAGATGTTTAACAGTGTGATTGAGGTATCATGGGCACTAGGAATCATACATATTAAATTAGAAATGCTTTGTGGACTACTTTAAAATCAGACAATGTTTAAAATGATTTTTATGCAAAAATGTATCATGAATTTCAATTGGTTTATAAGCATATTCTCAGAAAAAATATTTTTATAATTGGAAATTGTTTAGATGTCTAGAACTCAGAAATTTCACAATCCAAAAGTCTGCCATCTTTCTCTTTAATACCAAAGCCTTATGCTGAAAGCTTTAAGAAGTTTATATATTCCAATTCCTTTTTTTCTCTAATAAACTTTTGGAAATTTACAAGGAAAAACAGTAGTTATTTCTCATCTGTACTGATTCTCCTTCTTTTGAGTATTTTAATATTATATAGGTTATTTCCTACCACCATGTCATTGAAGCTTTCCAAGCTGCTGCTGTTCCACCAACTGCCATTCCCTCTCCAAATGTGAATATCACCCACTGTTTTCACTTTACAATGCAAAAAGAATAGTAAGACTCAATAAATTTTATTAAATCTTGTGTTTAAATGAGTTAAAAAGGAAACTTTAAATTCTGTTATGACTCATGAAGTCTTTCCATCTTCTCAAAGAGATGCCCTCTACTGGCCAACTTTTTTTTTTTTTGTAGACTCCAGATTGTGTTTGTGGTGGAGACAAAAAGTATCTTTGACAATATTCCCCTGCTTAGAGTCCAAATTAAATGTGGGCTGGCCCTAGAGAGAAGAGGAGCCTTTTTCTATTTTGGATTAAAGCTAGGCTTACTCAAGAAGACTTATATTCTGCTTCTAGACATTTTGTGAGTGTTCAAGGAGGGAAATGGTTTATTGCTATGAATGGGGACTTTCACTAGAATGACCTTTTGATGTTGACCTTTTTCTAAAATCTTGGTTAACTTCCTCCAGGAGGAGAAAGTATGACTGGTCTCTGAATCAGTAGTAGAAATGGGCCTTTTTCACGTCTTCCTCTGATGAGACAGGATGCATGAATAAAGCGTACATTCTTGTCCACACCTTATTTACTTACTCATTGGTTGTTGTTGTTCAGTCGCTCAGTCATGTCCAACTCTTTGAGACCCCATAGACTGCAGCACACCAAGCTTCCCTATTCTTTACCATCTCCTGGAGCTTGCTCAGGCTCATGTCCATTGAGTCAGTGATGTCATACAGCCATCTTGTCCTCTGTAGTCCCCTCTCCTCCCACCTTCAATCTTTCCCAGCATCAGGGTCTTTTCTAATTAGTTGGCTCTTTGCATAAACTCATTCATATTTGTGGATTTATCAACTAAGGCAGCTAGGTACACACCTTATCTTTTTTTCAGACTATTTCATTCACTTCTATACCAACTCTCAAACTTAATTCTAAAAGGAAGCATCCATCAATTAAACCTATCTCCCTCCAATACTTCCTTGTTGAAAGATTTTTTTATACAATGTTACATACACTATGTGCTATTTTTTTTAAGTTGTAGTATATTACTTTGTAGTTGCTTCCAAGTTCATCAGAAATGTGTTTTAAATAACTAAACAAATAGTAACATTGTGACAGATGGGAAATGTTTTTCATTTATCTTTTCCACATGTTCACAGAATGTGCTTCCTTTTTCTATATAGTGAATGCTCAATAAATACAATTATCTGGCATACATAAATGTCTGATAACATCTTATATCTTTTAGCTTTGATTTAAAGGCAATGAATATTTGAGGAGTATTTTACAAAAATTAGGTTAACTTTAAATATCTATATAAACATATATATATATATATATATATATATGTATGTATGTATGTATATAAATGTCACTGGATAAAGGTTTAGATATGTTGTCATGAATTCTACTGAGACCTGAAGGACAAAACTACTAACAATGTTTATCATAAGCAAGATTTGTTTTGCAAAAACAGATTTTCAGATTCAAAAGCCACACTCTGTTTATCACCACAATCCATTACACAGGTCTATATGGAGGATTACATTGAGCAAAATGTTAGTGTCTTAAAAGTTTGCATTTTTCTTGTTTTAAAACACTGAGGCCCAGTTTTATTCTGATCATTCTAACTGTGCTATAAATTGGGGGTGGGGGTGAGCACAGAATGGTTTTATTAGCATTTTCCCCTCTCCAAGAGCTTTTTCTTCTATTGATTTGAGTACCAACCAATGCTAGCAAGTGAGAAAATCAAAGTAACAGTAAATTTGACAGTATCTCTGTCTGTGATACTATGGGGCTTTCCCAATGGCTCAGTGGGTAAAGAATCTGCCTGCAATGCAGGGGACATGACAGAGGAGAACAGGTTCATTCTTGGGTTGGGAAGACTCCCTGGAAGAGAAAATGGCAAGCTATTTCAGTATTCTTGCAAGATAATCCCATGGACAAAGGAGCCTGGAAGGCTATATATAGTCCATAGAGTTGCAAACAGCTGGACACGATTGAGCGATTGAGCACATTATATTTACCGTATGATAGTATAGCTGAAATGCTTCTAGTTGAATGAAGTTGCTCATCATCTGTTAGGTTGTTTCAAGTGTATTCTTCTAAGAGTTGTGTTCTAAACTCTATGGTCTGCTCTGTCTTACTATCAAATTGTAACACTTCTAGTTGATTTTATGATAACTATATTGACTTTGTGTAATTTTATCAGAACATTGCTCCTTGGTTTATAATTGCTTATTATTATTTACTTGCTATATTATTTCTCCCTTCTATCAATTAATAGGGAAAATGCCAGCTTATGCAGACCCCCAAACAATAAATCCATACACACAGACACATTCCTCTCTCTCTTTGTAATGGATTCTATTAAAAAAAAAAATCATTAGACACTGAATTCACCTCTTTACCCTCTTTAATAATTGTATAACTCCCTTTGGTAAATGATGATAAATATCAGACAGATTCTCTTGGCCAGTTCAAGGTTGTTCTAGAATTTTAGCTGCAGTCAAGTGTTTTTAGATTTTTTTTGCACTGAGAACCCAAGTTGTTTCATAGTCTCAGATATAGTTTCATCCTTTCTCTGGATTGGGTATTTTCTGCTGTAGGCAGTCTTCTGTCCTGCTTTTACCTACCCCAAAAGGACTCAGTCAGCTCACACTGAAGAGGGTGAACTCACCTTCCATGGATTTCAGATGCTCAGTTCCTCAGAAATCTATCCTCAAACATCATTTTTCTAAGAAGCCTTTTCCAGGTGTGTGTCTGCCTACATGTGTCTGCTATGGTTCTAAGCATTTTAAGATAAGTGAATTCATTTAACTGTCATGCTAACCCTCTGAAATAGCAGAGTTGATAGCATCCATGGCCTATTCTGCTCACCTTTACCTGTCTGTGCATTTAGCAGCTATAAGTGCTCAGAGATGTTCCCCTCTCTGGAGAACTGCCCTCCCCTCTCACCAGAACTGTCTTACTGGAGAGATTAGGTGCAGTCCTCAAACAAGGGTATAAAAGCCTTTCTTGCCTGACACTGGAACAACTCCACGCTTCCTCCATAGGTACTAGCTGAAGTAAGCTCCAACTGTGCTGGCTGCTCTCCATGATGGCTCCCCAGTGAATCCATATCTCTTGGTATTTATCTGTTTACATGGCCCTTTTCTATACTGAATCTGGGAAAGCCCAATAAGATGTATAACCAATAGAATAGAATATTCCCAACAGAATGGGGCAAAAGTGACACTACAGTTCTCTGAGGTTAGACTATAGGAATCTTTAAAGGTTCTCCATTTATCTTTTGTAATGTTTATTCTGAGGAAGGTAAGCTACTACATTAAAATTAAAAGTCTGATTATCCTGTGAGAGCTGTGATGTGAGGAGCACAAGCTGGGTGGAGAGAATCTGAATGGAGACAGAGCAGATGCTGAGTTGATACAGGTATTCCAGCCCTCCCAGCCCAAGTGTCAGACATGTGGGTGAATATACTGCCTTGAACATTTGAATCTCAGTGGATGCAATACGGGGAAGAAATGAGGACCCAAACCTTATGTCTCCAGTTGTGTTTTCCTCGTCACCTTCAGTCATTTGAGCCACCTCACCTCACTGTACTCTGTCCAAATTTCTGATCCACCAGAATCATGAGATAATAAAATTGGAGAGAAGGATACAGTGGTGAGCATCATTTGCAGCAGTGATAACAAACACAAATGAGCCCACATACTTGCTTAGCTTCTTCTCTAGCTCTATGCCACTTCCCTTCCCTTCTTTAATGCAGTCATTCAGTAAGTCATTTGCACGAGAATCATCATCTCAGCTCTTCTTCTATATGACTGTACCTAAAATTGGTAGGTTCTATTGGTAATCATACTTTATAGATGCTCAGATGGAGGCACAGATGAATAAAATATGTAACCAAAATCCATAACTAATACTTAAGACAGTTGGTATACTAGAACCAGGCCCCGGAGCCCTTGTTCGTAACCAGAATGCTATCAGGATACTAGATAGCTCCAGACCAGAATAACTGCTGCCTACCATGGGAAGAATATCACATTTGGCTACTGTATTAAACCTCCAAATTCAAACAAGATTTAGAATATAAAGAGCAATCATTTATCCATTTTCTGACTTTTTTTTTTTCTTTCTGAGGGCCTGTGTCTTCTACTGAGAGAAAGAATCCACACTGTCTTGTTTAGCACGTAAGCCTTCTGTGAAATGGCAGCATGACAACACATGGGTTGCCTGGCTGTCAGCCAAGTACAGTGGTGTTCTGTTTGCACCATGCCAATCCTTTTGTCACTTGTTAAAAATTCAGTGTTATCTCCTTTCCCAAACATTGCTACCATCTGCCTACACATGACTTTGACAATGACTATGTGGTAATTGCAGTTGTGTGCCTAATACCAACTACTACTGTGTCCAATGGTCAGAGCAAGCATCTATCTTTAAACTCTACCCTTCTAGTTTTCCCCAGATCCCCAAAGCCCCTTGCTTATTCTTTTGAAATGTTGTGATGGTATTGGAAACTACTGACGCTTTCTGCTTCATAAAGGAAAAAAAAGTATAGTATCATAAAAATCTTTCTATACATCCATCAGTCAAATTAAAATAGCTTTAGGGGCTAATTTTTTAAGATGACAATTAGAGTTATAGTGTGAACTGGCAAAACTGTTCATTTAATTTTGTTAAATGGAGCCAAGATAACTTGATAGTTTTACAGTAGTATTTTCCCAAATGTATACTTATAAATAAGTCAGTGCTTGCATTATGGATCTTTAGATTCTTTTCAAAGTTTTTAGGAAATACTACATAGTCTTAGCATAGTCTTAGCTAGTGTTGTTTGACAGGTTTGGCAGAATCCCATCAATAAGAAATTCCTGAAACAGCAAATTTTTTCCCAACATTCAACTTCAGTAAAAATATGTTCATCTCCATCTTCTCAACACCTTAGCTATAAAAGTATCAGTTAATGTTTATTACCTTCTTAGAGCTATAATAAAAAAATCCATATATGTAACTTTGAGACAAAGATCTTCCTTGTGAAATCCTGGCATTAAGTTCAGCAGAACCAGGGGCTGGAGAGTCTTATATAAGTGTAAGAAAGAAGACAAGAGGATATAATTCACTTTGGAAGGAAAGCAAATGATAATACCAGAATAAAAATCCCTTGGTATCTATCCTAGGAAATCATACAACTAACTGTGGGGTTCCATTTAGTCAGAATCCTAAGTGCCAGAGACACTAAAAAAAAATCAAAACACAAAGGAAGTCACTGATCAATATAAAAAGTCTTAACTGGTGGTTCTTTACCTTTCTTCAATGAACAAACAGACAAAACTAAAACAAACAAAGAACTTACCTGAGTTTCTCCCTGCAAATCCTACCTGAATTTACTAGAATTTTATCTTGGACAAGTTGCACTCAGCTTCAGTGACCATGCTGCTTCTGTATCTGGCTAACTAGCACTCATTCTCCACATCTCCTCTTAGGCATTACTGCGTCTGAGCCTCTCCAGTCTTTAGTAAGTAACTGTTTGGCTTTTCCATAGTTCCATGTTTTTCTAACCTAACACCCATCCTTCTGTATGATAATTACTTCGATGTTAGTCTCATTCACAGTCAATTCCTGATGTTTAAAGTTACACATAAGGAACACAGTTGATGTGTGATAAACGTTCATTTACCCCAATATTTACTAAGCAATGACTACATTCCAGGAGCTGTGCTAAGTACTTAAAATATAGCAAACAAGAAGCCAAACATTCTTCCTGACCTGATGGAGCCTCCATTGAATGTGGGACAGTAGACACTATTTCTTTTGGGTCCATTGAATATCCTTACTATTAAGAATAGTGTGATAATTGTTGGACCCCACTGAAAGTGTACTCTTTCTGTCATATCTTTACCATCCATTAGCCCCCTTTTGGGAGAAGGAAATGGCAACCCACTCCAATATTCTTGCTTGGAGAATCCTGTGGACAGAGGAGCCTGGTGGGCTGCTATCCATGAGGTTGCACAGAGTCAGACACAACTGAAGCAACCTAGCATGCGTGCATGCATTGGAGAAGGAAATGGCAACCACTCCAGTAATCTTGCCTGGAGAATCCCAGAGACAGAGAAGCCTGGTGGGCTGCTGTCCATGGGGTCGCACAGAGTCAGACATGACTGAAGTAACTTAGCAGCAGCAGCAGCTACAGCAGCAGCAGCAGCAGCCCCCTTTTGCCTTCCCTTCCTTCTACTCCAGCTTGGATTTCATGGTCCATTATTGTTGGCACTCCTTTGTTTTCATCTCCACTCTTCTTCCTCTGGAACATTTGCTTGGCAGAGCCTCAACCATAGGTCAACACAACTCTCTACCTACTACATTCATATAGTGATTCTGTGTAGGTAGTATGGTTACAGGAAAAAAAGAAAAAGAAAGAAAGAAAATCCTGCTGCCTGAATTTATTCTGTTTATGCATAGAAATTGCAAGCTACACAGGTCTCTTGCTCTATTTACCTTATCCTTTCACCCTCCCATCCTTTCCCCATTCTGGACCCCATGTTCTGGTTTTCTCTTTCTATTTGCCCAATTACCTCAGCATATAAACATGCTATAATATCTTCCATCTTAAAATCATCTACATAGATCTCCAGCTATTTCTTCAATAATTAGCTAGTTTTATGGTAAAATTCTGCCAAGAATTTATGCTCTCTGTCTCTAATTCCTGTTTTTCTGTTCCCCCTTTCTCCAACCATCATCAGTCTTTAAGCTGGTCTTGTCTGGATCACCAACTACCACTATGTTGAGAAGTCAAGCTGTTTCTCCTAAGTCTTCAGATTCCTCAACTGCTCAGAGGCACTTGACATTTTGCCATTACTTCTGGAACATTAGACACCCCAGGTTTTCTTATTTTCTGCCTGTCCAGTACTCTTGACTGGCCCTCTTTTTTGACTCACCCTGTAAAAATGTTCATGTCCTTTGAAGCTCTTATCCTTCATGTTCAAACACATCTCCTGAGTGACTTCATCTAGTCTCAGAGCTTTTATAGAAGCTGATCATTCTCAGAGTCACATACTTATCCTCAAACTTCCCCTGGTCACTAGACTCATAGAGTGTATCTAAGTAGCTGTTGATATTTCCACCTGATTTTAATAGATGTCTTACATATACAGGACTTTAAATCCATTACATGGAATACTCACTCTTTATACCTTCTAAAACTGTTCTTTATATGTCTAAGCTTAATCATTGTTTCTTCAAAATATTCCATCCTATGGAATATTTATGTCTAAGCTTAATCATTGTTTCTTCAAAATATTCCATCCTATCTAACAAACCAGTCAAACACTTTCCCAACTATATATTCTCTTACTCTTCTATATTTTCCTTTAGAGTAGTTACTTGTTTGTTTTAATTTCTCTTACTAGAAAGTAAGACCCATGAGGTCATGCATAACTGTATCCTTAGAACCTGAAGAAAAACATAAAACACAGAAGGGATTCAAAAAATTTGATACATTTTTAAATAAAATAAGGAAATAAATAAAATAATTACAGATAGTTATACTCTGAAAGAAAAAAAATAGCATGTGGTGTTGTATTTAAAAACACTGTGGAAGGGTGGCTAGAATTGGCAGAGTCTATCTTTCTGAGATAATTACTAAGATTTAAATGATGAGACGGGAGCTGCTTTGGGTAAAGCCCGGGAAACCACATTCGAGGAAGAGGGAAAGAAAGAGTAACAAAACTACACAAAGAGCTTGCTGAATTCCAGGAACTGTTGGAAGACCTTTGTGACTGGGACACAATGAGCGAAGGAGGGAATTGCTTGAGATCAGGATGGAGAGATGAGTCAGAGAGGTAGTCAGGTTCTCCTAGGCAATTATAAGAAGTTTTAATATTATTCTCCAGTTCAGTTCAGTCGCTCAGTCGTGTCCAACTCTTTGCGACCCCGTGAATCGCAGCATGCCGGGACTCCCTGTCCATCACCAACTCTCGGAGTTCACTCAGACTCACGTCCATTGAGTCAGTAATGCCATCCAGCCATTTCATCCTCTGTCGTCCCCTTCTTCTCCTGCCCCCAATCCCTCCCAGCATCAGACTCTTTTCCAGTGAGTTAACTCTTTGCATGAGGTGGCCAAAGTACTGGAGTTTCAGCTTTAGCATCATTCCTTCCAAAGAAATCCCAGGGTTGACCTCCTTCAGAATGGATTGGTTGGATCTCCTTGCAGTCCAAGGGACTCTCAAGAGTCTTCTCCAACACCACAGTTCAAATGCATCAGTTCTTGGGCGCTCAGCCTTCTTCACAGTCCAACTCTCACATCCATACATGACCACAGGAAAAACCATAGCCTTGACTAGATGGACCTTAGTCGGCAAAGTAATGTCTTTGCTTTTGAATATACTATCTAGGTTGCTCATAACTTTTCCTCCAAGGAGTAAGCGTCTTTTAATTTCATGGCTGCAATCACCATCTGCAGTGATTTTGGAGCCCCCAAAAATAAAGTCTGACACTGTTTCCACCATTTCCCCATCTATTTCCCATGAAGTGATGGGACCGGATGCCATGATCTTCGTTTTCTGAATGTTGAGCTTTAAGCCAACTTTTTCGATCTCCTCTTTCACTTTCATCAAGAGGCTTTTTAGTTCCTCTTCACTTTCTGCCATAAGGGTGGTGTCATCTGCATATCTGAGATTATTGATATTTCTCCCGGCAATCTTGATACCAGCTTGTGCTTCTTCCAGTCCAGCGTTTCTCATGATGTACTCTGCATAGAAGTTAATAAGCAGGGTGACAATATACAGCCTTGACGTACTCCTTTTCCTATTTGGAACCAGTCTGTTGTTCCATGTCCAGTTCTAACTGTTGCTTCCTGACCTGCATACAGATTTCTCAAGAGGCAGTTCAGGTGGTCTGGTATTCCCATCTCTTTCTTAGCAAACTAAAAAACTACTGCAAAGTTTTAAGCAGGAGAATTGGCATGATATTATTTCTGAATAAGGGCCTGCTGTTTAGTGGATAAAGAATGGAAGGAGAGTAACACAAAAATAAAACATCAGGGAGAATAGATATGGCGATTAACACTAGTTCAGGAAAGAGATAATGATGGCTGGTCTCAGGTTGTAGCAATGATGTGGAGAAAACTATATAGGCTGGCAATTTATTTTGAATGTAGAACTGATAGGCGTTTTTAATAAATTGAATCTGGGCTGAATCATTTTGGTTAGATTAAGTCTGAGATATCTATAAGATATGCCAGTGGAAGTGTCTGGGCTCTGATAAGTTTATGTAATTGAACTTCTGAGGTGGTTTTATTATATTTCCCACTTTACAGGGGAATTTGCTGAGATAGAGGGAAGTTAATAAATTTCTTTGCATTCTTTAGCAGCAAATGGAAAAGTGAGAAGCACATTAAGTCTGTCTCACACTGAAACACTGTATATAATACATTAAGTGTGGAAGATCTGGGAAGAAATCTGGTCAAGAAATACAGATTTCAGAGTTGTTCACAGATGGTATTATATTTAAGAGGTGTGACTACCTAAGAAGAGGAGAAGATAGAGACTTGACAAGATATGAACCTGCAGAAACTGACTGAAGATAAAAAGGACAACGTGATGGTCAGGTCAATTGGGTAAGAGGAAAATAACCAGAAAATTTCATGGCAGCAGGCACAGTAATACTGGGAGGAAGAAATGGTGAACAGAGTTGAATTGTTGAGGATCAAGTAACATGAGTATAAGTTGTTCAGTTGCTCAGTTGTGTCCGATTCTTTACAACCAAATGGACTATAGCACGCCAGGCTTCCCTGTCCTTCATCATCTCCCGGAGCTTACTCAGACTCATGTCCATTGAGTTGATGATGCCATCCAATTATCTCATCCTCTGTCTTTCCCTTCTCCTCTTGCCTTCAATCTTTCCCAGCATAAGTGCCTTTTCTAGTGAGTTGGCTCTTTGCATCAGGTGGCCAAAGTATTGGAGCTTCAGCTTCAGCATCAGTCCTTTCAATAAACAAGTAAGTGCACAATTAAAGATCTTCAAGAGAATATTTCCTATAAAGACTCATCAACCTCTTTTATTCTTTTCAATTTTTAAATAAAAACTACAATCAAATATATCTAAAAAAGTATAAAGCATAGGAAAAATAGAAAAAATGAGGATTTCTAAGTCATGTGACTTTGGACAAGTCTTTTGACTTTCTCTAAAGCTTTAAATCCTTGTCATAAGCAATAAAAGTTGTCTATTCTATATCCTTTATAAGCTCTTTTGAAACCAAATGTGGTGATAGAGTGTTAGAATGTTTTTAAAGACTCTCAGAACATTAATGCATATTAGTTCTTAATACACATGTGAACATTAACATTTTCCCTTATTCTATCTTCCCATTGAATAGCACAACTCAAAGACTATAATTTCTATTATTTACTTCCCTTGTGAGTCATGTAGTAAAGAATCTACCTGCACTGCAGGAGACCTGGGTTCAACCCCTGGATAGGGAAGATCCGCTGGAGAAGGGAATGGCTAACCATGCCAGTATTCTTGCTTGGAGAATTCCATGGACAGGGAAGTCTGGCAGGCTACAGTCCCTAGGGTCGCAAAGAGTTGGACATGACTGAGCAACTAACACTTTATTTAGTTCACTTGGGCCTAGTACTATAGAATACATTTCACAGACTGTGTGTATGTGTGTGTGTGTGTGTGTGTGTGTGCTCAGTCCTGTCTGACTCTTTGAGACCCCATGGACTGTAGCCCGCCAGTCTCCTCTGTCACTGGAATTTTCCAGGCAGGAATGCTGGAGTGGGTTGCTATTTCCTCTACCAGGGGATCTTCCTGACCCTGGAGTGCTACACATGTCTCTTGAATCTCCTGTAAGTAGATAGGGTGATTCTTTACCACTGTGCCTGTGAGAGATGTCAAATCAGATGCTGTTTTCAAGATGCTGTGATATGATATTGTGATTCATCATAAGAGATGCATATTTGGTCTTCCAGCCATTCCTGACACATGACTGCATATGTGCTAAGTCACTTCAGTCATGTTCGACGCTGTGTAACACTATGGACCATAGCCTGCCGGGCTACTCTGCCCATGGCAGTTTCCAGGGAAGAATACTGGAGTGGGTTGCCATTACCTTCTCCAGGGGACCTTCATGATCCAGGGATGGAACCTGAGTCCCTTGCATCTCCTGACTTGGCAGGCAGGTTTTTACCACTAGCACCAATTTCCTAAGTAATGAGTGGAGTTTTGTTATGTTAATCAAGTGATTTGATGAAAGCCCTTAGGTTAAGAATATAGGCTTTTTGTCAGGGGAACCAACCCTGTGATTAGGGGGTGTGAACTTTGAGTCTATTCCTAACCTACCACCTTTTCCACATCTACCTCAGCTTCCTAGAAGGAGGAGCTGGAGGCTGGATCAATTGTCCTTTCATCAGGATGTTCATTTGTATCTTTTATTATGTCCTTTTGTAATAAATATAATACAGTTATACAGTAGATAAAATGTTTCTCCGAGTTCTGTGAACTGCTTTAGTAAAAGAACCTGCAAAGGACTTGGAGGAACATTTGCTTGGTAACCAGTTGGTCAGAAGTACAAGCAACAACCTGGGTTTGTGACTGGCATCTGAATGGTGGGGGGATGTCACCTCTGAGGATTGTTTTCTGACATAAGAATACTTCCAGTCCTCCACACTGGAATTTAGTGATCAGGAACCCAAAAGAGGTGCCTTCATAAACATTTTAATTATAATAATTATTAATAGTATCAGTATTTATAGGGACTCATTTCAATCATCCCCACACATCACTTTTTTTCTAAGAATGGGAATATAAATTTTATATTTTTAGGTACATATTTACTCCTGTTGTAACTCATATAAATTTATAATACAGTAAAGCTGTGAGTGATAATCCTAAATTTGGAGGCTTTCTTGGTACTATTCCCAACTGTAAAATTTTTTTTTAATGGAAAGCAAGAAAGAATACTTGAGAATGATTTCATGTTTCCTTATAGAAAGTTGTGTGTATAAACATGCTTCTAGCACCTGTATACCTCACAGCCATATTACAGGGAACCTATCATTACTAAGACATGAAGGATAAAGAGATAAAATAACAATATAAGCAATAATAACATTAAAAATTTTAGAATTTAGTTGGATAGACTAAGCACAAAGACAGCCTGAAAATATCAGCAACAGCATATCTGAAGAGATAGTGTTCAAACAGAAGTTTGTAACAGCCCATCACATAAAACATATGGCTAAAAATTAGTAAATGGTAACTGAAGGCCAAAAAAAAAAATACAGTTATCAATATCCCTCTTATATGTTAGCTAATTAACTAGAAATCTAAGTCTTACAGTCAGTAGATTTTATTACAGGGCCAGAACCACCTTTCATTGTAGCCATTGCCCTTTGGTGTCCTAGAATAACTTTACAAAATCATATGCTCATCTGGAATTTTTATAAGCCAATTTGGACTTCTCTGGACAAGTTCCAAAATGGTCACTCTGGACAATATTATAATGGAGACCAGTATAAAGGTTTAATCTTACTGCAGTGTGGCAGCAACCTTTGCCATTTACAGTTCGCTCATACATTCAGGAACCTCATATTCTGTAGTGGAGAATGGAGAAAATAGGACCAGGAGAAACTGGAGAAAACAGTCTGTTTTTTTGACTATTAACTTGGAATTATTAGTACTAAGAATTCTCATTTACCTATAGACTTGGGTACTTGAATCATAGGCCCTAGAAATTTCAGGTTTTTTGTAGGTTCCTATTGGGACTGAGGGCGGAGATAGATGTGCCACATGGTGAGCAGCTGGAGTTTGTTCCCTGCAGACAGATACCCAAGATGAGGAGGAAGAGGAGCCAAACCCTGCCCAGATAAGAGAGCACATGTATTTCATTCTTGAGGTCAAGGAGACCTTCCCAACTGTACATGTGCAGAAAAGCTCTTTAGAGATCTAAAAGGGAGTGATGTCAACCCAACCAGAGACATCTTCACGGAAACCATCTTGGCTAAGAGATGTGCAAACACACATGGAAGAACCCTGAGATAAATCAAATATGGACTCAGAACCAGGCAAAGCAAGACGACTGGCCAGTGAAACCAGGATGAAATTGATTCAGACTACTACAAGCATGTGATTCTCTCTGAGTCTGTGCCTGTGTCTATCCACATGTACTCTTTTTCCTCCTAATAAACTGCTTCAATACTTCTTGTCTCTCTGCAGAAATCAACTTCTACACAGCTGATGGACCAGGGCTTTGTCACTGGCCACTGGTCCCTGGTGGTTTAGTAGCTAAGATTCAGC
The DNA here is from genome assembly GCF_014754425.2 of Oryx dammah. Classification (NCBI taxonomy): domain Eukaryota; kingdom Metazoa; phylum Chordata; class Mammalia; order Artiodactyla; family Bovidae; genus Oryx; species Oryx dammah. The sequence continues at coordinate 72,873,360 of NW_024070187.1, forward strand.
ACTCTTTCTGCCGCAGCCTGACATCTCTCTGGCTGAGAACCAAAATTCTGCTTCAAGTCTCTGCAAGCCTAGGCCTCTGAGATCAGGATTTCCTTTGGCTTTTATCCTTCATCTTCATATCAACTTGTCAGAGAAAATAAAAATTACAGAGATATCTAGTAACAAGAGATGACAAGAGTGAATATCAACATTTTAAGAATCAGTGAACTAAAATGGACGGGAATGGGTGAATCTAACACATATGACCATTATATCTACTACTGTGGGTAAGAATCCCTTAGAAGAAATAGAGTAGCCATCATAGTCAACAAAAGAGTCCAAAATGCAGTACTTGGATGCAATCTCAAAAAAGATAGAATGATCTCTCTTTGTCTCCAGGGAAAACCATTCAATATCAGAGTAATCCAAGTCTATGCCCCAACCAGTAATGCTGAAGAAGCTGAAGTTGAATGGTTCTATGAAGACCTACAAAACTTAATAGAACTAACACCCCCAGAAGATTTTCATTTTAGGGGACTGGAATGCAAAAGTAGAAGTCAGAAATACTTTGAGTAACAGACATATTTGGCCATGGAGTACAGAATAAAGCAGGGCAAAGGCTAATAGAGTTTTGCAAAGAGAATGCACTGGTCATAGCCACCCAGCTCTTTCAGCAACACAAAAGAAGACTCTACACATGAACATCACCAGGTGGTCAATATCAAAATCAGATTGATCATATTCTTTGCAGCCAAATGGAGAAGATCTCTACAGTCAATAAAAAACCAAGACTGGGAGTTGACTGTGGCTCAGCTCATGAACTCCTTATTGCCAAATTCAGACTTAAATTGAAGAAAGTAGGGAAAACCACTAGACCATTCAGGTATGACCTAAATCAAATCCCTTATGATTATACAGTGGAAGTGACAAATAGATTAAAGGGATTCGATTTGACAGACAGAGTGCCTGAAAAACAATGGACAGAGGTTCATGGCTTTGTATAGGAAGGAGTGATCAAAATCATCTCCAAGAAAAGAAATGCAAAAAGGCCAAATGGCTGTCTGAACAGGCCTTACAAATAGCTATGAAAAGAAGAGAAGCGAAAAGCAAAGGAGAAAGGAAAGATATACCTATTTGAATACAGAGTTCCAAAGAATAGCAAGGAAAGATTAGAAAGCCTTCCTCAGTGATCAATGCAAAGAAATAGAGTAAAACAATAGAATAGGAAAGACTCTTCTCTTCAAGAAAATTAGAAATACCAAGGGAACATTTCATGCAAAGATGGGCACAATAAAGGACAGAAATGGTATGGCCTTAACAGAAGCAGAAGATATTAAAAAGAGGGGGAAAGAATATATAGAATAACTATATAAAAAAGATCTTCATGACTCAGATAACCACAAAGGTGTGATCACTCACCTAGAGCCAGACATCCTGGAATGTGAAGTTAAGTGGGCCTTAGGAAGCTTCAGTACGAACAAAGCTAGTGGAGGTGATGGAATTCCAATTGAGCTATTTCAAACCCTAGAAGATGATGCTGTGAAAATGCTACACTCAATATGCCAACAAATTTGGAAAACTCAGCAGTAGCCACAGGACTGAGAAAGGTCAGGTTTCATTCCAATCCCAAAGAAAGGCAAGGCAAAAAAAAAGCTCAAACTACCACATAATTGCGCTCATCTCACACACTAGCAAAGTAATGTTCAAAATTCTTCAAGTCAGGCTTCAACAGTACGTCACCATGAACTTCCAGATGTTCAAGTTGGATTTAGATAAGGCAGAGGAACCAGAGATCAAATTGCTAACATCTGTTGGATAATTGAAAAAGTTAGAGAGTTCCAGAAAAATATCTACTTCTGCTTTATTGACTATGCCAAAGCCTTTGACTGTGTGGATCACAGCAAACTGTGGAAAATTTTTCAAGAAATGGGAATACCATACCACCTGACCTGCCTCCTGAGAAATCTGTATGCAGGTCAAGAAGCAACACTTAGAACTGGCCGTGGAAGTATGGGCTAGTTCCAAATTGGGAATGGAGTATGTCAAAGCTGTATATTTTCACCCTGCTTATTTAACTTATATGCAGAGTACATCATGAGAAATGCTGGGCTGGATGATGTACAAGCTGGAATCAAGATTTCCAGGAGAAATACCAATAACCTCATATATGCAGATGACACCACATTTAAGGCCAAAATGAAGAAGAACTAAAGAGCCTCTTGATGAAAGTGAAAGAGGAGAGTGAAAAAGTTGTCTTAAAATGCAACATTCAGAAAACAAAGATCACGGCATCTGGTCCCATCACTTCATGGCAAATAGATGAGGAAATAATGGAAATAGTGGCTGACTTTATTTTTTGTGGCTCCAAAATTATTGCATATGGTAACTGTAGCCATGAAAATAAAAGGCACTTGGTCCTTGGAAGAAAAGTTATGACCAACCTAGACAGCATATTAAAAAGCAGAGACATTACTTTACCAGTCAAAGCTATGGTTTTTTGTCATGTATGGATGTGAGAGTTGGAATAAAAAGAAAGCTGAGTGTCGAAGAATTGATGCTTTTGAACTGTGGTGTTGAAGACGACTCTTGAGAATTCGTTGAACTGCAAGGAGTTCCAACTAAACCATCCTAAAGGAAATCAATCCTGAATATTCACTAGAAGGACTGATGCTGAAGCTGAAACTCCAATTCTTTGGCCACCTAATGCAAAGAACTGACTCATCGCAAAAGACCCTGATGCTGGGAAAGATTGAAGACAAGAGAAGGCGATAACAGAGGATGAGATGGTTGGATGGTATCACTGATTCAATGGACATGAGTTTGAGTGAACTCCGGGAGTTAGTGATGGACAGGGAAGCCTGGTGTGCTGCTGTCCATAGGGTCGCAAGGAGTGGTACATGGCTGAATGACTGAACTGAATTGAACTAGTAACAAAATGACTAAATATTCTGAGATAAAATGGGTTTGGGGAATTCTATCTGATAGATGAACAGTGCAGGCATCAGAATCACATTGGAAAAATAAGTCAAATAGCAGATCCAGGATTTTGGTGTCCTTCAAACTAAGCAGGCTTCTTAACAGGCAGCCACACCACCCTCAATTCAGAATGACTCAAACTTTAACCAATTTATAATTTAATTTTGAAATTTAAGGAATCCTCATGGTATTTTGCTAAAAATTATACCCCATCTCTTTTGCACTGTAATGAATGCTAAGGAAAGGTTGCTTCTCATGAGAATGTCAAAGAAAAATTGCACCAGTGAGGTTAAACAAGCAAGGAAAATTTACTTAAGTCAGTTACTGTAGGAGTGAGAGGTTGAACTTGCCCCCACTAAAACAAAAGGCAGACTAGTTTTTAAACACTGACATGAGTGGAAAAGTACTAGAGGACATTAGTGGAGAGGTGTAGTCAATGTGATTGGATCCTCGCTGCTGTCTATGGGGTTGCACAGAGTCAGACACGACTGAAGTGACTTAGCAGCAGCAGCAGCTCAGTTGCTAAGTCATGTCTGACTCTTATGATCCCAGGGACTGTAGCCCACCAGACTCTTCTGTCTATGATATTTCCAAGTAATAATATGGCAGGGGGTTGCCATTCCTTTCTCCAGGGGATCTTCCTGGCCTGTGGAGGAGACCTGTATCTCCAGCTTGGCAGGAGGATTCTTTACCACCGAGCCACCTGGGAAGCCCAAAGTTGAGCTTCTACCTTCCCATGGAGACTGGGAGATGGAGCCTGTGTTTACCGAGAACTGCATTTCTGAGAGAATATTTAAATCTCAAAGGGGCAGAAAAAGAATTTTACAGTTGCAAGTTTTCTAAAGTAAGAAAATTGAGATCAAGGGTTTACAGTCAGGAAGAAACCTGTCAAACAGAGGTTGATTAAGCAGAGGGGAACACTCACTCTCTGTTGGTCAAGGGTTACAGGACTTATGCCCTGTACAGATACTGTTGAAACAGTCTTTTATGGTGTATGTACTTACAGCCTGGATTTCCCAGGTGACCCTACTGGTAAAGAATCCACCTGCCAGTGCAAGAGATGCAAGAGATGCAGGTTTGATCCCTAGGCCAGGAAGATCCCCTGGAGAAGGGAATGGCAACTCACTCCAATATTCTTGCTTGGAGAATTCCACGGACAGAGGAGTCCATGAGGCTGCAAGTAGTCAGACACAAGTAAGTGATTGAGCACACACACACAGCTTATGAGTTATTCCAAGCAACATGCAGAGATTTCTGGGAAATCTGGGTCAGGATGTATGAGCTTCTCAAAGCTCAGTGCTTTGAATGCACCTGCTAAGAATACACACATTGTCTTGAAAGAACTACTTTTACAGCATGAAGTCAACCAATACTATTCTGAGGCACAAATGTTATTCACCTGTTCCTCAGCCAGCAGGAAATCCCTGGAGAGGGTGTTGTTGCAAGTAAGAAGGCTAGAGGTGATGCTGAAGGGAAAAGCAAGTGCTTCTGACTGCTAATGTTTAATCTGTCCCCTACAGAAATGAAAGCGGCCTTTTATCTTTGAGTAGAATAAGGTGATTTAGAAGAGGAACAAGATGACATGCAGAAGCTGGTGCTGATGCCCAAGTAGTAAATTCAATTCAGTGCATGACTTATGTGTTTCAAGACTGAGATAAACTTCACTACTGTAATGGCTTCTGAAGAATAAGTTCAGAGTTTCTTTTATGTCTCTAAGATTGTTGTTGCCTTGCCATTCTGGGTTACATTGTAGTGGCAGTGTTTGATCTACCACATTTAATGACTTGTCTTTATTTCTGTCATCTTCATAGAAATTTGCTCCAGGGGAAATCTTGACTCACAAGTTGAAGATAAGTCATAAAGTATCAATAATTTTTTGAAATCTGAGAACTTCATAATTTAATATAAAATAAAACAATGCACATAATATAAACACTTTAATAAATGCTTATTTATGATCAATTTAAAAAAAAATTCTTTTTCAAGTATTAACATTATCTATACGGTCCAGAGACTTCCCTGAATTCTAGTACATCTGTATACATATAACTTTTCTAGTATGTTTACAATACTTTTGTTTCTATTTCCTACTGTATAGTACTAATGATTTAATGTTACTTTCTATAATGCATTGCCTGGGATTCCCTGGTGGCTCAGACAGTAAAGTGACTGCCTGCTAAGTGGGAGACCCAGGTTCAATCCCTGGTTTGGAAGATTCCCCTGGAGAAGGAAATGGCAACCCACTCCAGTACTCTTGCCTAGAAAATTCCATGGATGGAGGAGCCTGGTGGGCTACAGTCCTTGGGGTTGCAAAGAGTCAGACACTACTGAGCAACTTTGCCTTCCTTTCTATAATACATTAATATGAAATCATTTGAAAAAATATTGCCTTTATAACTAAATAGGAAAATGGTGTTAAAAAACAGTTTTATCTAAGTATAACTGACAGACAATAAACTGTGATTATTGAAAGTCTACAGTTTGATGAGTTTGACAAGTGTCCACCAACATGAAACTGTCACCTCACTGAAGAAAATGAACATCATCCATTGCTCCATCTTTCCTTGTTTCCATTTTTAATGGTGTACTCTTGCAATACATGAACCGTATACTTCCTGATGTTCAAGCTGGTTTTAGAAAAGGCAGAGGAACCAGAGATCAAATTGCCAACATCGGCTAGATCATGGAAAAAGCAAGAGAGTTTCAGAAAAACATCTATTTCTGCTTTACTGACTATGCCAAAGCCGTTGACTGTGTGGATCACAATTACCTGTGGAAAATTCTGAAAGAGATGGGAATACCAGACCACCTGAACTGCCGCTTGAGAAATCTGTATGCAGGTCAGGAAGCAACAGTTAGAACTGGACATGGAACAACAGACTGGTTCCAAATAGGAAAAGGAGTACGTCAAGGTTGTATATTGTCACCCTGCTTATTTAACTTCTATGCAGAGTACATCATGAGAAACTCTGGACTGGAAGAAACACAAGCTGGAATAAAGATTGCTGGGAGAAATATCAATCACCTCAGATATGCAGATGACACCACCCTTAGGGCAGAAAGTGAAGAAGAGCTAAAAAGCCTCTTGATGAAAGTGAAAGAGGAGAGTGAAAAAGTTGGCCTAAAGCTCAACATTGAGAAAACGAAGATCATGGCACCCGGTCCCATCACTTCATGGGAAATAGATGGGGAAACAGTGGAAACAGTGTCAGACTTTATTTTGGGGGGCTCCAAAATCACTGCAGATGGTGACTGCAGCCCTGAAATTAAAGGACACTTACTCTTTGGAAGAAAAGTTATGACCAACCTAGATAGTATATTCAAAAGCAGAGATATTACTTTGCCGATTAAGGTCTGTCAAGGCTATGGTTTTTCCTGTGGTGATGTATGGATGTGAGAGTCGGACTGTGAAGAAGGCTGAGCACTGAAGAATTGATGCTTTTGAACTGTGGTGTTGGAGAAGACTCTTGAAAGTCCCTTGGACTCCAAGGAGATCCAACCAGTCCATTCTGAAGGAGATCAGCCCTGGGATTTCTTTGGAAGGAATGATGTTAAAGCTGAAACTCCAGTATTTTGGCCACCTCATGCGAAGAGTTGACATTTGAAAAGACTCTGATGCTGGGAGGGATTGGGGGCAGGAGGAGAAGGGGACGACAAAGGATGAGATGGCTGGATGGCATCATGGACTCAATGGATGTGAGTCTGAGTGAACTCTGGGAGTTGGTGATGGACAGGAAGGCCTGGTGTGCTGCGTTTCATGGGGTCGCAAAAAGTCAGACACTACTGAGCAACTGAAATGAACTGAACTGAGCTCTTGCCCTCTCCACTGTTACTCTTAAGAACCCAGTCCAGAAGCGACCTCTAATCTGATTTTTGTTATATATTAGTTTGAACTTTTAAAATTTTTCTATAAATTTTCTATAATTGGAATCATAGATTATGTACTTCTTTATGTTAACACATGTTCATGTGCCAACCCCCGGTGAGGCCAAACAAACTGAAACATCAGAGTTTGGAACAGAGAAAGGTTTATTGCAGAACTATACAAAGGAGGATACATGATAAGCTTGTACAGTTCTCTGATTGGTTGATGGTGAGGCAGCAGGGTGGTGTCACAGGGTTAACATTATCAGTCCTTAGGCTCCAGGAGTCCTGGGGTTATGTGCTCATGATCATCAAGTAGCTCCTCCATTTGGTTCAGGGTAGGGAGTGAGCACCAAAGAATTGATGCTTTTGAACTGCAGTGTTGGCGAAGACTCTTGAGAGTCCTTTAGATGGCAAGAAGATCCAACCAGTCCATCCTAAAGGAGATCAGTCCTGGGTGTTCATTGAAAGGACTGATGTGAAGCTGAAACTCCAAAAGTTTGACCACCTCATGTGAAGAGTTGACTCATTGGAAAAGACCCTGATGCTGGGAGGGATTGAGGGCAGGAGGAGAAGGGGATGACAGAGGATGAGATGGCTGGATGGCATCACCGACTCAATGGACATGAGTTTGGGTAAACTCCAGGAGTTGGTGATGGACAGGGAGGCCTAGAGTGCTTCTATTCATGGAGTTGCAAAGAGTTGGACACGACTGAGCAACTGAACTGAACTGAACTGAAGGGAGTGAGGGGAATTTTCACAACTGCAGAACAACTCAGGAAATTTCATAACTGTTTGACATTTGCCATCAGTTCAGTTTTAGTGTATATTTTAGTGTATATTCTCCATGTTTTAGTGTAAATGAAGAATTCATTCTTTTTTAATTGCAAAGAAGCATTCTGTTGTAAATTTAAAGATCAATTTAGGGATAATTGCCACCATAACACTATTGAATATTTCAATCTATAAACAAAGTGTATCTTCTTATTTATTCATATGTCTTTTAAATGATCTCATCAATGTTTTCAGCTTTCAGTGTTGAGCACTTTAGCATACTATGTCATATTAATCCCTTAATAGGAAATATTTTCATGCTATTGTAAGTGGTACATATATATATATATAAATTTGACTTTCCAATTGCTCATTGCTAGTACATAAAAATGCAATTTATTTTTGTATGTCAACATTGTATGATGCTACAACTTTGATAAGTTCACTTGTTAGTCCCAGCAGCCCTTTTAGAAAAATTCCATTGGATTTTCTACACATAAAATCATACTGTCTGTGAATAAAGACATTTTTACTTTTCTTTTCAAATTTATATATCTTTTATTGTTACTATACACTTTATTGCTTATATTGCTTTAAAGAACTGGCTAAAACTTCCTGTAAATTGCTAAATAGCAGTGATGAGAGGATATATTCTTTCCTTGTTCATAATTACTAGAAGACAGAGTTCAATATTTCACTATATTGTATGATTTTTGTGATAGATCTTCACAGATGCCTTTCAACAGAGTAAGTCTTTCTTTTAGTTTACTAAGATAAATTTTAGTCAAGACAAGATGTTAAAATTTATTAAATTTGTTTCCCATTTCTACTGATAGGTCTTTGGTTTTTTCCTTAGTTTCTTATTGTGGCAAAATATGTGAATTGATTTTCAAAAGTTAATGTTTCATTTGGTCACAGTGTTTTTGTGTGTATCCTTGCATCTATGTTCAAAGGGACCAATCTGTAGATTTCTCTTATTTTTATCTGTTTAATTTAACATCAGAGTAATTCTAGATTTATGGAATCGATTTTGAAGTATTCTTTGTTTTTGCGTTTCTGGAATACATGGTATAGTATCAGTATATATTTTTAATTCTTCCTTGATAAAACTTACTACTGAAACTAGTGAAACCTGGAGTTTTCACTTTTGGACAGTTTTCTACAAATTCAATGTTTTCAAGAGATGTAAAGATAGTTGGTTATTAATATATACCTTTCTTGATCAAACCTTGGCAGTTTATATCTCAAAGAATTGATCCATTTCATTTATGTTGCAAGTTTTTTGACATAAATTTGTCCCTAACATTGTTTTATTATCCTTCAATATCTAGAAATCTGTATTAAATTCTCCTCTCTAATGCTTATATTTGTAATTTGTGTCTTTCTTTTCTCTCCTTATCCATCTTTATACAGGTTTATTAATTCCATTTATTAATACCTTTACCACCTTGATGGATCACAGCCTTGTCATGGTGCAGAGGCTTGCATAACTTAGTAAAGCTATGAGCCATGCTATGCAGGGTCATGCAAGATGGATGGGTCATAGTGGAGAGTTCTGACAAAATGTGGTCCACTAGAGGAGAGACTATAAGATGGCAGAGTAGAAGGATGTGTGCTTATCTTCTCCTGCAAGAGAGAACTCCAAAATTACAGATAGCTGCTGAACAACAGCTCTATCAACAGCTCTATCAACAGCAGAATGTTGGATCCCACCAAAAAAAGATACCACATGTCCAAGGGCAAAGAAGCCCCAAAAGATGGTAAGAGGGGCAAAATGTCTTTTAGAATGAAACCCCTTCCCACAAGAGATGCTCAGAGGGTTCAAACAAAACCTTATGCACACCAGGAGACCCCACAGAGAATGAGCCAGACCTGCCTTTGAGTGTTTGAGTGTCTCCTGAGGAAGTATGGGTCACCAGTGGCCTGCCTGCCACAGAGGCAGGGGCTCTGGGTACAGCAGACCTGGGTATGGCATAAGCCCTCTTGGGGAGTTGCTGTTAACCTCACCATAGAGCTGGCAATCACACAGGAATGGGGAAACAGACTCTTGAAGGGCACAAACAAAACCTGTGCAAACCAGGACCCAGGAGAAAGGAGCAGTGACCCCACAAGAGACTGACACAGACTTGCCCATGAGTGTCTAAGAGTCTGTGGCAGAGGCATGGGTTGGTGGTGGCCTGCTGCAGGGTCAGGGGCACTGAGTGTGGCATTGTCTCCACAGGACGTTTTGAAGGAGGTTGCCATTATCTTCATTACCTCCACCATAGTTTGGCCTCAGGTCAAACAACGGAGGGAACACAGTCTCATTCATCAACAGAATATTGGACTAAAGGATTTACTGAGCATGGCCCTGTACATTAGAACAAGACCAGTTTCCCCATAAGTCAGTCTCTCCCATTAGGAAATTTCCATAAGCCTCTTATCCTTAACCATCAGGATAGGAAATGGAGAAGGAAATGGCAACCTACTCCAGTATTCTTGCCTGGAGAATCCCTAGGACAGAGAAGCATGATCTAAGGGGTCACAAAGAGTTGGACATGACTGAGCAACTTCACTTTCACTTTCTTATACATCAGAGAGCAGACAGAATGAAAACCACAATCACAGAAAACTAATCAAACTGATCACACGGACCACAGCCTTGTCTAACTCAATGAAACTTTGAGCCATGCTGTGTAGAGCCACCCAAATTGGAGATCATGATAAAGAGCTCTGACAAAATGTGGTTAACTGGAGAAGAGAATGGCAAACCATTTAAGTATTCTTGCCTTGAGAACCCCATGAACAGTATGAAAAGGCAAAAAGATAGGACACTGAAAAATGAACTCCCCAGGTCAGTAGGTGCCCAATATGCTACTGGAGATCAGTGGAAAAATGACTCCAGAAAGAATAAAGAGACAGACCCAAAGCAAAAACAGCACCTAGTTGCAGATGTCTCTGGTGATGGCAATACAGTTAGATGCTGTAAAGAACAATATTGCATAGGAACATGGATTATTAGGTCCATGAATCAAGGCAAATTGGAAGTGGTCCAACAGGAGATGGCAAGAGTGAACATCAACATTTTAGGAATCAGTGAACTAAATGGATGGGAATGGGTGAATTTAACTCAATGACCATTATATCTACTACTGTGGGTAAGAATCCCTTAGAAGAAATGGAGTAGCCATCATAGTCAACAAAAGATTCTGAAAAGCAGTACTTGGATGCAATCTCAAAAATGACAGAATGATCTCTGTTTGTTTCCTAGGAAACTCATTCAATATCAGAGTAATCCAAGTCTATGCCCCAACCAGTAATGCTGAAGAAGCTAAGTTGAATGATTCAATGGAGACCTACAAGACATTCTAGAACAAACACCCAAAATAGATATCCTTTTCATTTTAGGGGACTTGAATGCAAAAGTAGGAAGTTAAGAAACACCTGGGGGAAAAAAAAGAAACACCTGGAGTAACAGGCAAATTTGGCCTTAGAATATGAAATGAAGCAGGGCAAAGGCTAATAGAGTTTTGCCAAGAGAATGCACTGGTCACAGCAAACACCCTCTTCCAACAACACAAGAGATGACTCTACACTTGGACATCACCAGATGGTCAATACCAAAATCAGATTGATTACATTCTTTGCAGCCAAAGATGGAAAAGCTCTATACAGTCAGTAAAACAAGACAGGGACTTGACTGTGTCTCAGCTCATGAACTTCTTATTGCCAAATTCAGACTTAAAATGAAGAAAGTAGGGGAAACCACTAGACCATTCAGGTATGACCCAAATCAAATTCCTTAAAATTATACAGCAGAAGTGAGAAATAGATTCAAGGGGTTAGATTTGACAGACAGAGTACCTGAAGAACTATGGACAGAGTTTCATGACACCATACAAGATCATCCCCAAGAAAAAGAAATGCAGAGGGGCAAAATGGCTATCTGAGGAGGCCTTACAAATAACTGAGAAAAGAAAAGAATCAAAAGGCAAAGGAGAAAAGGAAAGACATGCCCTATTGAAGGCAGAATTTCAAAGAATTGCAAGGAGAGATAAGAAAGCTTTCCTTAGTGATCAGTGCAAAGAAATAGAGGAAAACCATAAAATGGGAATGACTAGAGATCTCTTCAAGAAAATAAGAGATACCAAGGGAATATTTAATGCAAAGTTGGGCACAATAAAGGAAAGAAATGGTATGGACCTAACAGAAGCAGAAGATATTAAGAAGAGGTAGTAGGAATACACAGAAGAACTATAAAAAAAATCATGACCCAGATAACTATGATAGTGTGATCACTCACTGAGAGCCAGACATCCTGGAATGTGAAGTCAAGTGGGCCTTAGGAAGCATCACATGAACAAAGCTAGTGGAGGTGATGGAATTCCAGTTGAGCTATTTCAAATCCTAAAAGATGATGCTGTGAAAATGCTGCACTCAATATGCCAGCAAATTTGGAAAACTCAACAGTGGCTACAGGACTGGAAAATGTCCATTTTTATTCCAATCCCAAAGGAAGGCAATGCCAAAGAGTGTTCAAACTATCCCAAAACTGCACTCATCTCATAGGCTAGTAAAGTAATGCTCAAAATTTTCCAAGCCAAGCTTCAACAGTACGTGAACTTTGAACTTCCAGATGTTCAAGTTGGATTTAGAAAAGGCAGAGGAACCAGAAATCAAATTGTCAACATCTGTTGGATCATTGGAAAAAGCAAGAGAGTTCCAGAAAAACATGTACTTCTGCTTTATTGATTACACTGAAGCCTTTGACTGAGTAGATCACAATAAACTGTGGAAAATTCTTCAAGAGATGGTAATACCAGACCACTTTACCCGCCTCCTGAGAAATCTGTATGCAGTTCAGGAAGCAACAGTTAGAACTGGACATGGAACAACAGACGGTTTCAAGTCAGGAAAGGTGTACGCCAAAGCTATATATTGTCACTCTGCTTATGTGACTTATATGCAGAATACTTTATCCTAAATTGCCAGGAGCCAGTGTGAGGAACTCCGCCCTTGGCAAAGGTCATGAGGAAGGAGGCTCGGCATACGCAAATGTGGATCGAGCTTCAGGAAACCCCCTGTTCCCGAGCATCTACCCCCAAAACCAGAGTCTGCCTACTTTACTGTTTCATGCTCTCACCTATACCTCTGACTTTATGGGGGGCTGACATCCCATTACCTCTCTCGGAGAAGGAGTTAACTTACAGCTCCAAGTCAATAAAAATTCCTGGGTGTGACAAGAGTGTTTCAACTTACGAACTCCTCTGAAGGTTATCTAGCCGGCCTGTACAGGTTTGTCCGGCCACATGTGATTGTTTACAGCCTCCCAGTCATGAGAGGCATGAGATGTTTTAGACTTACTAAAGGCAAATTCTTTTGGGAAGTTGGAAATTGTTAGTATAGTGGGTTGGTTAGGAATTATATTGGTGAAGGGTTTTTCATTTGTTGTGCCAATCAGTTCAGTTCAGTTCAGTCACTCAGTCATGTCCGACTCTTTGCAACCCCATGAATCGCAGCACGCCAGGCTTCCCTGTTCATCACCATCTCCCGGAGATCACTCAGATTCATGTCCATCGAGTCCGTGATGACATCCAGCCATCTCATCCTCGGTCGTCCCTTTCTCCTCCTGCCCCCAATCCCTCCAAGCATCAGAGTCTTTTCCAATGAGTCAACTCTTCTCATGAGGTGGCCAAAATACTGGAGTTTCAGCTGCAGCATCATTCCTTCCAAAGAAATCCCAGGGTTGATCTCCTTCAGCATGGACTGGTTGTATCTCCTTGCAGTCCAAGGGACTCTCAAGAGTCTTCTCCAACACCACAGTTCAAATGCATCAATTCTTCGGTGCTCAGCCTTCTTCACAGTACAACTCTCACATCCATACATGACCACAGGAAAAACCATAGCCTTGACTAGATGGACCTTAGTCGGCAAAGTAATGTCTCTGCTTTTGAATATGCTGTCTAGGTTGCTCATAACTTTTCTTCCAAGGAGTAAGCGTCTTGTAGTTTCATGGCTGCAGTCACCATCTGCAGTGATTTTGGAGCCCCCCAAAATAAACTCTGACAGTGTTTCCACTGTTTCCCCGTCTGTTTCCCATGAAGTGATGGGACCAGATGCCATGATCTTCGTTTTCTGAATGTGGAGCTTGAAGCCAACTTTTTCACTCTCCTCTTTCACTTTCATCAAGAGGCTTTTTAGTCCCTCTTCACTTTCTGCCATAAGGGTGGAGTCATCTGCATATCTGAGGTGATTGATATTTCTCCCGGCAATCTTGATTCCAGCTTGTGCTTCTTCCAGCCTAGCATTTCTCATGATGTACTCTGCATATAAGTTAAATAAGCAGGGTGACAATATACAGCCTTGACGTACTCCTTTTCCTATTTGGAACAAGTCTGTTGTTCCACGTCCAGTTCTAACAATTGCTTCCTGATCTGCATACAGATTTCTCAAGAGGCAGGTCAGGTGGTCTGGTATTCCCATCTCTTTCAGAATTTTCCACAGTTTATTGTGATCCACACAGTCAAAGGCTTTGGCATAGTCAATGGCTTTGGCATAGTCAATAAAGCAGAAATAGATGTTTTTCTGGAACTCTCTTGCTTTTTTCGTGATCCAGCGGATGTTGACAATTTGATCTCTGGTTCCTCTGCCTTTTCTAAAACCAGCTTGAACATCAGGGAGTTCACAGTTCACGTATTGCTGAAAACTGGCTTGGAGAATTTTGAGCATTACTTTACTAACATATGAGATGAGTGCAACTGTGCGGTAGTTTGAGCATTCTTTGGTATTGCCTTTCTTTGGGATTGGAATGAAAACTGACCTTTTCCAGTCCTGTGGCCACTGCTGAGTTTTCCAAACTTGCTGGCATATTGAGTGCAGCACTTTCATAGCATCATCTTTCAGGATTTGAAATAGCTCAACTGGAAATCCATCACCTCCACTAGCTTTGTTCGTGTTGATGCTTTCTAAGGCCCACTTGACTTCACATTCCAAGATGTCTGGCTCTAGATTAGTGATCACATCATCATGATTATCTGGGTCATGAAGATCTTTTTTGTATAGTTCTTCCGTGTATTCTTGCCACCTCTTAATATCTTCTGCTTCTGTTAGGTCCATACCATTTCTGTCCTTTATCGAACCCACCTTTGCATGAAATGTTCCCTTGGTATCTCTAATTTTTTTGAAGAGATCTCTTGTCTTTCCTATTCTGTTGTTTTCCTCTATTTCTTTGCATTGATCGCCGAAGAAGGCTTTCTTATCTCTTCTTGCTATTCTTTGGAATTCTGCATTCAGATGCTTACATGTTTCCCTTTCTCCTTTGCTTTTTGCCTCTCTCCTTTTCACAGCTATTTGTAAGGCCTCCCCAGACAGCCATTTTGCTTTTTTGCATTTCTTTTCCATGGGGATGGTCTTGATCCCTGTCTCCTGTACAATATCACGAACATCATTCCATAGATCATCAGGCCCTCTATCTATCAGATCTAGGCCCTTAAATCTATTTCTCACTTCTACTGTATAATCATAAGGGATTTGATTTAGGTCATACCTGAATGGTCTAGTGGTTTTCCCTACTTTCTTCAATTTGAGTCTGAATTTGGTAATAAGGAGTTCATGATCTGAGACACAGTCAGCTCCCAGTCTTGTTTTTGTTGACTGTATCTGAGCTTCTCCATCTTTGGCTGCAAAGAATATAATCAATCTGATTTCGGTGTTGACCATTTGGTGATGTCCATGTGTAGAGTCTTCTTTTGTGTTGTTGGAAGAGGGTGTTTGCTATGACCAGTGCATATTCTTGGCAAAACTCTATTAGTCTTTGACCTGCTTCATTCTGTATTCCAAGGCCAAATGTGCCTGTTACTCCAGGTGTTTCTTGACTTCCTACTTTTGCATTCCACTCCCCTATAATGAAAAGGACATCTTTTTTGAGTGTTAGTTCTAAAAGGTCTTGTAGGTCTTCATAAAACCGTTCAACTTCAGCTTCTTCAGCATTACTGGTGTGGCATAGACTTGGATAACTGTGATATTGAATGGTTTGCCTTGGAGACGAACAGAGATCATTCTGTCGTTTTTGAGATTGCATCCAAGTACTGCATTTCAGACTCTTTTGTTGACCATGACGGCTACTCCATTTCTTCTAAGGGATTCCTGCCCGCAGTAGTAGATATAATGGTCATCTGAGTTAAATTCACCCATTCCAGTCCATTTTAGTTCGCTGATTCCTAGAATGTCGGCATTCACCCTTGCCATCTCTTGTTTGACCACTTCCAATTTGCCTTGATTCATGGACCTGACATTCCAGGTTCCTATGCAATATTGCTCTTTACAGCATCAGATCTTGCTTCTCTCACCAGTCACATCTGCAGTTGGGTATTGTTTTTGTTTTGGCTCCATCCCTTCATTCTTTCTGGAGTTACTTCTCCATTGATCTCCAGTAGCATATTGGGCACCTAATGACCTGGGGAATTCCTCTTTTGGTATCCTATCATTTTGCCTTTTCATACTGTTCATGGGGTTCTCAAGGCAAGAATACAATAATTACTGCTAATTCCCTGCCCTGGATGTGACAAGGGTTTCTCAGGTCAAACCTCTCTGCAGACTAGTTTGTGTGACAGGATTATCCATGCTCCTGCCACTATGCACATGTTTGTTTACTACCTCTCAACCATAAACAGCACAGAGAGTTTGGAGTATTTTGAAAGTCTTAATTAGCATAGGGCTTTTCTCATTGTTGAGTCAATGATTGCCACCAGGCCTCCATATCCTTAGGCACCTGGGAATATATTAATCAATGTATTTGGAATATAGAAAAGGAAATATAGTAGTTTTTGATGTTAGCAATACTAGACTTTTTGAGTTAATGAATTTTCTCTTTTGTTATAGATCACTGTACTTTGTTATAAATTACTGTGTCCTTGCTATGCAAAAATGTAACTTTATCACTATCTTAAGACTAAATAGATCTTAAGGGGAACATTGGTGAAGGGTTTTCATTTGTTGAGCCAATATTTGCTGCTAAATCTCCATATTCCCTGCCCTTATAATGAATATAACTAGCATATAGGAAAAATAAGTATTAACCTTTAAGATTAATCATGTTAAACCTTAGGCTAAGTAAATTCCTTTCTTGATTGTAACCCACTACACCCTCACCCTATAGGAATGCAACTCTATATGAAGGGTGGCACCTGGTTTAAGAAAAAAACACCCTTTGAAAGTTTTTTGGTTATCAGAAAGAAAGGATCATAAAATGTCAGCAGGCCTCATGGCCAGAAGATGATGTAAAACCCATAAGACCTTTGTATAATTTTATATGAAGCTCCTGATTGTGACAAAGGTCAGGACTGCTGACCGCTGCGTGACTCTGTATTCATCCTTATGTATAACAAAAGGTATATAAGCAAACCTAAAAATAAAGAAATTGGATCAGTTTCTGGAAAGACTGATTCCCCCGTGTCATTTTCTTCCCTTCTGGCTGAATTCCCATCTGGTACGTGGGTACTCACCAAGCCTACTAATTCTGCTTGGGCTTCTAAGATCGGACCGGGGAGGCCTCAGTGCCTCCTCTCCTTCGGGAGAACGGAAAGATGCCTGTGGCCTACGTAGATGGTGACTGGTATCCCACATAAACCAAGTTATTCAGCCTCTTTTTCTCCACTAATTTTCCTACTACACTATCTGTTTCTAATCTCTCTCTATATCTGTAATTAAATAAGTTTTTTTCCTAGGACACCTACTCCATCTCCCCTTAGAATTACCCTGGATCCACCGGGGCTGGACCCTGGCATTAAATGCCATGTTGGAAGAAGCTGGAATCAAGATTGTTGGGAGAAATATCAATAACCTCAGATATACAGATGACATCACCCTTATGGCAGAAATCAAAGAGCCTCTTGATACAAGTACAAGAGGAGAGTGAAAATATTGGTTTAAAACTCAACATTCAGAAAACTAAGATCATGGTGTCTGGTCCTATCACATCATAGTGAACAGATGGGAAAACAATGGAAACAGTGACAGACTTTCACTTTATTTTTGGTGGCTCCCAAATCACTGCAGATCATGACTGTAGCCATGAAATTAAAAGATGCGTGATCCTTGGAACAAAAGCTATGACCAACCTAGACAGCAATTAAGAAGCAGACACATTACTTTAACAACAGAGGTCAGTCTAGTCAAAGCTATCATTTTCCCAGTAGTCATATATGGATGTTAGAGCTGGACTATAAAGAAAGCTGAGCACTGAAGAATTGATGCTTTGGAACTGTGGTGTTGGAGAAGACTCTTGAGAGTCCCTTGAACTACAAGGAGATGCAATCAGTCAATCCTAAAGGAAATCAGTCCTGAATATTTATTGGAAGGACTGATGCTGAAGATGAAATTCCAATACTTTGGCCACCTGATGTGAAGAATTGACTCATTCATTTGAAAAGACCCTAAGGCTGGGAATAATTGAAGGCAGGTGGAGAAGGGGATGGCAGAGGATGTGATGGTTGGATGGCATCACCAACTCCATGGATGTGAGTTTCAGTAAGCTCTGGTAGTTGGTAAAATACAGGTAAGCCAGGCATGTTGCAGTCCATGAGGTTGCAAAAATTTGGATATGATTGAGAGAATGAACTGAACTGAGAGGAGAGAATGCCAAGTCATTCCCATATTCTTGCTGCAAGAACCCCAGAAACAGTATGAAAGGCAGAAGGATATTACATTGGAAGATGAACATCTCCCCTCCACTTGTTGGAAGGTGTCTGTTATGCTACTGAGGAAGACCAGAGAAATAGTTCCAGAAAGAATGAAGAGGCTAGGCCAAAGTGTAACAGGAGGGAAATGGGCAGGGCACAACTTTTGAAAGAAAGACATGTCCCAAGGACACATCATAAACTGTTTAGAATCAAATGGGTCCAAGATGGTAGACAAATCAATTTTGCTTCGACCTTGATCCTCAATCAGCAGGCTAAATGACACACCCAGAGGCACCATGACATTTCCAAGGCATTATCAAAAGACTAAGAAGTGAGCAGTGGCCCAATTCCTGGAAATCTCCATCCCTTCCCAAAATATTTGGAATAATCTTCCCACTTATTAATATATGAAAATACCAAGCCCATGAAAGCTAAGGATTCCACATTTTGAGGTGTTACCCTCTGCGATGGCCCACAGTTCTGTCTGTGGAATGTGCTTCTCTATGAATCTGAATAAATCCACTTCTTACCTATCACTATGGTTTTTCCAGTAGTCATGTATGGATGTGAGAGTCGGACTGTGAAGAAGGCTGAGTGCCGAAGAATTGATGCTTTTGAACTGTGGTGTTGGAGAAGACTCTTGAGAGTCCCTTGAACTGAGATCCAACCAGTCCATTCTGAAGGAGATCAGCCCTGGGATTTCTTTGGAAGGAATGATGCTAAAGCTGAAGCTCCAGTACTTTGTCTACCTCATGTGAAGAGTTGACTCATTGGAAAAGACTCTGATGCTGGAGGGATTGGGGGCAGGAGAAGAAGGGGACGACAGAGGATGAGATGGCTGGATGGCATCACCGACTCGATGCACATGAGTCTGAGTGAACTCCAGGAGTTGGTGATGGACAGGGAGGCCTGGCGTGCTGCGATTCATGGGGTCACAAAGAGTCGGACACGACTGAACGACTGATATGAATTGAACTGAAAATCTTTCTGTGGTGTTGGAGAAGACTCTTGAGAGTCCCTTGGACTGCAAGGAGATCCAACCAGTCCATCCTAAAGGAGATCAGTCCTGGGTGTTCATTGGAAGGACTGATGCTGAAGCTAAAACTCCAATAGTTTGGCCACCTCATGCGAAGAGTTGACTCGTTGGAAAAGACCCTGATGCTGGGAGGGATTGAGGGCAGGAGAAGTAGGGGATGACAGAGGATGAGATGGCTGGATGGCATCATCGACTCGATGCACATGAGTTTGTGTAAAGTCCGGGAGATGGTGATGGACAGGGAGGCCTGGAGTGCGGCTCTTCATGGGATTGCAAAGAGTCGGACATGACTGAGCAACTGCACTGAACTAAAATTCTTTCTGTTATGAGACCTCAAGAACCTGAGCTTAATAATGTCTTGAAAGCAGGTACTGTAGTTTTCAGCTGGGTTTGAGTCCCAGCCATGTGGGTTCGACTCCCAAGGTGAGGTAAACAGCATCAAATGCAAAACATCAAAATCATCTCAGTTCATTTCCAAGGCAAACCATTCAGCATTACATTAATTCAAGTCTATACCCCAACCACTAATGCTGAAGAAGTTGAAGTTGACCGGTTCTATGAAAACCTACAAGACCTAGAACTAACATCAAAGAAAGATGTCCTTTTCATTGTAGGGAATTTGAATGCAAAAGTAGGAATTCAAAAGATACCTGGAGTAATAGGCATGTTTGGCCTTGGAGTACAAAATGAAGCACATATTTTGCTGAAGTTATAACTTTCATCTCAGGTTCAAAGGATTTGTTAACAAAAGAAGTCACATATATACAAATAAATAATAGCAGTAAGTATTTACTAGAGAATTATCTAATTTAATAAACAAACATTAAAAAGGAAATTGGAATAGCAGATACATCACTAAATTGGGTTTTGACAAACATCTAGGCTCAAACAGTGCTGGAAAGTCCCATATCACAGCAAGTCCAGAGTCCCAGTTCGAAAAAAGTCACGGGCAGAGGGTCTGCTCCACAGGTGATACTTCAAAACTGCAGTCTGGGTTTCCCACTTATAATCCCAGGCCACAGACTGATATCATCAACAGTCTGCAAGCAAATTTCAGCTTTGGTTTCATGTCGTTTGTCTTATAAAACTTGGAATGTTGTTAAGACCAGGGTGTGACTGGCCAGATGCCCCCAACCAGGAGCTCAACAATCTCAAAATCTGTCCCCTGTGTCATCTATGGTGTCACTCTGCTTGCATTCATAGCAAGCATGAGCTCAGGGCCCTGTGCAGGCAGGGTCAGAAATAAGATCAGAGGCGTGCTCTGCCTTCTTTGTCTCTGAAGCATGAACAAGACTATTTAATTTCTCTAACAGCAGGGCAAAGGCTAACAGAGTTTTATCAAGAGAACACACTATTCATAGCAAGCACCCTCTTCCAACAACACAAGAGATGACTCTACGTATGGACATCACCAGATGGTCAATACTGAAATCAGACTG
Source organism: Oryx dammah (assembly GCF_014754425.2). NCBI lineage: Eukaryota > Metazoa > Chordata > Mammalia > Artiodactyla > Bovidae > Oryx > Oryx dammah. Next base: position 72,894,086 of record NW_024070187.1, read on the forward strand.
ATTATAGTCTTTCCAGCTAAGAGAGAGAAGCTCAGCAAAAACAAAAACTGGAACTGAGCTGTGGCTCATTAGCTCCTTATTGCAAAATTTAGACTTACATTGAAGAAAGTAGGGAAAACCGCTAGGACATTTAGGTATGATCTAAATTATATCCTTTATGATTAGACAGTGGAGGTGGTCAATAGATTCGAGGGATTATCTCTGGTGGACAGAGTACCTGAAGAACTATGGATGAAAGTTTATAACATTGTACAGGAGGCAGTGACCAAACCATCTCAAAGAAAATGAAATTCAAGAAGGTGAAATGGTTGAGTGAGGAGGCTTTATAAATAGCTGAGAAAAGAAGAGAAGTAAAAGATGATGGAGAAAGAGAAAGATATACGTCACTGAATTCAGAGTTCTAGAGAATAACAAGGATAGATAAGAAAGCTTTCTTAAGTGAAAAATGCAAAAAATAGAGGAAAAGAGTTCTTCAAGAAAATTGGAGATATAAATGGAATATTTCATGTAAAGATGGGCATGATAAAGGACAGATGTAGTAAGGACCTAACAGAAGCAGAAGATATTAAGAAGAGGTGGCAAGAATACACAGAAGCCCTATGCATAAAATGTCATAATGACCCAGATAACCAGGATGGTGTGGTCACTTACCTAGAGCCAGATATGCTGGCCTGTGAAATCAAGTGGGCCTTAGGAAGCATCACACTATGAACAAAGCTAGTGGAGGTGATTGATGGAATTCCAGCTGAGCTATTCCAAATCCTAAAAGATGATGCTGTGAAAGTGCTATACTCAGTGAACCAGCAAATTCGGAAAACTCAGCAGTGGCCACAGGAAAAAGTCAGTTTTCACTTCAATACCAAAGAAGGACAATGTCAAAGTATACTCAAACTACTGTAAAATTGCACTCATTTCACATGCTAGCAAGGTAAAGCTAAAAATCTTTCAACAGTACATGAACTTAAATGTTCCAGATGTAAAAGCTGGGTTTAGAAAAGGCAGAGATCAAATTACCAATATTTGTTGGATCATAGAGAAAGCAAGGGAATTCCAGAAAAACATCTAGTTGTGTTTCATTGACTGTGCTAAAGTATTTGACTGTGTGGATCACAACAAACTGGAAAATTTTTAAAGAAATGGGAGTACCAGACTAATTTACCTGCCTCGTGAGAAACTGGTATGGAAGTCAAGAAGCAACAATTAGAATCTATCATAGAAAAACAGACTGGTCCAAAAACGGGAAAGAAGTACGTCAAGGCTGTATATTGACACCCTGCTTATTTAACTTACATGCAGTGTAAATCATGAGAAATGAGGGGCTAGATGAATCACAAGTTGGCATCAAGATTGCTGGGAGAAATATCAGCACCATCATATATACAAATGATACCACTCTAATGGCAAAAAGCCAAGAGGAACTAGAGAGACTCTTCATGAGGGTGAAAGAAGCAAGTGAAAAAGCTGGCTTAAAACTCAACATTCAAAAAACGGAAATCATGGCATCCGGGCCCATCACTTCATGGCAAATAGATGGGGAAAAAGTGGAAACACTGACAGACTTTATTTCCTTGGGGTTCCAAAATCACTGCAGACAGTGACTACAGCCATGAAAGTAAAAGACCCTTGTTCCTTGGAAGGAAAGCTATGACAAACTTAGGGAATTAAAAAGCAGAGACATCACTTTGCTGACAGAGGTCCCTAGAGTGAAAATTTTGATTTTTCCAGTAATCATGTACAGATGTGAGATTTGGACCTTAAAGGAGGCTGAGTGCTGAAGAATTTAGGATTTCAAATTGTGGTGCTAGAGAAGACTCTTGAGAGTCCCTTGGACAACAAAGAGATTAAACCAGTCAGTCCTAAAGGAAATCAACCCTGACTATTCAATGGAAGGACAGATACTGCAGCTGCAGCTCCAGTACTTTAACCTCCTGATGGTAAGGTCTGACTCATTGGTAACAACTCTGAAGCTGGGAAGTATTGAGGGCAGATGGAGAAGGGGGAGACAGAGGAGGAGATGATTTGATGGCATCATTGACTCAATGGACATGTATTTGAGCAAACTCCAGGAGACAGAGAAGAACACGGATGCCTGATGTGCTGCTGTTCATGTGTTTGCAAATAGCTGGACATGATTTAGCCACCAAACAACAACAGCAACAGCTTTATGAATGAGATCTTATTAATTTTTCTATGTTGTTTACTGTTTTCTATTTCATTGGCTTTCAGTTTTTAAAATATTTCCTTTTATTTATTTCCTTTGGCTCTAATCTGCTCTGCTTTTTCTAGTTCAAGGTTGACGCTGAAGTCATTCTTTTGATATCTTTCTTCTTTTCTATATGATCATTTAGTGTTAGAAGTTTTCACTGCAACCATTCCTTCTGTGTTATCCTAGGAAGTTTTGGTATAGGTTTCTTCACTATTATTTAGTTAAAAACCTTTTAAATTTGCACTCTGATTTCTTATTTAATCCATGGACTACTTAAAAGTGCCTGAGAAATTTCTGGAGATCATTATTTACTGAGTCCTAATTTAACTCCATGTGTTCCAAGAACATAAAACATATGGCTTGGACCTTTAAAAATTTTTGAGACTTACATTATGGCCCAGAATATAGTCTATTCTGTCTGTGACTGAAAATAGAATATTTCTGCTGTTTTTGAAGAAAATGGTCTATTAATGTCAATTAAAACAATTTGGTTGATGGATTTGTCCAAATTTTATATGTCCTTACTGATAATCAGTCTACTTATGTTCATTACTGAGAAAAGAGCATTGAAGTTTCTAACTATAGTTGTGGATTTGTCTGTTTCTCCTTGCAGTTCTGTAAGTTTTTGAAGCTTTGTTTGGAAGGCCTTTTATTATGTGTATAAACACTTTGGATTGTTAGGTTTCCTTGTTGAAATGAAGTTCTTTATCCCTGGCAGTATTCTTTGTTCCCAAATCCATTTGGTTTAATAACAATATAGCCTCTCCAGATTTCTTTTGAATAGCGTTAGCATGTTCTGTTATGTTATTTATTTATGTTTTTGCATACTTTCAACCTGTGTTTTATATTTGAAGTTCTTTACTGGTTGGCAGCATATATATTGGATCTTGCTTTTCTAATCAATCTGACAATCTCTGGTTTTTGTGTTTAGGCATTTACATTTATTTTGATTGTTTATATGAATAAATTGAAGGCTATCATCTACTATTTGTTTTCCTTTTATTTTCTTCCTATTTTCCTGTCTTATTTTGGATTAATTATTTTTATGATTTCCTTTCATTTCCTTTGTGGCTTCTTAACTCTCTTTGACTCTTTTAGTGGTTACTTTTTTTTACTTATCATATTTTAACTTAAGTTGTTGTTCAGTCACTAAGATGCGCCTGACTCTGCATGATCCCATGGACTGCAGCAGGCCAGGCTTCCCTGTCCCTCACCATCTCCTGGAGTTTGCCCAAGTTCATGTCCACTGAAGGAGTGATGTCATCCAACCATCTCATCTTTTGCCTTCAATCTTTCCCAGCATCAGTGTCTTTTCCTATGAGTCAGTTGTAACTTCAAGTGATATATCATTCATGAAAAGTATATAGCCTTACAGTAATAAATTTATATTTCTTCCTTTGTGATCTTTGTTTTATTGCTATACATTTTACTTTCATATTTTTTTATAAGCCCTGTATTATGTTTCGAATATTTAATACTCATCTGTCTTAAAGAGCTTTAAATAGTAAGAAAAATCTTACATATTTACCCATAGTTAACATTTTGTACTCTACTTTTTGTGTATATCTATCTCCATCTAGTACAACTTTCCTTTGCTTGAATACATTTCTTTAATATTTCTTATAGTGTGATGATAAATTCTTTGAGTTTGTGTGAGTGAGAAATTCCTTAGTGAACCTTCCTTTTACAAAAATATTTTCTCTGGGTGTAGGATTCTAAGTGAAGTTTCTTTTTTTTCTTTCTTTCAGTGCTCCAAAAATATTACACAATTCTCTTATTACTTGAATTATTTTTTCAGTGAGAAATCATCTTTCATGCTATCTTAGTTCTTGTCTTTTACAGTAAGTGAATTTAAGGTTTTATCTTTACTACTGGTTTTGTAGTTTTCTGCATTTTTCTTATATTTGGAATTCAGTGATATAGAAGAAGCTTATAGTGTTGATCAAATTTGGAAAATACTCAGTCATTTTCCCTTCAAATATTTTTTTCTGTCCTGCCCTTTCTATGTCCTCTTTTTATGGACCCCTATTTTGTGAATATTAAGATGTTTCAATTTCCCCACAACTTACTTGTTCTCTGCTTTTTTCTTTTCTTTTAATACTGTTTACTTTACTTTGATTATATGTTTTATTTTTACACTCTATTGCTCAGTCTTCAGATTCACTTATCTTTTCTTCTGCAATTTATTCTGCCTTGTATCTGAGATGTATATCTTTTATCTCAAATATGGTAGCTTTTGTCTCTAGAATTTCTATTTGGATGACTTTTAAAACATATTTTATGTGTTTACTTAGTATTTGATCATATGCAACATAGTTAAAATAGCTATTTTAATATCTTTTTCTAATAATTATAATATTTTTATTAATCATCTAGTTTTAAATTGATTTTTTTCTTACTGTATCAGAATCCTGATTCTTTGTAACAGCCACTACTTTCCTATTGGATGGAAGAATTTTAATTTGGGGGGTACTAAATATTTCTGTATTTTATATTCTCAAGCATATTCCTACAACACTGTGAAGTTTTATGGAAACAGCTTGAGCCATTTAAGTCTCCTATTAGCATTTATTAGTTAGGACCAGCACAATGCCCATCATAGGATTATTTATTCCCCACTATCTATAAAAGGCCATTCTGTGTACTCTGCTCAGTGTTTCATGAATCATGAGGCTAGGCTGTCCATTCTCATTGGTCAAAACAGGCACTAACCCTTGCCTTATGTGTGCAGTGAACACTGTTACCACCAGTCCTTCCAGGTGTTTTTTTCCCCAATCCCAGCAATGATTCACTCTCAGAGAAATATTCAGGAGAAATTCTGTACAGATCTCTGGAGTTTTCTCTCTGTGCTATTTTTTTTTTTTTTTCCTCTCCAGCACTCTGTCCTGCAAAGTCTGATTACCTTAATTTCTCAGCTTCTTGTCTCTTTCAGTTTAACTCAACAAATCTACTGGGCTTTACTTGGATTCCCAATGTCTGTACATTGGCTGGAAATTCTTTTGATGAGGTAAGCTAGAACAATCACATGGATTCCCTTATTTGTTTCCTGGTCTCAATGATCACTGCCCTTTGTTGCCTGATGTACAGTATTTCACAAACCATTGTTTTATATATTTTGTCCAATTTTAGGTTATTTTCAGAAGGAGGAGAAACTGATCTGTTATTCCATCCTGACTAGAAATGCTAAATGTTATTTATTTAAAGATATTTTTATTTTCCAAAATAGCTTTGCCTGTGTTTATCCTTCTGGCTCACATAGGTCCAAAAGGTTTCTTCCTAACTCATTTGCAATAAAATTACATTGTCAATTTAGAAGTGATCTTGCCAAATTTGAGAGATGTGAGATGACATTCTAAGTTGTTTTTGTTAAGCGTATTCTCAGTGTTAAACTGGAGAGGAAAAAACCCTAATTGGCTATGATCACGATGTCCTGAAATAAAATGAGTTAGATTTTAGGACCTTATTCCTTCCTTCATAGTTACACTTTTGCCAATGCTTACATAAAATAAGTAACCTATATTGACAATTGATGGCTTCTCTGTAGAGGATGACTTTATCCTTTATCACCATTTTTTTCTAAAGCATAAATGATGACTAAGTTGCTAGCTGTTCATGCAAATCCAATGCTCCTGGCAGGGTGGGGGTGGGGGATTATCTTAACAACTTGTCACTAAATTAGTCATCTGGAAGAAATTTTCCTTGTTTAGTAAAATACATTTATAGGAAACCTGTGGGTGGAAAACAAGAAAATGAAAGCATAAATTTGCCGGAAGAAAGCAATCAAAACAAATTGGCTCTAAGAATAAATGAAGAATGATTTGGGGATTGGTAATAACATAAAAATGAGAAGAGAGGGGCAACATGGGACAATGAAGTTGAAGTAACATACTAGGACTCTGAAATCTGAAACACTGGAGATAACCTGCAATGTTTAAAAACTCAGAATGAACAGTATTTGTGTCCATATTGTTTACATTTCTACAGTGTAAATGTGCTTTGTATCTCCATATCTTCAGAAAAATCTGTTTGTGCCCAGAAATCCTTAGACAATCCTATGATGCAGGCTAAGATTTCCAGAAGAAAAGGTCTTAATAAACCATAGCTGGCTGATACAATATAGCACAAACTGACTTTCCAATCCCAACAGATAATTTACATTAGTTACAAAAAGTAGATACAATGAAAATGTGAGATAAGCTCATGTCTTCATTTAATTCTATTGAAGTATAGTTGATTTACAGTGTTATGTTAATTTCTTCTGTACAACAAAGTTACTCAGTTATACATAATCATGCCTTCTTACTATGTCTTATTTTGTTCAGTTCCAGGAAAACCTTTGTGTGCTTGGTCTGTGAAGTATTTCTTTTATAGAATAGAAGCTCACCTCTAAACATCTCCTAATGTGTTTGTTATCTATTGTTGTGAACACATTATCCCCATATCTAGTGTCTGAAACAATAAATACTTAATGTCTCACATTTTCTGTGGGTTAGGAATCAGGCTTGCCTTAGCTAGGTGCCTTGCCCTCAAGATATCTTACAAGGTTGCAATTAAGATGTCAGCTGGGGTTGCGATCTATTCTGAAAGCACAAATGAGAGAAGATTGACTTTCATGTTCACTCAGTAATTTTTGAAAAAAAAAAAACTTGTTTTCTCATGGGTTCTTGGACTAAAAGTGTCAGTTCCTCACTGGTTTTTGATGTTGACTTTCTTAGTTTCTTGTTTAGCGGTTTCTCCATAGGGTAGATAACACCATGGTGGTTGTCTTTCCTCAGAGAAAGAGAGAACAATCATATGGAGTTCACAGTCTATACAAGATAATTTCAGAAGGGACATCATATATATAGTTTTTTTTTTCCTGTGTTTTTTTTTGTGTTAGAAATGTGTCACTATGTCCGGTCTACATTTAAGGGACAGATGTATATACTAGGAGGCAGGGATCATCTTCGGTACCTTAGAGACTGCCTACCATATCCAAGTAAAACAAAGTGTGGTAATTAATGCTCATGACTGTCAATCAGGGTAAGTTATTAATGAACTCAGGCCATAGATAGAAATTGGTGTCTCCTCTTATGTTGGTTGAGGAAAACTAAGAAGTTGTGATGGTGTCTAGCTGTAGTTTATGCTTGAGTGAACCAGAAATTCAAAAATACATGCTTAGAACTTCCCAGGGGACTCAGTGGTTAAGATGGAACTTCCAAAGCAGGGGGCAGGGGTTTAATCCCTGGCCCGGGAACTAAGATCTCACATGTCCTATGGCATGGCCAAAAAAAAAAAGTCACTCTCTCTCTCTCTCTCTCTCTCTCACACACACACACACACACACAAGATACATGCTTAATTGTAAGAGTAGGCCACTTGTGATTAAATAATTCTTCTGTTGAAATGCTATGTATATATGATTGGTAGCTGTCTTTTGTGTCTGTTTCCTTTTGGTAGTTAGTAATGTGTCAGACATTTTAATATGCATGGAATTAAGTTGTATGATTGTGTTCACATGGTAAGGAATAACCAGCATGCATAAGAAGGAGATATTTTCTGTGAATTACTTCAACAGAAGCTGAAACACAAAACCAAATGCAGTTGGCAAAAGTTGCCTACACACCTCACTACTCCTTTTCCAAAGCTCTTGATGCATGCAGTGAGATATTCTTGCCATTTTGATTGAAATAGCTAAGGACAGGCTACTTCAGCTGACATCTGGGTTATACAAGTTCCAAATCAAACTAAATATATCCCCCACTCAAGTTGCTCTTCTTTCTAATTGTATGTTTTTGCTAATAGCATCAACATACTTAGATTCTCAGCATCATCACTTCTTATTCTACATACCACTCTCCAGATAGTCATTCAGTTGCACAGTTCTATTTTCAATTCATGCAATGGCTCTCACATCTCACTGGCTCTGTTTCCAGAGCTACCACACACAAATTCTCTCATACTTGGATAAGTTGAATATGCTCTCTTAGGCTTTCCTAATTCAAAATTTTCTTTCCAATATTCTTTTTATTCTTTCAAGAATAAACATTTCAAATAATACAGTGTATTAATCTCATGATGAAATATTCACTCCTTAAACTTAAGTTGAAACATGCTATTCTTTACCAGGCTTATGTTGAGGTTTGATTTCCTATTTTCTTCACATGACTGCTTCTGAAACTTAGCTTACTGTATTTACTTTTACCTGTTTTAATTTATGTAATTTCCCCCTGTTTTTCCACCTGCACTACCACTGTCTTGCTTACCAGCATGTCTGAAACATTCCCATCCAGCAATGGTTCTAATGGTAACTCACTCATGGAATCTTACTTGAGAGTGCTAACAGAAATATATCTTTATTCCAAGTTGAATTCATACTTATTATTACATTTTATATTTCCATGTTTTATCACCCTTTTTAGACTACAAAGTAATACTGTTCATCAGTGTTTTCTACATAGTATCTGCCATAGGATCTTACTTATAGCTGACTTCAAAGAAAGTGTAAAGGTTAATTGAGTGAATAGACAAACCCATGGTATGAGTATAGGTACCACCACCACCTGAATAGATATATATATAAATACATGCATAAGCACTCATTACATTTTGTGATATATCTGCATGGACATGTCCAATGATGGAATCGGATTCATCCAGGTCATTTTTCATTCTGTTTCATTCTAAATCACTCTAATTGTCTGATTTTTTTTATTTTAATAATCTAAAATCTGACTTTTAAATGTTAGTGATAAATATTATAATAATAGTAGTAAGAGTTGCTTCATAATTTTATAGTAAACTATAGCTTATAAAAATTTTTACCTAGACAAAATTCAATAAATTTTCTAAAGTTTCACAATAAATCTATTCTCTTAGTCAATGTGTTTCTATCATATTAACATTCCTCCCTAAATATTAATCATGTGTGAATCTCTTCTGTGTACTTTTTGTTAACATTAAAACTCCTTTGGATATGTTAGAGTAAAAGGCTTCCCAGGTATGGTTAGTGGTAAAGAATCCACCTGCCAATGAAGGAGACACAAGAGACTTGGGTTCAATTCCTGGGTAGGTGAAATCCCTGGAGGATGAAATGACAACCCACTCCAGTATTCTTGCCTGGGAAATCTCAGACAAGAGGAGCCTGGCAGGCTACAGTAGATGGGATTGCAAAGAGTTGGACATGACTGAGCACACACACACAAAAAAAGCTCAGAGAAATACTTTGAAGAAGCACTATTCTAAAAGTAGGGAAAAGGACACTAAGTCATTTAAAAGAATTAAATTATAACTATATGACTTGATAGAGGTGTTCAGTTCAGTTCAGTCACTCAGTCGTGTCCAACTCTTTGCGACCTCATGGATTGCAGCACGCCAGGCCTCCCTATCTATCACCAACTCCTGGAGTTCACTCAGACTCACATCCATCAAGTTGGTGATGCCATCCAGCCATCTCATTCTCTGTCGTCCCCTTCACCTCTTGCTCCAACTAATGTTAAATCACATTGCAATACATAAATATATCAAATCAACATATTGTACACCTTAAACTTGCATAATGTTATATATCAAATATCAATTATACTTCATTTTTAAAAAAGAACCAAATAAAATACTGCCCATAAAGCACTTACTAACATGTTTTTGTAAAGAGAAAATCCGCTGGGTGAGTTATTATTGTTAAAGTTTTCATGTTTATGGTGGCTTTATAAAAAATGTTCATTCTTTCTTGGAAACAATAAATATAGCTAAAATTTGGTGTATACATGTGATTAAGAAAATATTCTATAACTTTAGTAGTTGTTATCTCTGGTTTATTTGGGTCATGGTATTATTCAATTTTTTTCTATATTTCTTTATATTTTTATAGTTCTAAATTCCAGTGGTCATGTATAGATGTGAGAGTTGGTCTGTGAAGAAAGCTGAGGGCCGAAGAATTGATGCTTTTGAACTGTGGTGTTGGAGAAGACTCTTGAGAGTCCCTTGGATGGCAAAGAGATCCAACCAGTCCATTCTGAAGGAGATCAGCCCTGGGATTTCTTTGGAAGGAATGATGCTAAAGCTGAAACTCCAGTACTTTGGCCACCTCATGTGAAGAGTTGACTCATTGGAAAAGACTCTGATGCTGGGAGGGATTGGGGGCAGGAGGAGAAGGGGACGACCTAGGATGAGATGGCTGGATGGCATCACTGACTTGATGGAAGTGAGTCTGAGTGAACTCCCGGAGTTGGTGATGGACAGGGAGGCCTGGTGTGCTGCAATTCATGGGGTCCCAAAGAGTTGGACACGACTGAGCGACTGAACTGAACTGAGCTGAACTGAATGAATATATTTTTTTTTGTAATAGAAAATTGTTTTGTTTCTTTGACTGACAGGTATCTCTTTTTCTGCTTTTTTATTTTAAGTGTCTCAGTGTATTCTGGGTTTAAATCTTCCTGATGCTCTTCTCTCAGATTCACAAAATCTTGTTGTTTCTATTTTTTTTTAATATAACTTTTGTTCATTTTCTATATAAACTTATTCTATATCTGATCTACTCAATGACCATACTGGCAGTTTTGTCATTGCTTTATATTACCTTTCTTTTTACTTTCAGCTAAAAATTACTCAATTTTTTAGAATGGAAATATTGAATTATTGATTCTCAACTGTTTCTGTTTCTTAAATATCTTTATACCCTCTGATGGGTCATTCCCATCAATATCAATAGCTCACTATGACAATACCTCAACCTAGGGATGGCATACTGTATAGATAACATATCATTTGGTGTGTTTGACACGTGTGTGTGTGTGTGAATGGTTAAAAAAATATCTCACAAGCTATTCCAGTAAAATTCCCCCCAACCCCTCATTGAGATTGCTCTTTAAGGTCTTCCATCCATCTGAGACATTTAATTTTCCAGGTTTTGGCTGTGAAACACTGTGTAGAGTGATGGAAATAGTCCTGAAGCTGTTATCAGATGACCTAGGTTTAAAGCTTTGCTGTGTCATTTAAAAGTTTGTGACCCAAGGCAGTCACAGCTCATTTTTTGCTTTTCATCCCTGATTTTAAAATAGAGATAAAATATCTCATAAAAGGATTACCAGGATAAAATGAGCTAACACAACAATTCTTTGTAGGGTATAAAAGGTTATATAATCAAAAGCATATTTATTATGATTATTTTCTTTTAATTTTAAAGTGTTCTTACTTAACACTTAAGACCTCTTTTTCACTGTGCACTCTCAGCCCTTTTATTACTTTGAAATCTAGTATTACAGGCTCATTTTTTGGCTTTTTTACATTATTAGTTAGTTCTGATTGGTTCCTTCTTACTGATCAGGTCAATTTGGGGGCACTATAGGAAAAGTCATCCCTAGAAAATATGGCAAGCATGATTCTTAAAGATTATTTAGTGCCTCCATAAATCTGTTGCACTGGCCAAGACATACACAAATTATAAAAAACAAATTCTGTGATAGTACTGGAGACAGAAAAAGGAATATAGAAAATACAAAGTAAAATATTAAATGCAGTTGGTAAAAAGATAGATCAGAGTACAATCAGATTATTAAATATAAATATAAGCAACCAGAATGATTTTTCAAAAATAGTTCACAACAGGACACTTAATTGCCTAATATCACCGAATGGCTTCATTGCATGTAGATACAAATTTAAACTGTTAGATTTTTTTGTTATTTAAAATTAAGTTGTGTGTGTATGAGAGAGAGAGAATGTGTGTGTGTGTGTGTGTCTGTGTTTTATGAGTCCCATACCTTTTTCAATTATTGTTAGGAAAGTTATTTTATAGTTTAGGTCATTGAATAAGCATTTAATGAATACATCATTTTTTTTAATTGATAAGGCCTAACTGCAGCCATGAAATTAAAAGACGCTTACTCCGTGGAAGAAAAGTTATGACCAACTTAGATAGCATATTCAAAAGCAGAGACATTACTTTGCCAACAAAGGTCCATCTAGTCAAAGCTATGGTTTTTCCAGTGGTCATGTATGGATGTGAGAGTTGGACTGTGAAGAAAGCTGAGTGCCGAAGAATTGATGCTTTTGAACTGTGGTGTTGGAGAAGGCTCTTGGAAGTCCCTTGGGCTGCAAGGAGATCCAACAAGTCCATTCTAAAGGAGATCAACCCTGGGTGTTCTTTGGAAGGAATGATGCTAAAGCTGAAGCTCCAGTACTTTGGCCACCTCATGCGAAGAGTTGACTCATTGGAAAAGACTCTGATGCTGGGAGGGATTGGGGGCAGGAGGAAGAGGGGACAACAGAGGATGAGATGGCTGGATGGCATCACTGATTCGATAGATGTGAGTCTGAGTGAACTCCGGGAGATGGTGATGGACAGGGAGGCCTGGCATGCTGCGATCCATGGGGTCGCAAAGAGTCGGACATGACTGAGCGTCTGAACTGAACTGAACTGAACTAATGATGAGTCATTTGAAATTTAGATATATAAGTAAAAAAAAATAGTGTATTTTCAAATCAGATAATGGAAGTGAAATTAATTTATGCAACTTAAAATACTATTTATTTATTAGGGTATGTACATGCATTGGAGAAGGAAAGGGCAACTCCCTCTGGTACTCTTGCCTGGAAAATCCTTTGGACAGAGGAACCTGGCAGGCTACACTCCATGGGGTCTCAAAGAGCTGGACATGACTAAACGACTAACACAGAACACATACATGCACTGACTGGTTTGATCTCCTTGCTGTCCAAATGATTTTCAGGAGTCTTCTCCAGCATCACAGATCAAGTTCGGTTCAGTTCAGTTCAGTTCAGTCGCTCAGTTGTGTCCGACTCTTTGCGATGCCATGAATCACAGCACGCCAGGCCTCCCTGTCCATCACCATCTCCCAGAGTTCACTCAGACTCATGTCCATCGAGTCCATGAGGCCATCCAGCCATCTCATCCTCTGTCGTCCCCTTCTTCTCCTGCCCCCAATCCCTCCCAGCATCAGACTCTTTTCCAGTGAGTCAACTCTTTGCTTGAGATGGCCAAAGTACTGGAGCTTCAGCTTTAGCATCATTCCATCCAAAGTAATCCCAGGGTTGATCTCCTTCAGAATGGACTGGTTGGATCTCCTTGCCGTCCAAGGGACTCTCAAGAGTCTTCTCCAACACCACAATTCAAAAGCATCAATTCTTCGGCTCTCAGCCTTCTTCACAGTTCAACTCTCACATCCATACATGACCACAGGGAAAACCACAGCCTTGACTAGACGGACCTTAGTCAGCAAAGTAATGTCTCTGCTTTTGAATATACTATCTAGGTTGGTCATAACTTTTCTTCCAAGGAGTAAGTGTCTTTTAATTTCATGGCTGCAGTCACCATCTGCAGTGATTTTGGAGCCCCCCAAAATAAAGTCTGCTACTGTTTCCACTGTTTCCCCATCTATTTCCCATGAAGTGATGGGACCAGATGCCATGATCTTCGTTTTCTGAATGTGGAGGTTGAAGCCAACTTTTTCGCTCTCCTCTTTTACTTTCATCAAGAGGCTTTTTAGCTCCTCTTCACTTTCTGCCCTAAGGGTGGTGTCATCTGCATATCTGAGGGTATTGATATTTCTCCCGGCAATCTTGATTCCAGCTTGTGCTTCTTCCAGCCTAGCATTTCTCATGATGTACTCTGCATATAAGTTAAATAAGCAGGGTGACAATATACAGCCTTGATGTACTCCTTTTCCTATTTGGAAACAGTCTGTTGGTCCATGTCCAGTTCTAACTGTTGCTTCCTGATCTGCATACAGATTTCTCAAGAGGCAGGTCAGGTGGTCTGGTATTCCCATCTCTTTCAGAATTTTCCACAGTTTATTGTGATCCACACAGTCAAAGGCTTTGGCATAGTCAATAAAGCAGAAATAGATGTTTTTCTGGAACTCTCTTGCTTTTTCGATGATCCAGCAGATGTTGGCAATTTGATCTCTGGTTCCTCTGCCTTTTCTAAAACCAGCTTGAACATCAGGGATTTCAAGGTTCACATATTGCTGAAGCCTGGCTTGGAGAATTTTGAGCATTACTTTACTAGCATGTGAGATGAGTGCAATTGTGCGGTAGTTTGAGCATTCTTTTGCATTGCCTTTCTTTGGAATTGGAATGTATTTTTTGTCCATCAGAGGAGATCAAACCAGTCAATCTTAAGGGAAATCAACCCTAAATACTCATTGGAAAGCCTGATGCTGAAGCTGAAGCTCCAGGATTTTGGTCAACTGATGCGAACAGCCAACTCATTGGAAAAGTCCCTGATGCTGGGAAAGATTGAAGGCAGAAGGAAAAGGGGACATCAGAGACTGAGATGGCTGGATGGCTTCACCGATGCAACGGACATGAACTTGGGCAAACTTCGGGAAATTGTGAGGGAGAGGGAGGCCTGGTTTGTTGCAGTTCATGCCTTCACAAAGAACCAGGCACAGCTGGGCGACAGAACAACAACAATACATGCATATACAAGCTTATGCATGTAGTTTATATATATATATATATATATATAATTCTATGCATATTTAAATATTTGACAATTAATTTTAAAATATTTTGAGTCATCTATCTAATAATTTCTTCATTCATTCTTATTTCTTGATTTCTGTTTAGCTATCTTCTGCCTTCTAAATAACATGACTTTATTCCAATTTGCAAGTTGGAATTCTAGACATTGATTTTTGATACACTAATCATGAGTAAGTGTAGGAAGCTCTTCCTTTTCTTACTTAGTGGGTGATTTTTGTTTAATCCGTGGTATTTGAATAATATAATATGAGATTTTAGGGAGAGTTATACTCCAGTGTTCTTGCCTGGAGAATCCCAGGGACAGGGGAGCCTGGTGGGCTGCCGTCTATGGCGTCACACAGAGTCGGACACAACTGAAACGACTTAGCAGCAGCTGTAGCAGCATAATACTACAACCTGCTTGTTCAGGTGAATGTATGTAAAGACCTCAGCATTGACCTATCTATATTCTGTTTTTAATTAGGATGCCTGGAGGAAACTACATGAAGCTAATACATTTTACATTTATTAGTTTTACTTTTAAACAAACATAGCTAATTAGAAGAAATTCAGAAATGGTACTTAAGGAAAACATGAACATAACAAAACATCACTAAATAACACACACTAGCAAGTGAAAACACTCAAGGAATTAAAATTAAAGGTGGCAAATCTGAAGGATGTGACATTTAACTCAGGGTTTGAGTCTAAGATTATTTTCTAATTTATTTTAATGATGACTGAACCAGATTTTCAAAAATATCACCAACTATTTGTAAGTAAGTAAGCTTCTTTTAAAAATCGAAGTATAGTTGATTTACAGTGTTATATAAGTTACAGGTATACAATAGTAAAATATAGTGATTCACAATTTAAAAAATTATTTATTTATTTGCCTGTGTTTGTTCTAAATTGTTGTGCATGGCTTGAGAGAACACTGGCTTAGCTGCCCTGTGGTATGTGGGATTTTATTTCCCTAATCAGGGATTGAACCCATATCCCCTGCTTTGGATGGCAAATTCTTAATTACTGGATCACAAGGAATTTCCCCCCAAATTGGACATATATATATACTTTAATTGAGGAAAATTGCTTGACAATGTTGTATTGGTTTCTCTTACTTTGGTGACAAAGGTCAGTCTAGTCAAAGCTATGGTTTTTCCAGTAGTCATGTATGATGGATGTGAGAGTTGCACCATAAAGAAAATTGAGCACTGAAGAATTGATGTTTTTGAACTGTGGTGGTGTAAAATATTCTTGAGAGTCTCTTGGATTGCATGGAGAACAAACCATTAATCCTAAATGAAATCAGTCTTGAATATTCATTGGAAGGACTAATGCTGAAGCTAAAGCTCAATACTTTGGTCACCTGATGCAAAGAACTGACTCTTTGGAAAAGACCCTGATGCTAGGGAAGATTGAAAGCAGGAGGAGATGACAGAGAATGAGCTGTTTGGATGGCATCACCAACTGGATGGAACTGAGTTTGAGCAAGCTCCAGGAGTTGGTGATGGGCAAGGAAGCCTGATGTGCTGCTGTCCAGAGGGTCGCAAAGAGTTGGACATGACTGAGCGACTGAACTGAACTTATTGATTTCTTCCATACAAGAACTCGGGCTTCTGAGTTCTATTGTACTATTGTATACCTGTAACTTATATAACACTGTAAATCAACTACACTTCAATTTTTAAAAGAAGCTTACTTACTTACAAATAGTTGGTGATATTTTTGAAAATCTGGTTCAGTCATCATTAAAATAAAGAATCTACCGGCAATGTGGGAGACCTGGGTTCTATCCCTGGGTTAGAAAAATCCCCTGGAGGGGGTCATGGCAACCCACTCCAGTATTCTTTCTGGAGCATCCCCATGGACAAAGGAGCCTGGTGGGCTACAGTCCATGGGGTTGCAAAGAGTAGGTTATGACTGAGCAACTAAACACGCACAGACATACAACAAGTTGATCTTTCAGTTCAGTTCAGTCGCTCAGTCGTGTCCGACTCTTTGCCATCCCGTGAATGGAACACGACTCATGATTATACGTATATCTTCTCCCTTTTGAACCTCCCTCCCCTCCCCTCATCCCATCATTCTAGGTTATCATGGAGCACTAGGTAGGGCTCCCTGTGCTATATAGCAATTTCCTACCAGCTATCTGTTTTACACATGGTAGTGTATATATGTGAATGTTACTTTTTCCATTCATCACACTTTCTCCCTCCACTGTGTCCATAAATTAGTTCTCTACATCTTTGACTGTGTGGATCACAAAAAAACTGTGGAAAATTCTTCAAGAGATGGGAATACCAGACCACCTGACCTACCTCCTGGGAAATCTGTATGCAGGTCAGGAAGCAACAGTTAGAACTGGACATAGAACAATGGACTGGTTCCAAATTGGGAAAGGAGTACATCAAGGCTGTATATTGTCACCCTGCTTATTTAACTTATATGCAGAGTACATCATGAGAAATGCTGGGCTGGATGAAGCACAAGCTGGAATCAAGATTGCTGGGAGAAATATCAATAACCTCAGATATGCAGATGATATCACACTTACGGCAGAAAGCAAAGAAGAACTAAAGAGCCTCGTGATGAAAGTGAAAGAAGAGAGTGAAAAATTTATCTTAAAACTCAACATTCAGAAAACTAAAATCAAGGCATCTGGTCCCGTCACATCATGGCAAATAAATGGGGAAGTAATGGAAACAGTGAAAGGCTTTAATTTCTTGGTTTCCAAAATCACTGCAGATTATGACTGCAGCCATGAAATTAAAAGACACTTGCTCCTTGGAAGAAAAGCTATAACCAACTTAGACAGCATATTAAAAAGCAAAGACATTACTTTGCCAACAAAGGTCTATGTAGTCAAAGCTATGGTTTTTCCAGTAGTCATGTATGGTTGTGAGAGCTGGACTATAAAGAAAGCTGAGTGCCGAAGAAGTGATGTTTTTGAACTGTAGTGTTGGAGAAGACTTTTGAGAGTCCCTTGGATTGCAAGGAGATCCAACCAGTCAGTCCTAAAGGAAATCAATCCTGAATATTCATTGGAAAGACTGAGTGAAGTAAGCCAGAAAGAAAAACACCAATACAGTATACTAACACATATATATGGAATTTAGAAAGATGGCAATGATGACCCTGTATGCAGGACAGCAAAAAAGGCACAGATGTGTATAACGGACTTTTGGACTCAGTGGGAGAGGGAGAGGGTGAGATGATTTGGGAGAATGGCATTGAAACATGTATAATATCATGTAAGAATCGAATTGCCAGTCTATGTCCGATGCAGGATATGGCACGCTTGGGGCTGGTACTCGGGGATGACCCAGAGAGATGTTGTGGGGAGGGGGGTGGGAGGGGGGTTCATGTTTGGGAACGCATGTACACCCGTGGTGGATTCATGTCAATGTATGGCAAAACCAATACAGAATTGTAAAGTAAAATAAAAAATAAATAAATTTTAAAAATAAATAAATTAAATAAACCAAATATATATATATATATAATAAAAGCTTAGTTGTGTGACTTACAATAAGTTAATATGCTTCTGTTTGTAGTCTTAGGTTTTCCTTGGGTAAAATAGTTTTTTTGTTTCTTCCAGTGATCTGTTGCAAACTACACTTGAATAAAAGTAATTGAGAAAACATATATTGATAACATAAGAATCATATATGATGAATGTGAAAAGAAATATAAAGAGAAGTTTTCAAATAAATAAGAAAAAATATGTACAGTGAAAGTGTGTAAAGTATACAGATAGGCAATTCATAGAAGCATTACAAAAATGATCAAAAAATATATGAAGAAGCACACAAACTCTCTAGCAATCAATAATGATTTTCCCAACAGATTAACAAATATTAAAAATTGTCTTGCTAATAATAACCATTGACAAATATGTAGAGGAAACAGGTTTTCTTTATGAAACATGAAATGGTCAGTTGACTTAAAGAGAAATTGGTAGTATTTACAAAAAATAAGAATGTTATCTTTCAAGTTTTTAATTCCTAGGTAGCTATTCATGGAAATATTTGTAGGTGTACATGAAGATACATGTATGAGTGCCTTTACAGAATTGTTTGGAATAGTAAAAGGTTGGAAAGAATCCAAGTGTTTATCAACTTAAAAATTGTTAAATAATTCATGCTTCATATATATAATGGAATATATTAATCATCAGATAAAGAATGAGCTTCACTGGGACAACCCTGAGGGATGGGGTGGGGAGGAATGTGGGAGGGGCGTTTAGGATGGGGGACACATATACACCCATGGCTGATTTATGTCAATGTATAGCAAAAACCATTACAATATTGTAAAGTAATTAGCCTCCAATTAAAATTAATTAATTTAAAAAAGAATGAGCTGTGAGCTCTCATGAAAAACATTCTATACATTTGAATCAGTTCTAATGAGATGGATGAAACTGGAGCCGATTATATAGAGTGAAGTAAGCCAGAAAGAAAAACACCAATACAGTATACTAACACATATATATGGAATTTAGAAAGATGGTAATGATGACCCTGTATGCGAGACAGCAAAAGAGACACAGATGTGTAGAGTGGACTTTTGGACTCTGAGAGAGAGAGTGTGATGATTTGGGAGAATGACATTGAAACATGTATACTATCATGTAAGAAATGAATTGCCAGTCTATGTTTGATGCAGGATACAGGATGCTTGGGGCTGGTGCATGGGGATGATCCAGAAAGATGATATGGGGTGGGAGGTGGGAGGGGGGTTCATGTTTGGGAACTCATGTACACCCATGGTGGATTCATGTCAATGTATGGCAAAATCAATACAGTATTGTAAAGTAAAATAAAGTAAAAATAAAAATAAAACAGGAAAAAAAGTGAATAAAATGAACTATAAGACAGAAAAAAAAAAAAAAAGACTGATGCTGAAGCTGAGACTCCAATAATTTGGCCACCTGATGGGAAGAGCTGACTCATTGGAAAAGACCCTGATATTGGGAAAGATTGAAGGCGGGAGGAGAAGGGGATGATAAAGGAAGAGATGGTTGAATGTCATCACCAACTCAATGGACATGAGTTTGAGTAAGCTCCAGGAGTTAGTGATACACAGGTAAGCCAGGTGTGTTGCAGTCTGTGGGGTCACAGAGTTGGACATGACTGAGAGACTGAACTGAACTGAACTGATCTGCATCTCCATTCCTTCTCTGCAAACAGGTTCATCAATACCATTTTTCTAAATTCCGTATATATGCTTTAATATATGATATTTGTTTTTCTCTTTCTAACTTACTTCACTCTGCATAATAGGCTCTAGGTTCATCTACCTCACTACCACTGATTCAAATATGTTCCATTTTATGAATAATATGAGTAATATTCCATTGTATATATGTATCACATCTTTTTATCCATTCATCTGTCAATAGAAATCTAGGTTTCTTCCATTTCATGAGTTATAATTTTTAAAGTTTTTATTCCATTTATAGTCACTATAAAATATTGGCTATAACCTTTGCATTGTATAATATATCTTTGTAGTTTATTTTATACATCATATTGTATACATCTTACTGTCCCACCCTTTTATTACCCCTTTCTTTCCCTCTTCCCATTAGTAACCACTAGTTTGTTCTCTATATCTACATGTGTCTTTTTTATGTTCATTAATTTTGTACTTTTAGATTCCATGTCTAAAAAGTGATGTGGAACTTTTTTTCTCTGTCAGACTCATTTCACTTGGCATAATACCCTCTAAATCCATCCATGTTGCTGTGATGGCAACATTTTTTTTTTAAATGGCTGAGTAGTATTTCAGTGTGGTTCTTCTAGCTCTGTTCTTCTTTCACAAGTTTGTTTTGGTTATTCAAGATCTTTTGCTTTTTCATGACAAATTTTAAAATTATTAGTTATCATTCCATGAAAAATGCCACTGATAATTTTATAGAGATTACATTAAATCTGTAAATTGCTTTGGGTAGTATGATCATTTTAACAATATTCATTCTTCTAATCCAAGAAATTGGTATATTCTTCCATCTGTTAAACAACCTTAATTTTAATGTGCTTTATAATTCATTAACTATTAGAAAATAGTAGAAAATGTTGATATAATAAGCCAAAAAAATCCATGATATTCTTGGTTATAAGTTCTTATTACATATTTTACATATATTATATATATACTACATATGTTTTAAATGTAGTAAGTGAAAAAGTATTATAACCATTATAAATGCAATTGTTATTTGGATTTGGCAAAATAACTGTTATAATTTTAGATTTTCTGTAAAATTAGTCATTTATGAAAGATGTAGTGCATGGTTCTCACAATATAAAATATTTTTAAGTGTATAGAATTTGAAGAGAATATCTATTTATGTTTTCATTTTTAAATCTCCCTTTTTCTTGCCCCCAAATCATCAAATTTATTAAAATCTGAATTCTCTGACTCTTGTTTCAAAGCCAATAAAACTCTTCATTATTTTGAAAGACTAACAGTGTCCCAAATAGATTTATTATTAGTTCAGTGTAGAACATCACTCTACGTGCCATGTTCAGCACTCCCGATTTCAATTTATTTCCTTACCTCAGGGTAACCTCAGATCTTTGATTAATGTCATTTGATAACAGAGTGCAGTTCTGCATGACATATTTTTGGTTGCCAAAGACAATGTTTTGATGAACACCTTTAAAACAGGATAAATCACTTATGTTATAAACAAATAACCTTGTACACTTTTGTAACTACATTGAACACTGTTCAAGGGTAAAAATGTCAAAAAAATTTTCAAAGGACAATGAAAATATTCCAGCAGTAGTGTCTGCCTCTGTATCCAGATCGCCAGAATTATGATAACTGGTTCCTACTGAAGCCACCTTTCCTGAAGCTACCAGAGATGCAGGTGCAAATGATATACAGGTGCAAAGAATTAACCCAGTTCTTCAATCAGGAACATTGTCAGGATATCTGAAGGGCCTCAGAATAAATAGAAGGCAGATTCTGCTTCAACAGATTTAAAAAATCCCCTTAATCTAGACCATTAAATTAGAACACTTTTATATTTAGAGCTAATTGTGACAAAGAAACCAATATTCCTTAACTATGAGAGTTTATCAAAATTAAATTGCAAATCACTGAAATACTGATGTTCTACTGCAAAACAATTCAGAAGGTTTTTATACAGCCCTGTTTATCAGTTCAGTTCAGTTCAGTTCAGCTGCTCAGTCCTGTCTGACTCTTTGTGACACCATGGGCTGCAACACGCCAGGCTTCCCTGTCCATCACCAACTCCCAGAGCTTGCTTAAACTCATGTCCATTGAGTCAGTGAGGCCATCCAACCATCTCTTCCTTGGTTGTCCCCTTCTCCTCCTGCCTTAAATCTTTCCCAGCATTAGGATCTTTTCTAGTGAGTTAGTTCTTCGCATCATGTGGCCAAAGTACTGGAGCTTCTGCATCAGCATCAGTCCTTCCAATGAAAATTCAGGACTGATTTCCTTTAGGATTGACTGGTTTGATCTCCTTGCAGTCCAAGGGACTTTCAAGAGTCTTCTCCAACACAGTTTATAGTGATACTCAATTGATCAAGAAACTGGCCTTCAGTTTCAGTTATATTCCCCTCTGATATCATAGGGCCATGATCTGGGGAATTCTATTTTTTTTTTTCCCCAGAGGAGACATGATCATTGTCCTTAAGTAGTACAAACAGCAACAATTTAGTACAGAGTAAGAATAAGAAGTCTACTTCAAATCCTGATTCCACTCTGTTTTATGGGTGCTATGCTCCTGATCCAGATTTATACCCATAGGAATTAAGCTGGTGCTGGACAAGAGCTGATGTACAATATTTATGTTTAGGTCTATATATATTGCCTTATTTCTGCAAAGCATTTTGAATGACTATTTTTTTTTCCATCAAATATTATCATGGTAGTACCATTAAGTTTCATTTTAGATTTTTAGAGATTAAGCTTCTTTTAGGTTATTTATTCATATAAAATGTATTCTAAGTTCTTTTTTAAAAAAATATTGTGATAAAAGTCATAAAATATAAAACATAATATTTGAACCATATTTAACTGTATGTTTCAGTGGTGTTAAATAAGTACATTTACCTCCCACACCAACACCAATCTCCTGAATTTTTCACCTTCCAAAACTGAAGTTCTGTCCCCATTAAATACTAATTCCTCATTCTCCCTTACCACCCCCGCCCCCACCACTGGCATATATCAATGTACATTCTGACTCTACTACAAGTACTTTGTATAAGTGAAAACAAACAGTATTTGGTTGTACCTACCATATATTGAAAAAATGCATTATAAGTTCTTACCTAAAAAAAGCTAATACACAGAGTGTATCATTGAAATGTGGAATTAATCTTTAGCTTATATATATGTGTGTGTATATACATAAACACATAAATATATTTTAATTTATTTAATGAGAACTTGTTTGTATTTAATGAATTATTATTATTTGCTGAACACCATTATAAGGGAAACTTGTTAACTTATTGGTGGCTCATGACAGCTCTATGAGGTGAGTGCTGTTATCATCCTTACCCCATTTCTCTAAATGAGGAAAATGAGGTATGAAAGGTTAGTTCTTTTGCTAAGGTCACAAAGTCAGGCAATTACAGAATTAGTACACAGGCCACGTACCTCTAAAGACTAGTAAATTCATGAAAGTTTTTCAAAATAACTGACTTTATTTTGTGACTTTTACCAAAGGACTTGTCTTCCAAATGTTTCATTTGGGGTATTTTATCCATTTTTTGGATTTGTTTATTTGCCTCCTTTGTCATCATAGCTTTTCTTCTTGCTAAAATGTTTTCCTTCATTAAGAGAACCATCAATTTCTAAATACTAGGATCTATATTTGTAACTCGGAGAAGGCGATGGCATCCCACTCCAGTACCCTTGCCTGGAAAATCCCATGGACGGAAAAGCCTGGTAAGCTACAGTCCATGGGGTCGCGAAGAGTCGGACACAACTAAGCGACCTCACTTTCACTTTTTATTTTCATGCATTGGAGGAAGAAATGGCAACCCACTGCAGTGTTCTTGCTTGGAGAATCCCAGGATGGCGGAGCCTGGTGGGCTGTCATCTATGGGGTCGCACAGAGTCGGACACGACTGAAGCAACTTAGCAGCAGCAGCAGCAACATATTTGTAACTGAGTTTTGTGTTGCATTGTGAAATCTTCTACACTATTGTTTGTTCTTGGCATTTTGTCACATGTCCGTAGGAGACATTCCAAAGTTCTATGGGAAATGTGTGTGCAACTCTGTACCTTTAAGATCCTCAGCCTCTTTCGCAAAGTAGTGTGTTTCAAAATAAGAAATCAACTCTTGGGGTGAATCATTGTTATCTGTCTGCTTCATAAATGCTAATGCATTTCAACAAGTTGGAATCAAACTGTCAAAACAAAAACTGTCAACCAGTTATTTTTTTTTTTTCATGGCAAAATTGCTTAATGGACAATTGGATACACAATAAAGATGTTTATGGC
Organism: Oryx dammah; assembly: GCF_014754425.2. Lineage (NCBI taxonomy): Eukaryota > Metazoa > Chordata > Mammalia > Artiodactyla > Bovidae > Oryx > Oryx dammah. The sequence goes on from NW_024070187.1 coordinate 72,918,252, forward strand.
AAAGAAGTTCACAGCAAAAATACTGGACGTGAGAAATCCCATGGCCATTCTAAGCAGAAATTCCTGAGTTCCATACTTAAAAAAAAAAATCCAGAATCCATACCTCCACTGCCATCATTGTTCTAAGCCACCTCCCTCATTCAGCTGTATTATTGCAGCTGCCTCCTAACATGTTTCCTCCATTCTTCCACTCTTGCCCCTGAAGTCTATACTCCACATAAACAACTGATTAAAAAAAATAATACACACTCACACAATATCAGTCACATCAATATTATGCTCAAAATTCTGCTGTGGATCCCTAGTTCAATAAGATTTAAACTAGGAGACTTTCAATGGAGTGTGTTCAGTTCAGTTCAGTCACTCAGTCGTGTCCGACTCTTTGCGACCCCGTGAATTGCAGCAGGCCAGGCCTCCCTGTCCATCACCAACTCTCGGAGTTCACTCAGACTCACATCCATCCAGTCCGTGATGCCATCCAGCCATCTCATCCTCCATCGCCCCTTCTCCTCCTGCCCCCAGTTCCTCCCAGCATCAGTCTTTTCTGGTGAGTCAGCTCTTCACATGAGGTGGCCAAAGTACTGGAGTTTCAGCTTTAGCATTATTCCTTCCAAAGAAATCCCAGGGTTGATCTCCTTCAGAATGGACTGGTTGGATCTCCTTGAAGTCCAAGGGACTTTCAAGAGTCTTCTCCAACACCACAGTTCAAAAGCATTAATTCTTCAGCACTCAGCTTTCTTCACAGTCCAACTCTCACATCCATACATGACCACAGGAAAAACCATAGCCTTGACTAGATGGACCTTAGTTGGCAAAGTAATGTCTCTGCTTTTGAATATACTATCTAGGTTGGTCATAACTTCTCTTCCAAGGAGTAAGTGTCTTTTAATTTCATGGCTGCAGTCACCATCTGCAGTGATTTTGGAGCCCCCCAAAATAAAGTCTGCTACTGTTTCCACTGTTTCCCCATCTATTTCCCATGAAGTGATGGGACCAGATGCCATGATCTTCGTTTTCTGAATGTGGAGCTTGAAGCCACCTTTTTCGCTCTCCTCTTTTACTTTCATCAAGAGGCTTTTTAGCTCCTCTTCACTTTCTGCCCTAAGGGTGGTGTCATCTGCATATCTGAGGTTATTGATATTTCTCCCGGCAATCTTGATTCCAGCTTGTGTTTCTTCCAGTCCAGAGTTTCTCATGATGTACTCTGCATAGAAGTTAAATAAGCAGGGTGACAATATACAACCTTGATGTACTCCTTTTCCTATTTGGAACCAGTCTGTTGGTCCATGCCCAGTTTTAACTGTTGCTTCCTGACCTGCATACAGATTTCTCAAGAGGCAAGTTAGGTGGTCTGGTATTCCCATCTCTTTCAGAATTTTCCACAGTTTATTGCGATCCACACAGTCAAAGGCTTTGGCATAGTCAATAAAGCAGAAATAGATGTTTTTCTGGAACTCTCTTGCTTTCTCGATGATCCAGTGGATGTTGGCAATTTGATCTCTGGTTCCTCTGCCTTTTCTAAAACCAGCTTGAACATCAGGGAGTTCATGGTTCATGTATTGCTGAAGCCTGGCTTGGAGAATTTTGAGCATTACTTTACTAGCATGTGAGATGAGTACAATTGTGTGGAGTGTGTAGATCTACAAAAACCCTCCCTGTAATTCTTGTGTGAGAATAACATTCTCATTCTCTTCAGTCCCCATCTCCCTTGCTCCTTTAACTCCAGGCATTCTGTCCTTTTCATAGTGTAGTTCAGTAAACACGGAAAATGCAAAAAAATTCTTATAGACCTTCTTCCTCCAGGGACTTCACCAAAAAGCTCCATTAGTTCCTGTAGTTATCTGTGTGTGTGTGTGCATGCACACACATGTGCAAGCTCAGGTCTGTCTGACTCTTTGTGACTCCATTAACTGTAGCCTGCCAGGCTCCTCTGTCCATGGGATTCTCCAGGCAAGAATACTGAGGTAGGTTGCCATTTTCTTCACCAGGGGATCTTTCTGACCCAGGGATTGAGACCGAGTCTCTTGCATCTCCTGCATTGGCATGTTGGAGTCCTTAGTTATCTGTGCAAATGTCATCTAACCTGAGAGGCTTTCAATGTATATTCCTATAAAAGAGCTTATACTCACTCTTCCCCCTTTTTTCTGCTTTGCTTTCATTCATTGTGCTTACTACCTGCCAAGGTATATTGTTTGTGTAATAGTTTATTGTCTATCTCCTTCTTAAAATGAAATTCACAGGTCACAAGGGGAAGAATCTTGTCAATACTAGGCCTTGATATTTTTATTTTTATCATCTGTGTCCAAAAGAGTGCCTGATGCCTAATAGGTACCCAATAAATAATGGATTAATACATGGATTATGGTCTTCCCTGATAGCTCAGTTGGTAAAGAATTCGCCTGCAATCCTGGAGACCTGAGTTCAATGTCTGGGTTGGAAAGATCCTCTGGAGAAGGGAAAGGCTACCCTCTCCAGTATTCTGGCCTAGAGAATTCAATAGACTGCATAGGCTATGGCGTCATAAAGAGTCAGACACAACTGAGCAACTTGCACTAATACATGGATTAATGAAAGAAGAAAAATAAAAAGAATAGAAAAGGAATACAAAATGAAAAGTAGAAAACTATTACAGGTCAGTAATTATCAAAAATTTCTCTCTAGGATCTGTTAGTTATCCGTAGGATCTCCAGTATTTACTCAGTCTTTTCTCTGTGCTTCCATGATTGTAGACAGAGTCTGAAGATTTTGATTTATTGCTCAACTTTGTATTTTGACTAGTTCATAAGTTAGGTATCCTTTTGGGTATCTCTGCTAACTTGCTGTTTGTTTTGTGATAAGATTTGTCAATATTATATTTATAATGCAATATTATAATCTATCTTTTATTCAGTGTTTGCATTAGTCCTTGCCCAAGAACAAAGAGTAAAGCAAGGGGTACTTGTCATCACATATAACTTCTGTCTGTTACTTTCTCTTGTGTTACTTGCCTTTGCTTCTACTCGTCATGCCCACTGACTCTATTTTGAGAATTTTCTCTCAGGTCTTCTCTGCATATCTGACAATCTGTGACTAGAATATTTACACCTTAATGTGAAATTTAATCAACACCTCTTGTCTCTCAGATGTGGTTTAATTATAAGACTTATTTGGTATATTCATCTCAAGCATCCTGTTTTAAAATTTTCTCTAAGCTCTACACATATTCAGGTATTTTTTCATGCATCTGTATCTTATGTCCCAGAAGACAGATACAGGCAAACATTCAAAGTGTAGTCTCTCCTATATTGGAATCTGCAAGTCTCCTAAGAGCAAGAACTTTTCTCATTCACTTTTAGATTACATATTTTAAGAAATTCAAATAGATTAAACATTTAACAAATTTTTATTGAATAAATATGTGTGAATGAATGAAATAAACTTTCTAGTGAAATAAACAGTAGAAAACTGCTTTTTAAAAACAATAATGTTTATGGCCATGGATTTTGTTTAGTTGCTATTTTACGTCTATTTATACTTTCTCATTGTTTATTTTGTGTTTGCCATTATAAAAGTTTGTAGCTTATTTATTTAGACCAAGTTAAATTTTCTGCTCTTGTAACACATCCATGAAGAAATTTTCTTGTTGACATCAAATATATATAATTTAATATGTATTGTTCATTTCTAACATATTTATCTAATACAAGAATTAAACTCTAGTTAAAGACAGAGTAAATATTGTCTGTGTCCTGTACCCTTAAATATTTTAAAGAAAATGTTCTATTTTTCAAAGATTTCTTAAGGGTTGTGGAAAATATGTCAACATCCTTTAGCAAGAGTTCTGATAGTTGAAGTTCTGCATTGCTGATATAGAGCTGCTCTGAGTCACATCCATAGGCTGCAGAAATTCCATATCTTATTAAATTCACCATTAAAATGTTGTTGATTCTCTCAGTTGTATTCCCAAAGAGATTTGCTGAATACATTCTTCTAGAGAGTTTTGATGATTAATTAAATCATTTAGCATCAAGCAAAAACAAAATCAAATTTATGTTCATTAGATAGAAGGAAAAAAGTTACAGTCAAGAGGAATAATTTTCAAGAAATAAGGAAACAAAAATCTCTTAATAAAAGGACAGTTTGCATGAGTAAGCATTTGTTTAAAACATGTATAACTGAGTATACATCAAAACTGCAGAATGCTTTACTAGAGTAAAAAGAAAAATGATTGTATTAAGAGCTACCAGCCATAACTGTTTTTCACTATTTGTTTTGGTAATGGATCTACCTGTTACTAATTTGTAATCCCTGTGTATAGTGGGCTAATTATTCTGAAGAGGAAAAGAAAGAGATGGAAATAAGAATAGGGTGAAGTCTGAATATTGATTTAGAACCCCTCAGAAGCTAGTTAAAGAGAATAGATAGTAGACTTCATGGTCTTATCCAGTTGACCTCTTCTGTCTGGACACATGTAAGACCATTTTTCCCAATCTACTTACAGTTAGGTGTACTATGTGAATCATTGTGGTCAACTGACATTAGTGGAAGGCATCAGTGTCACATTGGGACTAAGGCTGTGTAAAATCTTTTGCAGACTCTTTTCTCTTCCCACCTCCTCCCCCCACCTCCGTTATTCTGAAAGCTACACATTGTGATGAAGAAATCACAATATGAAAACCAGGGACTTCCCTGGCAGTCCACTGGTTTACTTTGCCTTCCAATACAGAGGGTATGGGTTCCATCCCTGGTCGAGGAGCTAAGAGCCTATATGAAAGTGAAAAAGTGAAAGTTACTCAGTCATGTCTGACTCTATGTGACCCCGTGGCCTATACAGTCCATGGAATTTTCTAGGCCAGAATACTGGGGTGGGTAGCCTTTTCTTCCTCCAAGGGATCTTCCCAATCCAGAGTTCCAACCAAGGTCTCCTTTATTGCAGGCAGATTCTTTACCAGCTGAGCCACAAGGGAAGTCCAAGAATACTGGAGTCGGTAGCCTATCCCTTCTCCAGGGATCTTCCTGACCCAGAAATCGAACCAGGGTCTCCTGCATTGCAGGCAGATTCTTTACCAACTGAGCTATCAGGGAAGCCCAAGGAGTCTACAAGCCTTTGGGCCAAAAACTCAAAACATAAAACAGAAGCAATATTGTAACAAATTAAATAAAGACTTAAAAAGATAAAAGGAAGAAAATCAACTATTTCTTCAAAGATACTATAAAAAGGCCCTGGAAAGTTATTGAACCTTAGCAAACTTTGCACTAGGAAGTCACTTATATTTCAGGGTAATTTGTTATTTGATCTGCATAATCTTTATGTTACTTAACATGACATAACCTAGCCTTTTTGTTAGTGACAACTATGTTTATTTATCTGCCCTGAAGTTCAAAGTGTGCTGAGTTGGATATTTGAGCATACATCTTATGATATATAGCCACCCCAGCAGGTCATCATTGATTCACATGTCTATTGAGTTCCCATTTTGCTAGGCAATAGGAAAACAAAGTTTAGTAAAATACTGTAATCTAATAGTGTAGAAAGAATATGAACAAACAGTTACAATTCTGTGATATTAATAGTATTGCTAATGCTCTGTTAAAAGTTAGAAACCAAGAGAAAAAGAATATATGAGGAATATATTACCTAAGTGATTAAAAAAAATAGTCACAGAAAATATTGGAGATACACAATAGGGATGCTAAAGGATAAGAAGAATATTTCAATGCACAGAAGTGAAGGGCTTTATGGATGGCAGAAAACTGGCATGTTCAACAGTACAAAGCATACATTTGACAAACAGTTAATGGATGGCAACTAGTTGCTAGTCTTTTTACGTCAAGGTAATTAATGTATCTAGATATATTCTCCCAATGGTGAAGAACTACTGACAGTTTTTTAAATTGGGCAAACACAAAATTATGTATTCTTTTCAAAAATTTTGGAAACCATGTGGAAGATGTACAAAAAAAAGAAGGGCTTGGATGTAGGAAGATTAACTGGGTTATTGAAATAATACGGAGGAGAATAATTCAAATCTCTACAATAGTGGCAGTGCACTATTCAACCTGTGTACCATGGAGAGAATGGTACACAGCCATTGGTAGGGAAGAAGGCTTGTTATATGGAGGGTTGCCAGTGATACAGGAGAAAGAATTCGAGATTATAGTGAAGTTTCCAGTTTATGTGACAGGAAAGAAAATAATGCTATTACTACCAAGAAGATCTAAAAGGAAGGAAATGTGATAGGCAGAGTAATGGCCCTGTAAATTATCCATGTCCTAATCTCTGGAACCAGTAAATTTTACGTTATGTTAAACTTGCAGGTCTGGTTAAGATTAGGATCATGAAATGGGGAGGTTATCCTGCAGTATTCAGGTAGACCCTATGTGCACTCACAAGTGTTTTTATCAGATGGAAGCAGAGAGAGATTTCAGACAGAAGAGGAAAAGGCAATGTAATCATGGAGTCTGAGACTGGAGTGAGGTGGCCATAAACAAAGGATGCCAGCAGAAGCTGAAAGCCAGAAGCTGGAAAAGGCAATAAAGATTCTCACCTGAAATCTCCTGAAAAAGTACAGCTCTAGCAATATATTGATTCCAGCCCAGTGAAACTGTTTTTAGACTTCTTGTCTCTAGAGCAGGCTTCCCTTGTGGCTCAGCTGGTAAAGAATCTGCCTGCAATGCAGGAGACCTGGGTTCAATCCCTGGGTTGGGAAGATCCCCTGGAGAAGGTAAGGGAAAGGCTACCCACTCCAGTATTCTGGCCTAGAGAACTCCATGGACTGTGTAGTCCATGGGGTCACAAAGAGTTTGACATGACTCAGTGACTTGCACTGTCTCTAGAGAAGTAAGAGAAAACTTCTGGTGGTTTAAGACATGTATGCATGCTCAGTCAAGTCCAACTATTTATGACGCTATGGACTGTACCCTGACAGGCTCCTCTGTCTGAGGGATTCTCCAGGCAAGAATACTCGAGTGGGTTGTCATTTCCTTCTGAGGTAGAAATTGTTAAGTAGTCAGTGTAACATTAGGGCCTCGGTTCTTTTTTTCTAATTTCAATTTTAATTTCAACTTATTCCCTCACATAAATATTTTGCTCCATTAGTCTAAAACTGTATTTGTTGTTCCAATTTCTAGGCATTCAGAGGAATGCCTCCCTGGTCTGGAGAGTCATAAAACATTCAGACTCAGAACAAGACAATCATTAACTGCTGTCCAGTTTATCAAGAAGAAAAATTCTAGGTGGACCATTAACTCTTAAACATACATTTGGTCCCTAAATAATGGTCTGGGGTCTTGAGACAGGGTTGAGGGATGGCAACACAGTGTCTTTGGAAACTGAGAAACTGGGGGACCCAAAATAGCCATAAAAATGACAAACTAGACTATATAACTTCTAAACTGATTGCTCAGAATTTACGTGCATTTGGCCCAAAACAACCAAAACCAAACAGTTATAATAAAGATATAAAAGACTGTTATTCTTACCATTTAGGGCTCTTGATCCCTTCTCAGTGTCTATGCTGAAAGCTTTGTATCTCTATCCTTTAAAATAAACTCTGCATGTGTTAGTGTTTGCAAAGTTCAATTTTTGGCTCCTCAAACAGAACTTGGGTTTCACATTTCACTTCTCAGGGGATCTTCCTAACCCAGGGATGAAACCTGTGTTCCTTGCATCTTCTGCATTGGCAAGCAGATTTTTTACCAGCTGTGCCACCTGGCTGCACCACACAGTTTATAGGATCTCAGTTCTTTGACTAGGGATTGAGCCTAGGCCTCCACAATGAAAGCACCAGATCCTAACCACTAGACCACCAGGGAACCCTTATTTGTGATACATTTTTACAGTAGCAGTAGGAAATTAACACAGGAAGTTTATATGACTGGCCTAGAATTTCTGGCTATGAGTCCACATGTGTATATATTTGTATATTCATTTGTGTTTTCAGGACCCTGTCTACCCACAGATAGCAGGAAGGAAGAAATTAGCACGTCTCCTGCCTGAGGCTTGCCTTTCTAGGAGATATTTGCAAGATTAATGATCTTTTGCTTTGTTTCCTCACCTCTGCCTCCGTCTCTGATCTATAAAAGAACCTGGCATTTAGACCCTATAAAACAGTTATTTTGAGACATTAGTCTGCTATCTTCCTGGTCAGTTGGCTTTCCAAATTATCTTTGGGACTTATCAGCCTGTTGTATGGTGAGCAGAGCAAGCTTGGACTCCATAACAGTAACAGTTAAAAAGTGGGCAGTGTCCCAATTCGTGGAAATCCCCATCCCTTCACCAAAATAGCTAGAATACTCTGCTCACTCAATAACTTATGGAATTACCACCCCCATTAAACTTGACAACCCCATACCTCAGTACTGCTCTCGCCTTCTGAGATGGCCCACACTGTCTGTAGAGTGTGTTTCTCTTGAAATAAATCCACTTCTTACCTTCTACTTTGTCTCTCACTGAATTTTCTTCGATGAGACATCCAGAATCTGAGCATCATTAAGTCTTGAGATCAGGTGTGATCTCAGTTAAAAATCTGAGAGTTCAAGTCCCAATCTGAATTGCATGCTTTTTCAACCACCTGGAGAGAGTAGAAATTAGGATGATCACACAGGATCATGCTCCTAATTGAGCAGAAAATGCTGTAGAATCCAGTAATACTTGGTGAATCCTCTTAGTATGAGTTTCTGTAATGAGTGGATAATAATTATAGTAAACATCAACTGAGTCACTTTCAAGGACTTTTCATGTGTCATCTGTTCATTTCTCATAATATAGCCATGATAGAGGTTCTATCTGTATGTGCTTATGTATTTGTCGCTCAGTTGTGTCTGACTCTTTGCAACCCCATGGACTGTGCCCTGTCAGTCTCCTCTATCCATGGAATTCTCCAGGCAAGAATACTGGAGTGGGTCACCATTCTCTTCTCCAGGGGATCTTTCCAACCCAGGGATCGAACCTGGGTCTCCTGCATTGCAGACGGATTCTTTACTGTCTGAGCCACCATGTGCTCAACTTCATTTTACAGATGAAGTGGAGGCCCAGCGAGATTAGTTCACAGCCAGTATCAATAGGGTCAAGAATCAAACATAACCAATGTGTAACAGATTTTACTCAAAATCAGATGGAGCTCAGTTTCATTTCTAAGGCTCTTATTCAGACACTCCAATTTGTGGGAGTAGCTTTAATGTTTAGGCAGTTTTAAATTTAATTTTTACTTTACATTTGAGTATGGTTGATTTGCAATGTTGTGTTACTTTCAAGTGTACAGCAAAGTGATTGAGTTATGCAGATACATATATCCATTCTATTTCAGATTCTTTTGCCATATATGTTATTATAGAATATTGAGTAGAGTTGCCTGTGCTATACTGTAGGTGCTTATTGATTATCTATTTTATATATAGCAGTGTGTTTATGTTAATCCCAAACTCCTAATTTATCCCTCAGGCAATGTTTAGAAGGTGACTTTTGACATATGTGTCACACTCAGCAGCAGCAGCAGCAACAATAGAATAACAATCTGAGGTCAACCAGTTATGGAAGCTCTCTTAAAAGTCTTAGGTTTCATTCACAGTTCCTAAGCTTTGGCTCTTCTGGAATTCAATCTCTGAAACAGATACAATGTACTTCTTCCTTCCAATTCCTCCCTGTATTTTTTCCCTGTTGGAAACAGATTTTGATAATTGTCGAGGTACCTGATAAAACTTTCATGCTGATAGACATAATCAGAAAAAGTTTATGATTATGACAAAAATACATAGATTAATAGTTGATAAGATAAAGTGATTGGGAAAGAAAATATTGTGGATAAGTAGAAAACAATTTTTAAAAATCTTTCTTGAAAATCATTCTAAACTATCCAAGATACTTTTCTTTTTTTGATGAAAATATTTTATACACATTATGGTTGTCACTTAAAATTGATATTCACATTTAACCTTGATAAAGAAAGCCTAATGACCCACAGTAAATATATAATGACTTATGGTATAAATTGAATTTACTATTGTTATTTTTAACATTGCTTTAAATGACATTTCTTATCATTTCTATTTTATTTATCTAGATGTAAAAGATAAAATTTAAAGTCAAAATACTTTATTGAGTTTTATAGACAGTAGATTTTTCAATTAATTTAAATTTAGACCCCTATTACAACTTTTTCCATGTAACTCCTGAATGTTGAAAATAGTCATATGGCAAAAATAAATCATTTATTTTTTTTAGATAAAACATGAAAAAAAAACTTTTTCAAAATTATTCATTTTTGTTTCTATTATTGTTAAATTAAGAAACACAAAGGAAATATATTTCAAACGATTTCTGAATGATGTGCAACTGAATATCTGCTCCAAGAGCACAAGCCCAGTCTCCCTCTCCATGGACACAGTTTTGGACTGCTTCTGATTTTAGTACATCTGTTGGTTGTATAATATTTCTTTATTGATAAACCATAAATCCCTATGATTATACAGTGAAAATGACAAATAGAATCAAAGGATTAGATCTGATAGACAGTGACTGAAGAACTATGGACAGAGATTCATGACATTGTATAGGGGACAGTAATTAAGACCAGCCCAAAGAAAAAGAAAAGCAAAAAAGACAAAATGGTTGTCTGAGCAGGCCTTACAAATAGCTGAGGAAATGAGACGTGAAAGGCAAAGGAGAAAAGGAAAGATATATCCATTTGAATGTAGAGTTCCAAAGACTAGCAAGGAGAAATAAAAAAGCCTTCCTCATTGATCAATGCAAAGAAATAGAGGGAAAAAATAGAATGGGAAAGACTAGAGATCTCTTCAAGAAAATTAGAGCTACCAAGGAAACACTTATTCCAATGTACTGCATTTCAGACTCTTGTTGACTATGATGGCTACTCCATTTCTTCTAAGGGATTCCTGCCCACAGCAGTAGATATAAAGAGATGGGAATACCAGATCACCTGACCTGCCCCTTGAGAAACCTGTATGCAGGTTAGGAAGCAACAACTGGACATGGAACAACAGACTGGTTCCAAATAGGAAAAGGAGTACGTCAAGGCTGTATATTGTCACTGTGCTTATTTAACTTGGCAACCCACTCCAGTATTCTTTCCTGGAGAATCCCAGGGACAGAGGAGCCTAGTGGGCTACAATCTATGGGGTCGCACAGAGTCGGGACTGATTGAAGTGACTTAGCAGCAGCATGCAGAGTACATCATGAGAAATGCTGGGCTTGAAGAAGCACAAGCTGGAATCAAGATTGCTGGGAGAAATATCAATCACCTCAGATATGCAGATGACACCACCCTTATGGCAGAAAGTGAAGAGGAACTAAAGAGCCTCTTGAAGAAAGTGAAAGAGGAGAATGAAAAACTTGGCTTAAAGCTCAACATTCAGAAAATGAAGATCATGGCATCTGCTCCCATCACTTGATGGCAAATAGATAGGGAAACAGTGGAAACAGTGGCTGACTTTATTTTGGGGGGCTCCAAAATCACTGCAGATGGTGACTGCAGCCATGAAATTAAAAGACACTTACTTCTTGGAAGGAAAATTATGACCAACCTAGATAGCATATTAAAAAGCAGAGACACATTCTTTTGTCAACAAAGGTCCATCTAGTCAAGGCTATGGTTTTTTTAGTGGTCATGTATGGATGTGAGAGTTGGACTATAAAGAAAGCTGAGCACCAAAGAATTGATGCTTTTGAACTGTGGTGTTGGAGAAGACTCTTGAGAGTCCCTTGTACTGAAAGGAGATCCAGCCAGTCCATTCTAAAGGAGAACAGTCCTGGCTGTATATTGGAAGGACTGATGCTGAAGCTGAAACTCCAATACTTTGGTCACCTCATATGAAGAGTTGACTCATTGGAAAAGACCCTGATGCTGGGAAAGATTGAGGGCAGGAGGAGAAGGGGACGACAGAGGATGAGATGGTTGGATGGCATCACCGACTCAGTGGGCATGGGTTTGGGTGAACTCTGGGAGTTGGTGATGGACAGGGAGGCCTGGCGTGCTGTGGTTCATGAGGTCACAAAGATTTGGACACGACTGAGTGACTGAACTGAACTGAAGGGAACATTTCATGCAAAGATGGGCATATTGGACAGAAACAGTATAGACCTAACAGAAGCAGAAGACATTTAGAAGAGGTGACAAGAATACACAGAAGAGCTATACCAAAAAGATCTTCATGACCCAGATAACTACGATTCTGGGATCACTCACTTAGAGCCAGATATCCTGGAATGCAAAGTCAAATGGGCTTTAGGAAACATCACTAGGAGCAAAGCTAGTGGAGGTGATGGAATTCCAGTTGAGCTATTTAAAATCCTAAAATATGATGCTATGAAAGTGCTGTACTCAATATTTCAACAAATTTGGAAAACACAGCAGTAGCCATAAGACTGGAAAACGTCAATTTTCATTCCAATCTCCAAAAAAAGGCAATGCCAAAAAATTGTTCAAACCACCACATAACTGAACTCATCTCACTTGCTAGCAAAGAATGCTCAAAATTCTTCAAGCCAGGCTTCAATAGTACTTGAACTAACAACTTCCAGATGGTGAAGTTGAATTTAGAAAAGTCAGAGGAATCAGAGATTGCTGGGAGCCAGCACGGGAGATCCCACCCATGACAAGGTCATGCAGGACTCGAGAGACTCCCTGGGCCATCCCACCCATGACAAGGTCATGTGGAAGAAACCTGATAAGCAAGGCTTCAGGATTCGAGGGACCCCCTGGGCCTGCTCAAGCATCTACCTCAAAACCAGAATCTGTCTTACTATTTTATGTCTTTCATCAAGTCTTCTGACATTAACAGGGGGCTCTCCCTGACCACCTTTCTCTGGAAAGAGTTAACTTAGGGCTCTAGCTAATAAGTCTCCTGGACAAGAAAAGAGTGTTTCAATTCAAACCCCTGTTAGCATTCTAGCTTACTTGGCAGGTTTATCCAGACTCTTGCAGCATTGTTGAGACAATGCTTGCTGTCAAGTTCTCACATCCCTTATCCATTGTGTTCCTGGGAGTGCATATAGTTAGGGTGTATAAGAAACAGGTAATAGCTTTAGTATTAACAACATTAGACTTTGAGGTAATAAGTTCTTTCTTTGCTATAACCCATCTTTGCTCCGTAAAAATGTAACTCTGTACTTTAAGGGTGATGCAGGCTAAGAATTTAAGAAGAAACACTTTAAGGGAAAATTATTGTTCTGGCTGACCAACCTTTATCAAAAAGGTGTCATAAAATATCAACAGGCCTCCGGGCCAGAAGATAATGTACAAAAAATAAGACTCTTGCAGAAAAGAACCTAGTATCCATAAAAGTTAATACTGATGGAATGTTGAGTTGACTCTGAATTTTTCACCTTGCTGTATGTACAGCTCAGGGTATAAAAGCCCTCTCTGAAAATAAAGTAATGGGCCTCGCTCGAAGAGGCTTGGTCACCCCGTGTCTGTCTTTTTCCTTTCTTTCTTTCTTTTTCTCTCTTACTCTCTTTTTCAGGCTGATCCCTTGGAGCATAGGGGCTCTCTGCAATAATATCAGCCTCTTTCTCTCCTCTATTTTCTTATCTACAACATTCTTTTCTTATCTACAACATTCTTTCTTTATCTCTCTCTAAATCGTTTGTCATCACCATTTCTCCTTCAGGTTCCCCTGGATCCTGCGGGGGCTAGATCCCGGCAAGAGATCAAATTGCCAACATTCTTTGGATAATCGTAAAAGCACAAGAGTTCCAGAAAAACATCTACTTCTGCTTCATTGACTATGCTAAAGCCTTTGACTGTGTGGATCACAACAAAGTGTGGAAAATTCTTCAAGAGTTGGGAATACTAGACCACCTGACCTGCCTTCTGAGACATTTGTATGCATGTCAGGAAGCAACAGTTAGAACTGGACATGGAACAATGGATTGGTTCAAAACTGGGAAAGGAGTACTTCAGGGCTGTATATTGTCACCTTGCTTAAAAACTTATATGCAGTGTACATCATGAGACATGCTGGGCTGCATAAAGCACAAGCTGGAACGAGATTGCTGGGAGAAATACTGATAACATCAGATATGCAGATGACACCATCCTTATGGCAGAAAGTGAAGGACTGAAAAGCCTCTTGATGAAAGTGAAAGAGGAGAGTGAAAAAGTTGGCTTAAAGCTCAACATTCAGAAAACTAAGATCATGGCATCTGGTCCCATCACATCATTGCAAACATGGGTAAACAATGGAAACAGTGAAAGACTTTATTTTGGGAGGCTCCAAAATCACTGCAGATGGTGACTGCAATCATGAAATTAAAAGACACTTGCTCCTTTTAAGAAAAGCTATGACCAACCTATACCATATATTGAAAAGCAGAGACGTTACTTTGCTGACAAAATCCATCTAGTCAAAGCTATAATTTTTCCAGTAGTTATGTATGGATGTGAGAGTTGGACTATAAAGAAAGCTGAGTGCCAAAGAATTGGGGTTTTTAAACTGTGGTGTTGGAGAAGACTGTTGAGAGTCCCTTGGAATGTAAGGAGATCCAACCAGTCCATCCTAAAGAAAATCAGTCCTGAGTGTTCATTGGAAGGACTGATGCTGAAGCTGAAACTCCAAATTTTGGCCACCTGCTGGGAAAAACGGGCTCATTGGAAAAAACCTTGTTGCTGGGAAAAATCGAAGCTGGAAGGAGTGGGGGATGACAGAATGAGATTGTTGGATGACATCACTGACTTGATGGACATGAATCTGAGTAAGCTTCAGGAGTTGGTGATGGACAGGGAAGCCTGGTGTGCTGCAGTCCATGGGTTTGCAGAGAGTTGGATATGACTGAGTGACTGAACTGAACTGGTAAGTGTTATCTGACTCCATTTATTGGAGACTGACTTCAGTTAAACTCCTTCCTCCTCTTCCCACTTTTCCATGTTTTATAGTAAATATTAGTTCTAATGATTATTTATATAATTTTAAATAATGTACTTGAAACTCTATTTCTTGATTCATCAATCTCAGAATCTCTTGACTTTCTTCCTACCTTCTTTCCTTTTCTACTTTGTATTTCTGTCTGCATTTGTTTATGTATTCAACTATTTATATCATGTGTGTACTTCAGACTTCCATGATCACATAATATTACAGACTTCCTAATTTGACTACAGCTTGACTCTAAAAATTTCAGGCTGAAGCATAGTGTTTGTCATAATTAGGTTATATCAATATTATTTATTTGCAAACCAGGTAGAACATCAGAGAAGTCATGGCTCAATGTCACAGCTTTTGCAACTAGAAAGGGAAAACCCCAAGGTGACAAAACGTTCTCTTTTTTACACTTTATTCATCTTTTAAAGTCATTTCATATTTTAGTTTGCTTTATACTACCTTACTTAGAGCTCTATATTTTCTCTTGGATTTTCTACTTACCTTTCTCTGTGTTTTTTTTTGTTTTGTTTTTCTATTGTTGCTGTTTTTTTTGGTCCCAGGAGTTATATGCTGTCTTCAAATCAGTAAAATCAATCTCTAATTGTTTCTTGAATGCTCTAATATTAACAAATGGTGACCCTTCCTTAAGCCTGCTAGATGGTTGCCATTCTGGGTATTTCTTGTCTACACTTTCTGTAGCTCTTTTTTGATACTTCCTTAGTTGATTTTTTTTTTACTCCTTCAGAATGGATACATGGGAGGCAAACTTTCTGCATTTTATTTTTTCAATTTCTATAGATGAAATATATTGTCATTTAGTTTCCAGTGAAGCTGTGAGAAATCTGGTTTGTAATGATTCTCATTTCCTGGTAGAGTATTTGCTTTTTATCTCTGGAAAATTAATCAAGGGCATATCTTTAGCTCTGAAATTTTCCTTTCTGTTTTTTTCTTTTTGAATAATTTCTTCTTCCCCTCCCCCCCCATTTTTTCTGGTATTTGAATACTTCACAATTACTCCTGTGGAAGAATAAGGAAATACAAATTGCCAATATTTTCTCTACCAATTTTCATCTGTTTGTCTTTTTAGTTTTATGTTCTGAAATAATTTATCTTCCATTCTGCATATTTCATTGGATTCAGTTTTTAGTAATCATATTTTAAATTTTATATTCAGTAAAGTATTAACTCCATTTCACAACAGGCCAATTATATTTCATTGAAACAATATCTTATCTAAATTCTGAACATATTAATTAAAAATAGTTTATTGTTTGTTTATGTTCTGATCACTAACCTGAATTTTACAGCTCTTTTTTTCAGTACTATTTGTCTCATTTGTTTATTTTTATCCATTCCTTTTGAGGTAATAAATTTCTAAAATATCAATTTTTCCTTAATTGGTCTCTGATGAACATAAAATAAAGGGTCAGTTCATTTAAATATGTGGCTAGCAGAAGTTTCCTCTGATATTATAAGATAAGCCTATTCCTTGAATAAAATATATGTTTCCAGTGTGTGTATATATGTGTTTTTTGAGAATTTATTGTGATATTTCCACAGCATGAAATGAAGCATGCACTCTGTTAAGAATCCAGACACATTCAAAAACCAAAACAAGGCCAGTCTGACTAATGTGAACAAACCCTTAGTCTGGGAGCCATGGATCTTCCTCAGTGTATCTCTCAATCTATATCTGACATTGAGGCAAACAGTACTTCCTAATGCACAGGAATGGGGGTGGCCTGAACATGCACGTCTTTCAGATTGATTCTCCATCAATCATTGTGACTGCTGCCCTTTCTTCCACACCCTCTCTTCTTTTGCTCCTAACTTTCAGGAGCAGCACTCTGCAAAATCACTCCTAGCTCCACTGCAACTTTTCTTGTTGAATATATTGAGCAATAACTCCTTTTATTCTAATATATCCATCAAGATGCTCCCATCAGTCTTCTGTCTTCCCAAAATTCATTCTAATCTTTTGACTGCTGATGTTTCTCTGCTGCCAGTCTCAGAAGGTTTATGGATTTATGCACTTTCATATTTCTTCACTGAACACTCCATGGATTTTTGAGATACAGGAGAATTTAATAAAATTTCTGACTCTAATAACTGAAATAAGGTATCTTGAGAGAATTTCTAAATGTTATTTCATAAAGAAAACTGATTCACTTATTTAAAGTCAATACAAAAGAAATATTCCCATATATGTATATGTTATTTATTATAAAAAAATTAAAGCCTTCTTTCTACAGAATTACACAGATCTCCAAAGATAAACTAAATGAACAAGAAATAATTCAAGGAAAAAATCCTTTTATAGATTGAAAACCAAAAAGGTTTTTATAATATTTATTTTCAAAAACAAGTTAAAAAGCGATTGACAGAGAAAATGTGATTTCAGTGCATATAGCTGAAAATAACTATGCTGCTGCTAAGTCACTTCAGTCATGTCTGACTCTGTGCGGCCCCATAGACAGCAGCCCACCAGGCTCCCCTGTACCTGGGATTCTCCAGGCAAGAACACTGGAGTGGGTTACCATTTCCTTCTCCAATGCATGAAAGTGAAAAGTGAAAGTGAAGTCGCCCAGTCATGCCCAACTCTTTGCGACCCCATGGACTTCAGCCTACAAGGCTCCTCCATCCATGGAATTTTCCAGGCAACAGTACTGGAGTGGGGTGCCATCGCCTTCTCCAAAATAACTATGCAATGTATACCAAATACTAAAAAAACTCATAATTTATTAAATTCAGAAAAAGTGTTAAACATTACAACTGGGGGGAAATGTATAGGATATGAAAGGATAGGACTAAAAATGAAATGGCTGATAAGCATTTTATTAAAAAAAAACTTTAAACTATGGAGACATTTAAAAATTTTTAATGATATAACTTTTTTTTTAGGTGCAAGTGCCAAAAATACAATCTAAACCAATTTAAGCAAAAAAGGAAGTGTGATAAAGGAATATTGATATAGTTTAGTTAATCCAAAGAAGAGATAGTGATACAGGCCCCAGTAGGCTTCTGGGTGTTCTAAGTGACTCAGTGCTTCTAAGACATTTACTTTCTCTGAGTGATTCTCATATGTTCAACTCTCTGCTTGGATAGTCTTGTCTGTTATAGAAAGTGAGTTATCTGTCATACGTAGTGGCCCTAAATTCTTAAAGTTAAATCTATCTTATATTGTGGCCCTAGAAGAGAGCTCCTGCCTATTGGGAAGAACTCTGATCTATCTTGACATACACGCCTACCATGAACAAATACATATGGCTAGGGGCACTGATTGCACCACACTGGTTTCCATGCCAAGACCTGTGGTCATGGAGTAGTGACTGGATTGGCTGCCACCAAAGAAGACAGACACATTATGTTCACCAGATGGAACAAGAACAAAACAAATATGTAATGAATTAAGAGGAGATTTTCTTAAAGGACAGGTATTACAAAACTGTGTGGCAACATGTTCTTAAATCCTTTCTTGATAATCTTCCACCTACAAGGATTTTGAGGATGTTGACCTTTCAGGAAAAATAATGAATGGAGAATAAAATATCCTTTCCTTTTTTTGGCAAGGTCACTGTTGACCATCACATGGGTTTAATGTACAAATGTAGACTGAAACTTGGAATTACCTAAACACTAATAAGGAAAAGAATTTTTATGAATTTTTATTTTTAATAAAATGAATTTTATATTAGCTCCATCTCATTATGAAGCTTTAATCAAAATCACATATGATGAAATCTACCAAGTACTTGCGTGGTCTTTAATAAAAAAGAAAAGACCACACTACCCAAGGCAATCAACAGATTCAATGTTCAGTTCAGTTCAGTCACTCAGTCATGTACGACTCTTTGTGACCCCATGAATTACAGCACGCCAGGCCTCCCTGTTCATCACCAACTCCTGGAGTTCACCCAAACACATGTCCATCCAGTCGGTGATGCCATCCAGCCATCTCATCTTCTGTCGTGCCCTTCTCCTCCTGCCCCCAATCCCTCCCAGCATCAGAGTCTTTTCCAATGAGTCTACTCTTCATATGAGGTGGCCAAAGTACTGGAGCTTCAGCTTTAGCATCATTCCTTCCAAAGAAATCCCAGGGCTGATCTCCTTCAGAATGGACTGGTTGGATCTCCTTGCAGTCCAAGGGACTCTCAAGAGTCTTCTCCAACACCACAGTTCAAAAGCATCAATTCTTTGATGCTCAGCTTTCTTCACAGTCCAACTCTCACATCCATACATGACCACTGGAAAAACTATAGCCTTGACTAGATGGACCTTTGTTGGCAAAGTAATATCTCTGCTTTTTAATATGCTATCTAGGTTGGTCATAACTTTCCTTCCAAGGAGTAAGGGTCTTTTAATTTCAATGCAATCCCTATTAAATTACTAATGGTATTTTTCATAGAACTAGCACAAATAATTGTAAAATTTGTACAGAAACACAAAAGTTCCTGAATATCCAAAACAATCTTGAGAAAGAACAGAGCTGGAGGAATCATGTTCCCTGACTTCAGACAATATGACAATTCTACAGTAATTAAGACAGTATGGTACTGGCACAAAAACAGACATGTGGGTCAATAGAACAGGATAGAGACCAGAAATAAACCCACACACTTATGATCAGTTAATCTAGGGCAAAGGAGGCAAGACTATAAGGTGGAGTAAAGACAGTCTCTTCAATAAGTGGTGCTGGCAAAACTGAATAGCTACCTATAAAAGAATGAAATTAGAATCAGAACATTCTTTAATGCCATACATAATCATAAATGCCATACATAAAAATAAAATGGATTACAGACCTAATACTATAAAAGTCCTACAGGAAAACTTAGGCAAAACATTTTTTTACATAAATCACAACAATATTTTTTTGGATCCATCTCCTAGAGTAATGAAATAAAAACAGAAATAAACAAATGGGATCTAATTAAACTTAAAAGCTTTTTCACAGCAAGGGAAACTGTAAAGAAAACAAAAAGCCAAGCTACAAATTAGGGGGAAATATTTGCTAACAATAAGGGATTAATTTCCAAAATATACATATAGTTTATATGGCATAAGATCATAAAAACAACTCAATCAAAAAATGGTCAGAAGATCTAAATAGACATTTCTCCATAGAAGATATACAGATTGTTAACAGGCACATGAAAAGATGCTCAGTATCACTAATTATTAGAGAAATGTAAATAAAAACTTTATAGAGATATCACCTCACACCCGTTGGAAAGGCCAACATTAAAATATCCATATTAATAAATGCTGGTGAGAGTGTGGGTGTGGAGAAAAAGGCACTCTCCTAGGTTATTAGTGGGAATACAGATTGATACAGCTACTATGGATGGAGGCCAGTATGGAGGTCCCTTAAAAACTAAAAATGGAGCCACCTTATGATTTCGCAATTCCATGCCTGGGCATATATCTGGAGAAAACTCTAATTAAAAATGATATGTGCATCCCAATGTTCATAGGTTCACTATTTACAATAGCCAAGACATGGAAGCAACTTAAATGTCCACTGACAGGTGAATGGATAAAGAAGATGTGGCACTTTATGTACAATGAAATACTTACTACTCAGCTTTAAGAAAGAATGAAATAATGTCATTTGCAGCAACATGAATGGACCTATGTATGTATAACTGAATACATTTGCTATACATTTGAAGCTAGCACACATTAATTGTACTTAAAAAAAAAAGAAAAAGAAAAGGAAAAGAGAAAAAGTCAAGTGTTACCCAAGGGTCCCTGCCTCAACTTTCATCTTAAGATATGAAAACTAGCAGAAGATTGGGGCCACATCAAGAACAAGATTACTTTTTAGTAACATGGCCCAATCAGTGAACCATACTTTGTCCTATTAGATTAACAAATGGCTAAATAGGAGGATGAAACAAGGCAGTAGATGAGAGAAAGGAAAGGGCAACTCTTTGCTCTATGTAACTTATTCAATTTGAAGTTTATATATCTCATGATCACCTAAGTGTCCAGTCATTGATTTTCACTTGTCATTTTGGATATAGTGGGCTTTATTTACAGAATTTAAAAGCTGAAGAGAAATGTTAATTTCATTAACATTTGAATGTTAGAGACTGTTTTCAACTGCATACTTTCATATGAAGCTGATGCTCTTGGAAAAGGAATAACTCTTTGAATTCAGGTTTCTTGAAACACAGGAAGATTGTATGCTTTCCAGTATCTATAACTGCCTCTCTACAATTAAGATTGCTTCTTCATTTAAAAAAATCTACTTGCCTACCTCTCTGTCACTCAATCTACTACTGTGTGTGTAATCTAAAGATTTTTTGTTTTCTTTATAAGATAATGTCTGATAATTATTTTCATCTCTGAGTTCAAGTTCAGTAAAAGTTTTACCTATTCTCTTCAGCTTAAAAAAATAAATAACTTGAATTCCTGAAGATTTTCCCCCAATATGTAGGTTTATTTCAAAGTTTCATTTCCTATGATTAGGAGAAATATTCCTTCTTGTTGTGCTCAGATGCTCAGTTGTGTCCAACTCTTTGACCCCATGGACTGGGACCTCCGGGCTCCTCTGTCCATGGAATTTTCCCAGCAATAATACTGGAGTGGGATGCCATTTCCTTCTGCAGGGGATCTTCCTGACCCAGGGATTGAACCCATATCTCTTACATCCCTTGCATTATCAGGAGGATTTTTTACCACTAGTGCCACCTTTCTTCAAGTTAGCAGATCTCTTTCCTTTTTAACTATTTGATTAGGATATTCCCTAATTTCTCATGTAATTTTCATATGAAGCAGCCCCAGAACAGTTAGACACAGAGATACATAAACACACACGTACATTCTGAAGTAGCCTTACTAGTGTAATGTTACAAGTTAGAAATTTTGGGTTCATTTTAGGAATGGGGAACTATAGATTGGTTTTCTATAGGTTACCCTGAAATTTGATTCAGAGGGTGATATGTCATATCACGAGATACCCGCCCCTTTCCTGTCAATGAAATGTATAAGATCAGAAATCCCTGCATTTTGACAATTGCATATCTCATCAATTTAGTTCAATATCACAGAATATAGCACAGAATAAACCAGGTCTCTTGCATTGGCAGACGGATTCTTTATCACAGAGCCACCTGGGAAGCCCATGGAAAATAAGGAAATGTAACTAATAATGATTTGTGTAAGTTAATTTACATAGGCAAAAGAAATAATCTAGAAATAAACATTTGCCTTAATAATATAATGCTAACCAAACTTCTTAGGGAATATTGGAGAAAAATGCAGTTTTAATTTTAATATGCACATGAGATCAATTAATGTACCACATATGCAAATATAAAGGCAATGACCCTGATTCTGAATGCTTGTTATTTCTGGAGTCGGCATATGGTGCTCTCTAATAGCAGACGTAATGATTTCAATAAATTAGCTGCTAATGCCATGTAATGCACTCTGATTTGTGTTAATTCAGGCATTGCTTAGCAATTTCATGTTAATTTTTTAAAGAAATCAGTTGTTAAGGCAGTATTAGAATTTTGTTATGCATTAAGAGTTTAAAAATGGTAAGAATAAGAATATTTTAATTCAGATATTTTAGTAAGACAAAAACAGCTTCACAAAGTAGGGATGCAGAATGTGATTCACAACATTTAAATAAGAATTTGTTTCTAATAATCCAAAGTTTAAAAAAATATTGCTTACTTTGAACAATAATCATGGCAAAAGGTCAAAGGATTTATAATGCTCATATTAAAATAGCTGATGCTGAATGCCCCTCTTAAAGTCTTTTCTACCCTTATTATTTTTATTTGTCTGTGGAACATGACAAGGTTAGTCTGGTACTTACTGGTGTGGTGGAGGTAATCGTTGTAGAAGTAATATTCACAGATATGTACATACATGTAGGTATATGAATTATATATACATATATAATGTTATATTATCAAATTATATATACATATATGTCTCACAGACTTAAATAACAAACTTATGGTTGCCAGGCAGGAAGGATGGGGAGAAGGGATAGTTCAAGATTTTGGGATCCTCATGTACACACAGCTATATTTAAAATGGATAACCAATAAGGTCCTACTGTAGGACATGAGGAACTCTGCTCAACGTTATATGTGGTAGCTTGAATGGGGGAGAAGTTTGGGGGAGAATGGATACATTTATATATATGACTGAGTCTCTCTGCTGTCCACCTGAAACTATCACAACATTGTTAATGAGCTATACTCCAATACAAAATAAATAATTAAAAAAGAAACATCCACAGATATAGGCAGACATGTATGTATGTTAACTATATATGCTACATAACATGCTAGTTAATTAGTTTTATGAACTTATTAAAGGTAAGATACTCTACAAGAGAAAAACATTTTCTTTTTGAACTATTCCAAGTAAAATCAAGAAGCTTTTTCTCTCTTTGAGGAAAATGTGGTTGCTGCTGAAGTGGAGCCCAATGCTACCTGTTCCTGCTCCAGAATGATGGCTGTTTGCTCTGCCCAGGAACAAGTAGGTCAGGAAGCTGCCCCACAGACTTGGCCTTTAAAAATACCAGCAAGACTCCAGCAAAGCCAGAGGTGGCCATTCACTGGATTAGGAACACTCTCACCAGCCCCAATGTGAAGTCCCTAGAGAAGGTATATGCTAACCTGATCAGAGGCACAAGGAAAAAGAATCTCAAAGTGAAAGTATCTGTTCGGATGCTTACCAAGACTGAGAATGACTACAAGGGAAACTCCTTGTGCTGAAGCTTCTAAGATTTGGGATTGATTCCAGATAAGGATCCACAAGTGACTCCTTGATCTTATGCAGGGTCTTTCTGAGGTTGTCAAGCAGATCCCTTCCATTAGTACTGAGCCAGGAGTCCAGGTGGAAGTCACCATTGCTGATATCTAAATCAATCTTTGTAATAAATTGATAAGTATTTTGAAAAGAAGCTTTATCTTTGGTCTTACAGAGATGGATTAATTATAAACTTCAGCTTATAAAAAGCTAATAAACATGAATATTTCCTATATGACTCTTGTGGGAGAATAAAAAAAAATACAAATGAATACCAAAAAAATACAAAGTTAAAATTGTCCATTTTTCTTAACATCTCATTTAACTTTCTACACTTCAGTTTCCTTACTAGGAATGGGTGGATGATAATTAACTCATACAACTTTTATGGGAATTGAATGAGGTAAGATACACAAAGTGCCTGGCCAATGGAAAAGATTAAAGGCCTGTTGGTAAAGTGTGGCTAAATGCAAAATGCATAATGTTGCTTGATCAAGCACAGGTGTTTCCTACCTAAATCCTTTTCTATCCATTCTCCACATTACAGCTAGTGTTACAGCCAGCATAAAACATAAATCTGATTCACATTATGACTCCTTTGCTTAACATTCTTCAAATGATACATCTAAGAAAAAAGCCAGCCTCCTTACTGGGAAATACAAAACCCTTCACATTCTGACATCTATTTTCTTATGCTGTCTGTCTTTGTAAATCATGTCTGTCAGTCTGTCCAAGCTAAACTATTTGTATTTACCTGAATAGGAGACCGTGTTAAATGTCCTCATGCACAATTAAAACAGTATCCCTTCTGCCTGAAGTGCTTGCCATGATTTCAGTTTCTCAGGGAATTCCTACTGATACTTCTAGCCTCTGGGTTGTGATCACTGACAAACCTGAGTAAATATTTCAAATCTCATCATTCCCACAATGCCTTGAATACCTTATACTTGAGCATATTGCAGTACATAGAAATTTGTTTCCAGGTCTCTCTACTGTAGGCTCTTAACATTACCAAGATTAGTACTGTACTTAATATATCTGTAAATGCACAATACTTAATATAGACTGTAGCATATAGTATACTTTCAGTGACTATTTCCTAATTCTTATGTTGAAGACGATGCAGAAATTGAGCTCACAAGATGTTCTGCCATTATGAGAAATTAGGGCTTAAATGGATCTTGGAATTTCAACTAAATCCTGCATTTATGAGATACTATTCCTGTTTCTCAGAAGCTGTGTTTCCATGCCTAATTCTGAAATGTTAAATTCATCTGTTTTTAGTTATAAATACTGGAAATATTGTTTTATTTCCCCATGATGTAATCTTTGCTTTTTCCTACAGGGTACTCTGTGTCTCACTGGCTCAGGAAAGCTTATCATCTCCATGAAGAGAAGAGAAGGTACAGCAAATTAAGTCAGTGCTAACCAGGAGATGAGCATTTTAACGTTTCACTCCCTCCTCTAAGACAAAGTTAGAGGTGCCGTGAAGGAGTTGTGACTTGTGAATCTTCTCAATGATGTGACCATACACAAGAGACCAAAAATCACCCAGGGCCCATATAGAAGTAGGTGACAGATACAGAACCACAGTCTTAAAGGGAGTGGGAGCTTTAAAGCTTGTTTTTCTTTTGTTTATAGTTGGGATTCTCAGAATCTATGGAGTCACAAAATTACTTCATTGTGGTTGGGGAGGGCAACTGTCTGTGTTAGAAACTCCAGTACTTCCCAAAGGTTTGCCTGTGCTGGTTCTCATTACTGTCTAGTTCACTGCGACTCTTACACCTTAATTAGCTGTGGCCCATATCATCACTTCAGTGAGATATTAAGGTATTGATTCACATTTGCTTTGACTATTGGAGTCAGACAATGTGCCTTCTAATATAGAATGTCCTGACATGCTAAAGTGGTCAAGTGGCTACTTTAGGAATTTTTTTTTACAGACAGACTCTTTTTTTTTTTAAGTATAAAAGCTACCTTTTCTCACACATCTATAGTTGCATAAAATACTGAGGTTTTAAAAAAGTTTCTAAACATTTCAAGTAATTCCAAAAATGACTTTACTCATAGGTTCACATATTATAATATTCATGTATAATATTTTAGACATCTTGCTTAATTGATGTTGAATCATTAAAAAGTTTCATATGTGTGTAAGTTCCTGTAGGATAGGAAAATATTCTTGGAGTATATGTCTTTTTTGATTTCTTTTTTCTAATAAGCCATATATAATCCTTTAAAGTCAAAACAAGCAGAAGTTTGGGTGCTTATAAGGGCTAGGATGTGTTGATACAGTGGGCTTCCCAGGTGGCACTAGTGGTAAAGAACCCACTTTCCAATCCAGGAGATGTAAGAGACTCAGGTTTGATCCCTAGATTGGGAAGATCCCCAGGAGGAGGGCATAGCAACTCACTCCAGTGCTCTTGCCTAGAGAATCCCATGGACAGAAGAGCCTGATGGGCTACCGTCCATAGGGTCACAAAGAGTCAGACATGATTAAAGCAACTTAGCACAGCACAGCATGGGTATTGATCCAGCAATCTAAACTAAGTATCTGTGCAGAATGAGAAATGCTCATGAATTTCAGTGCATAAAATTGGGGTAGGCATTTGGACAGTCATAAAAGGGATAAAAAGAAAACCAAAGTGAAGCAGTCAGTCTAATTCAGACTTTGGTCTAAAAATCTTAGAGGAAATGGAGCAGGTAGCCTATTGGCTCAGCAGAATTAATCAGAGCAAGAACTAAGAGGAAAAAGATATTGCCTTTGGAAAGAGAAATACAGAAAAGGCTTTTTAGTTGTGTTATCCAGAGTTCTTCAGAGAAACAGAGCAATAGGAATTTATACATGTGTGTGTATGTGTGTGTGTGTGTGTATAAAGAGACAGAGAGATGTATTATAAGGAATCAGCTCACATGATTATGGAGGCTTTCAAGTCCCAAGACCTGCAGGTTGACTTGGCAAGCTAGAAACCTAGGAGAGCAGATGGTGTAGTTCCATCTCGAAGGAGAGCAGACTTTACCCAGAAAAAGCTGATGTTTCAGTTCAAGTCTTAAAGTGAGAATAAAGCCACTTTGAAGATCATCAGGCAGGAAGGAATCCCCAAGTTCAGGGGAGGGTTGGCCAGGCTTTCAACTAATTAGGTGTGGCACATCCCTATGATGGAGATCAGGCTGCTTTACTCCATCTACTGATTTTAATGTTTCAGATTTTAATGTTTCTTCTAGAAACACCCTCTTAGAACCACTCAGAATAATGTTTGCCTAAATATCTGAGCACCCTGTGGCCCCATCAAGTTGACCAGAAATTTAACCATCATGTTATAGAAACATAAAATAAAGTCAGTGAATTCACAAATCACAGGTCTCTGACACCTTGAGGAAATTAGACAAAATGACCACAAAGGTCACTGAGCTTTGGACACAGTTGGGCTGGATCAAATGGATAAGAGGGTCCATGGCAAAAGAACTGAACAGGCAGAGGTCCCAGTTGTTCTCTCCCCATCCAGATCTTATGATGAGAAAAAGAGGAAAATCACAGTCACAAAGGAAGTAAAGTGTAATTACAGGGAGTCATTTATGGTCTGGCAGCCAATTCCATCCTGGGGGAAGGGACTTGAAGAAATCTGAGATATGTCCTTGCATGCTCAGTTGCTTCAGTCGTGTCTGACTCTTTGAGACCCCATGAACTTTAGCCAACCAGGCTCCTCTGTCCGTGGGATTTTCCCGGCAAGAATACTGGAGTGGGTTGTCATGCCCTCCTCCAAGGGATCTTCCCAATCCAGGGACTGAACCAGCCTCTCCTGCATCTCCTGCATTGCAGACAAATTCTTTACTGCTGAGCCACCTAAGAAATGTATAGATTAGCTTATGAAACATGAGTATTCACATAACATCTAAATGTAGCTTGTCATACTAAGTTTGTTCAAATCCTTGTATTGAATAGATAACAGATCATGTGGTTTCATGCCTGTACATTTCACCTATTGTACATGTAAGCCTGTGAGGAACTTTGGAACTGGGAGAATACTGAAGATTATTGCCCCTGGGTCTGTATAACCTGTTTGGAGGATCAGAAATGCTGTAGTAGTTGGTGACTTAGACTAGTTCTGTTGCCCTTGCAGAACTAGTGGTTGGACTGCAAGAGGTCAGGAAGCAGGAATGGAACTGGGAGTCAGCTTTGGCAAGGATAACTGTTGGAAACCAAATGGAACAAACAGAGTGAAATCGTTTGTCCTGAGAAGAGACTAGGAGGAAGTCTTGGAATAGTGTCCTCAGTTTCAAACCATGTGTGTTTTTTTCATGTGTCTTAAGACCAGCAACTATATTTTGTTTCTGTTGTTGCTATTTTTTGAGATCTCATAAAGCCCCAGAGAAGTTGTAATGTCTTTGATGCCAGTGCCGTTCACTCATTCCCGTATCTCTGTTTTCCACATGCCCTTCTTTCTAACAACTGCTGACATATAGTCACAGTGTTCACTTTGTAGCTGCTCAGCTCATGTTTGTTGAGCATTTGTTTTATAATAAAAAAAATCTGAACTGACCTTTGGTTAATCAACTCTGTAAATTATGCATATGGATGCCCATGTCATACTGAAGTCCTGGCTGGAAAGTCTGTGTATTTGTACCATTTGGATGGAATCTTTACCAAGAATCACTTGTGTTATTCCTAAATCTATTTATTCCAGTTAACATTGTCATTACACTTATATTTTTAAGTATGCTCATTCAGATGTTATATGAGTGTGAATGATGAAGTGTTGATGCTTGTATGAAAACGATATTGAACTCTTAGGATAGACTTGATGAAGATGAAAGAAAAAGAAAATCTGCTGAATGATGCATAGGCAGAAAATTACCAAAAAAGTGTGATATTCTATATCACATTGCTTAGCAACTGTCTTAAGTTCCAGTTCACTTTGAAGAAATTCAAGTTGAGACTCACATATGAGATAGTTTATGCGTGGAAGACTGTGTAGAACTTTACGTTAAAAATAATGGGTGAATGGATGTACATCTTACACTGTACATTAAAATAATGTACTTAAGGTAGTTATAGTTTTTTATCCCCATTTTTACCAAATGATTGGCTAAATATCTATAGTAATATTGTTGGCTATGGAATAACTACTGTGGTCAATTTCCTTAGTATAAAAAAAAATCAGCATTATTCATCCATTCCTCATGTTCTAACAGTACTTAGGGCTGCTGCTTGTTAAATATAAGCGAAACATTACTTTCTTAGAAAAAATTTATATCCAATTATAGGAGATAAGATGTTTACATATGGGTTGCAAAGACTAGGAAAGCCATTAGGAGGTAGGATTTGAGTTGGAATGAGGAGAAATAAGAGAGCAGTGATGGAACGTGGGGAGTGGAGGCCATCTGTTCATGGGAAGATTAAGGGATAAGAAAACAAAGAGGCTGTAACTGGGAAAGCAGCTCTGAGCTATCTACCAGCTCCAAGGAGTCTTATTGAGGAAAAAAAGTGATTTATCTGAAGAATGGAGACAGGTGGTATCAGCTTCTGATGCCATGCTCAAGTATTTGTGATTTCTTTGTGTGGAGTTATTAAATGATTCTGAACAGCACTAATAGCAAAGAGAGATATCATAATTAAAGACATATTTTATGTGAAATCCATTCATTAGATAGATAGAAGGGGCAGGAAGTTGAAAGATGTGGCAACCATTAGGAAGATTATTATGAATAAATCTTTGAATTATTTGACTCCAACTCTCTAACTGTTCATAATTACTTGCTAATATAAAAGAATCTTATATTTTATCCTAATTTGAATGATAACTATCCTTTTACTGTTGTTATTCTTTGCAGTTACTCTGAATTTCTTAGCCTCTTCAGTTCAGTTCAGTTCAGTCACTCAGATGTGTCCGACTCTTTGCGACCCCATGAATCCCAGCATGCCAGGCCTCCCTGTCCATCATCAACTCCCTGAGTTCACTCAAACTCATGTCCGTCAAGTCGGTGATGCCATCCAGTCATCTCATCCTCTGTCGTCCCCTTCTCCTCCTGCCCCCAATCCCTCCCAGCATCAGAGTCTTTTCCAATGAGTCAACTCCTCGCATGAGGCGGCCTGTATACTGGAGTTTCAGCTTCAGCATCAATCCTTCCAATTGAACACCCAGGACTGATCTCCTTTAGGATGGACTGGTTGTATCTCCTTGCAGTCCAAGGGACTCTCAAGAGTCTTCTCCAACACCACAGTTTAAAAGCATCAATTCTTTGATGCTCAGCTTTCTTCACAGTTCAACTCTCACATCCATATGTGGCCACTGGAAAAACCATAGCCTTGACTAGACGGATCTTTGTTGGCAAAGTAATATTTCTGCTTTTCAATATGCTATCTAGGTTGGCATAGCTTTCCTTCCAAGGAGTAAGTGTCTTTTAATTTCTTGGCTGCAATCACCATCTGCAGTGATTTTGGAGCCCAAAAAAATAAAGTCTGACGCTGTTTCCACTGTTTCCCCATCTATTTGCCATGAAGTGATGAAACCAGATGCCATGATCTTCGTTTTCTGAATGTTGAGCTTTAAGCCAACTTTTTCACTCTCCTCTTTCACTTTTAGCGTTGGTGGTATATTGGTGAACATAGCTGCCTTCCAAGCAGTTGACCCGGGTTCGATTCCCGGCCAATGCAGTGGGCCGACCTTGGGGGCTTCCCTGGTAACTCAGAGGGTAAAACGTCTGGTTGCAAAGCAGGAGACTTGGGTTCGATCCCTGGGTTAGGAAGATCCCTTGGAGAAGGAAATGGCAGCCCACTCCACTACTCTTGCCTGGAAAATCCCCGTCCTTAAAATGGACAGAGGAGCTTGGTAGATCACAGAGTCAGACACGACTGAGCAACTTCACTTCATTTTTCACTTTCATCAAGAGGCTTTTTAGTTCCTCTTCACTTTCTGCCATAAGGGTGGTATCGTCTACATATCTGAGGTTATTGATATTTCTCCCGGCAATCTTGATTCCAGCTTGTGCTTCTTCCAGCCTAGCATTTCTCATGATGTACTCTGCATGTAAGTTAAATAAGCAGGGTGACAATATACAGCCTTGACGTACTCCTTTTCCTATTTGGAACCAGTCTGTTGTTCCATGTCCAGTTCTAACTGTTGCTTCCTGACCTGCATATAGGTTTCTCAAAAGGCAGATCAGGTGGTCTGGTATTCCCATCTCTTTCAGAATTTTCCACAGTTTATTGTGATCCACACAGTCAAAGACTTTGGCATAGTCAACAAAGCAGAAATAGATGTTTTTCTGGAACTCTCTGTGGCCACTGCTGAGTTTTCCAAATTTGCTGGCATATTGAGTGCAGCACTTTCACAGCATCATCTTTCAATATTTGAAATAGCTCAACTGAAATTCCATCACCTCCCCTAGCTTTGTTTGTAGTGAAGCTTTCTAAGGCCCACTTGACTTCACATTCCAGGATGTCTTGCTTTAGTTGAGTGATCACACCATCATGATTATCTTGGTTGTGAAGCTCTTTTTTGTACAGTTCTTCTGTGTATTCTTGCCACCTCTTCTTAATATGTTGTACTTCTGTTAGGTCCATACTATTTCTGTCCTTTATCAAGCCCATCTTTGCATGAAATGTTCCCTTCAAGAAAATTAGATAACACTCTAATTTTCTTGAAGAGATCTCTAGTCTTTCCCATTCTGTTGTTTTCTTCTATTTCTTTGCATTTATCTCTGAGGAAGGCTTTCTTATCTCTCCTTGCTATTCTTTGGAACTGTGCATTCAGATGCTTAAATCTTTCCTTTTCTCCTTTGCTTACACAGCTAATTGTAAGGCCACTTCAGACAGCCATTTTGCTTTTTTTGCATTTCTTTTCCATGGAGATGGTCTTGATCCCTGTCTCCTGTACAATGTCACGAACTTCTATCTATAGTTCATCAGGCACTCTGTCTATCAGATCTAGTCCCTTAAATCTATTTCTCACTTCCACTGTATAATCATAAGGGATTTGTTTTAGGTTATACCTGAATGGTCTAGTGGTTTTCCCTACTTTCTTCCATTTTAAGTCTGAATTTGGCAATAAGGAGTTCATGATCTGAGCCACAGTCAGCTCCAGGTCTTGTTTTTGCTGACTGTATAGTTTCTCCATCTTTGGCTGCAAAGAATATAATCAATCTGATTTTGGTGTTGACCATCTGGTGATGTCCTTTTGTAGAGTCTTCTCTTGTGTTGTTGGAAGAGAGTGTTTGCTATGACCAATGCATTCTCTTGGCAAAACTCTATTAGCCTTTGCCCTGCTTCACTCTTGCCATATCCTGTTTGACCACTCCAATTTGCCTTGATCTTAGCCTCTTACTTGAAATCATTTTAATTAGATTGCATCATATATGTATGTATATAAAAACACACACACCACACTCCCACACACATGCATTTGCATATAATTTATTATTTTATAAGACAAATACAAGATATATTTTGAATGGTTTGTTTTGACCTATCACTGAAATAATCTGTAGAATACTCTGACAGTTACAGGTCAGCTGGCTTGATTCACTCAATTCACAGTATGAGTTGCTTGACCTTGATGCATTTTGTAATGCTGTTTCTATTTACTCCTCATTTTCTCTGACTTATATGTCTCCATGTAACCTCAGTTTTATCTCTCCTTATCTTATTCCATAAATCCTTCTCTTCTAGTCACCAGTCTAATACTATCTCAATATACCATCTATTAGAGGATGCTCATTAACAGCAGTAGTAAATTCTAAATGGCAGTAAATTATATGACTGGGATTTTTATCTAGGCTTTTTTTCTCATGAAATACATTTTTTTGGGTCTCTCCTGAACAGGCGTTGTCAAAAATGAACAGCATGTAAATATTTGATTTATTACATTCTTATCTACAGCACCAAAATTGAAATGCTATACTTAAAACACCATTTGTCATCAGGGTGGTAAATGTTCACCCAGTCTGCCTGAATTCTTCTTCATGGGCATAGCAAGAACTAGGATTTATATTATCAGAATAAGAAAAAAAAAAAAAAACATACACACAAACAATTATAATAGTATTTTGCCTGGATGAGTATCTTTCTGTTCTCATTACTAAGAGACAAGTGTAAAAGGAACTAAGAAATAATTTAAATCTACTTATAATCTCCAGACATCATTTTGAGCAATGATGTCAACTTGTCACCCAGAAAAATTTAACAGAGCTGACCATAAATATCACCACTTGACAGAATGTTTCACCATCTCCTCTCTTTTCTTTTCTATCCTCTACGAATTTATGTATAAATCATCCTCTTATACCTAACTGATGACTGTGAAGGGCTTGTTAGGGATCTTCTTCCAGAACTCTGTGTTTTATTGATGGAGGAATATATTGAAGAAGGATGGATATCGTCATTCAATACTATGATTGGGTGAGAGAACAGGCTGTCCCCAAGCCATCGAATAGCCAATGCATAAAAACCAACTTACCCATTTAACAATTACTAAGCACTCACCAGGACTTCCCTGGTGGCTCAGAGGTTAAAGTGTCTGCCTGGAATGCAGGAGACCAGAGTTCGATCCCTGGAGAAGGAAATGGCAACCCACTCCAGTACCCTTGCCTGGAGAATCCCATGGAGGGGTCCATGGGGTCGCAAAGAGTTGGACACGACTGAGCGACTTCACTTTCACTTTCACTTAAGCACTCATTCTAGTTAGCTTACTGAGGTTAAATCTGATTTCAGAACACTTGCACTTTAGATTTTCCTCTTTACTGGACAGTCCTTCTCAGATGTCTTTGCTGGTTTCTCCTTGAACTCTTCATGTTGGCATCCAGTGCTCAGGCTTTGTCTTTTTTGTTCTCTGTCTATAAACTCTCCCTTCAGGATCACACCTCCCAGGGTCAGGGCTAAGAATTATTTGCATTCCAATGACTACCAAATTTGTATATTCAATCCTTGACCACTTTATCTAAATCCTAGTCTCATACATCTAACTACCTACTTAATATCTCTATTTGGAATCTGCAAGACACCATGAATCAGTATGTCCAAAACTGAACTCCTGGTTTCCCTAAAGTTTCTTTACCTCATTTGAAGACAACTACACTTTTTCAGTTACTCAGGCCAGATTGTTTGAAATGTTCTTTGACTCTGCTCTTTTTCTCATAGCTCTGCATCCTGTTTGTTAGGAGTCACTGTTGAGTTTATTTCCAAAATATATCTACAGTCAGACTCCTTCTGACCACTATTCATACCTGAGCCACAATAACCTTCCTTTTTCATTTGCAGCAAGAATTATCCTGTTAGAACATAAATAAGATCAAGTTATTCCATTCCAAACACTACAGAAGATTCTCATTTTACTCAGTATGTGAAGTCCTTTCAATGGCCAATGAGATTCCGTAGGATCCAGCTCCCACTTATCTTTATCACTTCTTTCCTTTACGCTTTTCTTTTGCTCACCCTTCGCCAGTCACATTAGCTTCCCTGCTTTTCCTCAAATATTCCAGGAGTATTCCTGCCTCAGGACATTTGGACTAGCTCTTCTTTTTGGTTGGAATGATCGATCACAAAATATACATATAGAGAAGTCACTCATTTCCTTTAGTCTTTGCTTAGATTTCATCATCTGAATGAGTCCACCATATTTAAAAATACCATTAAATATTTAACACACTTGTCTTTTTTATTTTTTAATAGCATACATAAAAATATCTGGCTTCCCAGATAACTCAGCTGGTAAAGAATCAGCCTGCAATGCAGGAGACCCCAATTTTATTCCTGGGTTGGGAAGTTCCCTTGGAGAAAGAATAGGCTAACCACTCAAGTATTCTTGGGCTTCCCTTGTTGCTCAGATGGTAAAGAATCCATCTGCAATATGGGAGACCTGGGTTCCACCCCTGAGTTGAGGAGATCCCCTGGAGAAGGGCACTGCAACCTACTCCAGTGTTTTTGTTTTTGCCTTTTATCTTTATTGAAGGATAATTACTTTATAGAATTTTGCTGTTTTCTGCCAAACCTCAAAATAAATCAGCCACGGTAAACATATATCCCCTCCCTTTTGAACCTCCCTCCCATCTCCCACCCATCCCACCCCTCTAGGTTGATACAGACCCCTGTTTGAGTTTCCTGAGCCATACAGCAAATTCTTCAGTACCATTTTTCTAGATTCCATATATATGCAATAGAATACAATATTTATCTTTCTCTTTCTGATTCAATTCACTCTGTATAATAGTTCTAGGTTCATCTACCTCATTAGAACTGACGCAAATGCATTCCTTCTATGGCTGAGTAATATTCCATTGTGTATATGTACCACAACTTCTTTATCCATTTATCTGTCAATGGACATCTAGGTTGCTCCTATGTTCTACCTATTGTAAATGGTGCTGCATGAACAATGGGATACATGTGTCTTTTTCAATTTAAGTTTCCTCAGGGTATATGCCTAGGAGTGGGATTGCTGGGTCATATGCTTGTTTTATTCCTAGGAATCTCCATACCATCTTCCACAGTGGTGCCATCAATTTACATTTCTGCCAACAGTGCAAGAGCGTTCCCTTTTCTCCACACCCTCTCCAGCATTTAT
The DNA here is from genome assembly GCF_014754425.2 of Oryx dammah. Lineage (NCBI taxonomy): Eukaryota > Metazoa > Chordata > Mammalia > Artiodactyla > Bovidae > Oryx > Oryx dammah. The sequence continues at coordinate 72,953,444 of NW_024070187.1, forward strand.
TGTTTGCAGACTTTTTGATGGTGGCTATTCTGACCGGTGTGAGGGGATATCTCATTGTAGTTGTGATTTGCATTTCTCTAATAATGAGTGATGTTGGTCATATTTTTATGTGTTTGTTAGCCATCTGTAGGTCTTCTTTGGAGAAATGTCTGGATAGGTCTTTTCCCACTTTTTGATTGGGTTGTTTTTCTGGCATTGAGTTGTATGAACTGCTTGTAGGTTTTGGAAATTAATCCTTTGTTAGTTGTTTCATTTGCTATTATTTTCTCACATAATGAGGGTTGTCTTTTCACCTTGCTTGTAGTTTCTTTGATGTGTAAAAGCTTTTAAGTTTGATCAGGTCTCACTTGTTTACTTTTGTTCTTATTTCCATTTCTCTAGGAGGTGGGTCATTGAGGATCTTGCTTTGATTTATGTCATCAAGTGTTCTGCCTATAATTTCCTCTAAGAGTTTTATAGGTTCTGGTCTAACATTTAAGTCTTTAATCCATTTTGAGTTTATCTTTGTGTATGGAGTTAGGAAGTGTTCTAATTTCATTATTTTCCATGTAACTGTCCAGTTTTCCCAAAACCATTTATTGAAGAGGCTGTCTTTGCCCCGTTGTATACTCTTGCCTCCTTTGTCAAAAATAAGGTAACCCAAAGGTGCATGGGTTTATTTCTGGGCTTTCGATCTTGTTCCATTGGTCTATATTTCTGTTTTTGTGACAGCACCATACTGTCTTGATGACTGTAGCCTTATAGTATAATCTGAAGTCAGGAAGGTTGATTCCTCCAGCTCCATTCTTGTTTCTCAAGACTGCATTGGTTATTCAGGGTCTTTTGTGTTTCCATATGAACTGTGATTTGTTGTTGTTGTTGTTCTAGTTCTGTAAAAAATGCCATTGGTAATTTTATAGGGATGGCATTGAATGTAGATTGCATTTGGTAGTATAGTTATTTTCACAATATTGATTCTTCCTACCCAGGAACATGGACTATCACTTCATCTGTTTATGTCATCTTTGATTTTTTTTATTAGTGTCATAATTTTATGTGTACAGTTCTTTTGTCTCCTTAGGTAAATTTATTCCTATATAGTTAATTCTTTTTGTTATGAATGGGATTGATTCCTTAGATTCTGTTTCTAATTTTTCATTGTTAGTAAATGGGAATGCAAGCAATTTCTGTGTATTAATTTTGTATCCTGCAACTCTGATAACTCACTGATTCAGTTCAGTTCAGTTCAGTTCAGTCACTCAGTAATGTTTGACTGTTTGCTAGCTCATGGACTACAGCACACCAGGCCTGTCTGTCCATCATCAACTCACAGAGTTTACTCAAACTCATGTCCATTGAGTCGATGATGCCATCCAACAATATCCTCCTGTGTTGTCCCCTTCTCCTCCTGCCTTCAATCTTTCCCAGCATCAGGGTCTTTCCCAATGAGTCAGTTTTTCACATAAGGTGGCAAAGTATTGGAGTTTCAGCTTCAGCATCAGTCCCTCCAATGAATATTCTGGAATGATTTCTTTTAGGATGGACTGGTTGGAGCTGTCCAACTGGAGCTGTCCAAAGGAGTCTCAAAAGCCTTCTCCAACATCACAGATCAAAACCACCAATCTTCAGTGCTCAGTTTTCTTTATAGTCCAACTATCACATCCATACATGATTACTGGAAAAATCATACCTTTGACTAGATGGACCTTTGTTGGCAAAGTAATGTCTCTGCTTTTTAAAATGGTGTCTAGGTTGGTCATAATTTTTCTTCCAAGGAACAAATGTCTTTTAATTTCATGTCTGCAGTTACCATCTGCAGTGATTTTGGAACCCCCCAAAATAAAGTATTTTACTGTTTCCCCATCTATTTTCCATGAAGTGGTGAGACCAGATGCCATGATCTTAGTTTTCTGAATGTTGAGCTTTAAGCCAACTTTTTCACTCTCCTCTTTCACTTTCATCAAAAGGCTCTTTAGTTCTTTGCTTTCTTCCATAAGGGTGGTGTCATCTGCATATCTGAGATGATTGATATTTCTCCCGGCAATCTTGATTCCAGTTTGTGCTTCTTCCAGTTCAGCTTTTCTCATGATGTATTCTGCATATAAGTTAAATAAGCAGGGTGACAATATACAGACTTGACATACTCCTTTCCTGATTTTGAACCAGTCTGATGTTCCATGTCCAGTTCTAACTGTTGTTTCTTGACCTTCATACAAATTTTTCAGGAGGCAGGTCAGGTGGTCTGGTATTCCCATCTCTTGAAAAATTTTCCACAGTTTCTTGTCATCCACTCAGTTCACTGATTAGCTCCAGTAATTTTCTGGAGTAATTATCTTTAGGGTTTTCCATAAACAGTGTCATGTCATCTGCAAACAGTGGTAGCTTTACTTCTTTTCTGACCTGGATTCTTTTTATTTCTTTTTCTTCTGATTGCTGTAGCTAGGACTTCCAGAACTATGTTGAGTAATAGTGGCAAAAGTGAACATCCTTGTCTTGTTCCTGATATTAGGCAGAATGCTTTCAGATTTTCGCCATTAAGGATAATGTTTGCCATAGGCTTATCATCTATGGCCTTTTCTATGTTGAGGTAGCTTCCCTGGTGGCTCAGAGGTTAAAGCGTCTGCCTCCAATGTGGGAGACCCGGGTTCGATCCCTGGGTCAGGAAGATCCCCTGGAGAAGGAAATGGCAATCTACTCCAGTATTCTTGCCTGGAGAATCCCATGGACGGAGAAGCCTAGTAGGTTACAGTCCACGGGGTCACAAATAGTCGGACACGACTGAGCAACTTCACCTCACCTATGTTGAGGTAAGTTCCTTCTATGCCCATTTTTTGAAGTTTTAATCATAAGTGCATGCTGAATTTTGTCAAAGGCTTTTATTGTATCTATTGAGATTATCATATGGTTTTTATCTTTCAATTTGTTTGTATGGTATAACACATTGTTTTGCATATATTGAAGAAGCCTTGCATCTCTGGAATAAACCCAACTTGATCATGGTGTATGAGCTTTCTGATGTGTTGCTGAATTCTGTTTGTTAAAATTTTGTTGAGGATTTTTGCGTCTATGTTCATCAGCAATATTAGCCTGTAGTTTTCTTTTTTTGTGTTGTCTTTGTCTGGTTTTGGTATCAGGGTGATGGTGGCTTTGTAGAATGAGTTTGGAAGTATTCCTTCCACTGCAATTTTTTGAAAGAGTTTTAGAAAGATAGGCAGTAGCTGTTCTCTAAATGTTTGACAGAATTCTCCTGTGAAGCCATCTGGTCCTGGGCTTTTATTTTTTGGGAGATTTTTGATCACAGTTTCAATTTCAGTACTTATAACTGTGTTGTTCATAATTTCTGTTTCTTCCTGGTTCAGTCTTGGAAGATTGAACTTTTCTAAGAATCTGCCCATTTCTTCCAGGTTATCTATTTTATTGTCATATAGTTGTTCATAATATTCTCTTATAATCCTTTGAATTTCTGCATTGTTTCTTGTAACTTCTCCTTTTCCATTTCTATTTTTTGTTGATTTGATTCTTCTCTCTCTTTTTCTTGATGAGTCTGGCTAAAGGTTTGTCGATTTTGTTTATCTAATCAAAAAATCAGCTTTTTGTTTTATTAATCTTTAATTTTTTTCATTCCTTTTTTATTTATTTCTGCTCAGATCTTTAGGATTTCTTTTCTTCTATTAACTTTGGGGTTTTCTTGTTCTTCTTTTTCCAATTGTTTTAGATATAAAGTTACATTGTCTATTCAATGTTTTTCTTGTTTCTTGAGGTAGGATTGTATTGCTATAAACTTCCATCTTAGAGCTGCTTTTGCTGCATCCATAGGTTTTGAGTTGTTGTATTTTCATTTTCATTTGTTTCTAATAATTTTTTGATTTCCCTTTTGATTTATTCAGTGCCCTGTTGTTTATTTAAAAATGTGTTGTCTAATCTCCATGTGTTTGCATTTCTTACAGTTTTTTTTCTTGTAATGGATGTCTAGTCTCATAGCATTGTGGTCAGAAAAGTTGCTTGATCTCTAGTCAGGAATGAAGATTCCACAAGTGCTTTGTTGTGGCATTAAGTGAGATTAAAACAAATATTGGAAAATGAGAAACCAAAAATGAACACCAGACAAATGGAAGTTACAAAGTCAGGCAAATAATAATTAAAACAATGGAATATACACATATACATATACAACTGAGCAAAGTCAAAACAGTCCAACAAAAATAAAGTATAATATATTGACCCAGCAAACAAAGGAAATGAAAAATTATATATATCAGTTAAGAAAAAAACTAAGTAAAGCACAAACTGGAACACAAAACTAAAGCAAGGTGTCAATTCTGGAATAAAGCAATAAAAAATAAAACTAACAAATATGTTGAGAGGAAAGAGAGAAAGAAAAGAAAGAAAGAATAGATATGCAAAATTAAATAGAGGAAGCTAAAGAAGATGTAAATACATTAAAGATTAACTGCAAGGGGAAAAGAACAGTAGGAAAAACAAACAAAGGAATAAATGTAGAAAAAATAATAATAGGTTTAAAAATAAAATAAATAGAAGAGAGAGAGAGAGAAAAAAGGAAAACTCCACAGAACTGCAAAAGCCCAGCATAGAGGCAGAGTTTTATAATAATAAAAAATGTGACTGAGAAAAAATAAAGCTGAAAAGCTTAATTTGATTTCTTAGTGCCAATAAAATCGACTACTACAACAAAAGAGGGACAAAAAGAAAAAAATACAAAAAAATCTACAGAACAAGTCAAAAAATAAGAATAATAATTATTTTTCTTGAATCACTGCTACCAGAGTACTTTCCCTCACTGGGAGTCACAGTCCACCTTACCTTACCTCCCTAGGGTGCCCTCCAACATTGTGTTAGTCTTTGTACCTGCTGTGGTTGCAGCTCAGATTATAATCTGGTCCTACTCCTGTGTGTTCTTGTCTCCAACGTCCACAGCTATCAGAACTAGTGCATTTTCTTTTGTGGGAGCTCTCAATGGCCTTTTATATATTTCATAGACACGGAGTCTGCCTAGTTGATCGTGTAGATTTAATCTGCAGCTTGTACAGCTGGTGGGAAAGTTTTGGGTCTTCTTCCCTAGCCACATTACCCCTGGATTTCAATTGTGATTTTATTTCCACCTCTAAATGTGGGTCATCCACTGGGGTTTGCTCCTAAGGCTGCCCTGGAGGACTTTGGTTTGCCCCTGTGAGGGCCAGGTGTGGAGGTGGTGCAGCTGCTTGGGTTCCTGGCAGCATCAGGTACTCAGGAGGGTTAATGGCTAGGGAAGCAGGAAATATAGTGCTCTAGAAGACTATGGCAACTAGTATTGGCCTATACGCTCCAGTATTCTTGCCTGGAGAACCCCTATCCCTGACAGAGAAGCCTGACAGGCCACATATCTACAGGGTTGCAAAGAGTCGGACACAACCTAAGTGGCCCTGAGTGCATAGAAGCAAGACTTTTTTTTGCCTTTGGCAGCTCTGCCCCAGGGAAAGCTGAGCACGAAGGTACCACAGCTGCTTGGCTTGCAGAGACCCTTAGTGGCGCCAAGTGTGCAGGGACATGGACTGCCTCCGCTGCAGGAGTTATGGCCCTATCAGGGCCTCTTTTCAAGCCTTTTGTACCTGGTGATCAGAAAGTCTCTTTGGCCAGTGTTTCTCCACAGCTCTGCCTCTTCAGGCACTAGAGGGCTCCCTTGCCTGGGGTCCTTCTCTGTTGTTTGGCACATCAGGCACATAGAGGGGAGCCTCTTTGCTGGGGTTTTACCCTGTAGATCAGAGCATCAGTCACTTAAAGGAGCACCCTGGGTGGGTTCCTACTCTGTAGTTCCATGTGTCAGGCATTTGATGAGCCAGCCTCTATTTTTCAGCTGTTGATGTTGGCGTGTGGGGAAAGAGAGGCTATGGTGATGGCTCCACCCTGTATGTGTGACTCAGCAGTATCACTTTGCTTCTGTGGCTACCTGACTTTCCTCCATCGGCATTTCCCACCACTATCTCCTCCCTCATATCCCCTCAGTCCGTCTATCTGCAGTCAACAGCAGCCCTTGCCCTAGGATTGCTCCACAATCCCTAAACTCCAGCCCCCAGCCACTGTGCCTTCCAGAGGGCCCAGTGTTCCTGTCCGGGGTACCTATGGCTGAGGCAAGTACTGTCTGATTCTCATTCCGTTTAGGCTACCACAGATCAGCTGTTTCACTTTCAGGCTTAAATGTTTCTCCTCTGACTCAGACAGTTGCCCCAATGTGGGAATTGGACCCCTGCTTCAGTTTCCCCACATGCCAAGGGCAGGTTCAGTCCTACTAACACTCCTGTTTTCCCCCTAGTTCCTTCATGCTACCAAGTTTTGTGTGGTTCTATATAATCTTTTCCACTGGTCAGGTACTCCTGTCCTCTCAGCTGGTATTCTGCATGTATTTCTGTGTCCTAAGCTGTATTCCTAATGTATCCTTGGAGGAAAATGTACTCCACATCTACCTACTCCTCTGCCATCTTGTTCTCTCACTCCAATATTCTTGCCTGGAGAATCCCCATGGAAAGAGGAGCCTGGCAGGCTATATTCCATGGAATTGCAAAGAGTTGGACATGACTGAGCAATTAAGCTCAGCACAGCACATAAATATATAACACAATTTACTTATGTATTTCTATTTTCTATTATAGTTTTTTTTTTCTTTATGAAACATAGTTCCTATTAGAGTAGGAACTTTAATATGTTTTTTTTTTTTTAACTGATATATACTGGGCATGTAAAACAATCTCTTGTACATACCAGATTTATCAATAACATCAGATATGCAGATGACACCACCCTTATGGCAGAAAGTGAAGAGGAACTAAAAAGCCTCTTGATGAAAGTGAAAGAGGAGAGTGAAAAAACTGGCTTAAAGCTCAACATTCAGAAAATGAAGATCATGGTATCCGGTCCTATCACTTCATGGGAAAATGGGGAAACAATGGAAACAGTGTCAGACTTTATATTTTTGGGCCCCCAAATCACTGCAGATGGTGATTGCAGTCATGAAATTAAAAGATGCTTACTCCTTGGAAGAAAAGTTATGACCAACCTAGATAGCATATTGAAAAGCAGAGACATTACTTTGCCAACAAAGATCCATCTAGTCAAGGGTATGGTTTTTCCAGTGGTCATGTATGGATGCGAGAGTTGGACTGTGAAGAAAGCTGAGCACCGAAGAATTGATGCGTTTGAACTGTGGTGTTGGAGAAGACTCTTGAGAGTCCCTTGGACTGCAAGGAGATCCAACCAGTTCACTCTAAAGGAGATCAGGCCTGGATGTTCTTTGGAAGGAATGATGCTAAAGCTGAAACTCCAGTACTTTGGCCACCTCATGTGAAGTGTTGACTCATTGGAAAAGACTCTGATGCTGGGAGGGATTGGGGGCCTGAGGAAAAGGGGATGACAGAGGATGAGATGGCTGGATAGCATCACTGACTCGATGGATGTGAGTCTGAGTGAATTCCGGGAGTTGGTGATGGACAGGGAGACCTGGCATATTGCGATTCATGGGGTTGCAAACAGTCGGACACGACTGAGCGACTGAACCGAACTGATATGCCCATTTTTAAACTTTTTTAAATATCTGAATAACTAGGATGCATTTTACTGTTGATAGTAGATCATAGACCAATTAAACAGTATATTATTTTTCATATCTGTGCATAAAGTAATATAGTATAATTTACCATTAATAACATGATAGTTTTAATGAAATACAAATTGACACAGTTAATGAATATTTGTTGAATGAAAGATTAAATGACTGAGAAAGAATAAAACAAATTATCCTTTGAGGAATTTTCAAATTAACTGAATAGAAAACTTGTAAAGGGATATTGTAAAACCACAGTGCACAACCTGTATAAAAGTAGTATTTGCTAATTCCAACCTCCTGCTCTACTTCATCCCTCTCTCAACCCTTCCCCCTTGGCAACTATCAGTCTCTTCTCTATACGAATGTTGAGGTTAACAGATGTAAGCTATTGTATATAGAATAGATAAATGAGGTCCCATTGTGTAGCACAGGAAACTATATTCAATGTCCTATAATAAACCATAATGGAAAAGAATATGAAAAAGAATGTATAACTGAATCATTTTGCTGTACAGCAGAAATTAATACAACATTGTAAGTCAATCATATTTCAATTTTAAAAAGTAATATTTAAATACAGCAAAGAAATTTACTCTTTTATGTTGTTGTTGTTGAAGAGTAGGAGGGGATGGTCAAAGAAAGTTGTTGCCATTATCATTAGCAAAGTAAGAAGTTTTGTTAACAGGTAGAAAGTCAGTGGTCAGAGAGGTAAGAACATAGTGTGGAAAGTGCTCTATGGTGAAAATTGAGTATAACCATCTTCAATCTATAATTATTGTTGTTAGTGTTTTTCTGAACTTTTTTCTTTAATATTGCTTTAAGATTATTATATATTAAACCTTTGCCCTAATTGTGTTTATGGCCACCTCACGAGAAGAGTTTGACTCATTGGAACTTGAGTTTATATAGATTATAAGTTTGTGCTTCCCCCCACCCCCACCTTGATTGTGAGAGTTTTATTCTAAGATCTAAGGAATGTGAGGTCTTCCTGGGTGGTTCAGTGGTAAAGAATCCATCTGCAAAGCAGCAGATATGGGTTGAACCCTTGGGTCAGGAAGATCTCCTGGAGAAGGAAATCACAATCCATTCCAGTATTCTTGCCTGGAGAAGCCCATAAAGAAAGGAGCCTGGCAGGCTATAGTCCATGAGGTCGCAGAAGATTTGGTCATGATTAGTGACTAAACAACAAGAAATGTGATTTCACTCCCTTGGAGAATAATTAGAAAAGTAGTTGGCCTTCCCAGGTGGTGCTAGTGGTAAAGAACAAACCTGCCAATGTAGGAGACATAAGAGATATGGTTTCGATTCTTGGGTCAGAAGGGTCTCCTGGATAAGGGCGTGGAAACCCACTTCAGTGTGCTTGTCTATAGAATCCCATGGACAGAGGAGTCTGGCTGGCTACAGTCCATGGGGTCACCAAGAGTCAGACATGACTGAGTGACTGACACACTTTGATAATATTATGTATATTTCCCTAAGTTACCTGACTTCAAGAATGCCATCTGGAGACGTTTTTAAAGAAAATTTTTAAAATTTTTAGAAAGGATGTTATGGTAAACCCAGATCACAGAATTGCAATCTCAAGTTTATTATGAGAGACAAAAGAAGAGACAAGGGAAAATGGACAACTGGGATCTTCCATGGCAAAAACTAACCATAAACAGTTTACTGTGTTATGGTGTGGAAGCAGGGGGCTCTTTTGTGTTTGTTTCATTGCTTTGTTTGTTTGTTTTTGGTGGGGTGAGGAGTAGATTTGACAAACATCTTCTTTGTAAATAAAATTAACTACCTAAATTATCAAGCAAAATATCAAATTATTCAGTGCTTTGGGACTATAAGATGAGAACATTGGAGTGATGATCTATACATAATATATGATTTTATAATATGTAATATTATCTAAACATAATATCAGAAATATATTGAGAATTGGACAAAAGAACCAAGCACCCAAAAAATACAGATTAAAATTGTTTGGTTTAGCATGTTATCTATAGAAAAAAAAGAGATCATAGGCATCACATTAAAAATGAGGAAGGGAGACAAACAGAAATATTTAAGTTGAAATGATGGATATTTATGGTATACTTATAAGCTCTATTTAATATAAACTCTGTTTAGTCCTAATTAATTCATATAGTAATGTGAACAAAGAAATATATATAATTAAAAAGTCTTTTTTGAAGAGGAGGATAAATTTTCAGGAAATAAAATAATTCCAGAAAGTCTAGAAACAGCAATATTGAGGCTTGATTGATTTCTTTCTTTCTTTCTTTTAAGTTTTGCTTCCTGTATTGTAACTACAAGACCATGTGATGAGTTAACTACAAGGAATACATTCCAGTAAGAGCCTCTGGAAATCAATATTCTACTTAAATAGGAACCATTTTATTTTTGCTACTATTTACCACTTGAGCCCTACCATCTAACACATTATTTGATGCCTTGCATTTATCCTTGAATTCTCTTTTTTTTTTTTCACATCCTACTCATCAGCACATCTTATCACCATTTGTTCCACAGACAACTGCTTCCTGCTATCACTTGGTTCAAGATTATTTCACTTCTAACAAGACTATTATAATGACCTCTTTATGGTTTTCCTGCTTCTACTCACATACACAAAATGTCTATAAGTCTATTCTCCACACAGTCAGTATGATTATTTCAAATTTAAATCTAATCATACAGTTAGTAGTAACAGGACTAAATCAAGAATTCAGGGCTCCTATCTTCTTTCATCTCTCCTTGAAGCTAAGGAATTTCATTTACAATTTGAACTCACATATCAACTATGATCCAATCACATTTATCATTTAAATATGTACTTGTATGAAAGAAAGTTATTTTCTCCTTCATATTATTAAGTATAAAGTATATAGTCTGAGTACTAGTATCCTGTACTAGCCACTATGCATAGACCAATCTCTCATTTTTCCAGTACTTTCTGTGCAATTCAACAGAACTCCTAAGCCACTTAATGTGACAATTACTGTGAGTTGGGTTTATATTATATTCATTCTTTTCATTTTGCAAGCCATTACTTTGTTTGTTTCAAATATTATTTTTGATGTTTTGGCTGCACTGTAATGCATGTGGGATCCTAGGTCCCCAATCAGGGATTGAACCCGCATCCCCTGCAGTGGTAGCATGGTGTCTAAACCACTGGGTCCCTAGGGAAGTCCCCAATACTTTGTTCAATAAGTTAGAGTGGCATCATCGTACATCAAACAGCCTAACCCTCAATCGTTAATCTGGAATTAGTTTATCTCAACTAAATTCATTTTATTCAGCTTCTCACTGACCTCAGTTTTAGGTCTCAATATCACTGTTCACAAATTTTTCCTTTATTGTCACATTCTTCTTCTACACTCCAAGTTACTAAAGAGGTGCTTTAAATCAGTATCTGTTTGAAATGAGTGTGCTTGGAATTTTTAGCACCATGTTGGTAAGAAGTTCTTTGCTTGCTAGAGAAATCTGGAAATACAAAGCTTAGATGCATTTATACCTCCAAAAGTATCATACAGATAATATTAAGTTGTTAGAAGATTAAATTAAAGAAGATACATTATTTTTTACTGTTATTTAATAGCAAGTAATGACATTTAGGAAACTAACATTAACTACCTATTAATCTGTTATTTGGAATATTTTGGAAATATATTGGACAAAAATCTTTATGCTTATAGAACTTAAAGTTTAGTTGATAATGAGGCAAAATTTAAAAAATAACTAAGATATAAGATATTCAGTAGACAATAAGTGATTGGGGACTACTAGAGAAGGAAAGTGTTTGGGGAGCAGTGTCCAAATATAAATCAGAGGATGTCTCACTAAGAAAATGATAATAAGTAAGAACTTAAGGAGGAAAGTGAGTGAGTCATGGAGCTATCCTTGGAAACAATTTCAATCAGAAGGAAGCACCAATATTGGTACTTTATCATGACAACCCTAAAAAACAAAAACAAAAGCTGTTACTTTAAATATTTTAACTGCCCTAATTGTTATCTAATTAAGAAATTTGAAAATCAAGTCTGCATCTTTTCAAGATACTCTTATAGTACACCAAGCAAGTTGTTAAGCTTTCCTGAAAGTCTATTAATGCTGTGGCTTAGATATGGGAGATCCAAATGCCATAGGAAGTACAAATCATTGCATGGTTATCTTTTATTACATTTTCTGTTCTGAATATGTTAGTCTGGATGAATAAGAACATGAGTTATTTTGAAATCTTATCTGAGTAGACCTTCATTATTCAAAGCACAGCTGTGGAAATATTAATTATCCTACAATACTGGATTGCATTACAAAGTCAAGCCAGTCAGGAAATCAAGGTATTGGAAATGTACTTCAGTCAAATCTTGTAAGAGAGTCTAAATAGTTTTAAAAGCCTTGCCTATTAAGGAATACTTGGCAGACACCCTGTGCAGTGATGAATATACTTACATTTTGGGGAGGACATGACAGCCAGCAGGGGTGTTGGAGAGCCAGCAATTTGTGAAGAGGTAATTAAAAAAAAAAAACAAAACTTGTAGCCCATGGAGTATAAACTATGCTCAGATAATCTGCCTGTTCTCCAGACTTCTTTTTGATTAACTTCATGAAAGAGCAAAGATTTATGTGGGGAAGTTGTTTCTGCCTTGTCCTCTGTGGTGCTCCTTTCGGAAAATCAAAAACAGCATCATCTGATTCCAGAAGGGGGTGACAGGACAGCATACAATTATAGGCATGCATTTGCAGACTCCTGCTGCTTGCTCTTCCAGGAAGTTTACACTAGGAAGAAATAAATTTACTATTGCTTTCACTTATCTTTTTCATTAATATATTCTGTAGAAAGAAAATTCCAACAAATGTCTACTTATTCCAGTTTGCACCAAAAGTTTTTAAGAAGGTAGGGATGATCCTAGTTGAGTTCAGCATTGCATCTTCACCTGCAATGTTACTTCAGTCTAAACCTAGAAGAAAATGAGCAGGAGAAAGCTTTGAGAATCTGAATCAGTAGAGCTCATCTTTGGTACCCATTCTTTTTATTTCTCAAGCTTAGTTGCTTCAGTTGTGTCCAAGTCTTTGCAACCCTATGGGCCATAGCCCGCTAGGCTCCTCTGTCCATGGGATTCTCGAGGCAAGAATACTGGAGAGGGTTGCCATGCCCTTCTCCAGGGGATCTTCCCAATCCAGGGATTTTCCCAACCTGAAAATCTTTTCTCTTTTATGTCTCCTGCATTGGCAAGCGAGTTCTTTACTGCTAGTGCCACCTGGGAAACCCTCTTTTTATTGCTAACTTGTCTAAAAATTACTATGATAATAGTAGCTGTCGTTTATTGAGTTTTGATTTTAATTATTCCCAGTAATTTACATTATCTAATTGAATGTTCAAAGTACTTATCTGAATTAAGATATAATGCTCTTGCTACAGAGATAAAGAAGTTGATGTACAGAAAAGACATTTCCTCACTCTCTCTACAAATCTTTCCTTGCTGTATACTTTTGATGTACTAAGTATCAGGTCAGGGTCCAAATGGATCTGACCACTGAAGTGTGATCTAAGGGATAGACAAAACAAAACCCCACAATTGTGAATCCTGTCTTCTATGTAAAAAATAAAATATAACTCTATCATTCAAAATTCATTATTGATGATTCATTAAAATAGGCCTGAATATTTTTTTCTTTATTATATTTAATTTCTTAGTATATTTATTTTCTCAAAATTTCTTGTTTTGGAAACAATATAGAAGATACATATTATTTCTTTGGTAAAAAATTAGTTAGAATTCTTCTTAAACACTGAAACATTGATCAATTGTGAATTATAATAATAATTATCATGTTCCAGCAATATTGATTGAGGCCTCAGAGTGTGTGCATAATAAAAAAGTTTACATATTGCAATCCGTAAGATACATTTCTCTACTTAATGATTCTGTTTTGAGTATGCCCTGCTCTAGTCTCAGCCATAGTCCCACTTCAGCATTTCTGGAGTCTGTATCAATGCTATTTCTCTTTAAATGATTCTGGCACGTTATTGTTATTATCTTTATTATTTCCCATGAACACTACCCTATTAATTTTGAACTCTTTAATATCAATATTAGTGAGTCATCCCCCTCATGAACCAGGGACTGAAACTGACAAGGTTTGTTAATTGGGACATCTGTCTATTTTGGCCAGAATCATAAGATTTTTTTTCCTTCTACTACTTAACTTCAACTTGTTCAGTGGCCATGATGAAATTTCCAAGCAGTGCAAAGAACCCTGAAAACATCTTGTCTTGTATTCAAACAGAATGGTGAGAGCAAGTTGATAGGAAGATACTAAACTGTCACCATCACTAGAGAAAAACTCAAAAATTGTATATTCTTCTGATTGGGTTTAATTGTATCACCTTCAAAGTCTGAGAGCAACAAATTGATAGGAATTGCAAACTTCAGGTTTGTTATCTTAAAATGGAATCAGTTTGTTACCTCAGATTGCTCAACCTGTGTCTCACTTGTATGTATACATTTATGTAAAATATTAGAGAACATCACAGATCCTGGTAGATACAGAAAGAGTTATCAGATTCTAGGTTAAATGAGAATACTGCTAAACAGAAGAGGAGGTAAAGCTTAGCAGTTTCAGACACTAATCACAGAATAATCTACTGCTTTTATAATAGAAACCAGTTTGACTCTTGCACCTGCAGCATTTTCTCCAACAGCAATAGAATTGGAGCCTTGGCCCTAGCCCTGAGAGAACACAGCTTTCTATTATTCTCTTTAGCGCCAACAGAAATGATCTTCTTCATGCCCTGACATTTTTCCTTGTTGAAACATTTTATGACCAACTTACATTGCCTCACCTTTGTACTATTCTTTGAGAATAATAGTGGGGGAAAAAAGCTTGAAGTAGTCTTTAATTTTTCTTTCTTCTTCTTTTGCTCTGTTAATAAATGGATTGATTTGAGAGAAAATAAGAATTGCTTAGACAACTCTAATGGTTGCAATTATTTCAGAATAGATTGTTGGTTATTGATTAAATTGAAATGCTACATGTGAACACAAGTGTTACCTGATTTCAAATAGCAGAGTTTTGATTTTGTTTTGGTTGGCTATAAGTGACTTAAGGTAGTTATTTACTTGGAAATAAAAGCCAGGTGTTTATCAAGGTTTTCGTTTGTTTTGTTTGTTTGTTTTGTGTGATTACATATAGTAAACAACAACCACAGTTGTTTTCCATACAGAAGTGATAGCACTTGCTTAGAGAAATATGACTTACACTCATTTTGGTGATACTTCATGTGTTTGATAAGATCAAATACTTTCTTAATTCCTAAAAGAAGGAAAGGTGCCTAACTATCAAGGTTGTGTGCCAGCCAAATGACAGTGATAAATGAATAATATACTGTCATTTTCCCCCAACTACTGTTATTCTGGAAAAACGTCTGTGTAAACCTGTTCTCCAAAACTTAACCTCAGTTCTGTTCAGTCGTTCAGTCATGTCCACCTCTTTGTGACCCTATGGACTGCAGCATACCAGCCTTCCCTGTCCATCACCAACTCCCAGAGCCTGCTTAAACCCATGTTCATTGAGTCAATGATGCCATCCAACCATCTCATCCTCTGTCGCCCCCTTCTCCTCCCACCTTCAATCTTTCCAAGCCTCAGGGTCTTTTCCAATGAGTAAGTTCTTCACAACAGGTGACCAAACCTAGTAGCTACTAATCTAAAGAAAAACCCAAAAATGTCATCTCATACAAAAAAAAGGAAGGAAAGTTAAAATGTCAGTAATACCACACCTGAGCTTCCCAGGTGGCACAGTGTAAAGAATCTGCTGCTAAGGCAAGGAGACACAAGAGACACAAGTTTGATCTCTGGGTCAGGAAGATCTCCTGGAATTGGAATTGGTAAACTCACTCCAGTACTCTTGCCTGAAAAATTCCATGGACAGAGGCATCTGGTTGGCTACAGTCCATGGGGTCGCAAAGAGTTCGACATGACTGAGCGACTGAGCAAACAATATCACGACCAATCAAGTCTCAGGTCCACATAAGAAATATATTATGGCATTCTCCATTTAACAGGCAGGAAGAGAGTTAATGCATGATATTAAGAGAAATTTGTTTTAATTGAAAATATTAAAATTGTAACTATACTTTATTTAAAATCTTTGTCTAAATAGACATGATATTTACAGACAAATGAAAGATGCATGATGTTTGCTTTGAATTATAAACTGTTAATTTAACTATGGTAAAATTAATAAATAAGTATTATAATTTGAGATAACTCTACCAACATAAAAAGGAATAGAATAATATGACAAAGGAATGGAATGTCTTATTGCTAAGCTCCATTCTTTAAATTCTAACCTTCTATACTGTGACAAGTAGGGAAGACTCTTATATCCTAGTAAATAGGACTACTATTTCTTTTTAATCAAGAGATTACAAAATTGTTACTTTGGACAGTTTGATATGAAAAAGTAAAGAAAATCACTGGACTGGGAGTAAAATAACTGGCTTTTCTATTATGTGATTGTATAATCTTAAGAAATCATTTTGCCTCTGTGGACGTTCTGCATTCACCAATGAGTAATGAGTAATGATTATGATTGCTTATTCTTGGAAAGATCTGCCGGAGGGAAAATTGCAGTCCACCATATATGTGCACTGATACATGAGAGTGAAAACGTTGGCTTAAACCTCAACACTCAGAGAAGCAAGATCGTGGCATCGGGTGCCATCACTTCATGGCAAATAGATGGGGAAACAGTGGAAACAGTGTCAGATTTTATTTTGAGGGCTCCAAAATCACTGCAGATGGTAACTGCAGGAATGAAATTAAAAGACGCTTACTCCTTGGAAGAAAAGTTATGACCAACCTAGACAGCATATTTAAAAGCAGAGACATTACTTTGCCAACAAAGGTCTGTCTAGTCAAGGCTATGGTTTCTCCAGTGGTCATGTATGGATGTGAGAGCTGGACTGTGAAGAAAGCTGAGCACCAAAGAATTGATGCTTTAGAACTGTGGTGTTGGAGAAGACTCTTGAGAGTCCCTTGGACTTCAAGGAGATCCAACCAGTCTATCCTAAAGGAGATCAGTCCTGGTTGTTCTTTGGAAGGAGTGATGTTAAAGCTGAAACTCCAGTACACTGGCCACCTCATGCAAAGAGTTGACTCATTGGAAAATACTGTGATGCTGGGAGGAATTGGGGGCAGGAGGAGAAGGGGATGACAGAGGATGAGATGGCTGGATGGCATCACTGACTCAATGGACGTGAGTTTGGGTAAATTCCGGGAGTTGGTGATGGACAGGGAGGCCTGGCATGTTGCGATTCATGGGGTCGCAAAGAGTCGGACACGACTGAGTGACTGAATGGAACTGAAGTGAACTGATGTATGTGCACTGTTGGGCAAGATTTGTAATGTTCTCTTTCCTCGATTTCACAATGCAGACCACAATATCAGTTCATTCAATTGTTGTGAAGATTAAGGGAGTAAATATATTTAAACCATTTAGGATGGTGCTCAACTCATTTTATTTTTTTAATTTTTTTAATTTTTATTTTAACTTTATTTTACTTTACAATACTGTATTGGTTTTGCCATACATTGACATGAATCACCACGGGTGTACATGAGTTCCCAAACATGAACCCCCCCTCCCACCTGCCACCCCACACCATCTCTCTGGATCATCCCCATGCACCAGCCCCAAGCATCCTGTATCCTGCATCAAACATAGACTGGTGATTCGTTTCTTACATGATAGTATACATGTTTCAATGCCATTCTCCCAAATTATCCCACCCTCTCCCTCAGAGTCCAAAAGTCCGCTCTACACATCTGTCTCTTTTGCTGTCTCGCATACAGGATCATCATTATCATCTTTCTAAATTCCATATATACGTGTTAATATACTGTATTGGTGTTTTTCTTTCTGGCTTACTTCACTCTGTATAATTGGCTCCAGTTTCATCCACCTCATTAGAACTGATTCAAATGTATTCTTTTTAATGGCTGAGTAATATTCCATTGTGTATATGTACCACAGCTTTCTTATCCATTCATCTGCTGATGGACATCTAGGTTGCTTCCATGTCCTGGCTATTATAAACATTGCTGCGATGAACATTGGGGTACATGTGTCTCTTTCAATTCTGGTTTCCTCGGTGTGTATGCCCAGCAGGGGGATTGCTGGGTCATAAGGCAGTTCTGCTTTCCTAGAAAGCCACAGTCATCAAGACAGTATGGTATCGGCACAAAGACAAAAATATAGATCAATGGAACAAAATAGAAAGCCCAGAGATAAATCCAAACACATATGGACACCTTATCTTTGACAAAGGAGGCAAGAATATACAATGGAGTAAAGACAATCTCTTTAACAAGTGGTGCTGGAAAAACTGGCCAACCACTTGTAAAATAATGAAACTAGATCACTTTCTAACACCACACACAAAAATAAACTCAAAATGGATTAAAGATATAAAAGTAAGACCAGAAACTATAAAACTCCTAGAGGAGAACATAGGCAAAACACTCTCTGACATAAATCAACTCATTTTAAATTCTTAATAAATACTGGCTTTAATATGCTCTGGTGCTGTCATGAATTAATTGCATTTTAAATTTTAATTTTGATTGACATATTACATTTATTCAAGATCTGAATATAACATAAGAACAATGGCTTTTTAGATTCAGCCCACTTGTTCATGTGAAATTCTATATTGATGAGTTTTGCCAAAGTGGAAGGAAGAGAATGGGCCATTTATGGTATAACACATTTGGCTCAATTCAGATGAAGGCAGTCAGTCATGCATGGCTGTCAACACTCTTCCTTCCTTCTGACTTATCTGGTATCCATTTGCAAGACTGGCCTAGAAGCAGAAATTTGGTAAGGAGTTGAAAGAAGGGAGGTTCTTGTGGTATTCAAAGCAAAGAGGAAAAGGAGGTTACCTATGGTGTTATTGATATGGTATCTGTTTTACACTCAGATTTGGTGATTGAATTCTCTAAAAGGATTTCAGATAAAAACAGCTTTAGAAATGGTTTTTTAGAGATTGGAGACATATGTGGCAGATGGTAATGCATAAGCTACTTTTGGGGTTGCATAATATTGTCCTTATCACAATAAGGAACTCTTTAAGCCTCCAGAAATACAACAGAGAACTTTCGTTTTTTATTAAAAAAAATTAGTTGTAGTAAAATATGCATAACATAAAATTAGCCATATTAACCATTTTCAAGTATACAGTTGAGAGGTGTAAATTTACATTCAAGTGACTGTGAAATCTCCATAATTATTTTCATTCTGCAAATCTGAGACTCTAAACCCATTATGCAACTCCTCATTCACTTCTCTTCTCAGTTTCCGGCAACCACCCTTCTATATTCTGTCCTTGTGAATTTGACTACTTGTAGATATCTCATACAAGTGGAATCATACAATATTTGATTTTTTGTGATTGGCTTATTTCACTTAGCATAATGTCATCAAAGTTCAGCTATGACGTAATATATGTCAGAATTTCCTTCCTTTTTAAGATCAAATAACATTCCATTGTATGTATATACCACATTTTATTTATCAGTTAACCTATTGATGAACACTTGCATTGCTTTTACTTTTTGATTATTGTGTATAATGCTGCTATAAGCATGACTGGTCAAATATCTCTTAGAGATTCTGCCTCAATTCTTTAAAGTATATATTTAGAAGTGAATTTTTTATATCATATAGTAATTCTACATTTAATTTTTTTAGAACCGCCATAATTATTTTATAGTGGCTGCACTGCTTTTTGCATTCCTGCCAACTGTACAAAAGTTGCAATTTCTACACGTTCTTGCTAACATTTGTCATTTATTTATATTTTGCAATAGCCATTCCACTGAACATGAGCATAACAGGAATTTAAAATTTCTTTTCCTCTAGATTATAAACTCCTCAAGGCAAGTATCACAAGTGTCTTGTTTACGGCTATATCCCAAGTGCTTCAACGTGTCCAGAGCTCAGTACAGATTCAATAAACGTGTATGAAATGTAAATAGTTAAGGAACACAGCATAGTTGGGGCACATTGTGTGTTCTGCAACTCTATGATACACCAGAGAGAAACATCTCAGGCAAGGTGACTTCCCAACATGCTCAAGAAGCAGATCAGAGGTGACCTCCCTCCCTGGAGAGATTTGAGGGCAACAAATATCAGCAAGGCAGCTGTTGAGGAGAAATACATGTAGGTAGAAAGTTCTGTAGGGATACAGGTATTACATGAACACTTTTGAGATGCCCTGTGGGATTTTCTGGAATTTATTAAAGAATATGTTAGACTTAGGAAAGTAAAACTGGAGGAGAGTAGAAATGCTGACTTTTTACAACTAGGGTAAGTCCACAGAATTCAGATATTACAATTTCAGTGACTACGATCGGATTTTAATTTGAAACAGCTATACTGAGCTTGTCAATGCAGGAGACATAAGAGACTCGGGTTCAGTCCCTGAGTGGACAAGAGCCCCTGGAGAAGGAAATGGCAACCCACTCCAGTATTTTTGTCTGGAGAATCCCATGGAGGGAGGAATCTGGCAGGCTACGGTCCACATGGGCTTCCCAGGTGACAGTGGTAAAGAATATGCCTCCCAGTGCAGGAGACACAGGATACATCGGTTTGATCTCTAGATGGGGGAGTTTCCCTGGAAGAGGAAATGGCAGCCCACTCAATATTCCTGCCTGAAAAATCCCTTGTAGGAGCCTGGAGGACTACAGTCCATGGGGTTGCAAGAGTCTGACACAACTGAGTGACTAAACACACACAGGACACATACTGAACCCAAACTGAGCTAAATTTTCTCTACTATGTGTTAGTATTTCTGAGTGACTGGCTCATTAAGTTTTTACATTACAAACAAACTGATAGTGATCCTGTTTCAGGCCTTACTAACAATGAAAATGAAAGTGAAAGTTAGTGGCTCAGTCATGTCCAATCCTTTGGGATCCCTTGGACTGTAGCCTGCCAGGATCTTCTGTCCACGAAATTCTCCAGGCAAGAATACTGGAGGAGGTTGCCACTTCCTTCTCCAGGGGATCATCCCTACCCAGGGATCGAACCTGGGTCTCCTGCATTGCAGGCAGATTCTTTACCAACTGAGCCATTAGGGAAACCCATTACTAATGATACTTATTAGTAAAGAATTGATAATGGACAATACCAGTTAGCTTTAGTTCATAGGTGTCAAAATGAACTTGGTCTAATGACTCCCACTGGATGATACTTCTTTCTGTCAAAAAAAAGTTTCCTTAAAACATAGATGATTATGAATGCTAGGTGACAGCTGAGAGGTCATGGAACAAGGTACATAAGTCATATGATTACCTACTTTGCTGTGGCCCTTGTATTAGTGTATGAAACAGCTTGAACTTAGATCTTATTGAATTAAAAACACAGGAAGAATTTGTTAACTTGCAGTAGAAATAGGATCAACAATAACAGATGATTCAGAGAAAGCTGAGAAAGACAATTAGATGTGTTTGGAGATTAAGATGCAAATGGAGAAGAGATGTCCCATGTTTTTAGAGAGAGCAGGAGAGTAGCTTGTCTTTAGAGTTGTCTCACTTTGTTTATAGGTTTTCTGCTCCAGTTCGGTCTACTGGCATTATTATTTTGTAATATTTATTTTTTTATTTGCTGGTTCAAGTCTTCATTGTGTTACACAGGATCTTTCATTGAGGCTCACTGGACTTTCTAGTTGTGGAGCACAGTCTCCAGAGTGCATGGGCTTAGTAACTGTGGCACATGGGCTTAGTTCCTCTGCAGAAAGTGGGATCTTAGTTCCCTAACCAGGGATTGAACCTATGCCCCCTGCAATTGCAAGGCAGCTTCTTAACCACTGGACCACTAGGAAAGTCCCTACAGGCATTATTAAAATCATCCAACTTTTTCTTGCGGTTACTTGAGTTACCATTCTTCAAAATCAGTCTGAGCATTATGTCCTTTGGTTAAAGCTGACCCCAAACCTGCTTTTATGTGCTGAGAGCAGTTTCATTCTCCATCATGCTTTCATTTGTAAATTGGTTAAATATAATAGAGTGTCAGACAGTAAAGTTTTGCACATCATGTTATTATTTACTCTCATAAGTCACCTATTTTTGCTATGGAAGCTTAGTACCAGAATTAAGTACAATTGCCATTTATTGAGTGCATTTTATTCAGTAGGTATGGAGCTAGGTATCTCAAATAAGTATGACATAGGTAATAATATCATATTTTATAAAAGAAAAAGTTAAAGCCCAGAATGTTTAAGGATTGTTTCAGAGGTCACATTCAGGTCTTCTCGACTCCAAAGTCTTTAAAACATTAGAATGAGAGATGATGATACTAGCTTCTATGTTAAAAAGGCCAAATTTTCCCAAAGAAAAATGCTGTATTCAGTCCTCAAACATCCGTAATACGCGAAGTGCTAAAGACAGGCATGCATAGCACCACGACATATTTGGGAAAACTGATTAAAGTAGAACAAGACTTTAATAAGTTTCCAAGACAATATCTTCTGAAGGACCCCCATAAACCCTTTGGGCAAGTCCTTTATGTGTTTATGTGTTAGCTGCTGAGTCATGTCCAACTCTTTGAGACCCCATAGACTATAGCCCACCAAGTTCCTCTGTCACTGAACTTCTCCAGGTAAGAATACTGGAGTGGGTAGCCATTCTCTTCTCCAGAATATTTTCCAACACAGGGATCAAACCCTGGTCTCCTACATTGCAGGTAGACTCTTTATCATCTGAGCCACCAGGGAAGCCCTCAATTACTTTATCTGCCTCTATTAAAAGCCATCTCTTCTCAGGGTTATCCAATGAATAAAATAAGTCATGATTTCAGTTACTTTCCTTGATCTGATTACAGTTCCACAAAAATAAGGTATGTTGCACAAATATAAACCAGTACATTTTGCTGTAATATTTCCTAGAAAAGTTGTTTTACTTTAAATATAATTACAAGATTTCTGGCTCTCACTCTTATTCTCTTAACCCATCTCTCTGTCATGAGAGTCTTTACTGAAATCATTTAGAAACTGCAACCAGGATGGTCTTTTGAAAAACATTAACTGAAATAAAATCATACCTTTGCTTAAAACTCTTTGATGGCTATTTATTTCACTCAAACTAACCTGGAAAAACTTCCAACATGTCCTAATAACTTCAGTGAGATCTTGCCTTGCTTTCCCTTCTATTTGCTTGTTCTTTTAAGCCTGTAAGTCTCAAGATTTCCCTGTGCCTGGAGCACTAGTTTCAATTATTTTTATTTAAACTCAGATTTCCTTGTGATCTTTTCACATTTTCCCAACTTTGGGGAAAAATTATCTGAGGTGGACAATACAATATTTTGTCTTTTTTCCCAAGTGAATTAGAAAGTACAAAAATTTCATTTGTGTTAAGATATGTGCTTTCTGTGTTCTTGCCACTTCTCTCTCACCAGCACTTCCTAGGTTTCCTCCAGTGTTTCTTGGAGTCAGTGGCTCTGACTTCTGAGTCACAGCTGCATCCCTGACCTTATATTCCACAAGGCAGCACTATACCCTAATCATGCTGGAAGCCCTAGTAAGCTGTCTGCACTTTCCAGATTAATTGGTTTAACCAACATTCTCTATTCCCTTTGAAAACAATACTGATCTCTCATTGAAATCATGGTAGAGGGTTCAGTGCCAGTAGAACCCTGTCTAGGACCCTACCCACTCCTGGATCCTGCTCCTTGAGTTTATAGCATAACTAGAGTCAGGCATGTTCTCTTCTATGCCAGTTGATAGTCCCTAAATTGAATCATTGAACTGCTTATTACCTAAGCCAATGGAATAGGAGTGCAAAAATAAAAGTACTTTCTATTGTCATGAAATCTATTTTAAATACTTTGGAAAGAATCAAGAAGGAAATATTTTAAAAAGTGCAGTGGAATTGGATGTGGGCAGTTTCAGTTTCAGTTCAGTCACTCAGTCGTCTCTGACTTTTTGTTACCCCATTGACTGCAGCATGCCAGGCCTCCCTGTCCATCACCAACTCCTAGAGTTTACTCAAACTCATATTCATTGAATCAGTGATGCCATCCAACCATCTCATCCTCTGTCATCCCCTTCTCCTACTGCCTTCAATCTTTCCCAGCATCAGGGTCTTTTCAAATGAGTCAGTTCCTCCTATCAGGTGGCCAAAGTATTGGAGTTTCAGCTTCAACATCATTCCTTCCAATGAATATTCAGGACTGATTGCCTTTAGGATGGACTGGTTGGATCTCCTTGCAGTCCAAGGAACTCTCAAGGGTCTTCTTCAACACCACATTTCAAAGGCATCAATTCTTCAGCGCTCAGCTTTCTTTATAGTCCAACTCTCACATCCATACTTGACTACTAGAAAACCATAGACTTGACTAGATGAACCTTTATTGACAAAGTAATGTCTCTGCTTTACAATAAGCTGTCTAGTTTTATCATAAAATTTCTTCCAAAGAGTAAGTGTCTTTTAATTTCATGGGTTCACTCACCATATGCAGTGATTTTGGAGCCCCCAAAATAAAGTCTGACACTGTTTCCACTGTTTCCCCATCTATTTGCCATGAAGTGATGGGACCAGATGCCATGATCTTAATTTTCTGAATGGTGAGTTTTAAGCCAACTTTTTCACTCTCCTCTTTCATTTTTTCATCAAGAGGCTCTACAATATACAGACTTGATATACTCCATTTTCTATTTGGAACCAGTCTATTGTTCCATGTCCAGTTTTAACTATTGCTTTCTGATCTGCATACAGATTTCTAAAGAGACAGGTCAGGTGGTCTGGCAGTCCCAACTCTTTCAGAATTTTCCACAGTTTGTGATGATTCACACAGTCAAATGTTTGGTACAGTCAATAAAGCAGAAATAGATATTTTTTTTTTGGAACTCTCTTGCTTTTTTGATGATCCAATGGATGTTTGCAATTTGGTCTCTGATTCCTCTGCCTTGTCTAAAACCAACCTGAACATCTTGGAGTTCACGGTTCATATATTGCTGAACCCTGGCTTGGAGAATTTTGAGCATTACTTTACTAGCATGTGAGATGAGTGCAATTGTTCAGGAGTCTGGGCATTCTTTGGCATTGCCTTTATTTGAGATTGGAATGAAAACTGACCCTTTCCAGTCCTGTTGCCACTGCTGAGTTTTCCAAATTTGCTGGCATATTGAGTGCAGCACTTTCACAGCATCATCTTGCAGGATTTGAAATAGCTCAGCTGGAATTCCATCACCTCCACTAGCTTTGTTCATAGTGATGCTTCCTAAGGCCCACTTGACTTCACATTCCAGGACATCTGAGTCTAGGTGAGCAGACCAACGTGATTATCTGGATCATGAAGATGTTTTTTGGATAGTTTCTCTGTGTATTCTTGCCACCTCTTCTTAATATCTTCTGCTTCTGTTAGGTCTGTACTGTTTCTGTCCTTTATTGTGCCCATCTTTCCATGTTCCCTTGCTATCTCTAATTTTCTAGAAGAGATCTCTACTCTTTCCCATTCTATTGTTTTCTTCTATTTTTTTGCACTGATCACTGAGGAAGGCTTTCTCATCTCTCCTTGCTATTCTTTGGAATTCTGCATTGACAGAGGTGTATCTTTCCTTTTCTCCTTTGCTTTTCACTTCTGTTCTTTTCTCAGCTATTTGTAAGGCCTCCTCAGACAACCATTTTGCTTTTTTTCATTTCTTTTCCATGGAGATTGTCTTGATCCCTGTCTCCTGTACAATGTCACAAACCTCCATACATAGTTCATCAGGCACTCTGTCTATCAGATCTAGTCCCTTAAATGTATTTCTCACTTCCACTGTAGGATCTTAAGGGATTTGATTTACATCATACCTGAATGGTCTAGTGGTTTCCCCTACTTTATTCAATTGAAGTCTGAATTTAGCAAGAAGGAGCCATGATCTGAGCCACAGTCATCTCCTGGTCTTGTTTTTCCTGACTGTATAGAGCTTCTCCATCTTTGTCAAAGAATATAATCAATCTGACTTCAGTGTTGACCATCTGGTGATGTCCATGTGTAAAGTCTTCTCTTGTGTTGTTGGAAGAGGGTGTTTGCTATGACCAGTGCTTTATCTTGGCAAAACTATTAGCCTTTGCCTTGCTTCAATCTGTACTCAAGGCCAAATTTGCCTGTTACTCCAGGTGCTTCTTAACTTCTACTTTTGCATTCCAGTCCTCTATAATGAAAATAATATCCTTCTTGGGTTTTAGTTTTTGAAGGTTTTATTGGTCTTCATTGAGCCATTCAAATTTAGTTTCTTTAGCATTACTGGTCAGGAGATAGACTTGGATTACTGTGGTATTGGATGGTTTGCCTTGGAAACAAACAGAGATCATTCTGTCGTTTTTGAGATTGAACCCAAGTACTGCATTTCTGACTCTTTTGTTTAGTATGATGACTTCGTCATTTCTTCTAAAGGATTCTTGCCCACAGTAGTAGATATAATGGATGTGGGCAAGTCAACTCTGAAAGATTGGGATACAAATTTCCTGCAGCCATGAAATTAAAAGATGCCGGCTCCTTGGAAAAAAAGCTATGTTCAACCTAGACAGCATATTAAAAAGCAGAGACATTACTTTGCCAACAAAGATCTGTCTAGTCAAAGCTACAGTTTTTCCAGTAGTCATGTATGGATGTGAGAATTGAGCTATAAAGAATGCTGAGCATCTAAGAATTGATGCTTTTGAACTGTGGTGTTAGAGAAGACTCTTGAGAGTCCCTTGGGCTGCAAGGAGATCAAGCCAGTCCATCCTAAATGAAATCAGTCCCGAATATTCATCAGAAGGACTGATGCTGAAGTTGAAACTCCAATAATTTGGCCACCTGATGCAAAGAACTGACTCATTTTAAAAGACCCTAATGCTAGGTAAGATTGAATGCAGGAGGAGAAGGGGATGACAGAGGATGAGACAGTTGGATGGCATCACTAACGTGATGCACATAAGTTTGAGCAAGATCCGGGAGTTTGTGATGGGTAGGGAAATCTGGCCTGCTGCAGTCAATGGGGTCACAAAGAGTCAGACACAACTGAGTGACTTAACTGACTCAATGGTGGTTCATTTTGTAAGGGATCTGACTGCAGTGCAGAAAACCAGATTTGATCCTTGGTTTGGAAGATTGCTTGGGCAAGGGAATGGCAACCTACTTCAGTATTCTTGTCTGGAAATTTCCATGAAGAAAGGAGGCTTGCAGGCTACAGTTCATGGAGTCACAAAGAGTCACACTTTCACCCATATTGCTCTGTTCATGATGAAATGAGAAATTATAAGCTTATGTTAAATTTGGGGTGTGGTTTATTCAAAATAGTTGATTCTAAACTCCTATGAAATCTATATCCTCAAAAAAACTTTGGCCCTATATCAAAAGTTTAGCAAACAAATATACACATACAAATTTAATTCAAAATAAAATATTTAAATTAAGAATGTGTAACTTTTTTGATTGACAAATTAAAATCCTTTAATTTAAATTTTTGGTTCACAATTAAAGCCAAATTGGTCAGTCTGCGAATTCCCAAGCCCTCTGGATTTTAAAAATAGCACTTTTTGTTGTTGCTGTTCAGTCATTAAATTGTGTCCAATTCTTTGCAACCCCACGGACTATAGGACTCTAGGCTTCCCTGTCCTTCACTGTCTCTCAGAGTTTGCTCAAACTCATGTCCATTGGTTGGTGACGTTATCTAGCACTTTTCAGTTCAGTTCACTAGTTCAGTTGAATTCAACTCTTTGCGACCTCATGGACTGCAGCACACCAGGCTTTCCAGTGCATCACTAATTCCCACAGCCTACTAAAACTCATGTCCATTGAGTTGGTGATGCCATCCAACCATATCATCCTCTGTCGTTCCCTTCTCCTCCCACCTTCAATCTTTCCCAGCATCAGGGTCTTTTGCAATGAGTCAGTTCCTCGCATCAGGTGGCCAAAGTATTGGAGTTTCAACTTCAATACTTTCCAATGATTATTCAGGACTGATTGCCTTTAGGATGGACTTGTTGGATCCTTTTGAAGTCCAAGGGGCTCTCAAGAGTCTTCTCCAACACCACGGTTCAAAAGCATCAATTCTTCAGTGCTCAGCTTTCTTTATAGCTCAACTCTCATATCCATACATGACCACTGGAAAAACCATAGCTTTGACTTAGTGGACCTTTGTTGGCAAAGTAATGTCTCTGCTTTTTAATATGCTGTCTAGGTTGGTCACAACTTTTCTTCCAAGGAGCAAGCATCTTTTAATTTCATGGCTGCAGACACCATCTGCAATGATTTTGGAGCTCAAAGTCTGTCACTGTTTCCGTTGTTTCCCCATCTATTTGCCATGAACTGATTGGACCAGATGCATGATCTTAGTTTTCAGAATGTTGAGTTTGAAGCCAACTTTTTCACTCGCCTCTTTCACTTTCATCAAGAGGCTCTTTAGTTCTTCTCCACTTCCTGTCTTAAATGTGGTGTCATCTGCATTTCTAGCACTTTTGTTCTCTTACTATTACTTCAAGTTGTAATAGAATTTGTTACTAGTTTTCCCCTTTTACTTCCAAAAGAGGCTTTTGTTATGCAGTGTCCTATAGGTTATTCAGTATTTTGGCATAGTGAAGGAAGACTTGATGAGGCAGAAAACATAATATTGGGAGGTTGAGAGCTCAGAGGCAGAGGCAGCTAAGACTCAATAGTAAGATGTAGAAATTAGCCAGGTGAAATTTGTTTGTTTTCTTGCAGGGACTGAATTCACTATTACTTTATATAAGGAATATGAATTAGTGTTATGGTGTTTCTGTTTCTTTTATTTACTTCTACACTTATATTTCACCTTCTGCTAAAAGGATTTGAAGTGCTGGATAGTAAAATACAATTCACTAAAACTGAACCATCAGCTGAGAATGTCCTTCTCAGACATTTTTTGCATTTCAATTCTGTGTTGAATTTGATAATGTCTCCGCATTTCAAAAAGCTGAGTTTGTAAACAGTTTTTAAAAAAGGAAACCGCATGTCTTTTCTTTCCTTTCCTCTCTGACTACCCTTCTTACATTTTAATAAGCAAAAAGAAAAGAAACTTTATATAATACATGTTGCAAACTTACATGTTGTTTTTGTTTTTGAGTTGCTAAGTTGAGTCCCACTCTTTGTGAATCCATGGACTGTAACTCATCAGTCTCCTCTGTCCAAGGGATTTCTCAGGCATGAATACTGGAATGGGTTGGCATTTCCTTCTCCACAGAATCTTCCCAACCCAGGGATCAAACCCACTTCTCCTGTATTGACAGGCAGATTCTTTACTACTGAGCCACCAAGGAAGCTCACAAACTTTTACACATAGCCATGTAAAAAAAAGTGTCTATAATAATTTTTTATCACATGGTCTGATTTTATTTTGTTTATATCTATATCTATATAGATATAAGTACACACACAGACATAAGTACACTTGTAGTCTTTTCTGTGGCTCAGTGGCCAAGAATCCACCTATTGATGCAGAAGATGTGGGTTCAACCCCTGGGTTGGGAAGATCCCTTGAAGAAGGAAATGGCAAACCACTCAAGGATTCTTCCCTGAGAAATCCATGGACAGAGGAACCTGGAGGGCTACAGTCCATAGGATCACAAAAGAGTTGAACAAGATTTAGCAACTCAAGAACACCAAAGGACATGTATATATGCAGTTGTTTTTGAAAGTAAAGAGAAGTAAAGAACTTGTTGATGAGGGTGAAAAAGGAGAGTTATAAAGCTGGCTTGAAATTTAACATGCAGAAAGCTAAGATCATGGCATCTGGTTGCAACACTTCATAGCAAATAGAAGGAGAAAAAGTGAAAGCAAGTGGCAGATTTTATTTTCTTAAGCTCCAAAATCACTGCATACAGTGACTGCGGCCATGAGATTAAAAGACACCTGTTTTTTGGGAAGAAAATTGTGACAAGACAGTGTGTTAAAAAGCAAAGACATCACTTTGTTGACATAGGTCATATGTCAAATGATTTTCACATGACTCTCACTTTCATATAGTAAAAGCTATGATTTTTCCAGTAGTCATGTACAGATGTGAGAATGGTCCACAAGGAAGGCTTAGCACCAAAGAATTGATGCTTTCAAATTGTGGTTTTGGAGAAGACTCTTGAGAGTCCCTTGGACAGCAAGGAGACCAAACTAGTCAATCCCAAAGGAAATTAGTCTTGAATATTAACTGGAAGTACTGGTGCTGAAGCTAAAATTCCCATACTTTGGCCACCTAATGTGATAAGCCAACTCATTGGAAAAGACCCTGATCCTGGGAAAGATTGAGGGTAGGAGAAGGGGGTGACAGAGGATGAGATGATTAGATGGCATCACTGGATATAAATTTGAGCAAATTTCAGCAGATTGTGGACAGAGGAGCCTGGCACGCTACAGTCCATGGGTTGCAGAGTAGGACACAACTTAGTGACTGAACAAAGAGCATCTATAAAAAATTAAATTCAGGACTTGCTTACTTACCAATTTTACAATTTCAATCTGGAAGCTTCATTAGTATTTTTTTTTCTCACCTGATACCAATGACTATGTCAGCCTAATTGCTATAAATCTTTTTGTTCTATTTTTCTGCAATAGTTTCTAGGCTATAAAAAGTCTATCGCATGGCTTATGGGTCTAATTTACTGACTCAATAAATATGCTGCATCATCTGGTTGACAAGAGTGAATTCAGTCATTCCTAGGAGAAATTTTAAAGAAAGGGTTGGCTCAGAATTCCTATTCTTGGATGAAGACACTGTGATGCCCCATGAATGCTTTGCCCCTGATCCACAAGTGGTGATCTTGTGTGTAACTTGGTGTGCCATAGAGCCAAAGGGGATTGACATGTTGATAATTATTATAGATGCTCCAGCCTCTTTGTGGAAGAAAAAAATGTATTAGAATTTTGAAGTTATTTTAGCTTTGCATTCTATGCCTATTGGGTTCTCAAAAATATAGTTAGATTTGACTGGCCCCAAAGTATATTTAGATCTAATTGATCAAAATAAAGAGAACTGATTTCTGTTTTTTTTATTTTTTAATATTGAATATAACTTACATGGGATTTTTATAAGAGGTTTAAACACAGGGAACAAATATCTATTTTATCTAATAAAATATCCATTAAAAAAGTTGAAGAGGTTCATTATAGTTCTGATCTGCTCATTCCATTAAAGAAATTATTAAAGATTGCTTCAGGATGTGGCCAAAGTAATGAAGTGCTCAGAGTAATATCTTATAAATGTCATTCTTACAACTAATGGCTTCTGAGTAGCCATTTTAAATATTAACCCTTTTAAACATATTTTTGGAATATTTATGATTTGGGGAAGGAGATTCTACTTATTTAGTATGTATACCTTCATGTATTTGTATGAAAGTATGTTTATATTTGTTCTGTATGTTGAATGCTTAGTCACTCAGTTGTGTCTGACTCTTTGAAGTCCCATTGACTGTAGCCCTCTAGGCTCCCCTGTCCATGGAATTTTCCAGGCCAGAATACTGGGGTGGGTTGCCATTTCCTAGGCATTTTCCTGGCCCAGGGATAGAACCCACATCTCTTGTGTCTTCTGCATTGGCAGGAGGATTCTTTGCCATTAGCACCACCTGGGAAACCCTGTATATGTACAGGGCATTTAAACTGTAATCTGGAGATTCAGGTTGCTTCTAATTCCATCAATGTGCACTTGGATTTGCAACAAATAGATGTCACTAAAATGTGTTCAGCTTCACAGTTCTAACAACTTTATTTTATATATTTAATTTAGTTATTTCCAAATCTCAGAAAAAAAGGTCACATCCAAATAAAAGTTTTGCAAATTTCATGAGAGAGCAAAGACTCATTAAAATGTTTTGCTATGTTTTGTAGGGTCTTAATGCCGAAGGTGGTACCTGGAATATAATTTGAGAATTAGAAGTTCAGGCTACAGAATTATACTGCTTGAATGAGAATCTAGCATTGTCACTTGCTATGTAATGTTGGGTACATTGTATAACTTGCTCATGCCTCAGTTTCCTGAAACAGAATGGATCTGATGTCTGGTGCTATGTTTGGATGTAGCATTTATCTATTCCATGTTCATTCACTTCAGTTCCAGCAAGATCCTGTATACTTGTCTATTTGCATCACAGACTCAACCTAAACTTTAGTTTACTCTTACCATTTCATAGCCCATTTGAAAATTTCACTTTGATTCTACTTCAGTCTTTTTCTTGAACACTGAAATAAGTGATCTACTAGTTTTCTTATGTAGTGTGGGTTTTGTGTTACCCTTACTCTTCCATTTCCTAATGTCCTCATGGTAATATCTAAACATTTGGAACTTTTAAGCTGGATAATGGATATTGTGTGTGTGTGTGTGTGTGTGTGTGTGTGGGTGTGTGTGTGTGTGTGTGTAGTATTTGAGGAGGAAGAATAATTGTAGTTGCTGGTATGGGGTAACAAGTCTTTTCCTTTTTTATAAAGATCAGTGTGGATACCACTCTCCTCAGATAATAGAATATGTCAATGTTTTTAATTTACTTAACATTGCACTAGCTAACTCATGAGTCACATTTTTCTGGAAAAAAATGAAGCAAAAAATATGATTGAATAAAAAAGCAAATATGCTGCTTTTTAGTATAAAATATAAGATTTTTTAATTTGCTCTTTTAATTTCACAATTTCTCTATTTTCCTATAAGTGGACTATTTCCCAGAAGGACTGAGTCTGAATTTTGTGCTAAAGGATGAAGAGATTAACCAGGTAAAGGGATAAGAAAGAATATACATGACTCTAATATTTTAAAAGGATAAGACAAAAATCTCCTAAATTGCAGTGAGACTAGCTCGTCATGATTTCACTAGCTTCTGTGGCATCTAGAGAATGAGGTAGCATTTATCCACTTAGGACTGATAATGGCACCATCAACATTGTTGGCAATATCAAAAGCTGGGAGTTCAGCAAAGTTAGGTACTAAAACATATGCATCAGGTTTGACTGAAAAATGATCACTGGAAGCTATGCAGTCAAATGATGTAAATGCTGTTCTATTCTCTGGTCTGTTACTGAGTTTTTGTCAAAGGAGTAAGGAATAGGTCCTTGCTATGCAAGCAGTGTTTTAGGAACCAATGGCATCGACCCTACCAAGGAACTTTTCAGAAATGTAGAAACTTAGGAACCTCTCTACAACCACTGGATGAAAATATACATTTTAACAAGATATCCAGGTGACTGCCAAGCATATTTAAATTTGAGAAGGAATGAATTTAGACATCAGTTTTGAGAAGGTAGGCTATGAAAGAAGGGACAGTAATAAGACGGTATATAGAGGAAGAGATATAATTCATAAATGTTATTCTTATTATCAAACTGAGCAGACTGAACACATGGAAAATGATAATAGGCAAGTTTTAAAATACAAATATCAAATCAATCATTAACAGAATAGATGTCTTTTTAAACATATAGATTTGGAAAATTAGTCTCAGGGAGGTTAAGATGCTTTGTCAGTTGTAAAATAAGATGTTGAATAATTTTTCAAATATGGGTATGTCTGTTTGAGGTGTTCATATCTTATTATAGTTAAGATTGACTCTTCAGTTCAGTTCAGTTCAGTTCAGTCGCTCAGTCCTGTCTGACTCTTTGAGACTCCATGGACTGCAGCACACCAGGTTTCCCTGTCCGTCACAAACTCTTGGAATTTACTCAAAATCATGTCCTTTGAGTTGGTGATGTCATCCAACCATCTCATCTTCCATCATCCCCTTCTCCTCCTGCCTTCAATCTTTCCCAGCATCAGGGTCATTTAAAATGAGTCAGCTCTTCACATCAGTCAGTTCAGTTCAGTCTCTCAGTCGTGTCCAACTCTTTGCGACCCCATGAATGGCAGCAGGGAGGCCTCCCTGTCCACCACCAACCCCCGGAGTTCACTCAGACTCATGTCCATCGAGTCAGT
This sequence comes from Oryx dammah, assembly GCF_014754425.2. Classification (NCBI taxonomy): domain Eukaryota; kingdom Metazoa; phylum Chordata; class Mammalia; order Artiodactyla; family Bovidae; genus Oryx; species Oryx dammah. The sequence goes on from NW_024070187.1 coordinate 72,986,953, forward strand.
GATGCCATCCAGCCATCTCATCCTCTGTCGTCCCCTTTTCCTCCTGCCCCCAATCCCTCCCAGCATCAGAGTCTTTTCCAATGAGTCAACTCTTCGCATGAGGTGGCCAAAGTACTGGAGTTTCAGCTTTAGCATCACTCCTTCCGAAGAAATCCCAGGCTTGATCTCCTTCAGAATGGACTGGTTGGATCTCCTTGCAGTCCAAGGGACTCAAGAGTCTTCTCCAACACCACAGTTCAAAACCATCAATTCTTCGGCCCTCAGCCTTCTTCACAGTCCAACTCTCACATCCACACATGACCACAGGAAAAACCATAGCCTTGACTAGACGGACCTTAGGTGGCCAAAATATTGGAGCTTTAGCTTCAACATCAGTCCTTCCAATGAATATTCAGGACATATTTTCTTTAGGATGAACTAGTTGTATCTCCTTGCTGTCCAAGGGACTCTCAAGGGTCTTCTCCAACACCACAGTTCAAAAGCATCAATTCTTCAGCTCTCAGCTTTCTTTATAGTCCAACTCTCACATCCATACATGACTACTAGAAAAACCACATCTTGACTAGAAGGACCTTTGTTGGCAAAGTAATGTCCCTGCTTTTTAATATGGTGTCTAGGCTGGTAATAATTTTCCTTCTAAGGAGTAAGCGTCTTTTGATTTCATGGCTGCGGTCACCATCTGCAGTGATTTTGGAGCCCAAAGAAATAAACTCTGTCACTGTTTCCACTGTTTCCCCATCTATTTGCCATGAAGTGATGAGACCAGATGCCATGATCTTAGTTTTCCAAATGTTGAGTTTTAAGCCAGCTTTTTCAGTCTCATCTCTCACTTTCATCAAGAGACTGTTTTGTGCATGTTGTATATAAGTTAAAAAAGCAGTATATTGCTATATATTGGGACTTGACATATACAGCCTTGATGTACTCCTGTTCCTATTTGGAACCAATCTGTTTGTTCCATGTCCAGATCTAACTATTGCTTCCTGATGTGCATACAGATTTCTCAAGAGGCAGGTCAGGTGGTCTGGTATTCTAATCTCTTGAAGAATTTTCCACAGTTTATTTTGATCCACACAGTCAAATATTTTGGCATAGTCAATAAAGCAGAAATAGATGTTTTTCTGGAAGACTCTAACTTTTTCAATGATGCAGCAAATGTTGGCAATTTGATCTCTGGTTCCTCTGCTTTTTCTAAAACCATCTTGAACATCTGGAAGTTCACAGTTCATGTATTGCTGAAGCCTGACTTGCAGAATTTTGAGCATTACTTTACTAGCATGTAAGATGAGTGCAATTGTGTGGTAGTTTGAGCATTCTTTGGCATTGCCTTTCTTTGGGATTGGAATGAAAACTGACCTTTTCCAGTCCTGTGGCCTCTGCTGAGTTTTACAAAATGCTGACATATTGGGTGAGGCACTTTCATAGCATCATCTTTTAGGATTTGAAATAGCTCAACTGGAATTTCATCACCTCCATTAGCTTTGTTCGTAGTGATGCTTCCTAAGGCCCACTTGACTTCACATTCCAGGGTGTCTGGCTCTAGGTGAGTGATCACACCATTGTGATTATCTGGATCATGAAGGTCTTTTTTGTATACCTCTCTGTGTGTTCTTGCTACCTCTTCTTAATATCTTCTGCTTCTGTTAGGTCCATACAATTTCTGTCCTTTATTGAGCCCATCTTTGCATGAAATGTTCCCTTAGTATCCCTAATTTTCTTGAGATCTCTAGTCTTTCCCATCTTATTGTTTTCCTCTATTTCTTTGCATTGATCACTGAGGAACACTTTCTTATCTCTTCTTGCTATTCTTTGGAATCCTGCATTTAAATGGTTATATATTTCCCTTTTTCCTTTGCTTTTCACTTCTCTTCTTTTCTCAGCTATTTGTAATGCCTCCTCAGACAGTCATTTTGCTTTTTTGCATTTCTTTTCCATGGAGAAGGTCTTGATCCCTGTCTCCTGTACAATGTCACAAACCTCTGCCCAGAGTTCATCAGGCACTCTGTTTGTCAGATCTACTCCCTTAAATCTATTTCTCACTTCCACTGTATAATCATAAGGGATTTGATTTAGGTCATACCTGAATGGTCTAGTGGTTTTCCCTACTTTCTTCAACTGACGTCTGAATTTGACAAGAAGGAGTTCATGATCTGAGCCACAGTCAGCTCCTGGTCTTGTTTTTCCTGACTGTATAGAGCTTCTCATCCTTGGCTGCAAAGAATATAATCAATCTGATTTTGGTGTTGACCATTTGGTGATGTCCACATGTAGAGTTTTCTCTTGTGTTGTTGGAAGAGGGTGTTTGGTATGACCAGTGTATTCTCTTGACAAAATTCTATTATCTTTTGCCCTGCTTCATTCTGTACTCCAAGGGCAAATTTGTCTGTTACTCCAGGCGTTTCTTGACTTCCTGTTTTTGCATGCTAGTCCCCTATAAGGAAAAAGACATCCTTCTTGGGTGTTAGTTTGCAAAGGTCTTGTAGGTCTTCATAGAGCCATTCAACTTCAGTTTATTTAGCATTACTGGACAGGATATAGACTTGGATTACCGTGATATTGAATGATTTGCCTTGGAAACGAACAGAGATAATTCTGTTGTTTTTGAGATTGCATCCAAGTACTGCATTTCTGACTCTTTTGTTTAGTATGATGGCTACTCCATTTCTTCTAAAGGATTCTTGCCCACAGTAGTAGCTATGATGGTCATATGAGTTAAATTCACCCATTCCAGTCCATTTTAGCTTGCTGATTCCTAAATGTTGACATTCACTCTTGTCATCTCCTGTTTGAAAACTTCCAATTTGCCTTGATTCATGGACCTAACATCCAGGTTCCTAGGCAATAGTGCTTTTTACAGCATTGGACCTTGTTTCCATCACCAGTCACATCCACAATTTGCTATTAATTTTGCTTTGTCTCTGTCTCTTCATTCTTTCTAGAGTTATTTTCCACTGTTCTCCAGTAGCATATTGGGCACCTACCAACCTGGGGAGTTCATTATTAAGACTCTTTTTTTTTTTTTTAACCTGAGTTTTTCATTGACTATTTATTTAATTTTTATTTTTATTTTATTTTGCTTTACAATACTGCATTGGTTTTGCCATACATTGACATGAATCCACCATGGGTGTACATGAGTTCCCAATCCTGAACTCCCCTCCCACCTCCCACCCCATATCATCTCTCTGGATCATCCTCGTGCACCAGCCCCAAGCATCCTGTATCCTGTATCAAACATAGACTGGCGATTTGTTTCTTACATGATAGTATACATGTTTCAATGCTATTCTCCCAAATCATCCCACCCTCTCTCTCTCCCTCAGAGTCCAAAAGTCCGTTCTATATATCTGTATCTCTTTTGCTGTCTCGCATACAGGGTTATCATTACCATCTTTCTAAATTCCATATATATGTATTAGTATACTGTATTGGTGTTTTTCTTTCTGGCTTACTTCACTCTGTATAATAGGCTCCAGTTTTATCCACCTTATGAGAACTGATTCAAATGTATTCTTTTTAATGGCTGAGTAAGGACATGGAAACAACCTAGATGTCCATCAGCAGATGAATGGATAAGAAAGCTGTGGTACATATACAAAATGGAGTATTACTCAGCCATTAAAAAGACTGACTCTTAATGAGAAGAAATATACTGAATGAAGCAAAGAATGAAAGCTATCATGGTTGAGACTGTTAATTTTGGCATCATCATTGATGATACCAAATGGTATAGGAATTGCTTCAGTTATGTATTTCCTAATTATTTTATCATCAATGCAAGTCAGTGGATATATTAAGAAAACATTTTGTGGATTAGCAGATTCATGACTGGTATAGCCCATAGTATAGTTATTACTCCTTGTGATGCTAAATATTGTGTAATCTTGAATAAAGTGTAATTTCATGTGAATATAGTCTCCCACCTGGTAGCATACTACTGATGATGTAGTATCCATCCCAGAAAATATTCATGAAGTTGATACATCTCATCCTTGAGTTGCACAGTTTACTCTTCTCAAAAATCAGAGCGATTTTTTTTTTTCAGCCCATTGCTTGGGCTTCCCTTGTGGCTCAGCTGGTAAAGAATCCACCTGCAATGTGGGAGACCTGGGTTCGATCCCTGGTTTGGGAAGATCCTCCAGAGAAGGGAAAGGCTATCCACTCCAGTATTCTGGCCTGCAGAATTCCATGGATTGTATAGTCCATGGGGTAGCAAAGTCAGACACGACTGAGTCACCTTCACTCACTTCACTTTTCTTGGTCAGCTCATCTCCAATGACTATAGAGAGAATAGTGATATAAAGACCCAACCTTCATATTTCAGTTTTGTCAAACTGGAGAGAATCTGATCTCCAGAAGGTTATATAGGGTTAGGTGAGGCCTCTGTTGGACCTGCATTATAGTTCAATTCAGTGATGTGATGGAGCTAGCTCCAGAGAGCTGCTGAGAGGTCATTTTGTGGATCATTCCCTGGTAGCTCAAACAGTAAAGAATCACCTGCATTGCAGGAAACTCTGGTTTGATCCCTGGGTCAGGAAGGGATTTGATCCCCTGGATGAAGGGAATGATTACCTGGAGAATTCCATGGACAGAGAGGCCTGACAGGCTACTGTCCATGCCATTGCAAAGAGTTGGACATGAACATGACTGAGTGACTAACACTTTCACTTTCCCAATTTCCTGTTCAGTGAGTTTATACCAATAGCTTGAAAGAATTAAATACATCATAAATATCAGCAAATGCTACAAATCAAGGATTTTTTTTTTCCTGTAGGACTTGTTAAACTGTTACTTGCACATTACCTGCACATCTCAGGTTCAAGTTCTACTTCAGCTCAAGCCTACATTCTTTACTTCTTTACATTTGTTACCCAAAGGGCATCCCTCAATAATTCCCCTTCGTGCATTTATTTCCTATCATATGTTTAAGGGAACCCACACCAGGCTCCTCTGTCCTTTACTATCTGCTGAAGTTTGCTCAAATTTATTTCCATTGAGTCAGTGATGCCATCTATCCATCTCATCCTCTGCTGCCCCCTTCTCCTTTTACCTTCAATTTTTCCCGGCATGAGGGCCTTTTCCAATGAGTTGGCTCTTTGCATCAGGTGGCCAAAGTTTTGCAGCTTCAGCTTCACCATCAATCCTACTAAGGGTTGATTTTTCTTTAGAATTGACTGGTTTGATCTCCTCGTAGTCTAAGGTATTTTTAAGAGTCTTCTTCAGTGTCACAATTCAAAAGTATCAATTCTTTGCCACTCAGCCTTTTTTATGGACCAGCTCTCACATCTGTACATTGCTACTGGAAAAATCATAACTTTGACTCTATGGATCTTTGTCAACAAAGTGATGGACCTCCTTTTTAATACACTGTCTATATTTGGCATAGCTTTTCTTCCAAAGAGCAAGTATCTTTTAATTTCCTGGCTGCAGTCACTGTCAGAATTGATTTTGGAGCCCAAGAAAATCAAGTCTGTTACTGCTTCCACTTTTCCCCCTTCTATTTGCCATGAAGTGAAGGAACTGGATGCCATGATCTTAGTTTTTTGAATGTTGAGTTCCAAGTCGGGTGTTTCACTCTCCTCTTTCACTCTCGTCATGAGTCTTTGTAGTCCCTCTTCATTTTCTGATGTTAGAGTGGTATCATTTGCATATGTGACGCTGTTGATATTTCTTTGGGACTGGAATGAATTCTAACCTTTTCCAGTCAGACACCGCTGAGTTCTCCAAATTTGCTGACCTATTCATACACTTACCTTCAATGATTGCTTTCATGACAGAATGCCAGAGTTACACATGGCTCACAAAAACAGAATTCTTTACTGTCTGGCCCCTTATAGAAAGTGTTTGCTTACCTCTGATACCCTGAATAGCTTTCATGTCTCTCTAAGATGATTTAAGCTTAAGCTGCTGCTGCTGCTGCTGCTAAGTCGCTTCAGTCGTGTCTGACTCTGTGCGACCCCAGAGATGACAGCCCACCAGGCTCTCCGGTCCCTGGGATTCTCCAGGCAAGAACACTGGAGTGGGTTACCATTAAGCTACCCAAAACTAATTTCACTATCCTTCCTTTTCTCCATTTTTTATACTATTCCTTTCTCTGTATATTTCTTCTTTGTTTTCAGTGTTATATTTCATCCAGTTTCCCAAGAAACGCTTGAATTCAAGTTTTTTTTTTTCTCTATCTTTATTATACTAACATTTAGATCTTATATACAGTTTAGTGCCACTTTTTACTTGCCCCCTTGATAAGCCATCTCTTGCTGTCTCAGTTTTCTCTCTATGCTCTTCTGAGAATGATTTTTTCTAAAACACAAATTTTACCATACAAGCTTTAGGCGAAAAACCTCTGCTTAGTCACTATGAATTAAATAAATTGCAACCCCCTTAACTTGGTATATATGTTCTTTCTTTGTATGACCCTTCTGCTTTTCTACTTCTGCCTGTCAGACTCCTTCAAATACAGCCTCTACTTTAACACTACTGATGATCTTTTACAAACCAGAAATCTTTTTGTTCTTCTGTGTCTGTGTAAATAGATTAAGCTGCTTGTGATGTTTGTCCCTTTTCTGATTCATAAAATCCTATTTGTTTCTCAAGATCCAGCTCAAATATTCCTTCTAACTTTAAGGCTTCCATCACTACATCCAACAGAATTAGTTTCTTGCATTCACAAAACGTGCTGAACTTATCACTACTTTGTACTACAATATGTTTCAATATTTGGTTTTATATACAGTAGGGCCGGTACTATTTGCACATCTGCCTCTCTCCACCCAGTGACTGAGTTCTAAGATCATGGGCAATATTTAGTTATTCTTTTTCATCTTTCCCAGAATCTAGCACAATGCTTGAAGTTCCATTGGTTCTTAATGATGTTGCATATATGAATACATAAGTAAAAGACAGCCCTAGAAATATACTGAGATTGTCTTATCAAGTTTCAAAATTTTGAAAGGACCACTGCTTTCTAAGTAACTATACGTTAATTTGAAGCTTTGAGTTTTTTTTCTTTATAATTTATTTTATTTTTTAAAATATTTTTTAGTTTACTTTTTATTGAAGGATAACTGCTTTACAGAATTTTGCTGTTTTCCGTCAAACCTCAATGTGAATCAGCTGTAGGTATACATATATTCCCTCCCTTTTGAAATTCCCTCTCATCTCCCTCCCCATCCCACCCCTCTAGGTTGATACAGAGCCACTATTTGAGTTTCCTGAGCCATACAGCAAATTCCCATTGGCTATCTATTTTACATATGGTAATGTAAGTTTCCATGTTGCTCTTTCCATACATGTCACCCTTTCTCCCTTCTCTCCATGTCCATAAGTCTATTTTCTATGTCTGTTTCTCCACTGCTGTCCTGTAAATAAACTCTTCAGTACCAATTTTCTAGATTCTGTATATGTGCGTTAGAATACAATATTTATGTTTCTCTTTCTGACTCACTTCATTCTATAATAGATTTTAGGTTCATCCATCTCTTTAGAACTAACTCAAATGCATTCCTTTCTATGGCTGAATAATATTCCATTGTGTATATGTACCACAACTTCTTTATCCATTCATCTATTAATAGACATCTAGGCTGCTTCCATGTTCTAGCTATTGTAAATGGTGCTAGTGCAATGAACACTGGGATACATGTGTCTTTTTCAGTTTTGGTTTTCTCAGGATAGATGCCTAGTTGGGGGATTCCTAGGTTATATGGTGGTTTTATTCCTAATTTTTTAAGGACTCTCCATACTATCTTCCATAGTATCTGTATCAATTTACATTTTCATCAACAGTGCAAGTGTGTTCCCTTTTTTCCACATCCTCTCCAGCATTTATTGTTGCAGACTTTTCGATGATGGCCATTCTGATCCATGTGAGGGTATATCTCATTGTGTTTTGTTTTTCATTTCTCTAATAATGAGCAATGTTGAGCATCTTTTCATGTGTTTGTTAGCCATCTATGTCTTCTTCAGAGAAATGTCTGTTTAGGTCTTTTCCCCACTTTTTGATTGGGTTGTTTGTTTTTCTGTCATTGAGTTGTGTGAGCTGCTTGTATATTTTGGAAATTAATCCTTTGTTAGTTCTTTCATTTGCTATTATTTTCTCCCATTCTGAAGGTTGTCTTTTCACCTTGCTTGTAGTTTCCCTTGATGTGCAAAAGCTTTTAAGATTAATCAGGCCTCACATGTTTACTTTTGTTCTTATTTCCATTTTTCTAGGAAGTGGGTCATAGAGGATCTAGTTTTGATTTATGTTCTCGAATGTTCTGCCTATGTTTTCCTCTAAGAGTTTTATAGGTTCTGGTCTTACATTTAGGTCTTTAATCCATTTTGAGTTTATCTTTGTGTATGGTGTTAGGAAGTGTTCTAATTACATTGTTTTTCATGTAGCTGTCCAGTTTTCCCAGCACCATCTACTGAAGAGTCTGTCTTTGCCCCGTTGTATATTCTTTCCTCTTTTGTCAAAAATAAGGTACCCATAAGTGCATGGGTTTATTTCTGGGCTTTCTATCTTGTTCCATTGGTCTATATTTCTGTTTTTGTGCCAGTACATGCTTCCTGTCTTGATAACTGTACCAATGTAGTACAATCTGAAGTCAGGGAGGTTGATTCCTCCAGGTCCATTCTTCTTTCTCAAGACCACTTTGGCTTTTTGGGGTCTTTGTATTTCCATATTAATTGTGAATTTTTTTTTTTGTTCTAGTTCTGTGAAAAATGCCATTGGGAATTTGATACAGATTTCACTGAATCTGTGGTTTTCATTTGGTAGTATAGTCATTTTCACAATATTGTTTCTTCCTACCCAGGAAAGTGGAATACCTCTCCATCTGTTTATGTCATATTTGATTTCTTTCATTAGTGTCTTATAATTTTCTGTGTACAAGTCTTTAGTCTCTTTCAGTTTAGTTCAGTTCAGTCTCTTAGTTGTGTCTGACTCTTTGAGATCCCTTGGATTGCAACACGCCAGGCTTCCCTGTCCATCACCAATTCCGGAAGCTTACTCAAACTCATGTCCATAGAGTCAATGATGCCATTGAACAATCTCATCCTCTGTCATCTCCTTCTTCTCCTGCCTTCAATCTTTCCCAGCATCAGGGTCTTTTCAAAAGAGTCAATTCTTTGCATCAGGTGGCCAAAGTATTGAAGTTTCAGCTGCAACATCAGTCCTTTCAATGAATATTCAGGACTGATTTCCTTTAGGATGGACTGGTTGGATTTCCTTGAAGTCCAAGGGACTCTCAAGAGTCTTCTTCAACACCAGGTTCAAAAGCGTTAATTCTTTGGTGTTCAGCTTTCTTTGTAGTCCAACACTCATATTCATAGATGACAATTGGAAACACTGTAGCTTTGACTAGATGGACTTCTGTTGGCAAAATAGTGTCACTGCTTTTTAACATGTCTAGGTTGGTCATAGATTTTCTTCCAAGGAGCAAGTGCCTTTTAATTTCACGGCTGCAACCACCATCTGCATTGATTTTGGAGCCCCCCAAAATAAAGTCTGTCACTGTTTCCATTGTTTCCCAATTGATTTGCCGTGAAGTGATGGGACCAGGTGCCATGATCTTAGCTTTCTGAATGTTGAATTTTAAGCTGACTTTTTCACTCTCCTCTTTCACTTTCATCATGAGACTCTTTAGTTCTTTGCTTTCTGCCATAAGGGTAGTGTCATCTGCATATCTGAAGTTATTGATAGTTTTCCTGGAAATCTTGATTCCAGCTTGTGTGTCATCCAGCCAAGCATTTCTCATGATGTACTCTGCATATAAATTAAATAAGCAGGATAATTACAACCTTGATGTAATTCTTTCCTGATTTGGAACCAGTCTGTTGTTCCATGTCCAGTTCTAACTGTTGCTTCTTGGCCTGCATACAGATTTCTCAGGAGGCAGGTCAGGAAGTCTGATATTCCCATCTTTTGAACAATTTTCCATAGTTTGTTGTGATCCACACCATCAAAAACTTTGGCGTTATCCATAATGTAAAAGTAGATGTTTTTCTGGAACTCTCTTGCTTTTTTGATGATCCAAGGCATATTGTCTGTTGTAACCCTCTCCTTTTTCATTTCTCATTTTGTTTATTTGAGTCTTGTCTCCTTTTATCTTGATGAATCTGGGTAAAGGTTTGTCAATTTTATCTTCTCAAAGAACCAGCTTTTAGTTTTATTAATCTTTACTTGTGTTCCTTTCATTTATTTCTGCTCATATCTCTATGATTTTTTTCCTTCTGCTATCTTTGTGGTTTTTGTGTTCTTTCTTCAGTTGTTTTAAGTGTAAAATTAGGTTGTCTATTTGATCTTGAAGTAGGATTGTATTGTTGTAAACTTCCCTCTTAGAACTGCTTTTGCTACAAACCATAGATTTTGTGTTTTCATTGTCATTTGTTTCTAGAAATTTTTTTATTTCCCTTTTAATTTCTCCAGTAACCTGTTGGCTATTTAGAAACGTGTTGTTTAATCTCCATGTGTTTGTGCTTCTTACAGTTTTTTTCTTGTAATTGATATCTAGTCTCATAGTGTTGTGTTCAGAGAAGTAGTTTGATATTATTTCAGTTTTCTTAAATTTACTGAGGTTTGATTTTTGACCCAAGATGTGGTCTATCCTGGAGAATGTTCCATGTACACTTGAGAAGGTATAGTCTTCTGCCTTTGAATGGACTGTCCTGAAGATATCAGTGAGATCCATCTTATCTAATGTATCATATAAGACTTGTGTTTCCTTATTAATTTTCTGTTTTGATGATATGTTCATTAGTGTAAGTAGGGTTTTAAAGTCTCCTACTATTATTGTGTTACTGTCAATTTCTCCTTTTATATCTGTTAGTGTTTGTCTTTTGTATTGAGCTGCTCCTGTGTTGGGTGCATCAGTTCAGTTCAGTCGCTCAGTCGTGTCCAGGTGCATAGATATTTATAATTGTCATGTCTTCCTCTTGGATTGATCCCTTGATATTTATGTAGTGTCCTTCCTTGTCTCATGTAATCTTCTTTAATGTAAGGTCTATTTTGTCTAAAATGAGGATTGCTACTCCAGCTTTTTTTTTGCTTCCCATTTGCATGGAATATATTTTTCCATCACTTTCCATATATTGCTTTCAGTCTATATACATCTTTAGGTCTGAAGTGGTTTTCTTGTAGACAGCATATATATGGGTCTTGTTTTTGTATCCCTTCAGCCAGGCTGTGTCTTTTGGTTGGAGCATTTAATCCATTTACATTTAAAGTAATTATTGATATATATGTTCCTATTGCCATTTTCTTAATTGTTTGGGGTTAATTTTGTAGATCTTTCTTCTTCTATTGTATTTCTTGACTATATAAATCTCTTTAACATTTGTTCTAAAGCTGCTTTGGTGGTTCTGAATCCTCAACTTTTGCTTGACTGAAAGACTTTTTATTTCTCCATCAATTTTGAGTGATATCTTTGTTGGCTACAGTACTCTTGGTTGTGGATTTTTCTCTTTCAGTTCTTTAAATAACCTGCCATTCCCTTCTGGCCTGCAGAGTTTCTGCTGAAAGATCAGCAGTTAAGCATATGCTGTTTCTCTTGTATGTTACCTATTGCTTTTTCTTTGCTGCTTTTAATATTCTTTCTTTGTGTTTAGTCTTTGTAAGTTTGATTAGCATGTATCTTGGCATGTTGCTTCTCAGGTTTATCCTGTATGGGACTCTTTGCGCCTCTTGGACTTGATTAACTATTTCTTTTTCTATGTTGGAGAAACTTTCAACTATAATCTCTTCAAACATCTTCTCATAACTGTTCTTTTTCTCTTCTTCTTCTGGGACCTCTCTAATTCAAATATTGGTGCATTTGATATTGTCCCAGAGGTCTCAGAGACTATCTTTTGTTCTTTTCATTCTTTTTACTTTATTCTGCTCTTCAGAAATTATTTCCATCTTTTTATCTTCCAGCTCAGTGATTCATTCTTTTTCTTCAGATATTCTACTATTGATTCCATCTAGAGTATTTTTTAATTGCAGTAATTGTGCTATTTGTCTCTGTATACTTGTTCTTTATTTCTCCTAGGTCTTTGTTAATTGATTCTTGCATTTTCTCCATTTTGTTTTCAAGGTATTTGATCATCTTTACCATCATTATTCTGAATTCTTTTTTAGGGAGTTTGCCTATCTCCTCTTTGTTTATTTGGACTTCTGTGTTTCTAGTTTGTTCCTTCATTTGTGTAGTATTCCACTGCCTTTTCATTGCTTTTTAAAAACTTATTGTGTTTGAGATCTCCTTTTCCCAGGCTTCAAGTTTGAATTCTTCCTTCCTTCTGGTTTCTGCCCTCCTAAGTTTGGTCCAGTGGTTTGTGTAAGATTTGTATTGGCTGATATTTGTGCTGAGTTTTTGTTTGTTTTTTCTCTGATGGGCAAGGCTGAATGAGGCAGTAATCCTGTCTGCTGATGATGGGGTTTGTATTTTTTTGTTTGTTTGTTTTTTGTATTTTTTGTTTCTTATTTACATGAGGCATCCTGCACAGGGTGCTATTGGTGGTTCAGTGATGCTGGGTCTTGTATTCAAGTGGTTTATTTTGTGTGTTTTCACTATCTGATACTCCCTAGGGTTAGTTCTCTGGTAATCTAGGAAGTTGGAGTCAGTGCTCCCACTCCAAAGTTTCAGGTCTTAAACTCTTGTTGGGAATGAAGTTTCCATAATTGGTTTGCTATGACATTAAGTGAGATTAAAATAAATATCCAAAAATAAGAAACCAAAGATGACCCCCAGACAAATGGCAGTTACAAAATCAGGCAAATAATAATTAAAATAATGAAATATACACATATACATATACACCCTTGAGCAAAGTCAAAATAGTCCAACAAAAATAAAGTACAATAGATTGACCTGGCGAACAAAGGAAATAAAAAATTATATTTACCAGCTGAGAACAAAACTAACTAAGGCACAATGTGGAAAAACAAAACTAAAGGAAAGTGCCAAGTGGGGAATACAGCAATGAAAACAAAACTAACAAATATGTTCAAAGGAAAAGAAAGAAAGAATAGATATGCAAAGTTAAATAGAGGTAGATGAAGATTTATATACATTAAAGATTGACTCCCAGGGGAAAAGAACAGGAGGAAAAGCAAACAAAAGAATAAATGTAGAGAAAATATAATAGGTTTGCAAAATTAAAAGCAAAATTATAAACAAGAGAAAATAAACAAACAGAAGAAGAAAGAAAAAAGAAAAAAAAAAAAAGAAGAAGAAAACTCCACAGAACTGCAAAAGCCTGATGTAGATGCAGATGTTTATAACAATAGTAAAAAGTGTGACTGAATATACACATATACACCCATAAGCAAAATCAAAACAGTACAACAAAGTAAAGTATAAGAGATTCACCTGATGAACAAAGGAAACCAAAAATTATGTCTAACAAAACTAACTAAAGCATAGACTGGAAAGTAAGACTGAAGCCAGGTGCCAATGGGAGAATTAAGCAATGAAAACAAAACTAACAAATATGTTGGGAGGAAAGGATAGAAAGAAAAGGATGAAAGAATAGATATGCAAAGTTAAATAGAGGTAGATGAAGGAGATTTATATACATTAATGGTTAACTGCAAGGATAAAAGAGCAGTAGGAAAGGTAAACAAAGGAATAAATGTAGAAAAAATATAATAGGTTTAAAAAATATATAAAAGTTTTAAAAAATTAAAATTTTAAAAAAGAGAGAGAGAGAAAGGAAAACTCCCCAGAACAGCAAAAGCCCAAATATAGAGGCAGAGGTTTATAACAACAATAAAAAGTGTGACTGAATATACACATATACATATATGCCTATAAGCAAAATCAAAACATTCCAATGAAAATGAAGTACAATAGATTGATCTAGTGAACAAAGGAAACCAAAAATTATGTCTACCAGAACAAAACTAACTAAAGCACAAACTGGAAAACAAAACTAAAGCAAGGTGCCAATTGGGGAATAAAGCAATGAAAATAAAACTAACAAATATGTTGAGAGGAAAGGAGAGAAAGAAAAAAAGAGCAAGAATAGATATGCAAAGTTAAATAGAGGTAGATAAAGAAGATTTATATACATTAAAGATTAACTGCAAGGGGAAAGAACAGTAGGAAAAGCAAACAAAGGAATAAATGTAGAAAAAATAATAATAGGTTTAAAAATTAAAATTAAAAAGAGAGAGTGAGAGGAAAAAAAAAAAAGAAAACTCCCCAAAACAGCAAAAGCCCAACGTAGGGGCAGAGGTTTATAACAACAACAAAACAATGTGACTTAGAAAAAAAAAAAAAAAGCTCAAACACTTAATTAGATTTCATAGTGTCAATAAAATCGACAACTACAACAAAAGAGGGAAAAAAAGAAAAAAAAAATCCAAAAGAATCTACAGATCAAGTCAAAACATAAGAATAATAAATGCCTTTCTTGAGTTATTGCTGTCAGAGACCTTTCCCTCACTGGGAGTCACAGTCCACCTCACCTCCCTAGGATGCCCTCCAACACTGTGCTGATCTCTGGACCTGTAAGTAGGGGCAGCTCAGATTCTAACCTGGTCCTACTCTGTGTTCTTGCCTCCAATGTCCACAGCTGTCAGAACTAGTGCATTTTCTTTTGTGGGAGCTCTCAATGACCTTTTATATATTCCATAGACGCAGAGTCTGCCTAGTTGATCCTGTGGATTTAATATACAGCTTGAACAGCTGGTAGGAACGTTTTGGGTTTTCTTCTTTAGTCACACTGCCCCTGAGTTTCAATTGCGGTTTTATTTCAACCTCTGCACGTGGATCGTCCACTGGGGTTTGCTCCTGAGGCTGCCCTGGAGGACTTGGGTTTGCCCCTGTGAAGGCCAGGTGTGGAAGTGGTGCAGCTGCTTGGGTTGCAGGGTTCTGGTAGCACCAGGTACTCAGGGGAGTCGGCAGCTAGGGAAGCAGGAAATATAGAGCTCAAAAAGGGTATAGCAACCAGTATTGGCCAATATGTTCCAGTATTCTTGCCTGGAGAAACCCCCTTCCCTGACAGAAAAGTCTGGTAGGCCACAGCCTACACGGTTGCAAAGAGCCGGACACTACCAAAGCAACCCTGCATGCATAGCCACAAGACATTTTTTGCCTGTGGCAGTTCTGCCCCAGTAAGAGTTGAGCGAGAAGTTGGCACAGCTGCTTGGCTTGCAGGGACCCTGGTGATGCCAAGTGTGCAGGGACATGGACTGCCTCCACCACAGGAGTTATGGCCCTATAAGCGTCTCTTTTTGAGCCTCTTGTACCTGGTGATCAGAAGGCCTCTTTGGCCAGTCTTTCTTCGAAACTCTGCTGGTAGAGGTATTTAGAGGGCTCCCTGGCCTGGGGTCCTTCTCTGTTGTTCAACGTGTCAGGGACATAATAGGGGCCACCCTGGTTGGGGTCCTACTCTAAGATCAGTGTGTCAGGCACTTAAAGGGGCCCCCTATGTGGGATCCTACTCTGTAGTTCATGCGTCAGGTGTTTGAATGGCCAGCCTGTCTACTTTTCAGCTGCCAATGTTGGTGTGTGGGGAGAGAGGCTTTGTTGATGGCTCCACCCCCATGCGTGACTCAGCAGCATCGCCTTGCTTCCATGGCTGCCTGGCTTTCCTCCACTGGCATTTCTCACCACAATCTTCTCCCTCACATCCCCTCAATCCATCTCTCCACAGACAACAGCAGCCCTAGCCCTGGGATTGCTCCACAATCCCTAAACTCTAGCTCCCAGCTGCTGTGCCTTCCAGGATACTAGTGGTCCTGTCCAGGGTATGTATGGCTGCAACAAGGATTGTGTGATTCTCATTCCATTTAGGCCGCCACAGATCAGCTGTTTCACTCAGCCTTAAATGTTTCTCCTCTGATCAGAAAATTGCCCTGATTTAGGAATCGGACCCCTGCTTCAGTTCCCCTTCTCCTCCAAGGGCAGGTCCAGGCCAACTGACACTTGTATTTCCTCCTAGTTCCTTCCTCCTACCAAGTTTGTGTGGGTCTATATATTCTTTTCTGCTGGTCAGGAATTCCTGTCCACTCTCAGCTGGTGTTCTGCATGCACTTCTGGGTCTGATGGTGTATTCCTGATGTGGAGAGAGAGAGACATGTACTCCATGTCTATCTACTCCTCCGCTATCTTCCAAGCTTTGAGTTTTGACAAAGAAATTCCTTATGCAACTTCTGGGAGTAGAGAAAAATATTCAATTTCTTAGGAAATATATTTCATCATTTTGCTTTATAGTCTTCACTGGGCTTGAAGCAGACAATAAACATTGAAATTCCTATTTTCAACATTTTTGCATGCCCTTGAAAAATGGTTGTGGGAGATTAAATAAATTACACAAATGGTATTTTATCAACTTCTTCTTCTTAAAATTATATCCTGAAATAGAGTTCCAAAAGTTCATGTTTCCCGACTTCTCAGTAGCTATAAAGTTGGACATAGCTCTTTAATTCAAAGGATTAAATTGGCTTTAACCGAAAGAGGAGAGTTTGGTTTTCTTTCACAAATTGCTATGGGAACATGAGTGCTGCAAAGCTATTATACCTCTCATCTGAAGCATTTCAAATAATTTGGAATGTCTCAAACAATGACATTCAAAACCTCCCAAGCATGATCATCTAGAATATTAAAACTAGAAGACCAGGCTATTTTATAATTTAGTATCATTTCAGATATTTCTGTGATATCAATTTAATAAATCATAACCTCATCTGGAATAACATCTGAATCAATAATATTTTAAAAAGTCTAATTATCATGTAATATGTACAGCTAAAATGTAGCAAGCTCAATTATAAGACAACAAAATTCTAGAAAAAGAAGATAAATTATTAATGATGTAACCAAAGCAATTGGCCCAGTGGTTTTTCTTATGATCATATAAGCATTAAAAAACATCTTTAGGAAAAGAAGCCCATTCTTTTCTTTTAAGAAAAGAAGCTGTAAAATAAGATTTTATAGCAATGTGAAACATGAAGTTTTTATCTTTGACATGTTATTAACTTGCAGTGCCATCTATATAATCAATAAATGGACTGAAATAAGACTGCTTTTTCCTTTATTTAGTATAAAGTCCAAATTTTATATTTTATTCAAGTTTATTGCTACTGCCAACATGGTAAAAAGTTCTATATAGAAGTTATTTTTGAACTGGAATGCATACATTTTTATTCTTAGTTTTAGTTCAATGTTGCTAGAAGCAATTTCATTAAAGATGGATAGAAAGACAAAAACCACAAATTCTTCAAACAACAACAACAACATAAGCTGCTCCTTTGATTTCTTTCTAAGTTAAAAAAAAAAAAAAGCCTATCTGGATATACTTCAGACATCATGACATCATGAGGCAAACATTGTTTCCATGCAATCTTGACTTTTCTCATCATTAACCAATTGATTTTATTCTTTTCCTTCCCTTCTTATTTTGTGAACATTTGAAATTATCTTATATTTAGTAGTCCATTATGGACTATTCTTTAACTTTCTAGGTATTCAAGGAACCTATATTTTCCCATACAACTATAACAAAAATGCATTATTTTCCTAATGATGTTAATATATGCTCTGATTCATCAGAAAGAATGCCATTTTTTCCTAAGGGAAGACTATGTTTTAACCATTTCCTAAATCTTTCACATTTTCTAACTAGTTCAGTGTCAGATTCACTAAACCTTAAATAAATACATCTGAATGTTTTTTTTTTTTTTTCCATTCTTAATGCACTGCTTTCAAACATTTTCTATTCTGACCCATCTTCCTAAGAGACAGTAATTTCGACTGTTTAGAGTAGTAGATAGACATGAGTTTGAGCAGGCTCTGGAAGTTGGTGATGGACAGGGAAGCCTGGTGTGATGCAGTCTGTGGGGCGGCAAAGAGTTGGATACGACTGAGCCACTGAACTGACAGAGTATTAGAGATAAGCTGGTGAGGGAAAATCAGGCAGAAGAACCATGATATAAAATGTTAGCAGCATGAGTTTATTTCATTTTCTCCCTAAACAGAAGGTAATGTGTAAAGGTAATTGCACTTTCAGCAATTAAAAAAAAAGTTTACATAAAAATAATTTTCACTTACTGGGAAATACTTCAAAATAGATTTCTCATTTGATAGCATAATTCATTTCTGAGCTTCTTGAAACAATCTGATTAATGTTAAAAACAAAATTAAAACCATTTTTAATATTTTTCTTCCTTCAATACCTGAACTAGAGAAAAATTTATGATTGTAGTTTAATTTTATTGCTACTGAACCTTTCTTGAAAATGAACTGGCAGATGCCATTAGTAATTTAATTAATTTAAAAATGTTCCTATGAATAAGCTAGCACTTCTGACTTTAATCGCCTTCTCAACTGATTGGTACTCTATAATAGAGTTCTATAAAACATATAGAAGGAGCAACAAGGAACTCAGCTTTGGATTTTTCAGTTAATTCATTAGCGTTTTCAATTTGCTAAGTGCATGGCATTTGTTACTAATAATTAGACACATGCATTGCTTTTACAAAGGCTCTTTAAAATGTAGTTTTGTAAAAATCACACTAGAAAAAAAAGTATGTTAATAGCCTAGTTGTGTGTTTATTTTTCAAATGCCAGCAAGTAACACCTTCCAGGGATTTAGAGGATGGAAGAAATCAGTATCAGTCAAGGTAAGCTGCAGGGCAGGCTTGGTTCAGGAAAAGGAGAAGGAAAGGGGAGTGTCACAGAGACACTGCAAGACAGGAGCTGCCACCAGTGGCTCCAGAGGAATGAGGAGGGCCACTCTTTGCTAATTTCCAGAGGTGAAAAAATGTCTCCATTTTTCAGAAAAAAAAGCTGAAGTTTTACAAAACAAGATTGCTAATTTATAGGGTTAATGAATCCATTATTTGTCTGAAAACCAACCAGTTTCTGACTAAAATCAATATTTATCCAGAGCCCAGGCTGAAGTTACTTATCACCTTTATAGAAAAATTCCTAAGAGTAGGGGATTAATCTCAAGTTTTATAATAATCATCACTATTATTAAAGTTGCATTGTTTAATATTTGTAGGGAAATGTTAAATGTTTGACATTATTGTAAAGGACTAATAATTTCTCTTTCAGTTTATGTTGAAGAAAAGAGTCTTTCTGTAATGTGTTCCTAATTCTTCTTTAATGTTCTTATTTTTTTATACTCAATAGTTTTATATTCTGTCTAAATGAAGTATAAGATCATTGATTTTTTTCAGTTTTTCAAATAAGGAATTAAATATTAAATTTATTTTATTTATTTATTTTAACTCAAGAAAAACATTTATTATTTGTATGTTTTGACTTGTTCTATAAATTATTTTGGATTTTTTTCTCCGCCCCCCCACCCTGTTGTAGAATTTCTGCAAAGATTATAGTACTCTCATCTCTATTATTCAGATTGGTATTGTTTAAACACAAAAATATTTATTAGCTCAAAAAGTAAGATAATCCTCAACACATTGTCTCATAATCCCTTCTTTAATTAAAATCTGTTACCCTAATTATTTAACTATTTAAAAATACTACATTGTTTAATGTTGTAATAATTGATGTACTTTTATATTAACTGAGAGAATTTCAATATACCAAATATGTATGACTTTATTTATTCCAAGTCATAGATATAACACTTATCTGTATTTGAAAGAGAATACAGAATTATTGGGCTTCTCTACTGGCTCAGAGTGTAAAGAATTTGCCTGCAATATAGGAGACCTGTGTTCCTTCCCTGGGTCAGGAAGATCCTCTGAAAAAGGGAATGAATGGGTACCCACTCCAGTATTCTTGCCTCAAGAATTCCATGGACAGAGGCTATAGTCCATGGGGTCCCAAAGACTTGAGCATGACTGAGCTACTAACACTTTCACTGAAGTATTAGATATCTGAATGATGTGCTTTGCTTGTTGTAGATATTATTGATAAAGTAGATAAAGTAGATTATAATTTTTGGTTAAAAAAAATTAACCAAAAATAAAGTATGTTGTGTGTAAAAATAAAGTATCAACTAAAATGGGTGCGTGCATTGCTTAGTCACTTCAGTTCACTTCAGTTCAGTCGCTCAGTCATGTCTGACTCTTCGCGACCCCATGAATCGCAGCACACTAGGCCTCCCTGTCCATCACCAACTCAGACTCAGGTCCATTGAGTCAGTGATGCCATCCAGCCTTCTCATCCTCTGTCATCCCCTTCTCCTCCTGCCCCCAATCCCTCCCAGCATCAGAGTCTTTTCAATGAGTCAACTCTTCGCATGAGGTGGCCAAAGTACTGGAGTTTCACTTCAGTAGTATCCAAATCGTTAAGACCCCATGAACTGTAGCCTGCCAGGCTCCTTCATCCATGGGATTCTCCAAGCAAGACTACTGAAGTGGGTTGCCATGCCCTCCTCCAGGGGATCTTCCCAACCTAGGGATTGAACTGGGCCTACTGCATTGCAAGTGGATTCTTTACTGCTAAGCCACCAAGGAAGCCCATCGACTAAAGTAAATAATACCTCCAGAAAAGTGCAAACCTACCTTCTACAAGACCATTAGTGTGTGTCTGAGGGTGGTGACTGAGTGTTCTGTAATTGAACTGTGCATTGGCTAACAAATTTAGTTAGACTCAGCTCATAATTATCATCAATTTTGACAGTATAGTGTAGACTTTCTTTTGTCAAGGCTTTGACTCTAAGCATTATAGAGATGTTAGCCATCGCTTTGTATTTTTCTAAACTACCTCTAGTTTTCACAGTCACGAGTGGTCTCACTTTGCTTCTAGCTGCCAGCCTTTTTTCTCTGGAGATGTTTTCTTTGATCATTTGGTTGAATTTCTTCTGCCCTTTCCCTAGCTTTTGGGACACTGGAACTATCCCTCTACCTGGTATGCAGACTTGGAATGCTGTTGCAATGCAGTCATTGAAAATCTTCCTTGACCCATGCACAACCTTCAAAGGGCCAATATTTCACATTCAGAGAATGCCAAGAACCAGGGTATCATTAGTGAACATCTGAAAGAGTTCCTGCCACAAGTTAATTTACTTTCCTTAGTATGGTAAGAAAACAAAGCAAAGAAAAACAAATGAACAAAAAGTGCCACCACCAAAACCAAAACAAACTCTGCAAAGATTTTATACTTACCTGACTTGTTCATTTTGTTTATGATGAGAGTACTGGTTTCTTATAAATTTAATTTCTACATTCTAACTTGCAGTGAGAACCTTAATCTTATTATAAGCCATGTACATTTCAGTAGAAACTTTTCTTACTTTAAAATATAAAACTTATATTTCTTATATCTGTGTAAAATCATATATAGTAATTTACACGTGTATATTTTTTTTCACAACTGGTGTCTTATAGACACGAGCTTATTAGAGGGGACCAGGGTCAGAGTTGAGTATAAGTTGCTTTTGGAGGAGGGGGCGGGGCCATGAGCAGCACTGCCAGCCTGAGGCCAATAAGATTGTGGGGTTGGGGTAGCTGGAGGGAGAGTAGAGTCAGTAGAGCATTGGGTCAGCACTCACTCTGTGAGTTTCTTCAGAACACTGGGGCACTTTGGAGGAAGGTGAAGAGTGTAGGTGCCTGGTTCCAGTTGCAGCTGGGGGAGGGGACAGGATGATGAAGAAGCCCCCACCCCAGGGATCTGCAGTCACTGAGAAATTAGCTTGGAGAGAGGGTTTAGGGAAGGGCTCTTGGATGAAGTGGGCAAGGGGCAAGTGTGATGGCCTCAGTAGCTGTTGTGAGAGCACACACCACAGAGGGAACAATGGAGTTGACGGGAGGCTGGGCCTGAGGATGGGAGACTTGGTCCTTTGGGAAGCCCTCTCAGCCCTGCTGTAGGGAGGGCAGCAGGCCCAGTGGGACGACTCTTTGGCCATCATCTCCTTACAGCACTGGAGGCTCCCGATGATGCAGAAGGCTGTCTGTGCGCATAGCTTGACCCTCTGATACAGGAAGTTCTCCACTCAACTACCTAACCTTTAATCAGGGCCCAAGGAAAACCCCACATGTGGGGTCCATATTCTCTTCCATGTCATTTGCAAGCACTATAGTAACACAGTACAATGTCTATATACTGTATATACAGTAGAGGTGTTTTGTTAGTAAAAAATGTTTAGACCGTTGGATCTTATATTTGTTTTGTAATGAACACTACAAGTAAATAAAGTAAATACCTTTCTGGGGTATTCAAATCAAACACAAAATAGACATTTTTCTACCTATTTTTTAAGACTTAGCTCAATTCTTCTTCTTAAAGATGCTTCTCTCCTTAGGGAATTATTTCTCTTTTCTGTGTTTTAATGAACTATATGTATTTGTATTCATTTATCATGGTTTCTACTATATCGCACAGATTTATTTGACCATCAGTTCCACTAAGACTCCAGTAGAACACATGATCCATAATAAATGCCTAGACATGTTTATTCAATTAATTAATTCAGAGTATTAAAACATACTTTCTTGGTATCCTCTTAATATCTGGAATCATTAACAAATAAGATATCTTATTTTGAGTGACAATTCATTTTTTTAAATGCCTAATGACAGTTTCAAGTAGAATAAAATGGCATGAATTCTGCAATTAATATTTCTGCTTTTTCTCACATAAAAGATAATAGGTTTTGGTAAATTGACTTTGGCTAGAGGTCACTATGGGCTTCCCGTGTGGTGCTAGTGGTAAAGAACACGCCTGCCAGTGCAGGAGAGGTGAGAGACACGGGTTTCATCCCTGCGTTGGGAAGGTCTCTTGGAGGAGGGCACAGCAACACACTCCATTATTCTTGCCTGGAGAATCCAATGGACAGAAAAGCCTCAAAGGCTACAATCCATAGGGTCGCAAAGAGTTGCACAGGATTGAAACAACTGCACGCATGCATGCACGCAGAGGTCACTGTAATATAGGGGCTACTAATAAATAAAAGCTCTATTTGAAATCAACTCAAATAATTTCCTGAAATCTACAGACTGACAATAATTTCAGTAAGCAAAAATAACAGAATAGAGCTTTCTAAGAAACAGATGCAAGGATTACTTTCTGTAAGTAAGTGTAAGCCTTCTTTGCTGAATTGATTTGGTTGATGTCCCAGTAAATCTGCCAACACCAACAGCCACTTCTCTCGGATATTTACTTATCCTTCCTAGGAATTTGGTTATGCTGAGAAACTTTGGAACCAATTCTTCACAAAGAGATGCCAGTGCATTGGCAGTATAAACTATGACAGGGCTGCATGGAAGCATTATTTACGGCATTTGATAATGTCTTTTTATTAAATGGCTGGATACTTCCCAAGTATTCCTCTGTGACCTGACAGTATTTCCAATCATCCTGGGAGCTAATTCCTTTCACTTTCAATTGTTAGCAAAGAAGTTTTTCTTTTTTCTTGTTTTGTATTACCTTTCAGTCCTTGAACATAGAACCATCATGGAAGTAGCACTGATGTGGAAAATATTATACATTTTAAAATTATTGGTTTTTAATTTTTATATCAGATAATTTATACCAGATAATTCTTAAGTAAATGTGTATATTTATACTA
Source organism: Oryx dammah (assembly GCF_014754425.2). Lineage (NCBI taxonomy): Eukaryota > Metazoa > Chordata > Mammalia > Artiodactyla > Bovidae > Oryx > Oryx dammah. Next base: position 73,010,404 of record NW_024070187.1, read on the forward strand.
AGAATACCTTGATATTTTCCTTTTTTTTTTTTTGAGTGGTTTGAAAGCACAAATTGATCATAGTTCTGTGGGCAGAAAGATTGAGGTGCCATCAAAATAGGTTTCTAGTGAGACCTCATGATGGCTTGTGGATTGCCACCTTCTCGTCCTCAGATGGCCTTTCTTCTGTGCACACATGGTAAGAGAGATCTCAGATATATCTTGCTCTGCTCCTGGATTAGATTCTGTTTTATCAGGTTCCAGTTCTTCTGAATTAGGGCCCCATCTGTTTTCATGACTATGTGTAAAGAGTCCTGTAGATTAGGGTTCAGACTGAAGGAGAATACTCTGCCTTCAAAATACAGAAGACAGGGAGGACATTTTAGCACTAGTTAGGTTCTCCCCTGGCCAAAGTATGTTTACTCTCCTGAGATTCCTTTCTTAAAATATTTTCATAAAGGAATCAGGGGCCTGGAACTTCCGGGATGGTCCAATGGTTCTGACTTCGTCTTCTAATTCAGGGGGTGTGGATTCAATCCCTGGTTGGGGAGATAAGATCCCACATGTATTGGAACCAAAAAACTAAAACACAAAACAGAAACAATGTTGTAACTCATTCAATAAAGACTTCAAACATGGTCCCCATTAAAAAAGAAAAATCAAAATTAGTTTTCCTTGGATTGGTCCTTGATAATAGATGGACAAACCTTAGTCAATTTCTTATTTAAAATTGAAAAATCCTATCTAGTATTTATCAAGTGCTTATTGGGGCTTCTCCGATGCTTAAGTGGCAAAGAATCTTCCTTCAGTGCAGCAGATGCAGATTCGATCCCTGGGTCCAGAAGATCCCCTGGAGGAGGAAATGGCAACTCACTCCAGTATTCTTGCCTGGGAGATCCCATGGACAGAGGAGCCTGCCGAGCTACAGTCCATAGGGTCATGAAGAGTTGGACATGAATGGGCATGTGCACACATGCGCACACACACACACACACACACACACACACACACTCAAGGAAGCACTGATTGAGCAAGTCCTGTGTTAAGCACTGAGAATATTCCTAGGATACAATGTACATAATCCTTGTCTTCACTGAGCTCACATTCTCAAACAGGTAACAAATATTAACTAAAGGATATTTATTCAATTAAACTTAAGAAAACTACTATGAAATAGAACAAAGAGAACTATTCTAGATGTTCCAGAAATATTTAAGGAAGTTCCTTTTAAGACCATTTTGGTATTATACTAGATTACTATTGCCATAAATTCAGTAGTTTGAGATAGTACAAATTTATCATCTTACAGTTCTAGAGACCAGAAGTCCAATATGGATCTCACTGGGCTAAAGTCAAGATTTTCAGGGTTGCACTCCTTCTGGGGCAGTTTGTTTCCTTTTTCAGTCTCTAGAAATCACCAACATTCCTTTGTTTGTCGTCTCCTTCCTCTATATTCAAAGGCAGAAACTATGGTTGTTACACTGTTTCCATATTGCCATCTCTGTGGTTTGCTCTCTTCTGCCTCCTTTCAGTACGTTTAAGATGCCCTGAATTTCCATTGAACATATCTAAATAATCTGGAATTGTCTATCTATATCAAGATCAGCTGATTATCAAATTTATATACATCTGCAACTTTAGTTCTCATTGGCCATGTAATCTAATAGTCACAGGTTTAAGGGTTAGGATTTAGACATCTTTCAATTCAGTTCAGTTTAGCCCCTCAGTCATGTCTGACTCTTTGCAACCCCATGGACTGCAGCACGCCAGGCCTCCCTGTCCATCACCAACTCCCAGAGTCTACCCAATAGTCTACTCATGTCTGTTGAGTCAGTGATGCCATCCAACCATCTCATCCTCTGTTGTCCCCTTCTCTGCCTGCCCTCAATCCTTTCCAGCATCAGGGTCCTTTCAAATGACTCAGTTCTTCACATCAGATGGCCAAAGTATTGGAGTTTCAGCTTCAACATCAGTCCTTCAAATGAATATTCAGGATTGATTTCCTTTAGGATGAACTGGTTGGATCTCCTTTCAGTCCAAGGGACTCTCAAGGGTCTTCTCCAACAACATAGTTCAAAAGCATCAATTCTTCAGCACTCAGCTTTCTTTACAGTCCAACTCTCACATCCATACATGACTACTGGATAATATATTGCCTTGCCTGGATGGATCTTTGTTGGTAAAGTAATGTCTCTGCTTTTTAATATGCTGTCTAGGTTGGTCATAACTTTTTTTCCAAGGAGTAAGCATATTTTAATTTCATGGCTGCAATCACCATCTGCAGTGATTTTGGAGCCCCCCAAGATAAAGTCCGTCACTGTTTCCATTGTTTCCCCATCTATTTGCCATGAAGTGATGGGCTGGATGCCATGATCATAGTTTTCTGAATGCTGAGCTTTAAGCCAACTTTTTCACTCTCGTCTTTCACTGTCATCAAGAGGCTCTTTAGTTCTTCACTTTCTGCCATAAGGGTGGTGTCACCTCCATATCTCAGGTTATTGATATTTATCCCGGCAATCTTGATACCATCTTGTGCTTCATCCAGTCCAGCTTTTCTCATTATGTACCCTGCATATAAGCTAAATAAGCAGGCTGGCAATATACAGCCTTGACGTATTCCTTTTCCTATTTGGAACCAGTCTGTTGTCTTTGCGTGGCCATTATTCCATCTACCACAAGTAGCAACTTAAAGGAAGAGGACTTGGCCCAACAAAGGCAGGTCAGTAAGACCATTTCAATCAAAAGAAGAAACATGAGAGAAGGTTATGGACTGGAATAGAGAGGTATGACTAAGACCAAATTTGTCTATCCCTCATGCAACAGTAAGGTTAAGAGTGAGACATGATCTATTGACCTGTGTATGGTGATGGATATTAACTGGACTTATTGCAGTGATAATTTTGCAGTATATACAAATATCAAATCATTGCATTGCACACCAGGAATTAATATAATGTTTATGTCATTATCGGAGAAGGCACTGGCACCCCATCCCAGTACTCTTGCCTGGAAAATCCTATGGATGGAGGAGCCTGGTGGGCTGTAGTCCATGGGGTTGTGAAGAGTCGGACACGACTGAGCAACTTCACTTTCACTTTTCACTTTCGTGCATTGGAGAAGGAAATGGCAATCCACTCCAGTGTTCTTGCCTGGAGAATTCCAGGGATGGCAGAGCCTGGTGGGCTGCCATCTCTGGGGTCGCACAGAGTCGAACACAACTGAAGCGACTTATGTCATTATACCTCAGTTTAAAAATCTAAGATGAATAAGTAAAAACAACAACGTATATATTATCTTCTTCAATACTTACCTGTAAAGTTATCAATAAGTATATTTTACTTTCAAGCTTTTTACGGACATAAATTTTCTTAAACAACATGAGAATAAAGCTTACGTAAAATTTACATAATACTCGTCAAGTATTTAAAGAAAACAGAATATGTCATTCAACTTTCAGATAACTATGAATGGATAGAAAATATTTTTAATTGAGAATGAAGGATGAGTGGTTGGAAGGATAGAAAATAAGTCACCCTGAAAGTCTGAATTTACACAAAATTTCAGAAAAACTCTGATTTAGTCTAGGATATGTGATACATACTGGCATTGAAACAAATTTAGAAGTTAGAAGTTATTAATTCTTGCCAAATATAAATACACATTTCTATGCATAATAATTAAAACTCTTTGTTTCTCCTTCTTAACCCAGTAAAAACTTCCTATTTATTATATGAAACACAATTTCTGCCAATGAAAATAAAACATAAGCCTTGAAAAGAATGTCACCTGTTCAGTTTATATGACTGCTTCATTTTTAATCTGGGCTTCTACTCAAATGGCTCTTTTTTTCATAGTGACAGAATAAAGGAATTGTTAGAGATTGACCTTGGTAATTAAGTTCTAAAGATTAAAATTTTTAGTGGTAACAAGATGACAGAATTAAATGATTAGGAAAGGAAAAGCAAAGTTTCTATGAACTTGCCATATTTGAAATTTTTTCATTTATTAGTATGTCCATTTATCACCAAATAAGAATTACTGTTGAGGAAAATAGAATGTTATGTGATTTTTCTTCCTGTTAAAACGGTCATAGGTAATCATACATCCTACAGATAGGGAATATTTTTACATTCAAAGCTGGGTCAAGGAGGATAAAAAAGATGGGGGTGTTAATCAAGAGTAGAAAGACATAGACAAAGTGTTACCAAAAGGAAATAAAAGTGAGAAAAAATCATATTTGCATGTATTTTAACTTAATACTATTTATCAAATATCTGGAATTTTTATGATTGTAAAAAATAATAGAGAAATATACTTATGAAGTGTATAATCTGTTAATACTCAAACTATGTACAACACCTTAAAGATAAAGGATAGTCAGTGCTGTCCTTGAGGATTAACCATTTTATCAATAAATAAACTGACATTATAACCAACTTCCTTATCATAGGAACCCCCTGCAAAGAAGCTCTGGATCTCATTCATGGAAATCTCAAAGGAAATGAGAGTGGGCAGAACTGGCACAACAGATTTTTCAGAACCAAAGATACTATGGGGGCTCATTATACATCTTTGTGACTCTTTCTTATTCTAGCTGGCTCTGAAAGCACACTTATCTCCTAAAAGTTCGGAGCCACAGACACTCCCTGGAGAAGCTGTAATGTTTTGTTAGTGATCAGGAGCACCATCACTGATGGCTCAGTTGGTAAAGAATCTGTCTACAATGCAGGAGACCAGGGTTCAATACCTGGATCAGGAAGATCCTCTGGAGAAGGAAATGGCAACCCACTCCAGTATCCCTTCCTGGGAAATCCTATGGACAGGGGATTTTTTTCGGGCTACAGTCCATGGGCTCGTAAGAGTCAGACAAGATTTAGCAACTAAATCAACAGCAAAATGAACAGTCATTATTTGTAAATATGGCCAATTCTAAATTTTATTACCACCTTCTATGGATCAACCAGTTTCCCCTTTCTTTCCCCGGAGAGCCATTTCAGTGTCTGCGCTTCCCACTCTCACTTAAGAATTCCTTTCACCCTAGACCAAATCTTAGGATGGGCCAAGCCTGTCACAGATTTGGGTGGATATGTAAGTGCCCTACTGGGCAATGTGTGTGATTCCATATGTGGTAGAAATGAAACAAAACAAAATTATTAAATAAAAGGTTAACCACAAGATCTCTAAAAGAGATTTCTCTGAATCCCCTTGTACTTGTTTGGTTAAGAAACCCTCTGGGTATGACTTGAAAGTGAAATGGCAGATCAAAACCCAAAACTTCTCTGGAAAAAATGTAAAGGGCTTTGGAGACTGAGATCAGGGATTCTAAGGAAATTAATAAAGGAATTCCGACAGAGATAGAGGGGCTATTTGAACAAGGTAAATGACTGAAGCCCGAACTGAAGAAAACCACAGTGACAATTTCCCTTAAGGGAAGAATACTCAAGACAGTTTAAAAGAACACAGTTTAAAATGCTAACACAAGCCTTTTACCCAATCCCAGTGCCCATACATGATCCAGAAGTGGAGAAATAATGAGATTGAGTAGTACATAGAAATTCAGTGCAGCTCTTCTCATCTTTCTCAATTTTAGCTCTTGCTCATGTGTCATCTTTCAGTAGAATGGCTAAAATTGAGTAAATGGATAAAACCAATCACTACTGAAGAACTCTCATTCATTATTGATGGTAATTCACAACATTCACTTTGGAAGACAATTTGGCAGTTTTTAAAAATGCTAAACTGAGCTCCACTATACGATCCAACCACTGCACTTCTAGGCATTTACCCAACTTATATGAAACAATTTCCACACAAAAAACCTGGCATTCAGATAATTATAACATCTTTATTCATAATCACTCTAAACAAAGCAACCAAGATGTCACTCAGGTGAATATGCAAACAAACCATAATACAACTTTCCAATGGAATACTGTCAATTTTTTTTTAAAAACCAATGTACTCTTTTTAATGGCTGAGTAATACTCCATTGTGTATATGTACCACAGCTTTCTTATCCATTCATCTACTGATGGACATCTAGGTTGTTTCCATGTCCTGGCTATTATAAACAGTGCTGCAATGAACATTGGGGTACATGTGTCTCTTTCAATTCTGGTTTCCTCTGTGTGTATGCCCAACAGTGGGATTGCTGGGTCATAAGGCATTTCTATTTGCAATTTTTTAAGGAATCTCCACACTGTTCTCCATAGTGGCTGTACTAGTTTGCATTCCCACCAACAGTGTAGGAGGGTTCCCTTCTCTCCACATCCTCTCCAGCATTTATTGCTTGCAGATTTTTGGATCGCAGACATTCTGACTGGTGTGAAGTGGTACCTCATTGTGGTTTTGATTTGCATTTCTCTAATAATGAGTGATGTTGAGCATCTTTTCATGTGTTTGTTGGCCATCCGTATGTCTTCATTTGAATCAGTTCTGATGAGATGGATGAAACTGGAGCCGATTATACAGAGTGAAGTGAGCCAGAAAGAAAAACACCAATACAGTATACTAACACATATATATGGAATTTAGGAAGATGGCAATGATGACCCTGTATGCAGGACAGCAAAAAAGACACAGATGTGTATAGCGGACTTTTGGACTCAGAGGGAGAGGGAGAGGGTGTGATGATTTGGGAGAATGGCATTGAAACATGTATAATATCATGTAAGAATCGAAATGCCAGTCTATGTCTGATGCAGGATATGACACGCTTGGGGCTGACGCGCGGGGATGACCCAGAGAGATGTTGTGGGGAGGGGGGTGGGAGGGGGGCTCATGTTTGGGAACGCATGTACACCTATGGTGGATTCATGTCAATCTATGCCAAAACCAATACAGAATTGTAAAGTAAAAATTAAAAATAAATAAATAAATTAAAAAAAAAAAACAAAAAACCAATGTACTACTAAGCTGTGCAAAGACATGGATGAATTAGCCAGTGTGAAAATTCTACAGACTGTTTGATTCCATTTGTATGACATCCTGGAAAAGGAAAAACTACAGAGATAAATTTATTGCTGTGGGGGAGGGATAGTTAGGGAATTTGAGATGGACATGTACACACTGCTACATTCAATGCAAGAGATGTAGGAGATGGGGATTCAATCCTTGGGTTGAGAAGATCCCCTGGAAAAGGGCATGGCAACCCATTCCAGTATTCTTGCCCGGAGAACCCCATGGACAGAGGAGCCTGCTGGTCTACAGTACATAGGGTCACACAGAGTCGGACAGGACTAAAGTGACTTAGCACACACCCATGCATACTCACAGAACTTAGTTCAGAGTAAACCCTACGGTGGTGTTGGTGGTGATGGTGGTTTAGTCACTAAGTCGTGTCCAACACTTGCAACCCCATGCATGCAGCCCACCAGGCTCCTCAGTCCACAGGATTTCCCAGGCAAGAATATTGGAGTGGTTGCTATTTTCTTCTCCACAATCTTATGGTACATTAAAAAAAAAAGAAGAAGAAAATGGCATGAGTCTTATGATAGAATGCTGTCCATGGCAAAAGAATATAAGTGAAAGTTGCTAAGTCATGTCCAACTCTGTGACCTCATGGACTATAGCCTGCCAGGCTCCCTTGTCTATGGAATTCTCCAGGTCAGAATACTGGAGTGGGTAGCCATTCCCTTCTCCGGGGGATCTTCTTAACCCAGGAATTGAACCAGGGTCTCCTGCATTGCAGGCAGATTGTTTACCAGATGAGCTACCGGGGATAACTGTCCTACAGATAGAAGAAACAACCTCGTATTGGGGTTGGAAGGAAAAGCTGCTGACCTATGTAACTTTGGAAGTAAGTGGAATCTGTGAGACTAAAAGCAAAGGGAAGTGTACATAACTCTATATAGTAGTACATGAACTTATTTTTTTAACATGGGAGTGCAAATTTACAATTCTGAAAACACTCTACATGTATCCTAAAATTTAACAATTATGAAAATAAACGGTAGGATTTCTCACTGTCAACGTGGAAGGGTACATTGAGCAAGAGAAGGAGGCTAGAATGATTCATGCCTTAAAGGACTCAGCTGGAGACAATAGGACCAAGTCATATTTACCTTTGCATAAACAGATGTTACATAGAGAAATAATTACAGATATGTATACATACATGTGTGTGTGCTCAGTTTCTTGGTTGTATCTGACTCTTTGTGACCCCATGCACTGAAGTCCGTCAGGTCCTCTGTCCATAGAGTTTTCCAGTCAAGGATACTGGAGTGGGTTGCCATTTCCTCCTTCAGGGGATCTTTCCAACCCAGGGATGGAACCCATGTCTCTATGTGTCCTGCATTGGCAGATGGATTCTCTACCATTGCACCACCTGAAAACCTTACATATGGGTTAATATATGCATATAAATTTCCTTGTTAAATCAGGTGAGAGCATCTATAGGCAATAATTCCCCAGCAGCAAAGAATACACTGAGTGTTCATATCTTGGTTTCTAATACCATTTTCAAATGAAAGTAACTAGGGGTACTTGGGAAAATATTTGATTTAACAAATCTTGGGGCAGGGCCTGTACAAGATGAGCCTGAAGCATTTCATAGTGCCTGAAATTGAGTTAGTGCTAAAAAATTACAATTGAAAAAAAAACATAAGCAATGGTAGAGTTATGTCAAGGGGACATAGGTACCAAATGAAAGAGTTTCAAGTTGCCAAATATAAAACAATTTGAGCTACACATGCACATTCACACACAATAATATTGGAGCATAACCCAAAATATAAAATGAATATCAATGATGAATATGTAAATGAGGAAAATAAACACATCTTCTGGCCAAAAGCCTTCACATAATTTATGTAGATAATCCAGCCTCCAGGAAATGGAGTATAACTTCCCACTTTTTTAAGGTAGGCTGCACATAATGGCCATGTTCCGAAGACTACAGTAGAGAATAGAAGAAAAAAATAGTAACTGTACAATAGAGAAATCTGACAAATTCTACCTCAATACAGGTTGTTAAGTTTAACATGAACAGTGTTAAATCATGTTAACAGTATATACTTTTGATATGATCCAATGAAGATGATATTTGACTTTCATGGTCTTCTTTACAAACCCATAACAGTAGGTATAATTATAAGAAAAATACCAGTGAAGGCGTATTCTACAAAAAGTTTGAACAATACTTCTTGAAATTGTTGAAGTCATAAGAAATAGGGCAGGTTTGAGAAACTGTCATGGTTAAGAGGAGCCTAAGGAGAAAAGATAACAAAATGTAATGTGATATCCTACATAAGATCTTGAGACAGAAAAATAATTTTAGTAACAAACTAAGGAAATTTGAATAACATATGGACTTTCATTAATAATAATGTATCAGTATTGTTTCATTAATTATGAGCAATGCATCATACTAATATAAAGTACTTAACAAGAGGGTAACCTGGGTGTGAACAACATGGAAAGCTTCTGTGCTATCTTTGAACTTTTCTATAAATCAGAAACTGTCCTAAAATCAAAAGTTTATAAAAATATTAAAATTTTAGTCCTGAAAATTGAAAATTACATTTCTTATAGTGCAGCTCTGGATATTGAACTTGTGAGTAAATATATCAACTTCTAATAGAAGATTCTTGAGAGTCCCTTGGACAGCAAAGGGATCAAACCAGTCAATCTTAAATGAAATCAATCCTGAATATTCATTGGAAGGACTGATGCTGAAGCTGAAGCTCCAATATTTTGGCCATCTGATACAAAGAGCTGACTCATCAGGAAAACACCTGCTGCAGGGAAAGACTGAAGGCAGCAGGAGAAAGGGATAACAGAGGATAAGATGGTTGAATGGCATCATCGACTCAATGGACATGAGTTTGAGCAAATTCTGGGAGATGGTGAAGGACAGGTAGCCTGACGTCCTGCAGTCCATGGGGTTGCAAAGAATCAGACGTGACTTGGTGACTGAACGACAACAATAGAAGCCAAGCAAAAAGACTTTTTATTGACAGAAGGTTGACTACAATAGATCACATAATTAAAAGAAGAAATGAACAAGTTATAAACTTCTGAATATAGTTCAAAAAGATAGGATGAACTCATCTTCCTAACAGTGCATTCTGCTCATTCCTTTATCCTAACAGCATTTTAGAACAAATCTTATTATCTAGCATCTATTAATCAACACAGTAGGAAGCATACACCACAAAACATTAGAGTGATGAGGATTTTCTTAAGTATTTTAGAAGTCATCAAGGTAAAATTAGTATTTTGTTGCACTGCTTAGAGAAAATAACATTTAGCTTTCATTGTCGTTATCATCACTGGCAAATCTTTCTTGATCTTGTTGACAATTTGTTTTGTTAGAATATTAGTTGTTATTAGAAGAAAGATCTATCTTTAGGTAGAAACCATTTGAGATATAAGTATATGTGACAATAGAGTTGTAATATCTCAGGTGGGAAACATTGATTTAGAAATATGAATTGAAACTGTGGCATAAACTTCCAACATTTCAGGTATCATAATCATTAATTTTTATGTATTCTAGTTCTTATGTTTCCTTATTATCTCACACAGTTGAATTATTCACTGTGGAATATATTCTTAATCAAATGTATAAATGATCTGTACAATTGTTAGCAATTTTATTATCACTGGCAGGGATTCTGTATTCTTGAACAGGTACTATTTTTATAAAAGTGTTTAACATAATTTATCATTCAACTTAACCAAATAGAAAGATAGTGCCCTTACCGAACTCATACCCCACTCAACAGGCTGGAAGGAAGTGTGAATTTGTAATGAACAGCATCAGTGACATTTCTTGCTACATGTGATGGTGGGAAGAATGTTTTTGAAGAATATAATCTGATGGGAAGCAAGGTGACTTTGTAAAAAATACTTATATTTTTAAAATAGCATATTTGGGAGAAAAGACTCCAATTACTGAAATGTCTATATCGTATTGTTGTTTTCACATCAACACCAGTGGATAAAGATATGACTTTCTTAGACATTGTGATCATTTCTGTGATTACAATATGGCAACTCAATATATAAAAACACATCTGTTGTTTCTAATTATATGTGTTCCTGAATATTTCCATCATGCTAATTTAAGTTGCTGAAATAAGCAACTGAAATAACTGAATTTGCCTTTCCTTTCATCTAATATTTGTTTAAGAAAACACCTGGGAATTTCTGTCTATAGGGAGAAATATAATGAGATGATTCAAAGATACAGCTTACTATAAAAACATAGTTTTCTTTTTTTGCTGTTATTTATGTAAGTACAAATTCCTCATTTCTTCATTTCTTTTCCCCAAAATAAAACTGC